>NW_024704759.1:6270532-6870532 GCF_018977255.1 Callorhinchus milii | reverse complement strand
ATATTAAACCTCTCCTCCCTACTAATGAATAGCTGTCAGAACTATACAAATGTAATTTGTTGCTGTTCATGTTGTTGTCAGATGAATGAACTGCAGCTTTCAAATGTGTATACAGATCTTGGAATGCAAACTGTGTAGCCAGTGAAGGTGTTGGGCCTTAGCTGATAGTCACTGACCACCTTCTATGACTTGAAGGTGAAATAAGTGTGGAGTCCTGTAGCTCAGTGGTTAGAGCACTCGCTTTGCAGGCGAGAGACCTGAGTTCAATTCCAGGCAGAGGGCGAAACCTTGGGCAAGTTTCCTTACTCCACACAGAGCCTAATAATAATCCCTCCAAAACCAAAAACAATAATAAATTGGTCATTTTCAATCTACGACTGTTTGTGGTACATTGCTGTGCGCAATTGGCTGCTGCGTTCGCCCACAAATATACAGTCAATTCACTTTACAGTATGTTCTGTGAAGCGCTTTGGGACGTCCTCCCGACGTAAAAAGCGCTACATCAAATGCAAGGATTATTATTATTATAAGAGCTGTTTTGTCCCTCAGTAGAGGTCAGTGGCTCATTGCATTAGCATTTTGTAGACTTTTTTTGGTGTCATTGATACAAACCTACAAGTTTTCACAAGACCCCAAAACAGCAATTAACTCTTTTGGCCAGTTGCTCCCGATATCTCGATAGCCAACAAATAAAGATAAAAATTGGTCATTCACCAGTTGGCTGTTTGTGGGATGACATTGTGTGCAAATTAACTGCTGCTTTTGCTTACAATCACTGCACTTTTCAGTAAATCCTATGAGGCATTTTGAGGTCTCCTCCCAATGTGAAAGGGGCCTTACATCAAATGTGAGGCTTTTTATTTTAACATTTACTTGAAGATGTTTCAACCTTGAGCTCTTGAGACACTTGATTTTGGAATCTAAAAATGGCTTCAATGCCACTGACTCAGTTGTAAATTTCAAGGGACTTATTTACAATTCCCTGGGTCGATTAATTGACATCAGTGCAACTTGGAATAGATTGGACAGGAATATTTAATGCAGTCAGGCTTGGTCACTATACTGATCGTACAGTGGTTTGGCATTAAACTGCGAGATTTATAACCAACAAGAAGCTAAAACCCGCCGAGAGTAAAATCTAGTCTTTAACGGTGCAGGCAATTGTAAATAAATCTGGTGTCCTACACCCATCACATCAGCCGTCACCAGGCTCCACTGGCTCCCTATCACAGAACTGATCGATTTCAAGATCCTCTCACTTGTTTGCAAATCCCTTTGCGCCCTTACACCTCTACCTCTCTGACCTGCTTTCTCCCCACTCCATTACCTGCTACCTCTGATCGGCTGACTCTGGCCTCCTGCTTGTTACTTGTCCCTTCCGATCAACCATAATAATAATCCCTCCAAAACCGAAAACAATAATAAATTGGTCATTTTCAATCTACGACTGTTTGTGGGACATTGCTGTGCGCAATTGGCTGCCGCGTTCGCCCACAAATATACAGTCAATTCACTTTACAGTGTGTTCTGTGAAGCGCTTTGGGACGTCCTCCCGACGTGAAAAACGCTATATCAAATGTAAGGATTATTATTATTGATATTATTATTATTATTATCTGTGGCCGTGCTTTCAGACACTATGCCCCAAAGCTTTTAAACTCTCTCCCTCAATCCCTCCACCTTGCGCCCTCTTTCCCCTCGTTTAGATCACAATTGAAAACCTTCCGCTTCGACTATGTTTACGGTCACCTCCTCCCTCCCCCAGCTTAGCATCAGGCTTGCATTTTACAGTAAATCCTGTGAGGTGCTTTGAGACATCCTCCTGATACGAAAGGGTAAGGGTTATTATTATATTATAGCTCTTACAGAGAACTGAGATAGGCAGGATGGCTTTGGCCATATTTACATACAGTGCATAACCCAAACGTGTGATACATGTACACTCATTGACTATAGGTAATTTTGTGAATGACCAAGTAGAGCCCTGAGACTGCCTATTTCAGATAGAGCCATAAGCAGGTACATGATGAACTATAGTCAAGGAATAAAGCATTACAATGGCCTGGGCCACACATTCTCAGGGCAAGCTGAATCGGCTTGAGGACCATTCATGGTGAGCTTGTTCTGCATACAGGGAACTTATCAAATAAGGGGCTTTGCAGTCAAACTTTAATCGCCTGAGCAATGTGTTAAACAGGTAAGTCCTCAGAATGAACAGAACCCCGGGTCAGCTGTGGGGACCAGTGTGGAGATAACAGAGCTGAGAAGCCTGGTTCTGAGCGTGAGATTTGGAATAGTGGAAAGCTGCGCGGTTAGTACACGGCTGATAGATCAAGGTGAGGAGGAAAGATAAATGCACTTAACTGATATGACTTTGTATTCTGCTGGAGTGTGCTCTGTAGGGAAGAAAGAAAATCTATGAGCTGCTCCCCACCACCAATCTGCTATCCGCCAGCCTCTAACCCATTGCTTTACCGAATTATTCAGAATTCAATGTGTGGCTTCTTTTTTCTCCAGGATGAATGCGAATGCTTAACCTTTTCTGCACTGAATTTCTACACAGTGCAGCTCATCAGGAAGTCCTGCACTGCTTATCACGGCGGAGGCTGCAGTGTGGAGGCATTGTTCCTCAGTGTAATAAACAACAGCCTCAAACACTGCAGAACCTCGTGAGTGGCAACACATAGCGGGGAGGGGTGGTCTCTGCAAAGGGGCCCTTTGCAAAAAAACAAATGATAACATTTACTTCCATTTCCAATCAGTTACAATTTGCAACCCGCGTCCTCTCATTTGATTTTACGTGAAAGGTGCTGTATAAATGAAACTTATTATTAATAATATAACAAAGACCCAGGATTACAAACAAATTTCTATCACTTATTTTAGGACTAAATTGCAATGTGATGTGATCACAGAATGGGATTGGGCGCAGGTTGCAAAATCGGCGAAATCTGGCTGCGGGTGTCATTCTCCCTCCCCAGACTCTGCCTCAACAACAACAACAACAACAACAACAAATAGCATTTACACAGAGCCTATCTCATCGGGAGCATGTGCCAAGGCACTGGAAAACGAGGGGTTTGCACCCGAGCTGGGGGTTGGGATCAGAGAGGGGCGGAGGCCATGGGAGGGTGGAGGAGGGAAGATGACCAAAGGCATGGTCGAAAAGGAAAGCCTCATTGGTTATGCACAAATTATTAGATGTGCCAGTCCACAACCTAACTCTCCTGCTTTTATTATATTAAACCATCATTCAGATCCACAGCCTGGCAAGTCCGAGGGCACCTATGTGCGGGGAAGAAATATACCATAAGGAATGTTTTTTGTATCGGGAGTAAAGGAAAATGTAACAGAAGATGTTGTGTTTGTTTGGGATTTCTGTTGTACCAAATATATTTATAAATAAATATATATTTTCAAAAAAAACGCTACTAGTGGTTTGGGACCAAACAAATGGGGCTTTACATGAGAAGTGATGATTTTCACATCACACCAGGGAAGAGTGTTTTCTGAATCACTAGTCATTATATCTCATGTCAATTTTCAACCCATCGCTTTTCAATGGCATTGAAAGCGATGGGTTGTAATTGTGACATGACAACAACCAGGTTCTTACTTATTGCTAATTAAATAGGGTGTGCGAAGTAAGGAAACTTGCCTAAGGTTTTGCCCCACCCAGGAAGTGGCTTGGAGGAGATTCTAAGTCCAATAGTACAGTGGAGGGAATTTGTTTTCTTGATCAGTTGGGTGTCTGGCACATGTGGAAACTCATCACCTGTGCTTCAGAGCATCCAAACCAGACACTGTGTATTCCACCTGTGCACAAGAATTTCTCTGAAACAGAATGTGCACTCTGTCCCTGGAGACCCTGCTCACCTAGTTCCAGAGAGTATAAGGCACAGGTTAGTGAGATCCAAGGATAGTGAACCCCCAGAGTGCATAATGGCTGCAGTCTAACCAACTGAAATCACATTGCTTTTTATTGAGAGCATTGCTAAAATGGGGGAAAGAATGGTAACATTAATTCTGAATACTTAACATGTGTAAGCCAGAAAGTACCTTGCTTATAATTTACAGTGTGATTTCCGCTGTCACTGTCATCAGAAACCTACAGAGAAAGGAAGGCACATCCTTTCCTCCACCTTACTGGAGGAAAAGATGTGTGGGAGCTTAATGTTGCAAGGGCAAAGGATCCATCTGTTTTTGTAAGATCAAACACATTAAAGCGAAAGCTCTGTGTTGTGCTTACCCCGGACGGTCATTTAGCCAGGTACAGTTGGGCAGGGAATGCAATTTATTTTAAACTTTAATTTATAACATAATATAATAATCCTTGCATATAGTGCTTTTCATATCTTGTCGACGTCTCAAAGCGCTTCACAGATTATACTGTAAAGTAAATTAGCGTATATTTTGCGGGCAAAACGCAGCAGCCAATTGCGCACAGCAGCGTCCCACAAACAGTTGTGGATTGAAGTGACCAATTTATTATTGTTTTTTTTCTTGAGGGATTATTATCAGGCGTGTGGAGCAAGGTTTCACCCTGCCGGGAATCAAATCCAGGTCTCTCGCTTGCAAGGTGAGTGCTCTAACCACTGAGCTGCAGGACTCACGGGACTTAATTTCCCCTTAAGACTTTCAAGTGTGAAAAGATTATAATTCTACAGTGTCACAAAGGAACAGTTGTCCCTTTCAAAGCCGTTGCTTCAATAAACCATTTTTACTAAACCGGGAGCAGCTTTAATTATCAAGCTCCTAAACAGAAGGGTGATGATTTGCGGCAAGCGAGTGAGTGAGGTGGAGATTTCTGGGATGGCCTCCCAGAGGGTGGGGGCACAAAAGCCTGACTGCCAATAGTGGGGCGGGCAGGGTGGGGACCTGAAGCAGGCCAGTACCTGCTGAGTGGAGCGAGCAGACAGGTTAATATATACATACCCGGTACTGACAGAAAATTAGGCTAGATGATGTAGCCAAGTGGACTTCCAATAAGCAGCAGAATGTGGTGCCAATATGGTGTAAGGCTCGGGCAGGGAGGCAGAGCAGGAGCAGTTCTCAAATTCCAATTAAGCTGGAGATTGATTTTGCAGAAAGGTTGGGATCTGGTTGGGAGATGACCACTTAGTGGAAGGTGGCTGGCTGGATCAGTCAATTAAACAATGCAATTTGCCAACAACTTCTCGTGAAGAATATTTGACGTGAATACTAATTTTAGCAGGAACACTTTCTCAGTTCGAACAATAAAAGACAAATTTACTTCCAATTAATTTTGGGCGAGATTGTTATAAATGAACTAAAACAAAGATTCGCCTTTTCTCCCCACCATTAGAAAAACTCAGAATATTCCGATTCAGAATGCACCTTCAAAAGGAAGAGGAAAATCTAACGACTGAGGGCGAAAGGTGAAAAATGTGCTTCTTTTTTTTAAAAAAAATTTATAATTGATGAAAGGGGTTGGAAATGTGGAGTATATGTGTGTGTGTGTGTGTGTGTGTGTGTGTGTGTGTGTAAGAGCAGTTGAGCTCTCTCACACTGCACTCCAGACAACTCTGATATAATAAAAACAGAGTACAAAATCGACGTAGCCTTCAACCAACTGACAAGATATACAGAGTGATCTTTTTAAATTAATAACATACACAATTTGTTTTTACTTGGCTTGTCTGGTAGATTTTATAAAAAGACCAGTTGCTTATTCCTGACATGTCCTCTTAACCCAGTTGCCACTCAGTCGTGCCAATCTACTGTGTTTTGAAATGACGGGATATTTTACTCTGCGTTTATTCTAAGGCTTCAAAATGTTATCATGTAATTTTATTTTAATTTCTTTTACAGTTGTCAGCCTGGCTCAGTTGGCAGGACTCTTTCCTCTGAATCAGAAGGTTGTGGGTTAAAGCCTCACATCGGGCACTTTGAACTCATATAATCCAAGCTGACACTCCAGTGCAGTGCTGGGAGATGAGATGTTAAACCAAAGTCTTCTCGACCTATTTAGGCGGAAAAGAGAAGGGGTGGAGATCCCAAGGCAATAACTGAAAGCCCTAATGTTCTGGCCAACAATAACCCAGATCAAATTGGTCATTTACTTCATGGCGGTTTGTGGGACATTGTTGCGCCCAAATTGGCTATCGTATTCACTACAAAACACAGAGTCACTGCACTTTACAATTAGTCCTATGAATCACTTTGAAATGTCCTGCTGATGATAATAATAATAATAATCCCTACATTTGATATTGGGGTCTTATCAAGTCGTTATTGCATCTCAAAGAGCTTCACAGAATATACTGTAAAGTGGATTGACTGTGTGTTTTGTGGGTGAAAAGTGGCAGACGGGCATTATATCAAATGCAAGGATGAATTTTTTTAATTTTTCCTGTTTTATTCTCTGTCTGAATTTTTTTCCTTGCGTCACTCAAGGTAGGGAAAAGGGGCAGGAGGGCTGGTGACAATTTAATTTTACATCAGTGTGTAAGAGTGAGCCTCCCCAGAATTAACCTGCCTGCATACAAAATTGTCATTTCCTAGCTGACAGCAAATCAGCATCAGAAAAATAATGAATTCCATTTGTTTGCCAACCATTCATGAAATGTTGCATTTCATTTGAACCTGTGCATTCAGAAAATACTGTGCTGTAAAATCGCAAGTACCCTCAGCCCTCAGCAATGGCTCAGTTGAAAGCATCTCTCACCTCGGGGCTGAAAGATCATGGGTTCAAGCCATTTGTTGGGACTTGAGCTCATAATTAATTCATTATCTAACCCACCTTTGACTTGCTAGCCTGTTTTGTAGTAGGCTCTGGGTGAGTCAATCACGTGGCATGGAACGCACACACATTCACAGGTCCCGGTTTAGAGTAGGTTATGTGCAACACAGATGGAGAAAGAGGAGTGAGCTGCATAACAAAAGCTAAAGCTTATATTCATACACTCGCATAGAGCGAACTTCTCAAAGCACGTTACAGATTGAGATTCATTCATGATGCATTGTCGGAGGTGCCGTCCTTCAGATGACACATTAAGCCAAGGTCCCATCTGTCTGTTCAGGTGGACGTTAAAGACCCTGGGGTGCTATTCGAAAAGAAAGGGAGTTTCTCTCTCCCGGTGTTCTCGCCAACAAATCCCACAAAATAAAATTGGTCACTCACTCCATGGCTGTTTGTGGGACATTGCTGTGCGCAACTGGTTGCCGCGTTTCGCCCACAAAATACAGTCAATTACAGTATATCCTGTGAAGCGCTTTGAGCCGACTCAATGAGGCACTGTATCAAATGCAAGGATTATTTTTTTATTACAAAGACGGCACCTCCAACAATTCAGGGCTCCCCCAGCGTTGGACAGGAGTGCTAGCCTAGACGGTGAACTCAAAGTCCCGTCACGGGGTTTGATCCCAGAATTGTTTGACTCACGAGGTGAGAGTGCTATCAACTGAGACAGGCTGGAACATCTTCATTCTTTGTGCTGAAAGCCAGACAGTGGGCAGGTCATCCATTCATCAAATACAGCACCCCCGTATGCTGCCTCGAGTCACAGCAGTTAAACTTCTCATTCTCCTCCCACCTGTAACTTGACCCATCAGCCAGCCCCTGTGGTATGGAATCCTGATTTTTTTTCCTACCTGGAAAAATGCCTGGGAATATAATCATTCCACTCTTAATAAAAACGACTTTCATCCATGATTGGAAAAAATGCTGCAGTTTTTTATTCCTAGTAGTTTGGTTGAATTAATTTCAATGGATAGCAAGTAGTCTATTTAATGTTTTATTTGCAAGTTCGCGAACTAAATAACATCCCCAGCATGGATCAATTATACATTAGAAGGGCTTTTTTCCTTTGACAAAGTGCTGTAAAAATTCTGGAAAATACATTACTTTTGATGGGAATAATAAATAAATAATCCTCACATTTCATATAACGCCTTAAGTCGAAACATCTCAAAGCGCTTCACAGAGGTTTCTGTGAAGTGTAGTGACTGTGTATTTGCAGGTGAATGCGGCTGCCAACTTGTTCACAACAACGTCCCACAAACAGCAAGAAAGTGCATGAGCAATTTTATCTGGGGATTGTTGGCCCAGACACTTGTCCACAGTCAGGACTTCTCTTTGCTTCACTCCTTCTCTCCCTGCATTCAAAACCCTTTTAAAACCCTCTTTCTTTGTTCGTACTTTTAGTTAAAACCCTTAAACTCTCCCTCTCCTCCCTGCACGAGCTTCTGATTCATCTCTGTGACGTTCACCTTACCTGAAAGGCAGTGTATAAGTGCAAGTTACTGTTGACATCAGACTAAAATATTTTTAGAATACGTTTTCTGAGGTTGTGCGTGTATTTCAGCACGCGTGCTGTGAATTACTCTCAGTGCCTTTGAGAACCCACCAAGAATCCATCTGTTTTGTCCATTCCTGCTCCATTTAGTCAGGGAACAAACATGCATGGTGATCCGGTACCTGTGCAAAGCAGAAGCCACACAGCTCAGCCACCGTGATACGATGGATTAGTTCCTGCCTGACATTGAAATTCACCAGAAACTGGGAAGGAGAGACCAGCTGTCATTTTCACTGTGCTCAGCATGGCCATGGTCTCTGACAAATCCTTTCCCGAAGCAAAGGTCAAGAACTGTTTGCTTTGACTTCGAAATTCTCAACAGAGTTTAGTTGGAATATATAATCGGTGCTGTTTCCCCCTGCAAGGAATTTCGCTGGCATTCTTTCCCCGTCCCCAACTCCCACATCTTGCTTCTCACCGTGGGGAAAGATCTGACGCGATGCGGAACTGATGAAACAACTTTTCAAGCGGAGGTTCCGGAAGTTAATGAGAATTCTAACAGGAAATTCCTTATTAGTACCTCATCCTGTGTCTCATCGATTGCAAGCAAATTCAGCGCTCGCAAGTGCTTTAAATCTACATGCTCGCAATTTGCATTCGCCTACAATATGCACCAGTCACTATACTTTACAATAAACCTGTGAAACACTTTGAGACATTTCCATGACATGCTAAGAGTTACACTAAATCCCAGTTTTACAAGGCTTCCGACAGGTTAAATATTGTGCAAGTGGCTTCCACGACCGTGATGATGAGATGTGATCGGATCAATATCTGCCAGGAATTGTTCATCTGCTTCAATGGAGAAGGTGCTTTATTGCACCTGACTTACCAGATAATGCATATCTGGGGTTTGCGGTTGTGGAAATCCCAAAAGTGTCAGTAAATCCTGCAAATTATATTATCCTTACACAGAGAGGTTGTAACATTGCATTTCCTATTCGCCTCTTGTGTCACTCGTCTTTTGATCGGGATCAGGTTTTGTGGGAAGCACTCTGTGCGAGGACTTGCTGGCTGCGTCCCTCTCACTGACTGTTTAGCGCTAGAGAGGTGCATTACTGCTCAGAATGGCTCATTAACCCCTGCTCTGTACTCCAGTGCAGTCTACCCACAAAACACACTGCGAGATGCACAAATCATGTCAAGCAGGACGAAGCAGGTCTCTCTTTAGTTGGTAGAAAGCTAAAGTAAATGGATTACATTACAATTTACATATATAAACAGCGCTTTTCACATCAAAGAGCTGACCGAGCTGAGGGGAAAGGCGAAAGCATGGTTGAAGAGCGTTTTAAGGCGGGTTTTGAAGGTGGCGAGGGTGGGGACAAGCGGAAGGACTCGGGGATGGAGTTCCAAAGAGCCGGGGCAGAATGGCTTAACAGTTAATAATTCTATGTACAGTAAGGAGCACTTCCTTCCTATGTACAAAGTCACAACATTCATTTACAAAATAGACCATATTGCTAACTGCCCTGCCTTGCAATACAGAAGTCATTGAAAATGTTTCAGCCCACGCTGATTCGCTGCTCTATTCTCTACCTGAATCCCAGGCTCCTGTTGCCTCGTCTCCGCTGCAGCCTCAAACTGCCCAAGGATTTCAATACAAATGAAGTGTCCCCTACAGAGTCTGGAGAACTCCAGCGAATGTGCAGGTTCCTGGAAATGTGCATTCAATAACAGGTGATTATCGCAGTCACTCTCTCTGCCTGACATGGTTAATGAGACCAGAACTATCACTCTCGATATTTCACTACCATTACCCACATGGATACCTATTAGTCTCTATGAGCACAGTAACTTGAAGGAGGTAATGATCCATCAGGGGGAGCAACGTCAAATCAAATGTGAACAGGACATGTTATTATCTAAACGGTCGATAGTAGATAGTGGCCATCATGACGTTAACTCCTTCATTGTTACTAAGTGAAATTCCAGAGACCTTTATTGAAATGCGCACTCTCTCCCTGAAGGTAGGCATCCTGCTTACCTAATTCCAGAGAGTAGTATCAGGCACAGGTTGGCAAGAGCCAAGGCTTGGAGACCCCAGACTGGGGCCAGGCTGATGATGGCTGAGCTATCAGATATCATCAGCAGTGCCCTAGAATGATTAAATATAGTCGGAGAGTTGACGTTGGGGAACCTAGGGCAATCTTCTCAGAACAGCAGATGGGGCAGATCTGATAGACCTGGTTGGCAATAAACAGCTTAACATTATATTGCCTGTACTTAGACAATAATACAGAGGATTCATACTGTATTGTACAGGTGGACCCAGCAATGTATACATCAGGTATCATCATTCGCCATGTGGCATTTTATGGGGCACAAATTGGCTGGGGTTTCGCCTACAAAATATACAGTCACTGTGTTTTAAGCTTAATACCGTGAAACACTTTAAGATGCAGTGAGAAGGCATTGTATCAGTTGTAAAGATTATTATTTGTTTCCTCATTCTTTTTAAAAAAACTAAATTTCTTTCAAAATTAGGATTCCCAGTCTTTGGTACTAACTGCCTCTTCCCTCTCCCAGTGGTTTGAAGTGTGCAGGTTGTGGGAGGATCATTGTGATTACTTTCTAGTACGCTCAAAGTGTGCTGATGTGAAAACTATAAAGAACAACAACAACAACAAGATTACATTTGTACAGCGTCTTTCACGTCGGGAGGACGTCCCAAGGCAATGGACAGAGTACAGCATTTCAGACCCGAGCTGGGGTTGGGGGGGTAAGGGAGGGGAGGGGAAGGGGGGTGGCCGATGGCATGATTGAAGAGGAGGGTCTTTAGGGACTTGAAGAAGGCTAAGGAGGGGTCGAGGCGGAGTGACTGGGGGATGGAATTCCAGAGGTTGGGGGCAGAGTGGCTGAAGACTCTCCCGCTATATGGTGGGGCGGGTCGGCCGGGGGACGTGGAGCAGGCCAGAGCAGGCTGAGTGGAGAGAATGTTTTTATACAACAGCAACTTGTATTTATGTAGCACCCTTCATGTGCGGTAGCGTCACTAAACTAAAAGCAAAAGTTTAGAATAAATATTTCAGAGTTTCCCGTACATTACACACAGGACTTGTCTTAAGAGTTTCCTTTCAAGTATTAGATAAAGTCCTTTTCTGCTTGGGACAAAGCTACGTTTTCTCATTATACATTTTCTGAAATAATCTTGTTTTCAGGCAAAGACGTGTTGGTCCACAATTTTACCAGTCCTATATCCATCCCTTCTGCATCTTATCTCTCCTGCTCTCTCTCTTTCTCTCTCTCCCCCCATCCCCTCTCTTTGCTGTTTCTTTTTCTCAAATTCTCCTTCGTGCAGCCTCACACAACCAGATATTCATACAAAGCCTGAGATCAAATGCTTCGACAACATCAACAAAGGCTAACCTCTGGGATGCCGCTGTTTGCTGTGTTCTTTCATTGTTGAGCCTCGACTCGCATTTAATCTCAAGTGTCCCTTTAAGGCATTACTGATCAAATCCTTCAGGCCTGCTTTCCTTGCCTTGATTGAGTCTGTACGTTCAATTCTTTCTTAATTGACCTATTCTTTGCAATAAGTGATTTGCTGAACTGTCCCAGGGCTTCCTCACCTACACTTGCATCAATATCATCTGCCAACTGCTTTACTGCTTGTATAACTTCTTTTTCTCCTCCGCTTATAATTAATCACCTCCCTGTAGCCTTGCTTATTGGCACAATCCATTACATTCTAGGATTCCCATGTAAAGTCCCACCAACATGATGTCATTTACTAGGTCCAGATTACACAGTTTCTAGCCAAGATGCCATCTGCTTCTCCCTCTGCCTATTGCATATGGATGTAGAAAACACCAACTGATGAGAAAGACAAGCAGTAAAGGGTCAAATCATAACACAATACAAATTCAGTAATCATTTACATTTATATAACGCCTTTCACGTCTGGAGGAAGTCCCAAGGCAATTAACAGTCCAGGCTTGGGATAGTTTTAAAAGGAAATTAGACAAATATTTGAGAAGGCAAGATATAAAAGAGCAAGTGTGAGGTGGGGGGCGGGGTGACAGTGAGTGGGATTAAACAGGTAGCTTTTACAAAGAGACGGCACACGCATGATGGGCCGAATGGCCTCTGTGTGTGCTGAAATATGATTGTATTTGTGACCTGATGGTTTAATGCACTTCTCAGACTGTGATTTCCATTAACAATGTATTTGAACAGGGTGTAATTTATAGGATAGCCACTTAAAGCGCTCTGGAAACCACAAATCTATCTTATCTGCCAAAAAACAAGCTGTCTGGCAGAGTGCACCTGCAACAGGGAAATAAAGTATACCACAGCAGTTTGTACAGCAATAGGTCAACGTATTGAACACTCTAAAGGATAGACATCTATACCACAATGTTAACACTGGGGACAAAGCCCAAGTGGGTTGGTGGTCCTCGCTGGACAAACAGCAGGAAAGCTCGCCAGGCAGTGCTCTCAATGGCAAGGTATGCGGTGTTAGCTGGTTAGACTCCAGCAGTTACCCCAATGAACACTCTTGGTCCCCCAAGCCTTGACTCTTGGCAACTTGCGCCCAATACACTCTGGAATTAGGTAAGCAGAGTGCATCCCCACAGGAACAGTTCATATTTCATTCCAAACACAGGGTAATTTCCATGTGTCGGAGGAGTATGTATGTGGAATTCTCAGTTTGGATCCTCTCAAGCACAGTGATGGGTTTCCACACAAGTCAAACACCCAGCAGATCAAAAAAAAAAGAATTCTCCCATTAAAGGCCTCGCCAGGAAAACATATATTAACAAACTCAATCCTGTGTGCCTGTGGCTATCGGCATATAACAGGTTAAACACACACAGTGATTTAGGCGGATCGAGATTGAATAACTAAAGCAGGTTGGTAATGAACCTTCAAGTTGCAGATTCCTTTACAATTGAACAAGTGCTGAGAAGTGCTGAAATGCGTTAATGCAGAAATACATCCCGATTCGGATTTTAATATAATAACAGTGCAGTCTATTTTTGGAAACTTGAAATTCCATCTGTGAACACAAAGAAATACTAATAATTCAGCTTGGAATTGTTTGTGCGATTACAAGCCCGCTTAATCGTTTTGCTCGGCTCTTTTCTGAAGGTTCCACCTGTGACGTGTCATTTCAGAAGGTGTGGGGCATTCTTTGCCCTGTGCTGTAATCCTCTCAATGTAAAATAAAACAATAATAATAATAATAATCCTTGCATTTGATATAGTGCATTATCACATCTTCTAGACGTCTCAAATCGCTTCACAGAACATAGTGCAAAGTAAATTGACTGTGTATTTTATGGGCGAAACGCAGTAGCCGATTGCACACAGCCTTGTCCCACAAAGATTTGTGGATTGAGTGAGCAAATTATTATTATTTTATTTATTTATTTATTTTTTGAAGGGATTTATTATCCCTGGAGAAGCGAGCTGCCAATTGACTAACAACCGGGTTCCTACTTTCTGCTAGATAAACAGAGCTGTATGGAGTAAGGAAACTTGCCTCGCATTTTACCCTTCCTGGGAATTGAACCCGGGTTCTATCACTTGCAAGACGAGTACCCCAACCAACATGCTACAGGACTCCATAAGACAATCCTAGAAAAACGTTGCTCATCAGTCACACTAGAGACAAACCTAAGGTACCAGCAATCATTTACAAATCTGTGGAAGAATATCACTGAAAAGGTCTGATCCTTCAAATCAGTTTGTAAATCAGTTTCCTATGAAAGCCCTAAGTGAACCTGCACCGGATGCCTCACTTCTCACTTCTCAAACGAGGCTTTAGCTCCAAAACTCCGCCAATATTTCAAGGAGAATGCACTATTTCAACACAAGCTTTCCGGGTTGATTTGCTGTTCTGAAAAGTTGGCCGAAGGCTGGAGTCCTCATTGATTGCTGCCCGCGGGAATAGAACTGAGTAATGTATGTCAGAATTCACAAAGGAGCCTTCCTAGAGTACAGTGCTGTGTGATGGGAATGTTCTCCATTCTTAGAAGTGATATGAGCTCAAATATAATGAGGCCTATAACTTCAGAACTATAATTGGTCAACTGTTATCCATTGAGTTAAGAGAACTGATCCCAAGTGGGTTGGAATATCCGGAGCTGAAGGACAACTCAAAGTCATTGATTTAGTCTGAAAGGTAATGGTGTGGGACTTGGCCACCTGCGTCGCTGATCTGAGCCTGCACACCCCTCCTCCACACACAAGCTAACAGACTCACACTTAACGCCCGACACTTCACCCCCGCACATACTTCATCCCCTACCCACATCATACCCCACTATGCTTCACCGCCCCCCCCCCCCACCAACCACCCCCACATTCACTTCCTCCCAAATCTAACCAGTTATCTTGATCATCTCTTTCTAAATGACAAATTGGGTCCTGCATTCACTTATTCATTGGCAATTTATTCCAGAAGTTCAGACAATTGCGTTGCGAAAACAATGCATTATTTTTTCTGTTGTCCTCTTACTGACATTCCCCTGATCTACCACGTTCAATCAACCAGTTATATACTGAACCGATTTCTTTCGTATCTAGCGCACATCTCTGCAGCGATTTGGTATGGTTGTTTTAAAAACTCCTGAAGAGGCTTGCTCGGTGTAGCCAAAGGAAAGCAATGAAAGAAAATATTAAATACGTCTTGGCATAAATGCTTTGGAAGTTTTTGGGGCCCTTCAGCTCGCATATTATTCCGTGTAGCGGATCAATACGGATTAATTCTTTGTTTCACGTTCTATTATTTTGCATGAGCTGATTGCGGCTTTTAAATTCGAAATGTGAGCGGCTACACACAAAACACCCATTGTCACAGTATCCCGGGAAAATCCCGGGCTACGTTGACGATGCGTGATCGATTGCAAGTTGTTGAGAGCCTTTTTAAGATAGCGGAGTAAAATTCTGGAAACCCAAAGACACACTGATTTTCTTTTCAACAGCAATAAAATAAAAGGACAAGCAGACTTGATTTTTAAGTGACGCATTAATTTCCATTCCATTCAGAACGTGGCTCGGAGGAGCAAGTTTCAGATCAGAGTGAGTCTGAGATGATATCTAGATTTTTAGTCGGCTATCTGTTTAATCCCAACGATAATAATATTTATAATAATAATCCTTGCATTCGATATAGCTCCTAGTCACTTCATTGAGACATCGCAAGACTCTTCACAGAATATACTGTAAAGGGAATTGACTGTATAATTTGTGAGCAACATTCGGCGGCCAATTGTACACAGCAGTGTCCCACAAACAGTCGTGGAGTGAGTGACCAAATTTTTTTTAAAGGAATTATTACCCCCAGCAAGCAATACGCCAACTGACTAACAACCGGGTTCCTACTTACTGCTAGGTGAATAGAGGTATGTGGAGGAAGGAAACTTGCCTAAAGTTTCATCCTGCCTGGGAATCAAACTGGGTTCCTTGTCGCCTGCAAGGCAAGTGCTCTAACCACTAGGCTACAGGACTGTTCATAGCCACTTAACATTTTTCCTCTTAGTCCCATTGAACTTCATGTTTCCAACAAGTACACTGTGTTTTCACCTCCCTTGCAGTGCTCCAAGTGATAGAACACAATATACATCCCTTCGTCCTCCTGACTGCAGCGTTAATCATTGATTAATAATTGATGATCACGCAGTAAAAGTACCAGAATCCATTTAAAGTCTTCAGGTTTCAAGGTCCTTGTTTCTCCCCCAGAATAAATCCAGATGGCAGCAATGCTCTTACTCGACTCCTCGTGAATAAAATTCTATCAGTGGGGTCGGTGTGTGATTTATAGCTATGCAGTGGGGCTCTTTATACAATATTACTTCATCAATAAAACACCAACAAAGCTGCTCATAGTGACACAGAAGTGGAGAGGATGTACTTCTCAGTTTCCAGTCCAGGGAGATAATACAATAATAATCCTTGCTTTTGATATTGCGCCTTAAAGCACTTCACAGAATATATTGTGAAGTGGATTGTGTATTTTGGTGGCAAAACACGGCAGTCAATTCCGCACAGCAATGTTCCACAAACGGTCGTGTTTTTTTTTGAGGGAATTATTAACCCCAGAAAGTAAATCTGCCAATCCGACTAATTCCAATTTACTGTTAGGTAAACAGAGGCACATGGAGTAAGGAGTAAGGAAACTCGCCTAAGGTTTCACCTCACCTGGGAATCGAACATGGGTTCTCTCACTAAGCACTATGCTACGGGACTCTATACATCTGTGGTGGTGGGGGAGCAGGAAGCGGGGAGGATGTTGTATCACTCATGTTGTCTGAGGTGTGTCCTGGGTTCCTGACCAACTCGCCCATTCTTACAATTGGAACATAAATTTAAGGTCATTTCAAGTATTATTCAGACAGAGGAATGCGATATTCATGAAGGAACATCACCTGAGGGGTCAGATGGTTGGTTGGTTGGTTGGTTAGTTGGTTAGTTAAAACACTTACATGTTTGACAGCTCTCACCTGAGGTCCACATGACCAGTTTTCGCAGAGAGAAGCACATTACTGTGGACATGTTACTCTGTTCTCTTCCTTAAACAGTACATGTTCCCTCTCCCTTCCTTTCCCATGAAACTCCTTTCTGCCCTTTGATAATAGATGAAGCCTCTTTAGCTTGACTTGAGGCTAAGCTAATGATATGATAAGCACTCTCTTTATAACACGCTTGGCTGCCACACTTGTGATGGGACTATTCAATACTGCTCGGTGACAAAATACATTCTGTATTTCGCTGTGAATGTGATACTTATACTTAGAAATACTTATAAGCTCTATTTTGTATTTAGTTCATTTATCGACTATATTTTTTGCAACTGCAATATTCCAGCTTTTAGACGCTACACGGGTACCAGCACTGTATTATTAATAAGAAGAATAAGACTTGCTTGTGATATAGCGCAGTATCACATAGTCTCATCTCAGGGTGCTTCATGTGGTTTCTGTGTTTTGTAGGCAAATCTGGCAGTCGATCTGTGCACAACAATGTCCCACAAACAGCCATGAAGTGAACAACAGATTTTAATTGGGGAATTGTTGACGAGGACACTGGGGAGAAACTTGTTTCTTTCTCAAGCAAACACACTGTAACTCAGCAGACGCCCTGTAACACAGCATTCACTGCAACACTGTGTCCGCTGAAACACATCAATCAGACTTATGATCATTGTTGTTCTAATAAATGATACTGACAGGTGAGGGAGATGTGAGGGTAAATGTGTTATTAATTACTGCAGCTCAAATATTCATGTTTATCGGGTACTGGCCCAGTAAATACGCTTGCTTAATTAAATTGAGTAGAAAATTGAGTCACAGTCCCGATCATGGATTAGGAAATCACAAAGCAACCAAGTGCTTCACTTTGCCATTAG
The DNA here is from genome assembly GCF_018977255.1 of Callorhinchus milii. Taxonomy (NCBI): domain Eukaryota; kingdom Metazoa; phylum Chordata; class Chondrichthyes; order Chimaeriformes; family Callorhinchidae; genus Callorhinchus; species Callorhinchus milii. Next base: position 6,852,862 of record NW_024704759.1, on the reverse strand, counting down.
ACTCACCCCCAAACAAATCTTCAATGTATTCCCACCGAGAGTATAAAATGTTTAATTACCGGAAACAGCTACTGTTAAGCATGGTGATGGACAATAAAATGGTGATGTTAAGCATGGGGAGGACAAGTTTGCAGGGCTATGGGGAGAGCACGGGGGAGTGGGATTGATTTGGATAGCTCTTTTCAAAGATCCGGCACAGACACAATGGGCCATTAACCGTAAAATGAGTGATCAATTTGCCTGGAGATTGACCGGGACACCCGGAGAAACTCCCTTTTCTTTTTCGAATAAGTGCCATTATTCGCTTATATGTTTACCTGAACAGACAGACAAGATCTCAGTTTAACATCTCATTTGAAGTACGGCAGCTCCAACAATGCAGCATTGTCCTCAATACCACACTGGAGTGTCAGCCTGGAAAATCAGTAGACTTAGAAAAAACATTTGTGTAAAAATCAGGTGTCTGACATCAATCCAGACAAGAATAATATAACGCATCCTTCAAAGGCAATCTAAGGTCAACATTTGTCATTTTGCTTTTAACTAGCTTTTGGCTTTTCTCGTCACTTGTCTTGTGTAGATGCTTTCAGCTGCTGTGTAGTTAGTTTTGCTGGTATAGATTGTTCTTGTTGTAGCCTTTTGCCCTGTCAGTTCCATGAAAATAATGAATAGAAGTTAAATGGGAGCTTAAACTGTTAATTAATTTCCCAGCAGCTGTTACAAGGCACAGATAATGGTTTTGTCATCTTGAAATGACTCCTGTCATTTTGTATTTGAAATGTGCAAGGTACATTTCTGACACTTGGCTGAACTACAATGATGTTCCCCATCGCAAAGCTATATAGTTTTAGCTGCTTAGACTACAGCAGTTACACTACGCCAATGCACACTCTGACATCCTGAAGCCTTGGCTTGTGCCAACCTGGCTTAATACATTGTGGAATTAGGTAAGCAGGATGCATCCATCCCAGGAGAGAATTATCATTCCATTAGAAACACAGATAAATTTGCGTAGCAACTGGCTGCCGAGTTTCGCCCAAAAAATACATGGTTAATCCACTTTACAGTATATCAGCAACAATCAGTAAATGAGCAACAGAAGGTCAATCCAAATACGCCAGTGAGAATAATTCCATTGACGTCCACACCAAAGCTGTAACAGTGCTGCACTGGACTCTTTTAGGAAATAATTGCATTCTGATGCATTTGCAAGCTGGGCGAACTGGAGCAATGACTTTGAGCATGAACTGCAAAGGATGGAAAGCATATGGGTGCGGCAGATACCAAAACAAAGGTAAGCTAAGATCCAATGCTTGTTGATTGTTAACCATCAACTGCATGGATATCTATTGGATACAGATGATGGGTTAGTAATAATAATAATCCTAACAGTTGGTATATTTGCTTTTCGTGCTGGGAGGAAACACTATGAACATAAGAACATAAGAATTAGGAGCAGGAATAGGCCATTCGGCCCTCGAGCCTACCCTGCCATTCAATAAGATCATGGCTGATCTATTCTAACTCCACTTACCCGCCTTATCCCCATATCCCTTAATCCCTTTATCCACAAGCAATCTATCAATCTCAGTCTTGAATATGTTCAAGAACTGAGCATCTACAGCCCTTTTGGGTAGAGAATTCCATAAATTCACTACTCTCTGAGTGAAGAAGTTTTTCTTCAACTCAGTGCGAAAGGGCTTACCCCATTTTTAAGACTGTGACCCCTGGTTATAGTTTATTCAACCAGGGGAAAAAGTCTCCCACTATTATATTCTGTCGTGCCCCTTAATAATCTTATAGGTTTCTATAAGATAACCTCTCATTCTTCTATATTCTAGAGAATATAGGTCTAAATTGCTCAACCTATCCTCATAACTCATCCCCTTCATCCAAGGTACCAACCTAGTGAATCTGTGTTGTACCCACTCCAAGGTGAGTACATCCTTTCTTAAATAAGAAGACTAAAACTGCACACAATACCCTAGGTGCGGTCTCACCAGGGCCCTATACAGTTGCAGCAAGACTTCCCTACTCGTATATTCTAAACCTTTTTTTGTAACAAATGCCAACATACCGTTAGCCTTCCTAGTTGCTTGCTGAACCTGCAAATTAACTTTTTGTGAGTGGTGTACAAGGACACCCAAGTCCCTCTGAACGCTAACACTATCTAGTCTCTCCCCTTCTAAAAAATAATCTGCTCTACTGTTTTTGCTACCTAGGTGGATGACACTTCCCTACATTATACTTCATCTGCCACCTACTTGCCCACTCACCTAGCCTATCTATATCTCGTTGCATTTTTTTCATGTCATCCTCGGTGTTTACTCTTCCTCCTAGTTTAGTGTCATCCACAAATTTGGATATATTAAGTTCGATGTCCTCATCTAGATCCTTGATGTAGATTGTAAATAGTTAAGGCCCAAGCACTAATCCTTGTGGCACTCCACTCGTCACATCCCACCAATCTGAGAAGGACTCGTTTATCCCTACTCTTTGTTTTCTTCCCGTTAGCCATTCTTCAATCCATGCTATATATTTCCCTTAATTCCATGGGCCCTAATCTTGTGGATCAATCTTTAATGCGGCACCTTATCAAACGCCTTTTGAAAATCTAAATACACTACATCCACTGATTCCCCTCTATCTAATCTTTTTGATATGTCCTCAAAAAAATATGAAAGATTTGTTAAGCATGACTTCCCTTTTGTAAAGCCATGTTGACTCTGTCTAATCATATTGTGATCCTCTAAGTATTCCACTACGACATCCTTAATTAAGGATTCTAGAATTTTCCCTACCACCGATGTCAGACTAACTGGTCTATAGTTCCCCATCTTTTCTCTCCCACCCTTCTTAAATAGTGGTGTGATGTTTGCGATCTTCCAATCAATGGGAACCGTTCCAGAATCCAAAGAATTTTGGAAGATCAGACACAAGGCCTCCACTATCTCATGAGCTACGTCTTTTAAAATCCTAGGATGCAAACCATCAGGTCCAGGGGACTTGTCACTTTTTAATGCCAACAATTTCCCTAGCACCAATTCTTTGCTAATGTAAATTTCCCTAAGTTGCTCCCTATCATTAGCCCCTTGGTTCATCTCTATTTCTGGTAAACTTCTTGTGTCTTCTAATGTGAAGACAGAAGCAAAGTATTTATTTAGGGACTCTGCCATATCCTTATCCTCCATTATAATTCCTCGTAGCTCTGCCTGTAATGGACCCAGATTTACTTTTGCTAGCCTATTCCTCTTAATGTATTTATAAAAATTCTTACAATCTGTCTAATGTTCCTAGCGAGCTTGCCCTCATAATCCATTTTCTCACTCTTAATGAGCTTTTTGGTTTTCCTTTGTTGGTCCCTAAAACACTCCCAGTCCTCAGGTTTGCTACTCTTTTTGGCAGTTTTATAGGCCTTTTCTTTTAGTTTTATACTTTCTCTAACTGCTCTAGTTAGCCACGGATGAACTGCTTTCCCTGTGGTACTCTTATTCCTCAAGGGAATATGGGACCGCCGAGAATTTTGCACTACATCTTTAAACATTTGCAATTGTTGGTCTATTGGCATATCCATTAATCTAATTCCCCAGTCTATTTTAGCTAATTCTTGCCTCATACCTGCAAAGTTAGCTTTATTTAAATTTAAGATCCTTGCTTCGGATTTGACTACATCGCTCTCTAACTTAATACTAAATTCTATCATGTTATGATCACTCTGCCCTAGAGGAGCCTTAATATCTATATTACCGACTAGCCCTGTTTCGTTATACAAACTAAGATCTAGGGTGGCCTGTCCCCTTAGTTGGTTCCTCAGCATACTGCTCCAGAAAGCTATCTCTCACACATTCTATAAACTCCTCCTCTACCCTACTTTTGCCGATTTGGTTTTCCCAATCTATGTGAAGATTGAAAATCACCCACTATTACTGTATTACCTTTGCTACATGCTCCTCTAATTTCTTGATTAATACTCTGCGCTATGCTGTGATTACTGTTTGGGGGTCTATAAACTACTCCCACTAATGTTTTTCTGCCCCTTGTTATTTCGTAATTCCATCCATACCGTCTCTACATCCTGGTTATCTGATTTGAAATCATTCCTCTCTACTGTTTTTATTCCATCCTTTATTAACAAGGCTACCCCCCCACCTCGTTTTCCACATTGTCTATCCTTCCTATAAGCTGAAAACCCTGGAATATTTCATTCCCACCCTAGATCTCCCTGTAACCATGTCGCAGTAATGGTTACTAGATCATACCTGTTTGTATCTATCTGTGCCTTTAATTCATCTATCTTATTCCAAATGCTTCATGCATTCAGATATAGCGATTTTAATTTCTTACCATTTCCTCTACTCTCTGATGCCCTATCTTCTTTACTGAGCTTCTTACCCTTCTTTGACCTATTCTGTTTATCTCTCTCGCTATTCTGTTCTGCCACCGTGGCCCCAGGAAGGCAACAGAGCCTGGCTGTAGCTGCAGATAAGTGCATCTGTCCGCCTGATAGTCTCGTCCTCAATTACTACAGCTTTCTGTTTGTTTCCCTTAATATTGGAATCACGTTTTCCTTCCTCCTCACAGGCTTCCTCGTCCACACAGATTGCAAGGATCTCGTACCTGTCGGGCAAGGTTGAAGCCTGAGGCTTCACTACCACTCTCTCTGGTGTTCCCTTAACCTCCTGCGTGTCGGTCACCCTGTCCTGTCCTTGACTAATACTATTATCTATACATTCCCTGAGCCTCAGGGGAGTGACTGACTCCAGGATGAAACTATCCAGGAAGCACTCACTGTCCCTGATGTTGCGCAATGTCTGCACCTTGGATTCCAGCTCAGACACTATGAGCTGGAGCTGCCTCCGTTGCAGACATTTGCTGCAGATGTGGTCGCCCGGGCTCAGACCGCCCTCCGGCCAACTCCCACATGTTACAGTCCTCACACAACACTTGCCACGCCATTGTCCCCTCTCCCACCCCCACTGGGAATTAAAGTTTTATTTAATTAATTATTATTATTTTTTAAAAATTAAATTCTTAATAAATTTTTTTTTAATTATTTTGTTGTTAATGTTGTTAATTAGTAGCTAGTGTTAGCTGTTAGTTTACTATTAGTTAGTAGTTAGTGTTAGTTTACTGTTAGTTAGTAGTTAGTGTTGGCTGTTAGTTTACTCGCTCAGAATGTTTTGATTGTGACGTCGCTCTGGCGTTACTTTTTAATTTTCCCGCTGGTCACTTGGTTTTTTTTCTCTCTCTCCTGCCTCTGCTCCTGACTTGCTGACTGTTCTCCTCGCTGTGGCTTTTATTCCCACTGCTAGGTCTCGGCTCCACCCTTCCCTCTCCTGCCTCTGCTTCTGACTGAATTATAGTCACTGCGCATTTTGTAGGCAACCACAGCAGCTAATTTGCACACAGCAAGGTCTCACAAGCAGCCGTGAAGTGAATGATCAATTTTGTCTGGGTGATTATTGGCCAGGAGAGGGGAGAAATTCTCTTCACCTCTTCGGTGGTGCCATGAGATCTTTAACATCTACCTGAACAGGGAGATGGGACCTCTTCTTAATGTCAAATACAAAGGATGGCGCCAGCACTGCAGTGGCGTGTCAGACTAGAGTATATGAGTTCAAGAATTCCACTGTAGATGCAGATCCTTATTGCAAAAGGGATTAAAGGATACGGTTATTAGCTGGAGTTAGATTAGAAGATCAGCCATGATTGAATGGCGGGGCAGGCTCGAAGGGCCGAATGGCCTACTCCTGCTCCTACATGTTATGTTATGGAGATAAAGCTGAATGTGAGGAATATCTTAAAAGATAAGTATGTATTATTTTGTCACATAACAATAACTGGGACAGGTCTGGTATAATATACAGAGATACATATAGTCTCAATAGAAATAGGGTAGATGGAACTGTGTGGGAATTGGTCTGTAGTTTACGTCGCTATTGAATTCTAGCTCCCAAATCACAGGTGCCTGGATTCAAGAACCTCATTTGCAGTTTTGGGAGATGGTGATATCAGTTGCTGCCATAGTTAGACTGTATTTGACGTGGTGAATTGCTGTGATTTTGGTAGCATTAGAAATAGACGTCCTCCTGACGTGAAAGGCGCTTTATCAATGGAATCTTGTTGTTGTTGTTGTAGGTGTTAGGGCAGTGTGCATTGTGGTGGAGCCCAGCTCCTGACACTACCTGAGAATGCTCATGGCACTGTGCGAGTTCGAAGACTTGACATGAGGCTTGAACCCACAACCTTCTGACTCAGAGAAAAGGGAGTAGTACCAACAGAGCAGGCTGATATTCTATTGGAGACACCAGTAGGGCAAACAAATCGAACACATTCAGGAAAGGTGAAGAGAGGCGAGAATTAGTGGAGAAGAAATGGAAGAAAGGAGTCAATTGGCACAATATCAGTTGAAGAGGGTAAAACTCCACGTAATACTTAAACTTAGAACCATAGAAATTTGCCGCACAGGAGGAGACAATTCTGGCCAACAATCCCCCAAATAAAATTGGTCACTCATTCCATGGCTGTTTGTGGGACATTGGCGCAACTGGTTGCCATGTTTCGCCCACAAAACACACAGTAATATCCTGTGAAGTGCTCTGAGATGTCACAGCAGTGTGATAAGGCGCTATATCAAAAAAATGCAAGGATTACTAATTCACCGTGCAGGGCTCCTTCTGTCCATCTGTGCCCAGGGCTCCCTCTGCCTCCTCATCCTTCTTGATCTCTCTGCTGCCTTCAACACGGTCGACCATTCTATTCTCATCCACCACCTCTCCTCTCACCTCAACCTTCACGATTCTGTCCTTGACTTGTTCAGATCGTGCCTCTCACACCGCCTCCACTTCATCTTCACAAATAGTTTCTCCTCTAGCCCCGCACCATCTCGTGCAGCGTTCCTCAGGACTTTGTCCTTGATCCCCTCCTCTTCAATATCTATATGCTCCCTCTTGGTGACATCATTCATCGACATGGGGTCAACTTCCACATGTATGCGGATGACACTCAACTCTATCTCTCTGCCTCCACCCTTGACTCCAGGAACACTGCTGTCCTGACAGAATGTCTGTCAGATGAGAGCTAATTTTCTTCAGTTGAATGTCAACAAGACCGAGGCTCTCCTGATTGGCTCCCGTCAGTGCCTCCACACCTCAGGCACTGACAGTATCATCATCCATGGATGCACACTCCACCTTGCTAAGCCAGTCTGGAACCTTAGCATCTTGTTTGACCCTCAACTATCCTTTCTACCCCACATCTGTGCCATGACCCACTCTGCTTTCCTCCACCTCCGCAACATCGCCCAGCTCTGCCACTGTCTCACACCGCAGGCCGCCAAAACCCTCATACACACATCGAGGCTTGACTATGCAAACTCACTGCTTGTCGGTCTCCGCAACTCCTTCCTCCACAGGCTGCAGAACATCCAGAACTCTGCAACCCGTGTACTCCCCTGCACCAGGCTCCATGAACCTATCACCCGCATCCTCATCTGACTCCAATGGCTTTCCATCACACTGAGGATACAGTTCAAGATGCTGGTCCTCACCTTCAAAGCCCTCCATGGTGTTGCTCCCCCCTACCTCTGTGACCTCCTAACCCCCTACCATCCTGCTCGCTCCCTCCGCTCAGCGGGCTCCGGCCAGCTTCACATCTGTCGTCTCACTCACCCCATCATTGACGGGCGGGCCTCCTGCCACTCTGTCCCCACCCTCTGGAACTCCATTCCGCAGTCTCTCCGCCTCGCTCCCTCCCTTGCTTCCTTCAAGACCCATCTCAAAACCCTCCTCTTCGACCATGCTTTCAATTAACCTGCTTCCCCCCCGCCCTCCACCTTCCCTGATCCCAACCCCAGGCTCGGGTCCGAAACTCTGTCTGTCCAGCACCTTGGGACATGAATAGGCGCGTGAAAGGTGTTATACAAATGTAATTTTGTGGTTGTAGTTGTATTTGATATAGAGCCTTAATCGCTGGCGTCCCTTTAATTCACCGGCATTCCTTTAATTTTCCATTGCTACCATGAAGGAACAAACAGTACGGGGAAGATAAGTTGGTGTAGCTGTTCAATTGTAATTGGAGTCCTGATGGTCAGATTCATTTTTTACAAAACCTCTGTGGGATTTCGCACAGTTTTTCCAATTCAACTCTGTTCTCTTCTTTTCATCAAGCAAATAAAAACCATAGACGTGACTTGCGTTTACAAGCATGCCTTGTCAAGATAACCGTGTGTCGTGTGTTCTCTTGCATTGACTGATGTACGAAGAAGAGTTCATTTTCTGCCTTGCCTCCACTTGCACACACCCGTGCTTGACATCCTTATCTTCAAAGGGAGTTTGTGCAGCGTGGTGTGTGTTGAAAGATGCAAGCCTGCAGTGTACAGAAAGCAGCATCAGACTATTGCCAACCGCAGGTCATCCTCTACGCCTACTGGGTTTACACTCACTCAGAGTGGCCCACGTGTGAGTTGAACTGTGAATAGTGCTGGGCTCTGGACGCCACAGTCTTATCAACAACGGCAACTTGCACTTGCACACAGAACAGTGTCTCAAAGTGTTTTGGGAGAGGCGGCGGAAAGGAGTTGACTGAAAGGCACCATTGGAGAGGTAGGTTTTTCCCCAAAAAAAATTGGTGGTCACTCAATCCACGAATGTTTGTGAGATACTGCTGTGCGCAATTAGCTGTCGCATTTCGCTCACAAAATATACAGTCAATCCACTTTACAATTTATTCTGTAAAGCACTTTGAGGCATCTCAATGACATGACAAGGCACTATATCAAATGCAAGGATTATTACTATTAGGTTTCTAGAGGGGTATTGAGGGAGTGGGTGAAGTGGGAGGAAGAAAATGTAATTATGTAATGTAGGAGCTGGAGAGGATAATTTGCTAACTTTACCAGTAATGATGAGGTCAGATTTGACTTTGGAGTTCTCCAGGAGACATTGGGGTGGTGACCTCCATGATAGGTTGGGTTTCGTGTCGACTGCGGAAGGAACTTGCTTGATTGATGGGTCAAATGGCCTTTCCTTGTTCCTTGGTTTGTTCTCCTCTTATTGTCTCTCTGTGCCTGATGTGACTGCTAATTGTATGATGGCCGAGTGAGCCAGGGGTCCTGGCCTGTGGAGGAGAGCAGGGGGAGAGTGGAGTCGGCCTGGCAAAGTGCAATTGAGAAACAAGTTTCTTCCTCACTGCAGCTACGGGGGTTTAAGGGCCCTGGCTCAGTACACTTTGGCTTCAGTCAGGAGACAGAATGTGCTTTGTGGTGCTCACAAAAGCCATATTAGAGATTCCACACAGAAACAGCAGCATTTTCAGCTTCGGAATACACAGAATAAGCAATATTGGCCAATTGCTTATGATGGATACTGAATGATTACTGCATCTAGCAGTGCGTCATGTAGATGGCTGAACGCTGACAGTCACAGTGGTGGAGGAGTGAGGAGATGGTATTAACGAGCGCAAAGCCATTCTTGGAGACCAAGTCATTAGTGGAATATTGTCTACAAAATACTTACAATGTCCAAATGTATTATTATTATTATGATTATGTGTATCTCAGAGATGAACAGCAGAAAAATGTCCAGGTTCAGTGATGCACAGTTTATAATATACAGAGGAGTAATATAAAGGAAAGGGATAGCGCTACTCGAAAAGTAAGTTCAAGAGAACATATATAAGATTCTACCTCCGATGATCTTATGTCAAATGTGCTTCAGCTTCAAATAGTGCAGAAACACTGAGCAATGTAATGAACACATCTTTAAAATACATATGCTTAAAAAAGCAGAAGAAAGCTGTGCATTTTAATGGAAGCATCAATATTTTACATTAGCCCAAAGGGCCGTGAGTTTATACAATTACTCCATGGAGCTTGTACATCATAACAGCCAGTGAATTCATAGAATCATAGAATTATACAGCACAGAAAGAGGCCATTTGGCCCATCGTGTCCATGCCGGCTCTTTGAAAAGAGCTATCCAAATCAATGCCACTCCCACGCTCTCTCCCCATAGTCCTGCAAACTTGTCCTCCCCAAATAATTATAACAACTATTTTAAATCAGTGTCCTCGGGTTACCGACCCACCCGCCAGTGGAAATAGTTTCTCCTTCTTCACCCTATCGAATCCCCTCATAATTTAAAAAACTTCTATTAAGTCTCCTCTTAACCTTCTCTGTTCCAAGGAGAATAATCCCGGCTTCTCTCGCCTCTCCTGATAACTGAAGTTCCTAATTCCTGGTACCATCCTGGTAAATCTCTTTGCACCCTCTCTAATACCTTGATATCCTTCATAAAGTGTGGTGCCCAGAACTTCCCAGTATTTTAGAAAGGCTCATTATAATTTCCTGACTTCTGTATTCTATGTCTCTATTTATAAAGCCTAGTATCCCGTATGCTTTTTTAACAGTCTTGCCACCTTTGTCTCCCTGTCCTGCCACCTTCAAAAATTTACTTATATGAACCCCCAGGTCTCTCTGTTCCTTCACCCCCTTTAAGATTCAACCATCAGCTGATATTGCCTCTCCTCATTCTTCCTCCCAAAATGCATCAGAACAACAACAACAACAGCTTGGATTTATATAGCACCCTCCACGCCAGATGGCGTCTCAGAGCGCTTCACAGTAATGGATCCCGGGGCCCAGCCGAGGGGAGGGGGAGGAAGGTGACCAAAGGCGCGGTCGAAAAGAAAGGTCTTCAGCAGAGACCTGAAAATAGGAAGAGAGGAGCGAGGCAAAGGGAATAAGGAAGGGAGTTCCAGAGCCTCGGGGTGTATTGGCTGAAGGCACGGACGCCGAGAGTGGAGCGGAGTACTCGGGGGACAAGGAGGAGGCCAGACCCAGAGGAACGAAGGCAACGGGCACTGTTTTGAGGAGAGGAGGTCAGAGAGTAGGGGGTGCAGAGGAGTGGAGCAATTTGAAGATAAGGGTGAGGATCACTTCGGATTTCTTCACATTAAGCTTTATCTGCCACATATCTGCCCAGTTTACCAGTCTGTCTATGTTCTCTTGCAGTTTGTTAATATCCTCCTCATTGTTTACTACTTTTTACTACTGTCTCACACCACAGGCACCAAAACCCTCATATATGCATTCATTACATCGAGGCTTGACTATACAAACTCCTTGCTTGTCAGCCTCCCAACTTCTCCCTCCATAGGCTGCAGATCATCCAGAACTCTGCAGCCCGTGTCCTCTCTCGCACCAGGCTCCATATCCCTATTGCCCCCATCCTCACCCGACTCCACTGGCTTCCCATCACACACAGGATACAGTTCAAGATCCTGGTCCTCACTTTAAAAACCCTCCATGGTCTTGCTCCCCCCTACCCCTACCTCTGTGACCTACTAACCCCCTACCAGATCCCTCCACCCTGGTGCCTGATCCCTCCACTCAGCGGGCCCCGGCCTGCTTCACGTTCCCCACCTCACCCGCTCCACAATTGGCTGCCGGGCGGGCCCTCTGCCACTCTGCTCCCACTCTCTGGAACTCCATCCTGCAGTCCCTCCGCCTCACCCCCTCGCTTGCCTCCTTAAGACCCATCTCAATACCCTCTTCTTTGACTGTGCTTTCAATCATCCTGCTTTCCCCCTGCCCTCGTCCTTCCCCAATCCCAAACCCCAGCTCGGGTCTGAAACTCTGACTATCCAGCACCTTGGGACATCCTCCCGACGTGAAAGGCACTTTACAAATGTAATTTTGTTGTTGTTGTTGTTGATAGAGATACCCATAAATACCTGTGTGCTTCCACAATATAATTCAATACAAATATAAATTTATATAGCGCCTTTCAAATCAGGAGGTCGTCCCAAAGTGCTTCAAAGTCCTGGTTTGTAATATGTTTTCAGTGTTTTATGGATGACATGTTAGAGATCCAATATCTCCATTTTCGGAGATGCTGAATATAATGAATGATATACAACATCTATATTCCATTGCAGCTTTAGCCCTTAGCTCAGTCCCACAAATGATATACAATAGATATTTATCAATATCTCGGCGGGGTTTCTGTAGCTGAAACTAATTGATGATATGGTATATATATCTGCACAGTGTTATTCCTTTGTGGATTTAGCTTGTATCTGAGTGCAAGGGATAATTTGTAATAGATACCCATAATATCCCTTCAAAACTTGGCATGTATGTGAGACTAATGGATCATATGTTGGAGATATTTTTAATCCAACTCCGATGAATTAAACATAATGTAAAGGGATCCATATGTAATGGTAGTTTGGGTATCAAATCACATTCCCACAGGTACAGCAGTTAATGGTGAGCCACTAACAGACTGAATACAACGCTCCTTTAATTAATGCTTGATGGTTTAATGGCAAATGCTTATGTCTATATTTGCTCTATCTAATCCTTGTCATGTGTGTGTGCATGAATTTGTGTGCGCCTATATGTCTCAGTTTTGCTTAGCAAGTAAGGTGCTCCAGCACATTTCTGATTATAGCTGGACAACATTATGTCCAGCTATAATCTACTTCCCTGCTTCTAAGCACAAATTTTTTAACTAACTGGAAGATGACAGACATGGTTACATCAGGGCAATTTACCAGGAATGAAATCATAGTGACCAAACAAAGCACAGCCAATACAAATATACATTTATATAGCGCCTTTCAAGTCTGGAGCTGACACAATGAGAAGAGCAACCTCCTACTATTCTGAATTCTAAAATGGCAAAAGCAAACCCATTCCCTGGTTGTTACAGTTCTGAATGTCAGCTAGCTGCTCACCATGGCCTTCAGTGCTCGCTCACTTACAAAATGCACAGTCACTACCCTTACGCTATATCCTATGAAGTGTTTAGAGATGTCCTCCCAAGGTGAAAGGCGCTGTATCAAATGTAAGAATTAGTAATCCCTCATCTGTACGCTATTGAAAGATCTGGTAATTACCTCTTGAAGCTGTGCGTAAATTATTGTGTGCATATTTGATTATTACATTTGTCTACACACACACACACAGAGTAACTCCACTTTACAGTAAATCCTGTGAGGACATATTGACGATGTGATATCTATCAAATACCAGGATTATTATTATTATTATTAATAACATATTTATGCTACCCACTCCAACGGCCTTCACCAGCAATTTATTCCACAATTCTATCTTCCTCTGTGCGCAAACGTTCAACTTGACTTCCCTCCCTGTTCTGAGAGTCTTAAATGCTTAACTTGCGTCTGCGCTGATTTTTCAAACCTGTCTCGTACTGAGTAAGTTGCATGGAGTTCCAGAATTTTCTATTCCACAGCCTGTTGTTTTATCCTCCGGGTCCCCCCTTCATTGAATATATTCATAGAGAAGGTGGCTTGCTTTATCCCACTCGAAGCGTGTGTTATTTTCTCCATAAAAAATTTATAATGGCAAAGCCTCTCGCAGTCTTTATTTAGACACAGTGTTAACACAACTGAGGCACGCATTAAAGCTCAAAGAGACATGCTGAGGGGAAAAACTCATTTGAGTTCCTTTGTGTTGATTTATAATTCGACATAGGTTTAAACATAAGTTCCATATTGGAAATTGTGCTGCGTTTCAGCAGGTTATCAAGAGTCAATTCTGAACAGCCTTGTGTTTGATACAAAGCATTATCCCATCGTTGAGACGTTTCAAAACGCTTCACAGGATTTACTGTAAAATGTATTGACTATATTCATAGGCCAACACAGCAGCCAATTTGCACACAGCAATATCCCTCAAACAGCCACGAAAGAGTGACCAATTTTATTCACAGCATCGTTGTCTAGGATACTGGGAGAAACTCCTTTCTCTTATCGAGTAGTGCCTTGTGATCTTTAATGTCCACCTGAACAGGCAGATTGACCCTCAGTTTAATCACTCATCTGAAGGACCGCACCTCCGACAATGCAGTGATTTCCCCAGCGATCCACTAGGGCAAGTTTCCTTACTTCACATGACTCTGTTTACCTAACAGTAACTGGGAAACCGGCTATTAGTCAATTGGCGGATTTGCTTTTCTGGGGGTAATAATCCCTTTAAAAATAAATAAATAAAAATAACAATAATATTTTGGTCACTCAATGCACGACTGTTTGTGGGATGCTGCTGTGCCAATTGGCTGTTGCGTTTTGCCCACAAAATATACAGTCAATTCACTTTACAGTATATTCTGCGAAGCGCTATCTCGACGAAGTGATATCAAATGCAAGGATTAGCATTATTATCATCAAACAGCTCTTTTCACAAGATGACAGAAAAGATGAAGTAGGCTCTTCGGCCCATTTATTCATGAATGCCCAACCTACTCTCTTCCCATTGCAGCATCAAGCTGTTTCCTAAATGAGCCCAGTGCTAATCACCTTCCAATCCTCGTTAAGGAAGTGATGTCTGAAATCTGAAGTTCACTTTGTTTTCTGAAAACTTTTCTCATAGAGTTGAAAGTCTACATACTGCATTCATGTTACACACAAGCCAACACTGTCATAGTTTCATAGAAACATAGAAATCTACAGTGCAGAAAGAGGCCATTCTGCCCATCGAGTCTGCACTGGTTCACAGAGCACGGAGATCACTTCAGTCCCACCTATACAACAACAACAACTTGCATTTATATATCTCAGAGATCTTCACAGTGCCATAGCCTGACGCTGAGTAGTGGGAGGGAGGAGGTGGTACTAAACACAGTTGAAGAGGAAGGTCTTCGGTCATTACATAATACAATTTACATCTATAGTGTGCTTTTCATGTCCGGGGGACGTCTCAAATACTGACTAGGAACCCGAACCGAGGTTGGAGTTGAAAGGGGGTGGTGAAGGGAAAGATACCCGAAAGGGTAGTCAAAGAGTTACATCTTGACACAGAACTTGAATGTATTGAGGGAGAGAGGAGTTCCAGACAATGGGAACAGTTAGGTTGAAAGCTCACCAACCATAGGAGTAGGCCCTTCAGGCCCTCAAGCCTGTTTCGCCATTCTATTAGATCATGGCTGATCTGTACCTCAACTACAAATACACACCTTTGCCCCTTATCCCTTGATACCCTTACCTAACAACATTCTACCCAACTCAGTCTTGAAAATTTGAATGGATCCAGCATCCACAACCTTTTGGAGAAGAGTTCCAGATTTCTACTACCCTTTGTGTGAAAAAATGCCTCTTGATTTCACTCCTAAACAGCCTAATTTTAAGATGATTCATCTCTTGTTCTGAATTCCTCCATCAGAGGAAATAGTTTCTCTGCAATAATAATAATAATCCTTACATTTGATATAGCGCTTTTCACGTCTTCTAGACGTCCCAAAGCGCTTCACAGAATATACTGTAAAGTGAATTCACTGTATATTTGTGGGCGAAACGTGGCAGCCGATTGCGCACAGCAGTGTCCCACAAACAGTCATGGATTGAAAATGACCAATTTATTATTGTTTTTTGGTTTTGGAGGGATTATTATTAGGCTCTGTGTGGAGTAAGGAAACTTGCTCAAGGTTTGGCCCTCTGCCTGGAATTGAACTCAGGTCTCTCACTTGCAAAGCGAGTGCTCTAACCACTGAGCTACAGGACTCCACAGTTAGCCTATCACATTGCTTTATCATTTTAAACACATCAATCAGATCACCCTTTAACCTTCTAAACTCAGGGGAACATAGACCAACCATCATCAAAAGGTTCTAAAGCACTTCACAGGTAATTACTGTCAAGTGCAATGACTGTTTTTGTATGAAAACAGGGCAGCCACATGCACCAGTAATAACCCACAAAGAGCCATGAGGTGAGCGTAAGGAGGTGTTGGTAGGAGATGAGGAAGACTGCGCATGTCCTGCTCAGGTGGAGCAGAAGGAAGTTGAGCTTCAATAATATAATAGGTCAGCGCTATATCAATTTGGAATTAAAAAACAGAACGATTATTAATAACAGCATTATACTCTGAAAAGCAGTTCCGCGCAGATACGGTGGCAATTAGTTATTCCATGCTGGCCCACAAGATTGAAGGATGTTCTCATTTGGAGATTCATACTTCTGTTCTGAGAGTTCCCAGTGCGCAGCAAGTACAGGGAGCTAGAGTCGAAGACAACGGATAACGGGAATTAGTGATGAACTGGATTGATTAAAAATGGAATTCGGATCAAATTTCATAACAAGAATAGTAATAATAATCCTTGCATTTGATACAGCGCCCTTCACATTAGGAAGCTGTCTCCAGGTGGATTTACTGTAAAAGTTCAGTGACTGTATTAATAGGCGAATATGGCAGCCAATTTGTATACATGTCCAACAAACAGTGAATGACCAATATTATTTGGGGGATTGTTGTCCAGGAAACTGGGGAAGAACTCCCCTTTAATACTATTAGAGGAAACTA
Source organism: Callorhinchus milii (assembly GCF_018977255.1). Lineage (NCBI taxonomy): Eukaryota > Metazoa > Chordata > Chondrichthyes > Chimaeriformes > Callorhinchidae > Callorhinchus > Callorhinchus milii. The sequence goes on along the minus strand of NW_024704759.1, from coordinate 6,836,535 downwards.
TAGTAACTAGTACTAAGGATAACCAGAATGGGAAGAATAAAAGGAAAAAGACAAGCAGGTGAGTTGGAAAGAATTAATATTAATATAATAAAAATCCTTGCATTTGATATTGTGTCTTATCACGCAATAATAATAATATAATAAATAATAATATTGCTTGCATTTTACAGAGCGCATTCTCACATCATTCGAACTTCTCAATGTAACCATTGAGCGACAGGATTGAAGGTAATAAACTTTGTGAGTGCGAGTGATCCAAGTCAAGACAGTTTAAAATAAATCCAATTGAGCAAAGGCGATGGCTAGGAAATGAGAGGAGATAAGTGGATTCCCACCTTCGGATGACCTCCCAATGTGAAAGGCGCTATATATATGTCAATTTTTTGCTGTTATTATTGATTAGGAACTGGGGTGAGTGTAGCAAACAAAGATTAATGGTGAGCTTTTAGGAAGGGGCTGGTAGTGATGCTCAATATCTTCTCACAATTACCCACAGATTAAAAGAGATTTGAAACCAGATTTACGACTGGGACTATTTAACAGGAAGGTTGGTTGAGGCTTTGTTGCTGGAACTCATTCAAGAAGCAGCTTATGATGATAATAATAATAATAATCCTTGTATTTGATATAGCGCCTTATCCTGTCGCAAAGTGCTTCACAGGATTTTACTACAGTGACAGCAGATTCTGTAGGGAAACATAACAGCCAATTTGAGTACAGCAATGACTGACAAACACCTAAAGTGAAGGATTACAGGCCATGACATCAGGAGAAAAACCATTCTCTTTTTGAACAGTTCGATGAGATCTTTACCATCCACCTGGACAGACAGGTGGAATCTCAGTTTAACATTTCATGCTAAGGATAGCACCTCCAATAATGCACACATCTCCAGCACGGTATTGGAGTATGATTCTCGACTGGGAGTTCAAAGTTCCAACTTGTATGTTAAACTCACAACCTTCTAACTCGATGGCGAGAGTGCTACCAACTGAGCTACACTGACACAGAACATATTGTAAAGTGTGGTGACTGTGTATTTTGTGGACAAAATGCAACAGGTTAGACAGCACAACACACAAAGTTACATACATCGAGGAATTTCTGGATATCAGGGTTCTCGCTGTCATTTCTCGACTGAGAGTGTAGGTTTTGATAGCAAACTTGTCACTTTTTGCTAAACATAAATTAATTGGCGGAACACTGTGTCAATTTCAGTTCATCACAAGTGGGTGTTTGACTGATGCTCGAGAGTGATTGTAGTCTGTTGTTTGATTGAATAATCAGTCCTCTGAAACGACAGCTAAACTCCAAACACATTGCACACCACGTTGTTTGCCAACACGTCTCGGGTTGTGATGATTAATGATTAGCCTTTGCTAATTACGTTTTTTGGAATCTTTGACATGTTCCCCAGCAGATGTCTTCCCTTCACGCACTTGCTCCGAGACCCACTTTCTAAAACGCTAATCACATCTGACATCCGTGCCTGTTCTGAAGATCCTGAATTAACACGTACATACAGTGACAAAATGCTGTCAAATCGTGGTCCGACTGACTGTCATAGACTTTCAGTCAACTGCCCATTCTCACTTCAGAGGAGATTTTCTCAACCAACTCAGTAGGGAGCATTCTCCTGTACTAACCAAATACAGCGGGTGGTGAGAATGTGGATCAGAATAGCATATTCAATCCACCTCGTTAAAGATTCCGCACATAGCACCATTCAAAAAGAGGGAGTTCCTCCCGGTATCCTGAAACAACAATCATTCTCCTAATTCATCGGCTGTTTCTGGGACGTTGCTGTGGGAAAATTGGCTGTCACATTCACCTACAAATCACCCACTCACTCCACTTTTCAGGTAAACTTTGCGAAGCGCTTCGAGACGCGACAAGGCGCTGAATCAAATGGAAGAGCTATCCTGCACAGCGATGAAATGAAAAAAATGACATAATTTTATGCGATCCAAGAAGGGCAAAATATTCACATGACAAAGAGAGCAAAAAAAAATCTCTTTCCCAAACAATGAGTGAATTTTGTATTTGATATTTGTTCAGTTAGTTGACAGACGGGGACCTCCTACTCCCAAGAATATACGGCAACATTTATCTTTGCTTATTTATAAAAAAAAGCTTCATGTAAAAATGAAGATATATCACAACAATATAAATTACAATGTCACTCTCAGTTATGTGGAATATTCAAGTAATTCACGCTTGACTGTTGTCTTCTGTTGACAGAAAGCACTTCTTGACAGCTATCTAGAGAGATTTTGGCAGTCTTCTTTGTCAATCCACTAAATGTGGTGACTTTGATGAGGTGCGGAACTTTTTGATTGTTAATTTTACAGTCTGTGTATTTAGTGGCAGGACAAACATCTGGCTCAGTGATAGCCCGGGATTCCTTATGATCTAAGCCCGAATGACTGATTTGAGGACATAAGTTTAGATTTAGAGGAAGCTTTTCGTTACCCGGAGGGTAATTAATGACTGGAACAGGTTGCCAGGAAAGATGTTGAGGCCAGGTCACTGGACTCAATAAAAAAAACATCTTGATGCTGTGATGGGGAGATGCTAGGGTGGGTGTTCTGAAGGATGACATCAGATGGGCCAAAAGGCCTTCTTCATCCAAACTAATCTTATGATTTTGCACCCACATATAACTCTGGTCCATGTATAACCTGGGTGCACCTTATAGAGTCCAACTTTATAAAGTTAACAACTAAGTTGCAGTTCCTCCCCCCAACCCGAAGACGAGAAGGGTAATCAAGGTGAAATACAAGATACTATTTCAGTGAAGTTAAGCTTTTGACTCTTGCCTACTGCAAAATCCTAACCATTAAAATAGGGAAGGAGCAGAAGAGGTTCTTTGGGATGTAGTGACCCAGTGGACCTTGCACCTGATGGAAAGTACAGGGCAAGCTTCTGTTTAGCAGCACTGAATACTGATTATTGCATTTCCGAGCCATGTGGCCCTTCCCTCATAACCTCCATCTTAAACCCTCCCTCATAACCTGCTCTTTGCACTTCTTATGTTAATAATCACCCATTGACTGCATCCATTCAAAATGTGGAACGGATTATCCACAAAGTGCAGAGAGAATATGTCAGGGTTTCTTTGCCATGATTTCACTTAGGGCTTTCAAGTAGAGCCTGTCAGCCTAGACAAGTTCAAAGTCCCACAGTGTTCTGAGTCAGAAGTCAGAGTGGTACCAATTGAGCCCGATTAGCATTTTTGAACCAAGTCAGAAATAATCTTGCAAATCTCAAACCACAAAGCCTACACATGCCACCTGCTATTAGTCCTAATAGCAAACCTGACAAGACACCTGCAGGAGATTTCAAGTGGAGAATTCTTTTGGGTTTGCCAGCAGGGAAGGTTTAGCCTTTGTCGATGGTGCTAAACTCCTGATGTTCCAGTTTTCCTGACAAACCCTTGCACCTCGTCCTTTGTATTCATTGCAAAGTGTTGATTGTTCCAGTTCTCCAGTTGTGCCTGAAGTTCGTTTTCCATATAATCTGATTGATTTTTTTGAGAAAACAATTTTGCTGAAGATCACATTAATTCTCTAAAGCATTTCAGTCGCAGATTGTGGCATGAAACTCCCGTATTATCAATTTCTAGCAATGAAAGTACCAAAATAGCTTGAAAGAAAAGTCCTCATGGTTGTCTAAGTGGTAGCTTCCATTGTTTCTGATCACAAAAATATGTTTTGGCCAATAGGAATATCAATGGGGTGGGAGAGGGGGATATCAGTTTTTGGCTGGGACATTAAGTGAGATGAATCAAGGCCTTCTGCTACAGGATGTTCCACTCTGTTGCCACTCTCCAACTGATTATTGAATGAATACCAGTCCCATGAGTCCCGTTTCTGAGCCAGGTGGGTCCACAGTACTCCAGGACACTGTTAATTACAGACCAGACCTGGCTCTTTGGCATAGTTAGGGATTCAATCCCACTTAGCTTCTGTTAACCCTGTAAGACAAAGCCCTAAAAGGTTGGGTGGTCCGAGCCGGACAAGCAGCAGAGAGCCATGAAAGATGCCCTCTCTCCCCCTTTTCAAGTCACGCCTGAAAACCTTCCTCTTCAACCGTGCTTACGACCACCTCACCTCCTCCCCCCCTCAGAGTCAGGCTCCGCCACTGCTAATCACTCTGAGAGACCCAAATCTCTCTGAGTCTCTGAGTGTGTGTGCGTCTCTCTCTGGGTCTCTGTGTGCGGTGCCAGACCTGAAAGGCAGGAGGTGATGAGCTCCTGTAGCCTCTCTGGTGCCACCCCACAACCCCCCAAAAATGGCCACCTAGTTTTGGTTAAAGAAGCAATTAATAATTTTTTTGCAACAATCTAATGTGTGTTATTTCCTTATGTTTAGTTTTTATCAATAAAGTGAAAAAATGGAGCAGTAAAATGTACCTCAACAGCACCAATCAACCTCCGCAATTTCCCACAAGATTTGTAAAGCGCTCCACAATTTTTTTTGCAAAAATGTACGCACTTTTCTATTGGTACAGCTTATTGGTTATTTTAACCTTTATCGTAGATTCCAATACCTTGCCCACCACAGCCATTAAGATAACTGGTCTTTCGTTTTCTGGATTAGTTTTATCTCCTTTCTTAAAAATATTACTTACATTTGCAAACCTCCAGTTCACAGGCATGATTCCCTCTTTACAGTTATTAAATTTTTATATATATATATATACCAATACCTCAGCTATTTCCTCCTAGTTTCTTTGAAGGGTTCTTGGGTGCAGTCCATATACACCTGATGTTGTGTCCTATTTAAGTTTGCCTAATGTATCTGGTATCTCCTTGCTCCTTATCTTAACTGATTAATAATAATCCTTATCACTTCATTGAGACCTCTTGAAGCTGTCCACGGGATATACTGTAAACTGATTTGACTGTGTATTTTGTGGGTGAAAATCTGCAGCCAGTTGCACACAGCAATGTCCCACAAATAGCCATGTAGCAAGTGACCAATTTTATTTGGGGGATTTGTTGGCCAGGAAACCGAGAAAACTCCCTTTTCTTTCCAATTAACAGCCACCCGAACAGGCAAAATGATTAGTTTAACATCTCATCCAAAGAACGGCACCTCCGACAATGCAGTAGCATTGCATTGGAGTCCCGAATTCAACCAACAACCTTCTGACTCAGAGGCGAGAGCGCTACTACTGGCTTTAAGTATGTGTCGTCTTATTCTGGCAGGAAAATAAAAAAGAAATGGATATGTAGCCTTGGTCACGCAAGGTGGCACACGGTCTCTCAGCAACCAGGATTTGGTCCAACAAATCACGCAAAGGAGACTGTATGGCAGTTACATCAGTGTTACACTGAGTATTCTCGGTCAAAATAAGTGCCACGGGATAAATGGATAGAGCACACGTCAGCAAACTGCAATAATACTTTGACTGGAACTCCTTCAGCTGTTTACTTTGCAGTTGTGCTTTTGTTTACAAAAGACGATTGTCAAACAAGAATGCAGAAAGGATGAACAAAAATTGTTTACATCTTAATTAATAATAATCATTTCCTCCAACCTTTCACGTTGGAGGATAGCTCAAAGCGCTTCACTAGATATACTGTAAAGTGGAGTCACTTTAAGTGACTTTAGTGTAAAGTATTTTGCACGTGAACGTGATAGCCAGTTTTCACATAGCAATGTTGCACTACCAGCCATGAAGTGAATGAACCAATATTATCTAGGAGATTTGAAACAAAAACAGAAGTCGCTGGGAACACTCAGCGGGTCAGGCAGCATCTATGGAGAAAGGAAAGTGAGTCAACTTTTCGCGTCCATGATCCTTCGTCAGAACGTTCTCACTTTCCTCTCTCCATAGATGCTGCCTGACCTGCTGAGTGTTCCCAGCGACTTCTGTTTTTGTTTCAGATTTCCAGCATCTGCAGTATTTTGCGTTTTATCTGGGAGATTGTTGGCCAAGGACACCAGGAGAAACACACTTCTCTTTTCAAGTAGCACGAAGGGATGAATTCCAACCCATAGTCCCTCCAACTTGCCCCATCTCTCACCTCGTTGAAAGTCCATCTCGAGAGTACCTCTTTAACTGCACTTTCAGCCACATTTCCCCCTTCCCACCCCTCAGCTCTCACCCCAGGTTGGATGCCAGACAACATTGTTAAGCACTTTCAGATGTTCTCTGGACGCGAAAAGCGTTGTACTAATGGAAACGTTTACTGTGTTGTGTGGGGTCGTTACCATACACCTGAACAGCCAGTCAGGATCTCGGTTTACGACTCATCTGATGGACGGGCACCTCCGACAATGCAGAACCCCCACCCGGTGCTGCACTGGAATGTCAGCCGAGTGAGTGTGAGCTCAAAGTCCCAATGAGTAGCTTGAAACCACAACCTTCTTACTCAGCCACAGTGCTGACAACTGAGCCAGGCTGACTCCTGCTTCAAGCTCCACTCATAACAATTCGCTGCAAAGAGAGAGAGAGAGAGCGTCGGTGCCTCTCTGATTCGATCCCTTAATTCTTTGACTCAAGCTTGAAAAGACAGAGCGTTGTCAGTCAGCTCACAGCACGCGAGTGTGTCTCCTGCATAGTGATCACACAGAAAGGCAAGAGCAGAGCGAGGATATGATATTCGACTGACGTTATGCCACTGCAACCTTGTCAGAGGAGAGCGACCTTGGAACAGCCATTACCGGGCTGATATACAGCAGCAGCTTTTAGATCTAATAACAGTTACGGAACAACTGAAAGAAACAGCCAACCCCAACTTGTAAGGACAGCATCTCGCACTAGCCACTTCCTTTTCTGCCTGTGGTTTGCCTCTCTCACCTTCGGCACACCAATCAGTTTCCCTGAACCCCACAACAATTTGCATTTCTATAGCTCCCTTCACTCAGATAACGTCTCGGAACGCTTAACAACAGCGTGGCTTGACACCGAGCCGGAAAGAGGGGGAGGGCAGGTGACTGAAGTCAGAGTCCAAGTGGAAAGTCTTCGGGAATGATTTGCAGATGGGCAGAGAAGAGACAAGCTGGAGGGGTTGAGGCAAGTAGTTCCCGAGATTCAGGGTGCAATGGCTGAAAGCACGGCTGCTAAGTTTGGAACGGAGGGACATCCAGCAGACCCGAGCCAGCAGAGCGAAGACTGAGTGAGTGAGTGAGTGAGTAGAGGAGTGGGGTATGAGCAGATCGGAGAGGAGGTTAGATGGCTGAAAGTGAGAGCAAGGCAGTGGAAGAAATGAGCAAACAAATCCCCTATTTAGCCACAGGTGAGAACACTGCAGGATGCAGAGAGAGAATAGCTGATCGTTGCTGGAAGTGATCGGAAAAGCGCGTGTTAAATTGATGGACAGTCACGTTCATTTCAAATGGTCATCGCTGACTCGAGTTCAAAGCAGTTCCAGCCACTGAGTTGTTATTTCTAATTCATTCAACACACACATTCTATAATGATGCCCCTTGGTGCATCCTGGCCTACATTCTGTCTGGACAGCTCATATAACCTTTGGCATCTGGCATATCTCTTCTGCTCGGGGTCAGCTATTCTGTGGGAGCCCTCCTTTTCCTCACGGTCACAGGAACATTAAGCCATTTGAGAGCTTTCTATCCACTCACCACAGTGCATTCTGATCACTCTTCTGCTTGCTATAAGAATTGAGCTGAGCTTGTTTAGAAAGCCAAGGATTTGACTGACTGGGATAATCATAATAATAATAATAATAATAATAATAATAATAATAATAATAATAATAATAATAATAATAATAACAGTCCTTGCATTTGATATAGCGCCTTATCATGGCATTGAGGCGCTTCACAGAATATATTGTAAAGTGTATTTTGTGGGTGAAATGCGGCAGCTAGTTGCGCACAGCAGTGTCCCACAAACAGTCATGCATTGAGTGAACAAATTATTATTCATATTTTTAAGATATCTTTTTTTGAAGGGAATATTACCCCCAGAAAAGCGATCTGCTAATCGACTAACAACCGGGTTCCTACTTACTGCTCGGTAAAGTGGGGAAAGGAAACTTGCCTAAGGTTTCGCCCCACCCACGAATCGAACGCGAGTCCTCTCACTAGCAATGGCGAGTGCGCTAACCACTACACTACAGGACTCAGACTTCACCTCACAAAAACAATAATAAGCTTTACATTTGATACAGCGTCTTTCACATGTGGATGAGGTCTCATCTGAAGGATAGGTAGCACAACACCAACAACAAGCATTTATACAGTGCCCTTCAGGTAGGATTACACCTCAAACTGTTCACAAAGAGAGTGACAGTCACTGAGCAAGGGCAAAGGAACTGTAAGTGCGGTAGGAGAAATCAATTTTTAGTTGGGGATTAAGCAGATGGGGACAGGTGCTGGGGGGAATGGAAGGCTTGAGGAAGGATGTTCCACAGATTGGGAGCTTAGTTGCTGAAGCTTCAGTTAATTAATGCAGTACTTGAGATGCTAAAATAATTAACATACACTGCAGAGGTATAGAAACATCTAACCGTAAATGGACCTTTTATGAATGGAAAACAACAACAAGATTACATTTGTATAGTGCCTTTCACTTCGGGAGGACGTCCGAAGGCGCTGGACAGTGTACAGCATTTTAGACCCGAGCTGGGATCCGGTGGTGGGGGAGGAGGGGTGGAAGGGGGGTGGCTGATAACATGGTCGAAGAGGAGGGTCTTGAGGCAGAGTTGAAGAAGCCTAAGAAGGGAGCGAGGTGGAGTGACTGGGGGATGGAATTCCAAAGGTTGAGGGCAGAGTGGCTGAAGGCTCTCCCGCCAATGTTGGGGAGGGTGGGTCGGGGGACGTGGAGCAGGCCGGAGCCGGCTGAGCGGAGGGAACGGGCGGGTTGGTAGGGGGTTAGGAGGTCGCAGAGGTAGGGAGGGGCGAGGCCATGGAGGACTTTGTATGTGAGGACCAGGATCCTGAACTGGATCCTCTGAAGGACAAAACATGCTGAAAGCCTTTCCTTTGTGCCTGCAAGGCAGACCAGGGTTTCGCTGGTGTTGAAAGATGCACATTATTTATACAGTACATTATAAACCACTTCTTCCATGGGGAGGGAGTTCATACATGAATCATCAAACTCGATCTTGTCTTGGGTTGAACATCTATGTAATAGACTGAGATATGGTAGGAGGGAATATTACTTGGAAGTGACAGCGGGGCCAGATGATATTTACATTGTTAAGACCTGCCGCACTCACAGGGACCCGTGTAATTACACATTCGGTAATGGGGGTTACTGCTGCTGCAGTTTAGAGGAACGCGGGTAAAAACAAATGAATTAGTCATTGCCGGAATGTGGTCGTTCTCGCTGAGCAAAGTCGTGCATCATTCGGTCGAAGGAGCTGGTGTTATTCCATTTGTCATCTTTCTACATGACCGTCAAGCTTTGCTATTGAAATTTATCATAACCACAGTAACAAGGCTCTCAGCTCTTCTGGCAGCCGACATACCAAAGCTCAGTGCAATATCATTCAAACCTTTTGCTCTCTCTTCACAACCCACTGATCCCTTTCCATTGGAGATGGCGTTTACACGGAACCTCTTCTTTTCAGAAATATAGAAACCAAGGTAATAATAATCCTTACATTTGATATCGCACCTTATCACATCATTGAGATGTCTCAAAACGCTTCATAAGATATATTGTAAAACGGATTGACTGCATACAATTGCGCACACCAATATCCCACAAACAGTTGTGGATTGAGTGACTAAATATATATTTTTTTAATTGGGGCGGGGGGGATTATTATCCCGGAAAGTGTTCCCCCAATCGACTAATAACTGGGTTCCTACTTACTGAAGGATAAACAGCAGTTAGAGTAAGGAAACTTGCCGAAGGTTTCTCCCCACCCGGGAATCAAACCCGGATCCTCTGGCGTGTGAGGCGAGCACGCAACCACTACGGTCCAAGGGAATCATGATAAAAGCGTAATATGATCCTACACCAAAAAAATATTATTCACTTTCTAGGGCAATTTACTTTTAGAAAAATATATACTGGATTGTACCTTCAGCAGCCCCCCCACTACCCCCCCTCCCCCGCCTCCCCCCATCCCTCCGATATTCCTAATTACATGTCAAGCTACAGCTACCCACTACACTCTGCATGTTCTTACCGCTGTCATAATACAATCGAACCCTCTATTGAATCGCGAGTGGGCACTTTAGCAATGATCTGTCTCCGCCTCCCACCCAAACCAAGAACCTCCAATTTCTTTTGTTAACACTGAAAATGCAGTAGAACACTGCAGAGATAATGAAACTTTGCTTTAAAGCAGAATGTTATTATACAATCTACACATATATATATATAATAATACTTGCGTTTATTATATAGCACCTTTCACATCAGGAGGGCGTTTCAAAGTACCAAGCCGGGGATAGAGAGCTGAAGAGGGTGGGTGAGAGGAGGGTGGCGCTGGGGGGGAGGGTTTAAGGGAAGATGACTAAAAAGTGCGGTCAAAGAGGTAAGTCTTGAGGCAGCCTTTGAAAGTGGGCAGGAAGGCAGCAAGTCGGAGGGACTCCGAGATGGAGTTCCAGAGAGCTGGGCAGAATGGCTGAAAGCTTGCCTACTCAATGGAGGGGTAGGTCGAGCGGGGGACATAAAAGCAGGCTGCTGTTCACTGAGCAGGGAGAGCAGCAGGGCCGGTAGAGTTGTAATGATCAAATATTTGTTTCACTTTGCTATACCCAATTCAATAGACTCTATTCTCTCCCCTGAAATTACTCTTTATGAATGCAATTCACTCTCCTAATAAAGTACGGAACTGGAATAAACAACTGTAATAAACAACAAGCAGGTGACTGACTCATTGAGGAAACCATCATCCATACTCTATTAATAATAATCCTTCCATCACTATGTCGAGATGTCCCAATGTGTTTCATAGGCATTACGTAAAGTGTAGTGACTGTGTATTAGCTGCTTGGCAGCACTGCAATTCTTGACAAGGTGCAAAGGTGACAATAGGCAAAGGTTCTGCTGTGCAGCAGACCAAGAGTTAAAAGAAATATATCACCAAATGTCAAGCCTTGCATTAATAGCAACAGATGAATAGGGAGTATGTGTTTGCAACAAGAGTCAACATTTACTGAGCTTGATAAACTCCACATGTATCAATGTGAAAAACATGCATCAGTATTTAAAAGGTTAACAGCCTTCCAAATAGATATTTTATATATAAAATACATATATGTATATATATATATCAGAAAACTTGCTGCGAGGTAATTTCCTCTCCCCAACCAATCTGGAAAAGAACAACCAATCTGATAAAAATGAGAAGAGATTGTTTTGGAATTGATTTGGTCCTGAATTGGAGAGCATTTCTCTCCATTGGACTCCATTGGAGTCCTGTAGCTCAGTGGTTAGAGCACTCGCTTTGCGAGCGAGAGACCTGAGTTCAATTCCAGGCTGGTCAGGGCCAAACCTTGGGCAAGTTTCCTTACTCCACACAGAGCCTAATAATAATCCCTCCAAAACCAAAAACAATAATAAATTGGTCATTTTCAATCCACGACTGTTTGTGGGACATTGCTGTGCGCAATTGGCTGCCGCGTTCGCCCACAAATATACAGTCAATTCACTTTACAGTGTATTCTGTGAAGCGCTTTGGGACGTCCTCCCGACGTTAAAAACGCTATATCAAATGCAAGGATTATTATTATTATTATTAATTCCACTGCTTCCAATTCACTCACTAACACCTCTTGTTGACTTATTCGTGACTGGGGACCAGGTTCTGCCACAATGTTTAACACCAACTTTTCTAAACTTTTCTTAGTATGAATCTCATCCCAATTGTAAGGAAGAAATGAACCTGATTATTCTAGCTGTTGTAAAAATAAGAGATGAAAATTTACCAATCCTGATTACCTGGCGTATTTGCTTACAAATGTGCAGTTGTCACAGTTGACTGCCGCATTAGCCTGCAAAATACAGTCACCACACTTTACAGTAAATCGCTTTGACACATCCTCCAGACGTGAAAGGTAAGATACCAAATGCAAGGATTGCTTTGTTTATTATTTTTGACGAAGCGTGTCAAGACATTCCAGCATCGGGTGTTGTAGCAAGATTATTAATGATACAACTTACAGCCGATGTGGAATATTGTGGACCCACCTTGATCAGGAACTGAACTACTGAGACCACTACAGAGGATGGGGTCAATTCAAACATTCAGTTGCCAAAAATGTCGCCTTGGAGCTGGTTCACCTCCAAGGACTGCCTGTTTACCTCCTTCGCAAGTAGGGCACCACAGAAGTAGTGCAGGCCAGCAAAGTAACAAGGCTCATCATCACACTGACCATGTCACAAGATCAGTCCGGATAAAGAAGGTCCTTTGGCTCATCCAATTTCTTCCCTCCTGAACACCCACCGTAAAGCAAATCTTCCTGGGATACGTCTTGAAATTACCCTTTGCAAATCTTGCACCGTGTCTTTTAGTTCTATTGTCTTGTGGAGTCCTGTAGCTCAGTGGTTAGAGCATTTGCCTTGGAAATGAGAGGACCTGGGTTTCAGTTCCTGGGTAGGGTGAAATGTTAGGCAAGTTTCCTTATTCCACACACCTCTGTTTACCTTAGCAGTAAGTAGGAACCCGGTTGTTAGTCTATTGGCGGATTGCTTTCGGGGGTAATAATTCCTTAAAAAAATAATAAATTTGTCACTCAATCCACAACTGTTTGTGGGACACCGCTGAGCACAATTGGCTGCCGAGTTTCACTCACAAATATACAGTCAATTCACTTTACAGTATATTCTATGAAGCACTTTGAGACGTCTCGAAGACATGATAAGGCGCTATATCAAATGCAAGAATTATTATTATTATTATTATTATTGGTGCATCCTAAAGATTTGATCTGGGTTTGTTTTTTCAATTCCATTTAAAATTTCATATGCCTCTACGACATCCTCTCTGAATCATCCTCTCTCAAGTCTTGAGAACTTGTCTGGTCGTTGCTCAAAACACCAATTCAAGGTCGTGTCCGAACAACCCTCATTGATCACTGTTTTGACGTGGACAAATCTGGTTTTTAACCTTTAGACAGAATCAGATCAACGGCGAATAAAAAAAAGAAACAGGAAGAGACCGAAAGCTGAATTCATAGCTCGCTCAGATAACTCAGATGTCAGTACACCTTTAATTTCCTTCACACATGGGCTCGGACACGCAACTTTGACAGTTATTGGAAACTTCTTTGGGGTCTGCTAACAGGCAAATGATTCCAGTTCACAGAACTTTTTAGAGTTCTTCTGGAATGTGTGCCCAGGGAGAGGAACTGAAATAATTTATTCTACGAAGGGATCACTGGGTTACAAGTCATCCAAAAGATTTAGTGTTTCAGCCATCACGTCAATTGCTGATTGGGGGATGAAATCGCTTTCTGTATGTCCCAGTTTGCCATACTGGGAACGGAGGCTGCATACCCATGTTTAGTCACTTGTTGGCTATGTTTAAATACTTCGATTATCTTTTCCAGAAGTTGATATGCAGGAGAGACTCAGGGTCAGTGACAAATGCCAAGTAGATGCCAGTCTCTTTAATCTTTTTGTCGTGGTTATTTCATTCCTTGTTCCGGACGCTTTCACAAAACGTCAATTCGGCGCTGGATTCGCTCGGGTGTTTCTGCAAATAGAATCACTTGGTGAAATATCTTCAGATGTTCGTCAGTCGTCGAGGATTAAGTTTTGCTCGCTCCGCTCCCTTCGCTGCTCGTGCAGCTCGCTGTGTCATTGCTAGCCTTCTCCACACTTGCACAGAGAATGATTAGCTGGTCAGTGGAACTCTTGTGTCAAGTGTCAGCCTAGCTTAGTTGGCAGCACTCTCGCCTCTGAATCAGAGGTTAATAATAATAATCCTTGCATTTAATATAACGCCTTATCACGTCATTGAGATGACTCAAAGCGCTTCACAGAATATACTGTAAAGTGAATTGACTGTATACTTTGTGGGCGAAACAAGGCAGCCAATTACAGCACAGCAGTGTCCCACAAACAGTCGTGGATTTAGCGACCAAATTACTAGTTATTTTTTTCAAGGGATTATTATTCCCAGAATGTGAGCCTCCAATCGACTAATAACAGCATTCCTACTTACAACTAGGTTAAACAGAGTCATGTGGAGTAAGGGAACTTACCTAAGGTTTTGCCCCACCCGGGAATCGAACCTGAGTCCTCTTGCTCGAGAGGCAAGTGTTCTAACAAATAAGCTACAGGACTCCACGAGTTGCCTACAAATACAGTTACTACACTTGCCAGCAAAATCCTGTGAAGCGATTTAAGACATCTCGACGACATAGGGAGCTATATCAAATGCAACAAATACAATATTACAATTCTTAAGGCTATGCTCAACTGGAAATGGTGAATTTTATCCCAGTGTTCAAACTGAGCCAAGATGTACACAAAGCTGGGAATTATAGACTAATTATACTGTTGCCGAAAAGCAACCCTGGAGAAATACTCTCAACCATTTAAATGGACTGTTTTCAGTGCTCATCCGGAAAGCACCAAAGCTGTAAGGAATATTCAGCCTGGATTTAGAACCAAATAGTTCACGCTTTAGAACTCGACTAGAAGGCTTTGAGGGGGTAATTAAAACAACAATGTGAACAGCAGCTCTGTGGTGGATGTAGAGCACTGGGGATTTTCAGCATATGGTCAATAATGTTACGCATGTGGGGGCTTTAATGGGTTTTAAAGGCTCACGGAATTAGTGAAAAATCAGCTATTGAAACGATTTGGCAATTGAAGAAAACTGCGCTGCTAAGCTCTGCCTAAGGAACAAAGCTAACTGAGTTCCACAGGAGACTGCTCTGCTGCTCTGCTGTCTGCAGGGTCAATGAATTATTCCTCGCTGATAAAGGGATGTAACTTGTGATTGTTCCGAACTGTGAGGGAAGAGCTAATTGTGATTTCCGAAAACAGAGCCCTCGGGCAAAAATGACCTCACTCGCTCGCTCTTCGGACGTTGACAGCTTTTGGACGTCACAGAAGTGATCCGGCCACTCAGGCCAAACCAACGTTACTGTTACAATCACAGAAATTCAGCCTGGGTGACAAAGGCGCTGATAGCACCAAGTCTAGCAAGCCTTCCCGTTACTGATCCAGCTAGGACCACCCTACCAAATAGAGCTTTGGCTTGAGGGTTAAGAGGAGCTGAGTGGGATGATTCTCTGCCCCCAGTGACTGGGCATTAGGGCGATTGATGGCACCAAGGTACACAGACGTGAGGGAGGTTGGAAGACTTCAAAGAGAATGGTAGCAATCAAAGCTCTTCAAAAGGACATCAAAGCGTTGGACAGGACTTTAAGTAAGATGATAGGAATTACTTCAAAGTTAAGGACTACAAGTTACAAAGGAAGAGTTGAAAAATTCATGGGAGTCTTGAGTAACAAGCTTTGGGTGATGCCAGAGCTTCGGGTTATTTCCATAGAATAATAAATAAAGTCAAACTTGCTTTCAGCAACCACTCAGGGGACTGGACCAAAGTGGCCTTTATGTAAGGCTGGCCTCTGAGCAAAGGGTCATTGTTTCGATGCCAGGGTCTGAAAATGTTTGTGCAGGCCAAAAATTAATCATCCCTTAGAACAAAAAAGGGGGTCTCAATCCATGATTGTTTGTAGGACACTGCTGTGTGCAATTGGCTGCCACGTTTTTCCCACAAAATATACAGTCAATCCACTTTACAGTATATTCTGTGAAGCGCTTTAAGACGTCTCAATGACACGAAAAGGCGCTATATCAAATGCAAGGATCATAATTATTATTATTAGAGACTTATAGATGATCTCAGTGGACTAAGCTGTGCTGCTGAGAGGATGAATGAGTTGTCTTGCAAATACAGCAAGGTAATATTGTGGTAATATTAATGGTTAATTACCTTATCTTCTTGGAAGATTTAGCTACAGTCAGATGCCTCTCTCTTGAGACCTGAGACAAGTAGGATCCCTAAAACACCAAATTGCACACAATCTGTAGAGGGAGAGAGAGAGAGAGAGAGAGAGAACAGCCCACTGAAATCTACAGGGCTGCATTCGCTTTCACAGCTTCTGTAGTCTAACAAATTGGCAACTGCATTCCACAGTCTTCACATTCCGAACCATGTTCAGCTGTTGTAAGATCCCAAGGGCCACGAATGGAGTCTGAAAGGTTTACTGATGTTTCGCAGATAGAGTTTTCCCTCAGCTTAGGGCAGCACATGTCATGTCGGCGTTTAACACAGTCCCATTTCACAAGGTGTGATGCAATTTTGAAACAATGAGTTTGGGGCATCGGGCCACAAACCTGCTTCTTAATGATAATAATAAGAATAATCACAGAGCATTTGACACAGCGCCTTGTCAGTTATCGAGCCATCTCAAAGACTTCACAGGATATACTGTAAAGTGGATTGAATGTATATTTTGTGGATTAATGCAGTAGCCAGTCTGCACACAGCAACTTCCACAAACAGCAATGAAGTGAATTAGCTTTTTTACCTGGGGGATTGTTGGCCAGGACACCAGGAAAGAGAAAATCTTTTCGAACAGTGCCATGGAATCTTTAATGCCCAACTGGACAGACAGACAGGATGCTTGGTTTAACATTTCACGTGACGGACCGAACCTCCGCCAATGTAGCGCTCACCAGTTTTGCCTACAAAATACACAGTCAATTCACTTCGTAGAATATTCGGTGAAGTGCTTTGGGAGTAACTGTTGACAGCAGCGAAATGCTTCCCTTCTGCAATTGTAAGTCTCTATAAAGCATTACTCTTCATAAACTCAGAATTCTAATACCATATTCACAGGAATATGGCAATTGCCACTGCCACAGCAATGAGCCACGAGCAAGGAGATCAGAACAGGAGAACTCGCGGCTTCAAGGCTCTTTAAAAGGACGACTATGAATCTGGTCAAAGCTGTGACCCGGACTGTTCTCAGGATTCAAATGATTGTGCAAATGGTTTCAAGTCATATTCTGGTGTAATAGACACAATCAGAGGCCATTCAGCCTATTATTGTGCATCAGTGTTAGCAACTCCAAGAAGCTATCCATCCTGATCCCAATTTGTTGCCCTTTCTCCAGCCCCTTCCTCTACATGTGCTCATCTAATTCTTTGATGAATGTCTCAAATCACCTCAGCTCTCACAGACGCCCCGGCAATCGGGAGGGAGGGGAGGAGGGAGGGGGAGAGAGAGAGAGGATGGCCTTGGGGCAGAAAAATGAGGATTTCAAGAGAAATGCAATAGAAATCATAGAGAACAAACAGCACCAAAGTCAGTGAGGTGTAAGCACACAGGACAATAAAAACCCAAAGTCAACAAGACGTTATATCTTGGCAATAAAGGGGAAGCTTGAAAAAGATCAGATTAAACTAATCTAACTTCAACTGCACAAATATGAGTATACCATCCAGCCGGTCTAAGTGTAGGTACAGGAGAGGATGACTTGCACGTACCATACAAACTACTCGCAATGTAAGCTCAGCCACCATCCAGTTATCCCCTCTAATTCTCTCACCGAACACTTATGCTGTAAAACATACAGCTCAGTCCGCACTTTGTGATGAGACATGATAAAAACGCCAGCTCTTTCTGTCTGTGTGCATAACCTTTGCCTCCAAGTGCTTCAGATTTCACTCGTGCTCTCTTGTAAAGTATTGAAAAGTCACACGTTTGATTTAGCGGCCGTCAACATTTCTAAATGTACTTTCAATAACTTGTTTTTTCATTCTCCTACCTGCATTGGTGATGAACACTGGTTCCCTGTTGCGCTCAGGTGTGTAATGTCCATGTCCAGTAAAACACTATAGTTTTGCAAAGCTCTCTGAGATGCTGTCTGGCGTGAAGGGCACTATATAAATGCAAGTTGTTGTTGTCCAGGACTGTCTGGAGCCCTATCCCACCTCTAGCAGTGCAGACCTGTGATGGGAGGAAATGCATTACATTCTTTTGCTCTTAACAGATTCAGTTCAAAAGGGATAATCCTTACATTTGATACAACACCTAATCAAGTCGTCAACACGTCTCAAAGCGCTTCACGGGATTTTACTGTGAAGTGTCGTGACTGTGTATTTGTGGGTGATTGCCCCACATCGGGACTTTGAACTTCAGTGTCAGTGATGCTGTCATTCAGCCTCTGCCTATTTCCACATTCAACCGTCAGCTTTTGTGTTAAAAGCTTAAAACCCATAGACTGCGAAGGGGAAGTTGTAGTTAATCTAACGGACGTGGTTTGCGAAAATTGCATTTGCAGTTCAGAGCCCAGTTCCACAACTAAGCCATTAACAACAGCGGAGACACACTTAGTTACAGACTGGTCATAGCAATGACAGGTCAGTACCCTCCCAGCTCCTTTGGACACAAGTACAAACACTGACCAGATGTTCCTTGTTGTTGTATCATAAGGAATTCTCATCAGCTATTAATATCTATTTATACAAGACCAGGAACACTACCACATCCTTCTGGTGGCACATCTGCTCTCTGATTAAAATCTCTATCATAAACATCCTGGTTTTTTTACAATAGAATTTATCTGGGGGCGATTTGTGAAATGATACAAAATGCTGCGTCTGGTGGTTTTGCCTACTGGTAGTGTGAGAGTGAATGTGAACTTGTGTGCGTACAGTGTATGTGTGTGTGTGTATATATATATATAATGTGTATGTGTAGGGGGGAGGAGGTTAATGTACCTTGTACTTTATAACTCTGCCAGATTTTATTTTCATTGTGAATCAATCCATTACCAGCCAAGTAGAAAATGACTAATTAAACCAATAATTAAGAGGCAGATCAAACCAAAACAAGCCTTGCTGATGCCTTGGCATAGTTTCTTTTGAATGCTAAACAATGCTAAACAAAGCTGCTTCAATTACTCCTTTTTGCATGAGGAAATATGCTCAGTCACAGAACGGTCATATCCCCACTGTCGTAAGTGAAAGAGATTGCTGGGATTAATACAAGCCTTGGGGCTTGCTTTATACTCGCTGCTCAGCAAAGAGCTTTGAGACATTTTCCAACCCAAAAGACGCTATATTAGTGCACGCTGTTCTGGTCGTTGATTTGTAAGCAATGGATGACATTGCAAAATGCTTCCACTGAATACAGAACGCTGCTCAACCTTACACTGCTAAATGTTCGTGGTTAGGTGAGCACAGTGCATCTTGCAGGGAGAGAGTCCACATTCTGTTCCCCACCAACACAAATAGGTCCCAATGCAGGTCACTCTTGCGGCCCATTGGTGCGGATTATTATTATTTTTAAAAATGACCGATTATCAAATTAATGGTTATTAGATTTTTAGGTTAATTTTTATTGTTGTCAATGGCTGCCACATTTGCCTACATAATAGTCATTAGGCTTAATAATTACGTGAATAATTATCAGATTCATGATCATTATTATTATTATTATTAAAAATGAACATTTTTCACCCAGAATGCCTGTTTAACACCAATAAATGAAGTGACAAAAACAGGGACTTCTTGAACATGTTGAATGATAAGCCAATAACCATTGTCCTAATGCACTGACACACCCACACACTGTTACACTGAGCACCAGAGGCAACAAAGAGCCTCTCAGAGCTTGATGACATTGGTTTCTCTTTCGAGATCTAAACTTCATGCTACAAAATGGCTAATGCAAGCTCTTTCACTACCGTATCGCCACACTGAACCTCTATTGTGTGCTATTTGTTGGATTCGACACTGACCATTTGACTCCATTGCCTCCGTCGCCCATGAACAAGTGAGCGGCGTAATTTATAAACAACAAAGATGCCCAACACACGCTAACATATGTAGATCCATCAGCCAATTCTCTTTCCATCAATCACCTCCTCAGCCCTGTATCTGCATAGGGAAATGAGTGGGGCCTGGCAGAGAAATGAACACAAGCATCTGTGCTGACATTCCTGGAGACATGCACTACAATGAAAGCTTTTCCCCTTCCAGTAAACATGCACCATCTTGGCAGCTGCACAGATGGGCCCTGACACTGAATTCCAAGGCGTTGAAGAATGAATGCAGCAAAGAAAAGACACCTCTTCAGTTCTCAGTTATGCCTCGGTTGGTAGCACTCTCGCCTCTGGGTCAGGAGGTTGTGGGTTCAAGTCCTATGTTGGAACGGAAACTCCAATGCAATGCTGGGGGTGCGTTGCATTATCCTGGGTCCCTTTATTCAAAGGCTCCATTACAACACTGGAAAAGAGAAGGGAGTTTCTCCCCAACTCCCTGGCCAACAATCCTCCAGATACATTGCCATTCTTGGTTGTTGGAGGAACTTGCTGGTGGAAATAGCTGCTATGTTTACCTGCTTAAAGTCATTTCATTCACTGTAATTACTGTATAGAGCTTTGAGACATTCCATCGTGGTAAAGTGCTACAAAAATCTAAATTATTTCCCTTTTTTTTCGTAACTCAAGAACAAAATGACAAATCGGACTCTTTGAGGTTACTCTTAGCATTTAAGCACCACTCCATAGAACCATAGCAAACACAGAAGACCATTTGGCCCATTGTGTCTGTGCTGCATAACATCCTCGCAACAAAAACAACAGAGCAAGAGGACATAGATTTAAAGTTGCAAAGGGCAGTTACAGGACAGACACAAGGAAGATAATCAATAACTGGAACAGGTTGCCAGGGAAGGTGGTTGAGGCCAGGACACTGGACTCATTTTTGAAAAAACAACTTTGATGTCATTGAGACATCTCAAAACATTTCACGAGATTAACTGTAAAGCGTTGTGACTGTGTGTATTTTGGAGATTTTGTGCCAGCGGCTGTTTCAAAGGCTGACGGAGTACACATTTTGATTTTTGGGGAAGTAAATTTCAGGGTACCTCCCCCACCCATCTATAAAGATATACACTGTCCCACTGTCAGAGATGTTTAATTGTGAAGCATTTGATTGTTTTATTGTTAATGCCAGCCTGGTCGGCCTGCGGGGTATTTATTTTAAATGTAATTTGGTTGCGATTAAACGGCAGGAAAGCTAGCGTGCTTTAATGAGTTCTCAAGTCTATATTGACTCATTTGGGAATATCCATTTACCCAACTACTCAAAGGCGACAGCCTAATTATAATAATAATAATTATAATCCTTGTATTTGATATAGTGCCTTATCAGTCTTCAAGATGTCTCAAAGTGCTTCATAGAACATACTGTAAAGTGAATTGACTGTATATTTTATGGGTGAAATGCGGCAGTCAATTGCGCACAGCAGCGACCCACAAACAGTCATCCATTGAGTGACTAAATTGTTATTTTTTTTGATAATAATAATCCTTGCAATTGATATAGCGCTTTTCTAGACGACTCAAAGCGCTTCGCAGAATATACTGTAAAGTGAATTGAGTGTATATTTGTGGGCGAAACCCGGCAGTCAATTGCGCACAGCAGTGTCTCACAAACAGTCGTGGATTATTACCCCCGGAAAAGTGATCTGCCAATCGACTAACAACCAAGGACCAAGTGGCTGAAAGCTCGCCCTTTCCTGGTGGCATGGGGCATAGGCCAGGGTGTGAAAATTGCTATAGCAAATGCAAGGATGTACCTGTATCCGTATAAGGTATAAAATTATCGGGAATTTAGAACTAGTTTAGACTAAATCTCACTTGGAAAAGTCCTGTGGTGCCTGGTGTGTGAGAGGAGTATGTCGCCAGCAGGAGCATTTATTGGAACAGAACAGAAGCACTTTCCTCTGCATCTGACTGTGCTGATACCAACACTGGGTGCTGGAAATCAGAAAGTACTCCACTGGTTCAGCAACCAACATCCATTATTGATTATCAGCTCTCCTCTGCGCCCACCTGCCACTGTCCACGCCTTGCGCTGATTATACCACGTGAGTTGGTGACTGACATTCATGGCTGACGTCGCTGAATTTAAAAACCTTACATCGTAGTCAAGAATGTGAGAACATTACAGCACAGAGAGAGAGAGAGAGAGAGAGAGAGAGGCCATTCAGTTGAAACTCGACCGGTCATGATAAAATGTCAGAATGTCGTTCCGGTCGGTTGGTGTTACATTACAAGAAAGAGCGGCCATTTAAATACCTCAAATAAAGAATCCCATTAAACCCTGGACTTTCACTGCCGGGCGCTTCCTGCTTTAGCCCTATACGAACTTCCTGTCAAGTTTATTATTCGGTAAAAAAGGGTGAATTTTGTCCATTATGTTTTCATCCCCCGTTGGGTATGAAATTAGTTCAGCACTTAAGCCAAACTAGCGGATGTTATTAGCCACTTTAGTAAGTGTTTAGTACTAATCCCATATCGCACAGTAGTCCTTCTCCCTCAATACTTGAATCAATAACCACGCATAACATTAGGCTAAATCAATGACATACTTTTCGCTGCCTAATTACCATATTTATAATGGAAACTTTCCAGTGATGTATTCATTCACCGAGCCTATTATGTGACAACCACTGACTTGCTAAACTTCAGAGCAATTTAATACATTCCCAAAAATGAACTTTCACCTGCACCTCATTAGTACAAAGCTAATTCGAACATTACACTGTCAGATCATTCAAACCAGTGCAAGGTCATTGTGTAATGTGCTTACACTGGTGGGAGTGTGATTTCCGGCTCAGTCGTGTGCTGTGTTGCACTATTGATTACGTACACATTTTATAGATTTGCATGAGGGAATATCACAATATACATCTGCACATGCTTGTGTGTGCTTAAAAGTGGATATACACATCTGTTATGTACGTGTATGTGATCTCTATTTAGTTGTGTGTATGTATGTTTGTCTGCATGTGTGCATGAAAGTGTTTGTATATGTTTGCGAATGAATGTGTGCATGTACAAGCATGTATATATGTATATATATGTATTTATGTGCGTGTGTGTATGTTTGTGTGTATTTATCTGTACGAGTATATATGTGTAGGTATATATATATATTTTGGTGTGCAGGTGTGTGTATTACATGGGGATGAGTAAATGTGTCTGTGTGTATATGAGTATAGGTGTGCATATGAGTATAAGTGTATGTATGAGTATAGGTGTGTATATGTGTATAGGTGTGTATATGAGTATAGGTGTGTATATGGGTATAGGTGTGTATATGTGTATAGGTGTGTATATGAGTATAGGTGTATATATGTGTATAGGTGTGAAGAGGAAAAAATTTATATCGGATTTGGGGTGAAGAGGAAAAGTTCTCACTTTGCATTTAGTGGCACTGCTGAGCTCTGTCAGGTCAAGTGTAGCAAGACTCAGATACGGTGTAGAGCTCCCTCTACATCACATGCTCAGATATCCACTATCCCAAGCTGAGCAAAACACCCAACCCAGCAGCTTGCCTGACATATTCAATCATTCCCACATCTCAGCCTCAGCCTCTCTCCGTCCCTCCCACTTTCCGTTACAGAGATTAGCAAATCAGTTTTAATTAGCGGCAGATCAAGTCAGTTTTGTTTTGTGGTTTTAAGACGAGTGCGAAGAGAGCAGAGAGAGTTTTAATTCAATTAAAAGCTTTACAATAGTGGTCAGGGGCTGGCAAACTGTTGAGCTCGCCCTCTCTGGTCTGGTCTGGACCCCAGGTTTCAGAAGTAAAGAGGCAGTTTGCTCACACAGTCAAAGGAGACTATTATTTTCAGTGTCCACAGAGGGTTGTGTGTGTTGTTTCTACATTGTGCTGTTCAGGATTCGAGACCTGTCAGATCACTGTCAGAGCACATCTCACTTGAGAAGAGGTAAGACAGGCAGATTTGTGGAGTTCCGCAGCATAGTGGTTCGATTCCCAGGCGGGGCGAAACCTTAGACAAGTTTCCTTACTCCACACGCCTGTTTACCTGGTAGTAAGTAGGAACTCAGTTGTTTGTCGACTCGATTTCCGGGAGTAATAATCCCTCCAAAATTGGTTTTAAAATTGGTCACTCAATCCACAACTGTTTGTTAGACCCTGCTGTGCACAATTGGCTGCTGCATTTCGCCCACAAAATATACAGTTAATATACATTCTGTGAAGTGCTATGAGACGTCTCAACGTCTGATAAGTCGCTATATCAAATACAAAGGTTATTATTATTATCCATCACTTGAGGGCTTAACATGGAACCTGACAGCTCCCGGGTCAAAATTCCTGCGGATCAAATGAATTGTGTCAGTCCGATAAAGGCAACCCAATTACCCAGCACGTGCATAATTTATCAGCTCACTGTCAATAAACAAATGTAGGTACAGCTAAAGTCTGTTAAGGAAATGATGTGTCAGCCACATCATTCACTTACGAGGAATTCACACTGAATACTTGGTTGTATCTCGTTGCAAAATAAAAATATTGTGGCATCCTCTCCGTTTGCAAGGCAAGGTGCATCAAATATAAATTATGTTATGCGCTTGACTTCAGTTTACAAGTGCAGTGTAACTGAGCAAAAGAGATGCTACTTTTTTCCCCAACAAAGTGTTCACTTCTTGCCTGCCGCAAGCTTTCTTTTATCTTTGCCAAATTTTTCGTCCACCACCCTCCCTTCCTCCTTCTCTCCCGAAGGCATTTGTCAGCTCATTCCTTCAGCCCATCAGGTTTGTAGGATCAAGCCCTGCACTGATTAATGTTAAACCTAATTGCTGTTCAGGTGGCATTTAATCTCTGGAACTCCCTTTCACTCCCTCTTTATCTAACTTTAAATCCCACTTTAAGACCTACTCCTTCAACCTACAGTCATCTCCACCTCTCTCTCTTGCTCTGCCTCCAACCGCACCGTTACGCAGTGCTCTCAGTTGCTATCCTGTGAGAAGGGCGCTAGGTAAACACAAATTGCTTCGAAAAAATCCTGTGAAACTCCTCGAAAAGAGAAGGAGTTTCTGTGTCCTGGCCAACAATTTGCTGCAATAATTGTTTGTTTGGGAAAGCATGCTGTGCACAAAATGGCCCACACATTTACCTACCAAAATAAATGTCATTACACTTGACGGTAACACATGTGAAGTGCTTCAAGATATTCCTGCCTTGTCCTTCTGGGCTAACTTTGTCAATGTGGTTTCTTATACACCTCTCTGTGGTCCAGTGTGAGTTGTCTATTTGTTTCAAGGCTGAAGAGACCTAGCTTCAGCTCTGGGATGCTACCCTGTGTGAGGGCCACTATATAAATGCAAGTTGTTGTGGCTTGGGTCAATATACCTCTGAACATCTCAGCAAAAGCAGATCCTGAGCTCCACGAGAGGTTCAGGGAGATTAATCAATGGGTTCCTGGGCCACAGAGGCCAGACAGCCTCAGGGTCGATCTGCAACCTGGGCTGAGATGTCTCATCTCTGTTGGGTCTCCACAACTTTAGGTCAATGGAATGAGAAGGTGAATGAGTTCCTCTGGGATTTCGTTTTTAAATGTGAACTAGATAAATACCTCAACAGAAGTCAACTACAGGGGTATGAGGAAAGGGTAGGTAAATGAAAGGATCATTCTTAAAAGAGCTGGCATAGACACAATGGGCTGAATGGCCTTCTTCTGTGCTGTAAATATCTATGGATCAGATTGCTTGTCTGACACACATCAAAGCCTGGATGAGTGCAAACTTCTTGCAGTTAAACGTCAACAAGACGGAATCCATACTCTTTGGCTCCAGTCGATGTCTTCTGTCCTTATGTTCTCCCCCACATCCGGTCCCTAGCCAGGACCGCTTTCCTCCGCCTCCACCACATTGCCCATCTACCACAATCCCTCAATCCACAAGCTGCCGAAACCCTTGTCCACACCTTCATCACCTCTCAGCTGGACTACTCAAATGCCCTCCTTGCCGGTCTCTTCTCCTCCACTACTCACAAAATTCAACTCATCCAAAACTCCGCCGCCTACATTCTCACCTGCACTAAACCAAGGATTACCCCAGCCCTTGCCAAACTCCATTGGCTCGCTGTCATAGAGCGGATCGACTTCAAGATCTTCACTCTAGCATTTAAATCCCTCCACACCTTGGCACCCCCTATTCCCTCCAACCTCCTCTCTCCTCACAGCACCACCTTCTGCCTCTATTCTACTTGCTCCAGCCTCCTCGTTGTCCCTCGAATCCTCCACTCCACTATCGCTGGCCCTGCCTTCAGCTACTGCGCCCCGAAGCTATGGAACTCCCTCCCTCAATCCTTTTGCCTTGCCCCCTCTTTCCCTGTTTTCAGGGTTGCGCCTCAAGACCTTCTTCTTTGACCGTGCCTCCCCCAGGCTCGGGATTGGGCTCCGCTATTGCTAAACGCTCTGGGACGCCACCCAACGTGTTGTTGTTGCTATCCAGTGCCTCCTTCTGGCAAGTGGATGCATATGGTCATTGAGCATATGGACACGTTCGGCTTTGGATGTGATGCCCCCTTGTGGGTGTTATTCATTGTGGCGATTCCAAACACAGAGAGCGACCACTGGCAACAACAACAACAATTACATTTATAGAGTGCCTTTCATGTCGGGAGGATGTCCCATGGTGCTGGACAGTCAGGGTCAGGACCCGAGCATGGGGGAGGGGTGGGAGCGCGACTGAAGGCACGATCGAAGAGGGTCTTGTGCCCGCCCTTGAAAGGAGGCAAGGGAGGAAGCAAGGCGAAGGGACTGTGGGATGGAGTTCCAGAGTGTGTGGCAGGAGGTATCAGAGAGTGGCCAATGCAACTTAGGAGTTAGGAAAGGGGAGAAAATAATGGCAAAACAAATCAAAGAAAGCATGAACATTTTAACAGTGAAACCGAAAGGAAAGTGTATTCTTTGAAATCACTGTTCGTTTGTTGAGGGGATTGTCAGTTCTTCCCTCGTTCCTTTGTATAAATCTGGCATCTTCCAGCCCAGGAGAATCACACTGCACAAATTTGGTCATATAGTCATTTAGCTATTTTGAGCATTCGAAATATCCGATACTGAATAGAGAGATTTGTTGGAGTTTGTCTGTTTGTGAGGTAAAGGGATACATTCACCACCCAAAAACAGTCACTCATGACTTAACACTCCATCTTAACAGTAGACATGACCTTGGCTGAGCTATATTACATATATATATGATTGTAGCTCAGTGGTTAGAGCACTCGCTTTGCAAGCGAGAGACCTGAGTTCAATTCCAGGCAGAGGGCCAAACCTTGGGCAAGTTTCCTTACTCCACACAGAGCCTAATAATAATCCCTCCAAAACCAAAAACAATAATAAATTGGTCATTTTCAATCTACGACTGTTTGTGGGACATTGCTGTGCGCAATTGGCTGCCGCGTTCGCCCACAAATATACAGTCAATTCACTTTACAGTGTCTTCTGTGAAGCGCTTTGGGACGTCCTCCCGACGTGAAAAGCGCTATATCAAATGCAAGGATTATTATTGTTATTATTATAAAAAGTTGACTTCATCTCAGACAGTGCAATGGTTGTGGCTGCGATGGTCCTCATTGCCTCTAACTAAATAGAAAATAGACATGAAATAATCCTGAATCATCTTCACATTTGGTATAGCGCCTTTCACGTCGACAGGATGTCTCAAAGCGCTTCACAAGATACGTTGCCAAGTGTAGTGACTGTGTATTTTGTAGGCCAAATTAAGACCAAAGTAAAGGATTTCCCAAGGTGAAACCTAATTTTAAATTTGGTTTAGGCTAGGTGGGAATTGGACCTCTGTTCATAATCAAGGAGGGAGAGAAAGAGACGGTGGAAGAGAGAAAGAGAAAGACGGAGGAGGGGAAGAGAGAGGGCGAGATATGGGGAAGAGAGAAAGAGAGATGGGAAAGGGGGGGAAGAGAGAGAGAGAGACATGAGAGTCAGACTGAGAATTGTCACCAAAGGGAAGGTTAGCGACAGGGGTTTGTTAGGACGGGGAGTGTTTCATTGTGAACTGCTGATGAAGAGTCAAATCCATAACAGCATTTAAAATTGGATAAATACTGGAAGGAAGATATTATCAAAGAATCTCCTTTCTCTTTCTCTCCCCCCACTCTTGTTCTCCTTTTCCCTTTCTCTCTCCCTTTACGCGCTCTCTCCCCCTCTCGCCTCTTTCCCTTCCCTTCTCTCTCTCCCCCTCCTTCCTTTCCTCTCGCTCCTCTCTCCTACGCTGTAAACTTTCTATTCTTCTGTGATGTATGCTATGCCATTCCAATCACCTTAAAGCAGCCTCACTGGCAAGGCACCGAATACCGCAGCATGTTGTGGTTATTGAATCTCACTCTTTGCTACAAATGGGAATAAATCATAAACAAGAGTCAAACTCACTTGCACCGCAGGCTGACAATCCCTGCCCTACACAAATAAGGTTTCAAGATTCCAAAAGACAGTCTCTTATCTGTGATTCATTCTGAGCAAAGGCCACAGTTCTGAGAAATAAATTAAGACATTACGTTTTGGGAATTATTGTTTTCATTCCACAAGATTACGCTTTACATTGAGAGTCAATTCTTCTGCGTTTGTCCTAACATGGGATTCTGTGCCTACAAAAACAATACAGTCACTACACTTTGTAGTGAATCCAAAGGAGGGTTTTGAGCCGTCCTCCCAATGTGAAAGGCACTGTATTGAAAGCAAGGAGGATTATGTATTGGTGAACACAAAAATAAGTTGTACATGATGGTGTTTCTGGGGGATTTAGAGTTATCCCCTGAAGCCTTGAAGGTCTGGTTATTTATTGATTGAGCAACACTTAGACAAGATCAGACTCTAAAATCTTGTGAGAAGAGAACCCGGAGGGGACCTTGTAGAGCAGTGTAACATTGTAAATGGCAATTGAAAAGTAAACCCTGAACAATAGTTCAGGATGCACCAAGACAGAGGAGCAAAAGGACAGAGGTTTACAGACAGCAACTTTTTTTTCATTTTTCTTTACTCAGGGAGTAATCAATGACTGGAACAGGTTGACAACCAAGAACACTTGTCTCATTGAAGCACCAACTTGATGCAGTGATGGGGAATTAGTAGGGTGGGGTGTTCTGGAGGATAAGTAAAATGGGCAAAGGGCAATCTTCACCCAAACAATCTTGTGATAGAAAAGTACATCATTGCCTTTGCAACAGCTCTTCTGTCTACAAGAGAGGTTCAGATAGAGAAATGTTCTTTGACCCAGTTAAAAGGTAAAATGACTTGTTCAGCATCCTTCAGAGTGTCATACAAATCCAGCTGGTCACCTGAATCACCGTTATCTGAAACATGTTTGGCACAGTCTGAATCTATACAATATAATAATAATAAATTCTTGCATTTGATACAGCATTTTATCAAGTCATCGAGGCAACTCAGAGCGCTTCACAGGATACACTGCGGCAGCCAGTTGCGTATAACAATTTCCCACAAACAGCCATGGAGTCTGGCCGTGTGAAACACTGCCCTTGTGATGGTAAGGACTCGGAGCATTGAACAGTTGAATAGGGGAGGTAACCTTAGGCACAATCGAAGAGGAAAATCTTCAAGTGTGATCTGATCTGAAGATGGGCAAAGAAGAGGGATTGAGGCAGGGAGTTCCAGAGCTTCTGGATATAGTGGCTGAAAGGACGGCCACTGTTGGTGGAGCAGAGGAGTGCAGGGACCCGCAGAAGACCTCAGCCAGCTGAGCAGCAAGATTGGAGAGAACAGTGGGGTGTAAGCAGTGATTGCTGTGAGATGCCATAAAATAATATGAAAAAGAAATTCTTTCTTTTGCTTCCCAGAAAAACTTTCAACAAAATTACATTTCACGCTATAATTTTGTGGTTGTTCAAATGCCTGACATCAGGATTTGGGATCTTTCGCTAAGAGAAAATCAGGATATGCAAATTCCTGTTATAGCCTTGCCACCTCCTTCCCCATCGTCAGGCTGTGCCTGAAGATCTCCTTCTTCGACCATGGCTTACTCAGTGTCATGCTCCGTCACTGACAAGCGCTCTGGGATGCTATCCTGTGTGACGGGTGCTATATCACAACTAGCAAGTTGTTGTCGCGGTTATAAGGAATGGTGTTATACTATACATTGAGTAGCTATGGTAACAACATTAAGCATCGAGTTCACGGCTGAAACCACCGTGAGTGCCACCGTTTCCTGTTCCAAAACCAGAAGAGTCCTGCAGCTCAGTGGTTAGAGCGCTCGCCTCGCAAGCGAGAGACCTGAGTTCAATTCCAGGCAGATCAGGGCCAAACCTTGGGCGAGTTTCCTTACTCCACACACCTAATAATAATCCCTCCAAAAACCAAAAACAATAATAAATTGGTCATTTTCAATCTACGACTGTTTGTGGGACATTGCTGTGCGCAATTGGCTGCCGCGTTCGCCCACAAATATACAGTCAATTCACTTTACAGTGTGTTCTGTGAAGCGCTTTGGGACGTCCTCCTGACGTGAAAAGCGCTATATCAAATGCAAGGATTATTATTATTATTATAATAATCCCTCAAGAGCAAAAAACA
Organism: Callorhinchus milii; assembly: GCF_018977255.1. NCBI lineage: Eukaryota > Metazoa > Chordata > Chondrichthyes > Chimaeriformes > Callorhinchidae > Callorhinchus > Callorhinchus milii. The sequence continues at coordinate 6,806,203 of NW_024704759.1, read as the reverse complement.
ATAATAAATTGGTCACTTCAATCCAGGACTTTGTGGGACACTGCTGTGCGCAATTGGCTGCCGCGTTTAGCCCACAAATATACGGTCAATTCACTGTACAGTACATTCTGTGAAGCGCTTTGAGACGTCTAGTAGACGTGAAAAGCGCTGTATGAAAATGCAAGGATCATTATTATAAGATTTGAGAAACTGAACAATACGGGTGCACTGTTTTTAAATATAAAAAAAAGAAATTGGGTGCGAAGGGGTTAACTCGCCTGGTTGCTAACTAGTGCCCTGCCTGAACACTGACTGGCTCATCCCTTGTATTCCTTAAGCATTTCATTAAAGGGAGATCCCTGGCTCTTTCATTCCTTGAATGGCCACCAGGGGATGAAATGAAAGCATTGAAGATCTATGTACCAGCACAGAACTCCTGTCAGAGCCTGACTGGACTCAATCGCTCTCCAGCTCTCGCTCCCTCTCTCTCTCTCTCTCGCTCTCTCTCTTTCTCGCTCTCTTTCCTCAGCACAGGATACTGAGGCTGCTGGCTAGAGGACTGTGCTGCATTCATTTATATGGTCCACAGCAAATAGAAAATTTGGGATTATTTTAACCACATCGCCAGACAGTGGAGAGGAAAATTGAAAGCAAAAAGTGTGGATATTTTCTCGACAGGAATACTAAGGTAAATTGCAACATACCTGCTAATACAGGGATTAACTGGGAGGCTTTAACGTACCGAACTGTTGGGAATGAGGCTTCGCTGCTTTGAGCCGCATCTCGTGCCTGAAAAAATATGGAGATTGAGTGTCAGACTTAGAGCTACCAAACTGTCTTGAACAGGCGGATTTCAGATTGTGTTTTGAGTCGTTCGGATAATACGGAGATGAACAGCGAGGCTTGATTCTGAGGCAGCCAGCCAGGTAGCAGGTTGTTTTAGCGTCTGCTGGAGCCAGAGAGAGAAATAAACTGCGTTGCTTTCTTGTGTCAGCATCTGTGGCTACCTCTTAACTTAAGAAGGAACCCGTGCATGTGTTAGTTGTCTCGATGAAAGTTAAGGCTGGCTTATTCGCAGCTGCAGCTGGTGTGCAATTGCAGTGAAGTACGTGGCGAAAGGGTGGAATTGGGAAAAAGCACTGACTTAAGGCAGTCTCATCTCCAGGCTTTGCTATCCAGTCACACTTTGCACTGTTCCCTGTCTCGACAGTTCCAGCGGTTACTTTCTGGGAAAGATTCTGGTAAAGAATCAGACTGCGATGGTGACAGCGCCCACTCCTCCAGTCTGATTCTCCAGCTTTCCAGGTTTCCGAGGAGCGACTCGCCAGCTCGGGTGCCCTCGCGATAGACCTACACAACACAGGAACATTCCCCCACATGCACACACTTGCGAATGAGGTTGGATGTTCTTACTAACCCTCCCCGCGAGCTGGGTTTGGTATTTGTGTCTGTGTGTCTATGTGACCTGTGTGTACGCGCGAAGGGCAGATGTACTTTTTTTTCATATAAAAATGAGACTGCGTGCTATCCCTGCAATCCGATTTCAGAGCACTGACTGACTCCGACCAGCCAGGAATTTGCAAAATGCCCGGCAAATTGGCAAAAAATATCTCCGACTGAACATCTGGCAAATTGTGCTCTTAAAAAATAGAGACGTGTGCGAGTATATGTATATGATGTGGTAACCATGTGCATTTCGATATAGCATGTTGCAATAAGAAAACCAGTAATGAATTGATCAATACGTCACAGCCCAATTTGATTCCTGCTTCTTGTACATTGCATTTCTGCAGATAGACATTTGGTCCCATTATATCACAGGCTATAGTTCATAGCTATATAATGGGGCCGTACTGTGGACATAAAACTTGGTTTACCCAGTATTTTTTTCTTTATCTGTGGGAGATTAATGCTCCAAGATACTGTAAGTTCAGCAAGGCAAAGGCAGGTGCTTGGTTATGTTTCATTAGGGCAAGGCTGTTTCCTGATCCATTTACAAAGCAGCTACAGATTTGCTGCCTGGAATCGCATTCCTCTGCTTTTACTGTTTGCAAATCTTCACAGTTTCCTTTTCATTTGAAAGAAGCAACTCTTTTGGGTGACAAAAAAACCTGAGGAAAAGCAATCGTCCTAAGATTGTATCTTAGTATCGCGGAAGCCAAGCTAGGGTTTTTTTAGAACGAAAAGTTTCTTTCGGAGAATATTACTATAAATATTTTCCATCATGGGTTCTCATCCTCGGTTAATTCTGCCTTTATTAACTTGCCGATATCAAGGGCTGGTAAGCCTCTCTGGCTCTACCACCCTCTTGCTGCTAAAAAGCCTGGTTCAGTCAGTAACAGAAGGTTGTGTGGGTTCAAGCCCCACGTCTAGGCTGACGCTCTAATGCAGTGCTGGGGGAGCGTGCTGCATTATCGGAGGTGCTATCCTTCAGATAAGACGTTAAGCCAAGGTCATGTCTCCTTGTTCAGATCCCGTGGAACCATTCGAAAAGAGGAGGGAATTTCTCCCGCTGTCCTGGCCAACAATCCCCCAGATAAAATCAACCATTTACTTCATGGCTGTTTGTGGGACGTTCCTGTTCACAAACTGGCTGCTGCGTTTTTGGATCCTGTGACCTGCTGTGATATATCCTGATATTCGTATTAAAGCAGTGGTTTTGTCCAGTTTGCCACCACCTGCAATGATAGAGTGGTGCACTTTAGAGTGCAAAAATAGAGTTCGAAAAACAGTGTCAATGGATGTGATTGTGTGTGTGTGTGTGTGTTTGAGAGAGAGTGAGTGAGAAAGAGTGTGTGTGCATGTGAAAGTGTCTGTGCGTGATTGAGTGAGAGATTGTGTGTGTGAGAGAGAGCAGAATTTCCACAATATTTCCCTGCAGGGTGAAGCTTTGGTATTGATTCTCTGTGGGCTGCTCACAGAATCTCAATCCCAGTCTCCTGATTAAGAGCACAAGGGGAATCACTGTTGTGTAATGGGGGTGCGGGCGAGATTGGAGAACAAATGAATTAAGGATCAGGATCAAAAACTTTATCACTTTCTCTCCCGATGCAGCCTTTTACTGGGGAAACATGACTGAGAGAATTCTGAACTGGTTGAGTGAATAGTAACAACCACAACTTGCATTTATATCGTGCCCCTCACTCACATAGCATCCCAGAGCGCTTGAATGGTACTCACAGGTCGGTTGGTGAAATAACAATCCTTACATTAAATATAACGTCTTTCGCACCATGAGGACATCTCAAAGTGTTTCGCAGGATTGAAGTGTTGATTCTTTCAAACACACATTCGTTTTCTTTTAGGAAATAACATTATGGGATATAGTACAGAGGTAGTTTGGGGCACATGTGCATGCGACCGCCAGGAAGGTGGAAGGCAAACGAGATGAGCCTTGGTCTTTCTTCATCTAGCATTTCTTATGTTCTTATTTACTGTAAAGTCCAGTGACTGTATTTTTGGAGGTGAATATGGCAACCAATTTGCAAAGAACCACAAAGTGAGTGACCCTTTTTCTCTGGGAATTGTTGGCCAGGAAGAAGTTCCCTTCTCTTTTCGAGTATTGCAGTGGGATCTTTATCAACCTGAACAAGCAGAAGAAATCTTCAGCTGAAGTCTCATCCGAAGGATGTCACCTCTGACAGTACCGGGCTCCTCCCCGCAACACCCCAGCACTGTACATGAGTTCATAGTCCTGTCGTGAGGCTTGAACTCACAACCTCAGGCGAGAATGCAATCAACTGAATCAGGCTGATACTGTGTAATGTGCAGTTGAAGCTGGGTTACGCTGAGCTGGGAGAGCTGGAGTCCGCTGTATTCTCAACACTGATCGTACGCACTAATCCAGCATCTGGTTTTATGTTTGGAGCTAAGTGGCTGAACTGAAACTGATAATGCACTGTTTAAACAGAAGGGCAAATAATAATAGTAATAATTCTTGCATTTGATATTGCGCTTTTCACTTCTTCTACACGTCTCAAAGCGCTTCACAGAATATACTGTAAAGTGGTGCGACTGTATATTTGTGAGTGAAACACAGCAGCCAATTGCGCATTGCAGTGTCCCGCAAACAGTCGTGGATTGAAGTGACCAATTTATTATTGCTTTTTCTCTTGAGGGATTATTATCAGGCGTGTGGAGTAAGGAAACTAGCCCAACATTTTGCCCTGCCGGAAATCTAACCCAGGTCTCTCGTTTGCAAGGCGAGTGCACTAACCACTGATCTACAAGACTCCACAGTCACTACAGTTTACAGTGAAATCCTCATGAAGCATCTTGAGATATCAAAACATAAGATCAGATGCAATTATAATAATAATCCTTGCATTTCACATAGTGCCTTATCATGTGTTCTAGATGTAACAAAGCGCTTCACAGAATATACTATAAAGTGAATTGAATGTGTATTTTGTGGGCGAAAGATGCGAGGAATATTATAACTATTTTATTTTACAATTAACAATTATTTTATTATTATTATTTATTATACTTCCCAATCCCGAGGCTGCCCATTTCAAGTATCTGAACTGAAATCAATGCTTTTAAACCGATCCACAAAGGACTCAGTCAGTGTATGGTTTAGAAGGTTTGAGGTTGAAATAGAAGCTCGTGTGTTATTAACCCATCAAATGAGGCTTTGCCTCAATGACTTTCTCAGTGGTGATATCTGGGAGGCTACCCCCACATGGTTGGGCTTCTGAGACCCGAAATTCAACCTCATCTTTAAGATCATTTTATCTTAAAATCTTATGACTGAGACGAATTGTGGAAAATGTTTAAATGTCCTCTTAATTTGTCATGTCAGCTTAGTGTCAGTGGCTTGCACTCTCGCTTCTGAGTCAGAAGGTTGTGGGTTGAGCCAGAAAGCAGGGGACAAGAGAGAGGGGGGGGGGGGGGAACGGGAGGGAGAGGGCTGATGGGCGGTTAGAAAAGAAAGGTGATGTGAGCCATACTCCAACCCATTCGATGGGGAAACAAGGACGAGGCAAGGCAGAGAAATTGAGAGAGAATGCATTCATATCTAAAGGAAAGGTATGATCCTTGCAGTTGACATGGCACCTGAAAGGTTGATCATGCCTCAAAGCGTCTCATGGGGAAAATCGCTCTCAAGTGCACGTGTCGGCAAAGGAACAGAGGGCAGGTGCCAGTGGTTGTCAGAGGTCCATCATCTGACTTGGCACGGCTGAGAATGAGCTGATTCGCTCCCATTTCGAAAGGCAGCTGTCCCAAGACAAGGAAAACAGCTGTAGCCCTACGTGCTTGTGAGCAGAAGCATGGTGGCTCTTACCAAGCTGTGCTGCATTGTCTGCAAGGTTGATTCCTTACCGACGTTCACCGTATGCTGATAATAATTATAATAATAATCCTTGCATTTGATGTGCACGAGCCATTCAGCCAAGAAACAAACTTTTCAGGGTTGGCGTAATGAATGTTCCAACCGCTCGTGAGGGTTAATATCAATCTGTTCTGCCCATGGTGAAGAAAATAGGATGTCTGACTTATTAGTATCACTGCCTGACTGAGCCCTATCTGGTGCTGGAACCTTTCTTTTGTTTTTCTCTGCTGGGCTTCCTGCAATCTCGAGCTAGGACCAGGCAAAGACTGGACTGAGTTATTCAGACCTAAGGTACCCGCTATATCCAGACAACAGGAGAGGCAATGTATTGAGGTCAAAGCTCATCGGAATCCTGTAGCTCAGTGGTTAGAGCACTCGCCTCACAAGCGAGAGACCTGGGTTCGATTCCCGGCAGGGCGAAACCTTGGGCAAGTTTCCTTACTCCACACGCCTGATAATAATCCTTCAAAAAAAAATTGATTGGTCACTTCCATCCATGACTGTTTGTGGGACACTGCTGTGTGCAATTGGCTGCCGCATTTCGTCCACAAATATACAGTCAATTCACTTTACTGTCTATTCTGTAAAGCGCTTTGAGCCGTCTAGAAGACGTGAAAAAGCGCTATATCAAATGCAAGAATTATTATTATCATAACAGCATCTCTCCTCTCCCCCCATACAAACCAAGAGTTTTTAAGGTCTGAACTCCTGGGTCGTGGTGTAATAAACTGCAGATGTCTGATGCCTTGTGTCAGTGCCCAGTAATTAGCAACACCCGTTAGTCCAGAACATGCTATCACTGGGTCTTGTTCCTGACAAAGGTGAGGAAATGGCTCACATCGATCGGCCTCTGAAGGAGGTTAACAATAAAAACAATAAAAATCTTTGCATTGATAAGACGCCTGTCAGGTTGAAACATCTCCAAGCCAAGATAGGGAACTGATATCACACCAATGATATTACCACCATGATAATGATCACATCTACCAAAGGTACAGTCATCTTCTGGCCTTGGGAGAAACTTTACCCCCCAATGCTCCCACCATAGCCCCATGCATTTTGGAGTACATTAGGACATGGAATCCTTCACCATGTCATGCTTACTGTGGCCTCTTCCTGTGCTGAAAAATACTCAGAATCTCCAGATGGAAATAACTATATAATAGGTGTAAAGCAAACCTACAAAATACTGGATATCTGAAAAAAAACAACCAGTGACTCAATTAGGTTCTGAGTGAAGATCAAAAAGATGGAGAGCGACAAGTGTAAGGGATTGTAACCAAGTCACAAGGTTCAGGAGGAGACTGTGTGACTCAAGTTCAAAGTGTCTGCCTAAACCTAAGATTACATCATAAATTGCTCTTTTTTCTTTTCTCATTTGCAGCTCAGAAGCTTTCAGGCTCTTGCTGGCTTTGACCTTGGTCTTGCGGCTGAAAGCTATGAATGTGTTTCAGTTTAATGACCAATTTCGCCCACAAAATACACAGTCAATTCACTGTGAAGCGCTTTGAGATGTCTCGAAGATGTGATAAGGCGCTATATCAAATGCAAGGATTATTATTATTATAATTTACCTCTGCCCCTTCCTCCCCACCCCCTAACCCCCAACCCAATTTGCCAGCCATCTTCTGGGACCTCATCCGATTGGCTTCTCTGCTGACACGGACAGTTTCCTGGTTAACGTCCACACTAACACAAGATCTCTGGACAACAAATTGGAACCATGGCTGATATTTCACCTCCCTATCCTTAGGGGAACCAATATCAATTGAAGGGCCTTTCCTCCACCCCTTGGAATCTACTCAGTGTCTCAATCTCACCTCTGAGTCAGAAGGTCGTGGGTTCAGGTCAGGACTTGGAATCACATTGTCTAAACTAACACTCCAATGTTGTGCTGGGAATATGTTGCATTGTCAGATAATATATGAGACGTTAAACCAGACGTTAGTCCCGTCTGCCTATTCAGGTGGATGTTAAAGATCCCATGGCACTATTCGAAAAGAGAAGGGAGTTTCTCCCGGTGTCTTGGCCAACAATCCTCCAAATAAAAATTCATCACTCACTCCGTTGCTGTTTGTGGGATGCTGCTGTGCACAAACTGGCTGCCACATTTTGCCCGCAAAATACACAGTCAAACCACTTTACTGTATATCCCGTGAAGCGCTTTGAGACGTCTTGGCGATGTGATAGGGCGCTATAATTCAGATTGTAGCTCTTTGTGGGACCTTGTTGCACGCAATATGTCTGCCACACTTGCAGCATCCGCTGCATTTGTCAATAATTACTGTAAAGCATTTGGAGATGTTTTAACGTGATGACGGAACACGAAAACTCAAGCCCCTCCTTTCTAGCCATACAATGTTTTGTGGAAGAAGATTAAAACTTAACCTCATTGTTTGAGGGACATTGGTGTGCGCAAATGACAGCCGCATTTCTCCCAGTCAATTCACTTTACAGTATATTCTGTGAAGCTCTTTGAGACGTCTCAAAGATAAAGGGACATCCTCCCGACGTGAAAAGCGCTATATCAAATGCAAGGATTATAAAAGCGCTATATCAAATGCAAGGATTATTATTATTATTTAAGCAATGATTTTTGTTTCTCCATTCCCGTTGCATCGTTGGGACATTTGCACTCTGTTTCCGGACAGACATCATCAAAATGCTGCTCGGTCAAAATTTTATCGGGAGGGAGAGGAGGATAAAAAGAATGTGACTATAAAGAGCAATGTTCAAGTTGATCGAAGGCTTCCCTCCCCTCCTTTTCCCATTGTTCCCTCCACCTCCTCACTCACAACGCCCCAAAATAAACAGCACCAAATGACTGTAATGAGTAATCACAAAAAAATCAACAATCACTGGTGCATTTCGCAACCGGCATCCGAAGTGCTCAAAAGTCTGTGAATGTCAGATATTTTTAATCATCATTACAAAACCCAATTTGCTCCCTTGCAGCTGATCAATAATTGAATGCGGAGTAAGAAATGAATAATTTCGAAAGCCAGCGTCAAATCTATCAGTTTCTATCTTAAGGCTCCGGAATGTAATGAGAAAGTGCGAGGCAGGGTTATCATCTGAAGACACTAGATGGTGCAGCAGGTTCAGACAGCAATCTCAAAGGCAGCGTCCTCCATGTCTGGGTCTCTTAGTTCGCCCCAGGTCACAGTAATAGGAACAAAGACTGTTCAGGTATTTAGTGCCCAATTCATTCACTTTCGAAGTATCTTTCGGTGTTCATATTGTAATGCAGAAACGTGTTGAATTTTGCAATTCATTCATCTAAACCGTGAGCAGTGGTGAGCGCAGAGGGAATTTTTTTTTAATGTCTTCACACTGTAAATGCCAGATAGACAAATATTTTGCTGAAGGCCTCCCTTCGCATTCACGGGCATCACAGCCTCCGTTTAAAACAGACTCGGAACAAATAGTTCTTAGACTATTAATTCTGTCTCTATGTTATTTGATTCATTTTCATTTCCCCTCTAATTTTTGTACCTCTTTCTTCTTACCAGATACTGTGCCTCTTCTGCCCTTTCCTTTCAAAAAAACTCCAACTTTCGTCATTTAATCACTCAAAATATGATAATAATAATAATAAATAAGAATCCTTTCACATCAAGAGCGCTTCATGGGATTTACTGTACAGTGTAGTAAAGTAACTGTATTTTGTAGGAAAATGCAGCAATTTCACGCATAGCAATGTCCTACAGTAATGCAGTCCACCCGCAACTCTGAACTGGAGTGTCAGCTGAGACTAGACACGTTCAAAGTCCCAACGTTCTGAATCAGAGGCGAAAATGCTACCAACTAAGCCAGGCTGACGCACAAATTAGGGAGAGCAGCAGGTCCTTTTCAGCACCTGTCAGGTTAAATCAAACATCTCAAAGCACTTGACAACAACGATAACAAAATTACATGTGTATTGCGCCTTTCACGTTGGGAGGACGTCGCAAAGCGCTGGATAGACAGAGTTTCGGAATGTGATTCATTCGAAATATAAGCATATGATATATTGGGAAACATAGCAGCCAATCTGCAAAGGCAACATCACACAAACAATAAGAACAACCAATTTTTTTGCAGGGAGGGATTTAGATTAGGAGGCGAACTGTGAGGCTACATGATAAGAGAGCCATTTTTCAGTCTTTGCACAGCAATGCAGCACTCCAGTGATTGATAAGCTATGCCATGCTTGACCAGCCACTGCTTAGACCTGTCACCCAGTCTAGGAATAAATTAAGGGCTTCAAAGTACTGAACTGCACCAAAGCAGGAATACAATAATGTTGGACAAGTAAATGTTTAGTGGTACGAACGGTTTATCACTCCCTGGTATAGCTGGTGCGTCCGTCACCAAACCCGCTTTGAATCCTGCTGAAAGAGTGAGACAATATTTCTTTCAGAGCCAGAATGCGTCTCAACAACATCAACTTGTATTTATATAGCGCCTCTCATGCAGGGTAGCATCCCAGAGTGCTTGACAGTGGCGGAGCACACCGCCGAGCCGGGGAAGGGGACCATAGGCACAGTCAAATAGGAAGGTCTTCAGACGCGACCTAAAGATGCAAAAGGAAGGGGCAAGGCAGAGGATAGAGAAGAAAAGTGTTCCAGAGTTTCAGGGCATAGTGGCTGAAAGTGCTGCCACCGATGGTGGAAAGGAAGGCACGAAGGATATGCAGGAGACCGGAACTGGTCGCGCTGAGGCAGCGGGTTGTGGGATGGGGGGTTCGGAGAGGGCATGAAAGGATTTGAAAAGGATGTGAGGATCTTGAAATCGATCTGCTCGGTAATTGGAAGCCTGCAGAGCCTGGCTGGAACTGGTGTAATAGGGTTACGGAATTTAGACTCAGGAGAGGATGGTGGTTTGTGACAAACACTTGTTTTCTGCATTGCAGAGGGTGAGAAATTGGGACATTCTTTGATGTTGGTACTGTGCCCTTCTGCACTGCAGTGGGGTGTCGAAGAGGGAATACTGTCTGCTGGTGCTCTGAGCTGTGAGGAGGAGTCGTGTGTGTTTACCTCCTCACTTGATGGTCTGAATGACACATTTCTATGCTGTAAGAGTTATAAATATAAGTTAGCCAGTGGTCCATCTGATACAAGTTTGGGAGGAACTTCTTCATGTAGAGGGTGGTGAAGATGTGAACTCAATGCTGGTAGCTATGGTTGAAGCAAAAAGCATCAAAGTATTTAAGAGTAAACTTGATTAATACATTAGGGAAAATGGAACGGAAGGAAAAAGGAGAAGGGAATATGGGGACGGAGGGGGTGAAGGCTTGTGTGGAGCATAAACACCGGCACAGACTGGTTAGGACAAATGGCCTGTATCAGTCACTCTGTGTAACTCCATGTAACAGTCTGTGATGCTATGAACACATTAGTGATAATTATAATCATACTTTCACTTGATCCAGAGCCTTACAACATCGCACCGTCTCCGAGTGCTTCACCAGGGATCGCTGTAAGTGTAGTGACTGTGCCTTATCTAAGGAATTCTGATATATTAACCTTCACGTCCTGTATTGTATTGAACCTACGAGCTTCTCTTCAACCGTGTGAAAGGCGCTCTATAAATGCAATCTTGTTGTTGTTGTACTAGCTCACTCACCAGACTCGTCTCCAAAACCCCTTAATTGATATTTCGGAAATCTACAAATCTGACAATGTATCACTAACTCTTTCAGAGAAGCTGCCAAGCCTTGGACAAAAACATCTCCCCCCCGCTCTTCCCGAAGCATTTTAATATAAAAGCAAAATATAAAAATATGAACTTTGTGCCTGTATAAAATCTAATCTCTAGGAGCTTGCACATGCACCAGATGTCAGGAGATGATAATAACTGGGACTAACAGCTGATCCTCCTCAAAGCAGACTATCAACTTGTGCTGTGTGAGGAGCTTCCTACATTTCATCAGCAGGGAGAAAGAACATTCAATTTCCGCATATCACTTACACCATGGAATGATATCAATGTTGTTTTGAGAGCTCGTGCATGGTTTACAAAATACCTATTCCAGACAGGAACTTTAGCTGAAGGACCACTTTAATCTACTGATCGAACCCTTTCCTCGCCCAAATTTATCCTGAATCTCAGTTTGGTGGCAGCTGATCGAGCTCATTGCATTCTGGGACCCATCCCTGCCTGAGGAGTGCTATATAAATGCAAGTTGTTGTTGTTAAGGGGTGCTGGGGTGCATATTACCTACCTTTTTTTTTCGTACATAAGTGCCAGCCTAGCTCAGTTGGTAGCACTTTCACCTCCGAGTTGGAAAGTGTCAAATTCAACTTTGAGGTCAATAGTCAGGCTGGTAACTCCCAACACAGTGGTGGGGACCATTGCATTTTCGAAGGTGGTGTCCATGTGGATATTAAAGATCCCGTGGCATTACTTGAAAAGAGAAGATGCATTCTCCTGGTGTCCTAGTGCTGTTTACAACTTGGCTACTGCGTTCACCTGCAAAATACACGAGTGAAGGGCTTATTATTATTACAATTTTCCCTTTTACTACCATCCTCCAATCCAGCTTCAACTTAAAATATTACCAACATTGAACTTCTGTCTATCCATCAAATCTCAGTTTTTCAACGCGAGATAGGTCATCGTGTCATCTCTCTGAGGACAGTGATAATTGTTGTGTATGTGTGTGTAAAATCAAACACACACTGCGTTCTCTCTGCTGTGGTTCCCTACCTACCCACTGGATGATTGTAATACAGGATCAGTTACAGCCATGAAAGTCTCCGCTGGGACCTAGAACAACAGATTCAATTAATGGTCCTCATGAAGATGTCCATTGGGTTGTTGAGCTTCCTGTTTGTGGGACCTTGGTGTGCACAGATTGGCTGCCGCATTCGCCTGCCAAAGGCACAGTCAATTATCACATGATTATAATCTTTACAATTATAAAAATTACAGTGAGTGTTAAATCAACCCATCTTCAAATCAGTGCTGACTGCTGCATCACCATCAGCAGTGAGGTAGGCCTCTGCTGGATGAGGTCCCAGTGGACTTGTGCGTGTATCACACAGATGTCTCATGAGTCCTGGAGAACCAGGTCATGGTTTCCTTGGTCAGTTGGTTCACAGACACCCACTGGGCCCAAGGTGACTGACTGGTGGAGAAGCTTCCAAGTGGGATGAAATAGCAACAGTGTCCCCCTGGCACAGGGGGTAGTACTGTCACCTCCAGCTTTAGAAGGTTGTGGGTTCAAGCCCCATATAGGACTTTGAACGTAGTCTAGGTTGAAATTCCAATGCGGTGCTGGAGGTGTGTTGAAGGTGCTGTCCTTCCGATGAGACGGTAAACCAAGGTTCCATCTGCCGGTGGACATTAAAATTTCCATGGTCCTCCTCAAAACGTGGTGTCCCTGGCTAATAATCCTCCCCCACCCCGATGAAATTAATCATTCGCTTTGTGGCTATTTGTGAGATGTTGCTATGCCACAAATTGGCTGCCACACTCGCCTACCAAATGCACGGTCACTACACTATATGGCTCTTCCTGTGACACATTTCAAGACATCTCGACAACTTGATGAGGTGCCATATCAAATACAAGAAATATTATTATTAATACTAAAAGGCCTTTTCCTTATACCGTTTAATATTTTTTCCATTTCCGATATTTATCGAATTCCCTTTTGAGAACTATTTTGCTTTCTGCGTCAACCACGTTTTTGGTCAGGCATTCAATGTCCTAATAACCTTCTGTACAAAAAACATTCTCCGAGATCACTTGCATCTACACCCGAGTTACTGCCTTACTAAAACCCTGATTCATTTTTAGTAATAACAACAACCAATTGCATTTGTATAGCACCTTTCAAGTCAGGGGAGTGTCCTTTCACCCTCCACGATCCCGACCCCCAGCTCGGGTCTGAAACAGTGCCTTCCTTGGGATGTAGCACTATACAAATGTCATTTTGTTGTTGTTGTACAGTCAGAACACCGCACCCGAGCTGGGGGTTGGGATCGGGGAGGATGGAGGGCAGAGAGGGTAGAGGTAGGAGGGTGACCAAAGGCAAGTTAATAATAATAATAATGATAATAATCTTTGCATTTGATATAGCGTCTTATCACGTCTTCGAGACGTCTCAAAGCGCTTCATAGAATATACTGTAAAGTGAATTGACTGTATATTTTGTGGGTGAAACACGGCAGCCGACTGCACACAGCAGTGTCCCACAAACAGTCGTGGATTGAAGTAACCAATTTATTATTATTATTATTTTTTGAAGGAATTATTACCCCCGGAAAAGCGATCCACCAATCAACTAACAACTGGGTTCCTACTTATTGCTAGATAGACATAGGCATGTGGAGTAAGGAAACTTGCCCAACATTTCGCCCTGCCAGGAACTGAACCCTGGTCTCTCATTTGCAAGAGGAGTGCTCTAACCACTGAGCTACAGGACTTCACAATATTTGAAAACTCCACACGGTCGAAGAGGAGAGCCTTGAGACAGGTCTTGAATAAAACAAGGGAGGGGGAAAGGCAGAGGGACTGTGGGATGGAGTTCCATAGGGTGGGGGCAGAGAGGAGCAAGCCGAAATCCACTAAGGGGAGGGAGAGGACGGGTTGGTAGGGTGTTACGAGGTCACAGAGGTAGGGGGGAGCAAGGCCATGGAGGGCTTTGAAGGTGAGGACCAAGATCTTGAAATGTATCCTCTGTGGAGTCGGGCGAGGATGGGGGCGATAGGGTTGCGGAGCCTGGTGAGGGAGAGAACACTGGATGATCTGCAGCCTGTGGAGGGAGGAGTAACGATATCACATTGAAAATTTACAAATAATGGGAGTGGACAGGAGGCCACAGAGTGGGGGAGGGGTTGGATGAGCGGGAGGGTGGGGGGGCTACAGAACGGGATCAAAATCATACGAAGCACCAAAACCTGATCAATATTGGCTGCAACATGAACCACATACAAGCCGTGGATGTGGACCAGAGGATGGAGATGGGGGAGGAGGGCGGCGAGACTGTCCAGTGGCCTCCACTTACCATGCCCTGCCACCAATTTATTAGCTCCTCCTCTGTGACAGGAGTAAAGTATTTACGGTATGCAGAGGTGGAGAGTGAAGCATACATGGGCCAAGCAATGGATCCCAGAAATGAGCCATTTCTGTCAGTTTCAACCCAGAGAATGCTGCTGAAATGGCAGAACTGACTTGTTGGTGACAATCAACATAACTTATCGGATTCCGAGGCGGTGCATCAGTTAACGGTCCTCTTCGGTGTATCTAGCTGAAGTGAGGGGGATGATTAACGGTCCTACTGGCGTGCAAACTTTGAGTTATGTTTCTTTGCAATGCTGATACTGCAATATACTCGATGAGCCCACTGAGTGCAATAAAGGTGAACAGTCCCATCTCCTCTTTCAATCATCTATACAGCCTTTTTTTATGGGAAGATGCATCTTCCCCGCTGTGCGGATGTGACACTCTTTAGAAATCTGGATTTTCTTCCGGCTGCAAGTGTATTCCTCAGTGTGACTCCCCCCCCCACATCCCACCCACCCCTCCTCCAGCACCACACAGTGGGACAAAGCTGTTAAACTTTAGCAGCAGTGGTCTTATGCAACCTGGCAAAATATTAATCTTACTAATAATAATCCATGATAGACCGCCGATAAAGTCACAATGTCTCAAAGCGCTAAACAGCTCCCTCCTGCCAAGTGTAGTGACTGTGCATTTTCTAGACAAGCGGGCAGCCAATTTACAATAATAATCCTTGCATTTGATACAGCGCCTTATCACGTTGTTGAGACGTCTTAAAAGTGCTTCACAGAATATCCTGTAAAGTGGAGTGACTGTGTATTTTGTGGGCGAAACGGGGCGGCTAATTGTGCACAGCAGTGTTTCACAAACAGCAGTGAATTGAGTGACCACATTTTTCTAGGGGGGTTGGGGGGGAAGGGTACAACCAGGTTCCTGACAACCAGGTTCCTATTTACTGCTAGGTGAACAGAGGCGTGTGGAGTAAGGAAACTTGCCTAAGGTTTCGCCCTGACCGTGAATCACTTGTAAGGCAAGCGTGCTAACCACTACGCTACGAGACGCAACAATTTGCCCACAGTAGCTTCACAAAAACACCCACAAAGTGAGTGACCAATTTTATTTGTTGGCCAGGACACCGGGAGAAACGCTTCTCTTTTTGGATAGTGCCTTTGCACTGTAGCATCTTTGACGTCCACCTGAACAGACAGGGCCTTAGTTTGACGTCTCATCCGAGGTACTGGGCCTCTGGCAATGTGACACTTCCCTTAGTGCTGGATCGCCCAGCCTCGCCCGTGAGCTCAAAGTCCTCGATATTCCTAATAAATGAGCTTTCGCTTTTAATTACACTGCAATTGAAGGCTGCTCCGTGTCTGTAGGCAACCAATGAGAATGAGTCACTATTTATAAGAGCTGTTTATTAGCAGCCGCTGACATTTAGCACAGTGACTCACCTAAGGATCTGCTCTGCCAGCCAGACATTTAAATAGAGGACAAAACCCTTTTATTCCATATCTTTACCTTAGACTAAACCACAACTAGCAGTGCTGTTGCCCTAACCTTTGCGCAATCGACTCTCCTCAGCATATTTCCAAACTTGCTCTTAATTATTTTCCTATCGTCTCAATATTCTATTCCTAAAAATATGCAACTGGGAAAAGGGTTGGACATAGCTTTCTGACCTCAGGGATGGTCTGAATTAAAATTAAAGTCATGAGGGGCAATCCAGCTCGGGACTTCATATGGTTAAAAATTGAAGTATTAAAATGCCAAACTGCACAGAACTAAATATAAAATGTTGTTTTGCTCTGTCCCGTTTAGAAAAAAAAACCCTCATTAATTCCTCGCTGAAGCTCTCTGGATGGATGGCACTTGTTGACATTTTCTGGATCGAAGCCTGTTTTAATTGTACATTCAAAGCTTGTGTAAGTTGTCACTTTTGCCCCGTCACTCGGCTAGACAGGAGTCAGAAACCATCAGGACGCAGACAGAACGGAATGCCAGCCCAATTAATCAATTTCAGTGCCAGTAAAGCCATGAGTACTGGCCGGACGATGCCAATAATCACGGCTCCTCCCCTCTTCTGCAGTCACATTCACGTTGAAGGTCTCGTAATCTGCCGGTTGCTGTAGCGTAGTGGTTAGCTAGCGCTTTCGCCTCGCGAGCGAGAGGACCTCGGTTCGATCCCCGGGTGGGGCAAAACCTTAGGCAAGTTTCCACACACCTCTTTACCAGCCGATAAGTAGGAAGCTGGATGTGAGTCGAATGGCGGATTGCTTTCTAGGGGTAATAACCTCTCAAAAAAAANGTGTGGTCACTTCAATCCATGAATGTTTGTGGGACACTGCTGTGCGCAATTGGCTTCTGCATTTCACCCACAAAATACAGTCAATCTACTTCACACTATATTCTGTGAAGTACTTTGAGACGGCTGAATGATGTGATGACGCACTATACTAAATGCAAGGATTATTATTATAAGTATTTGCTCTCCTGGGCAGGGTGAAGGGGAATGAACATTGAGACAGATAAACTTTGAGTCATTTTTCGGTGCTTTGCAAACCTCAGGGCACCTCACCGCACCACAAGAGGTGCAAAAGTCTTTTACCTCCTCTCACGCCACAAATTATTGGCTGCGGAGAATTCCCTGCATGAACCTTTAACACTCTTTCGTAATGCTGCAGGGCATCGGGTCGCAGCAAATTCCAGTATTTCGAGCAGGTTCTAAAAAAAAAGAATTCTTGTATTTTGACAGAGAGCCTACAACATCCACAAAGTCTCAACGGGATTCGCAGTTTTTTCTGTGTATTTGTGCAAAAAAAAAACATGCAGTCACTGGACTTCACGCTATAGCCCGTGAAGTACTTTGGCAAACCTTTCTGTCGTGAACAGATGTGAAAATTATAATTATTATTCTTAAATGTGGTGACCATTTTGCGCACAGCAAGGTCCCACAAACGTCCATGACTGAACAATTAATCTGACGGGCTGCTGGCCACAACATCGGGAGAAAGTCCCCTCTTGCCTCGAACCAAGCACATTTGGTAATTGTTATATAAATGTAAATTTGCATTGTACTGAATGGATCTTTAACATCCACCTAGTAGGCAGAAAGCGGCCTAGGTTTACATCTTATCCAAAGGCGCATCTCCAACAACGCAGCACTCTTCCTGCACAGCACTGGAGTGTGAGTTCAAAGTCCTAAGTTGTTTGAAGTTTTCTGGGAGTGGACACGTTGCGAGAATCAATCACCATGCTTAAGGGTTAAGGGTATTTAACCAGACTGAGAGTTCCCCACACACCATCTACACATGGAAACTCCCATGTCTGGAATGATGCACACTCTCTCCCTGCACCTTGCACTCAGAGAGTATCAGGCACAGGTTGGAGAGAAAATGTTAGGAACCAATGTGCATTGGGGTAAGTGCTGGAGTTGAAATAACTAAAACTACATAGCTTACCATTGACATCACTGCCTGCCAAGCTTTCCCACTGTTCTTCCAACTAGGACAACTCTAGCCTTAAGGCTTTAGCTTGCAGGGTCAACGGAAGCTGAGTGGGAAGAATCCCTCTGCTTAAAGTACCAGGTTGACTCCTATCACTAACCTAAGTCCTGCGGATGAGCCAGGCAGACAGTGCTGTCATCAGGACTGCCCTGAAATACTGCGGGCCTTCTTGGCTCAGAGACCAGCACAGAGGGTTGAATCGATTCCAACATCCGTTGCTAAGCAGGTCAGCTTGAAGCCAGTTCAGCTCTAGGGAGATCTCGCTAATCTCCCCCAACACCCAAGAGAATAGTAACTAGTTGGCCCTTTGACATCTGACAAGCAAAGGTTTGAGTCCTCGCTCGGTGGTTGACAGGTACATCCGATTGCAAATCAAAAGTGCTTGACTGACAGCCAAGGCTAATCCAATGTGCTGTGCTGTCAGGTCTTGAGTTGTACACTCCTCATATTATTGTCATAAAAACCGTGCCTTTCTAATGTTTACCAGGAAGATCCCGCCATCTCAACAATTCAACTATGGTAACAAAGGGGGGAACCAGGTTCACTCAGGTCCTCGGCTATGAGATCCGTCATGTCACAGTAGAAGTGACTATGTTGTGCTATTAGAAATCAGCTGCTGGACACAGCTGGCTCCATCTGCACCTGATGTACTTGCAGATGTCATAGCCTCTGGAACAAGCCTGAGTTTGACTCTTCTCTGCAACATGAAAAGAAGCCCAGCAAATGGAAACAGAGACTTGAGATAGCAATATAACAATTGTGAGACGTTTTTTTGGGAGAGACATAAATTCCCTGAATCGATCTGAAGGCAACATCTTAACCACCGACTGGTCCTCCAGGTCAAACACACAGTAATTCATTTCTGATCGGGAGTGCACTTTGTCTCAGCTCGTTCTCTGCCTCTATCTTCAAAGCCTGTCTTGAGATTTCAAGGTCCCAAAATGAGTATCAGCAATAATAATAATAATAATAATCCTTGCATTTGATATAGTGCTTTTCACGTCGGGAGGACGTCCCAAAGCGCTTCACAGAAGACACTGTAAAGTGAATTGACTGTATATTTGTGGGCGAACGCAGCAGTCAATTGCGCACAGCAATGTCCCACAAACAGTCGTAGATTGAAAATGACCAATTTCTTATTGTTTTTGGTTTTGGAGGGATTATTATTAGGCTCTGTGTGGAGTAAGGAAACTTGCCCAAGGTTTCGCCCTGATCTGCCTGGAATTGAACTCAGGTCTCTCGCTTGCAAAGCGAGTGCTCTAACCACTGAGCTACAGGACTCCACAATCTCAACGTGACTGATAACAGTATAAGTCCACAGCCTGTGTTTGGGGCACCAAAGTGCTCAGTAATGTCCTCAAAACCTCCACCCAAATCAGCTCAAGAATGGTTTCAGGTCCTCAACAGTGGGTCAGAGAGCTGTCCGCTCAGAAGCTGAACCATCAGGACTGGGGAGATCTCAGGTTCCTGAATTGAGTTCACTGATCTTATTTGGGCACTTGTAGGAGGCACCACAATTGGCTTCAACAGTTCACAATGGAGAGGTGGAGTGGGGAAGAGGAAGATATCAGCCAGAGACCATGTTCTTTATCGCCATCCAGTGGTCCTGTAAGAAGGTACAGGTATGCGGCAGGATTCAGCACAGATGTGAGCCTCACCACCTGCTGGCGTGATATTCGACTGATGCCATTCAGTCAAAGCTCGCAGATGAAGCATTGCCCCTTGGGCAAATTACCAGGGAGTCAATACAGTTCCTTCAGGCTTTGACGCAGCAGGTTGACAATTGGATGGATTGCGGTTCGAGGCCTGCAATGTGCTACAACACGAGCACTGAAGCTTCTCCATCGGAGCCACTTTTCCAATTCAAAATCTCAAAGGCTCAGTGGTAACACTCTCACCTCTGGATCCGTAGATTGTGGGTTTAAAGCTAAAACTCCAAAGCAGTGCTGAGAGTGTGTTGCATTGTCGAATGAGACATGAAACCAAGGTCTAGTCTGCCTGTTTAGGTGGACATTAAAGATCTCATGGCATTGTTCAATAAGAGAACAGAGTTTCTCCTGATATCCTGGCTAACAACCCTCAAATAAAATTGGTCATTTATGTCATGACTGTTAGTGGAACATTGCTGTGTGTAAAATGGCTGCCACGTTCACCCACAAAATAGTTATTACAGTGTACAGCAAATCCTGTGATATTCTGTGAGACATTATGCCAATGTGAAAGGCGCTATATCAAATGCAAGGATTATTATTAATTTCAACAGAAACTTCTAATTTATTGACGAATCTTGTTAAGAAATGCTTCAAATTAGATCCCTAGAAATGCTGTGCAATTTTCCTAGCATTTGGGTTCCAAAGCTGAAGTCTTTGTATATGCAGGTGATACTTATTGTTCAGTGCTCTGTTTGCAACTGTTTACGAATAAATGAAATGTCCTCTTGTTGAAGTGACTTTAATCTCAACAAACAAAAAAGGAACTCGCTTCTAACTACCTCGAAAATGGCCCCCTCTCTTTCTAGTGCAACCTTGGGTTTGATGTATTACTCATGTCCCAGTTCGATGATATGTCAACATCAATCGTGGATCTTCTGCTGGACACTGGCACGTGACAGATTTTCAGATTATTGAAACGCAAAACTATTTCTGGTAAAGTTTGTTAACATTTCTCACTCCTTTCCCCCCACGCCTCACCGGGACACACTGCCTTTACATCACGTCAGCGAACCGAAAGGCCTCCCTCTGAGAACAGATGTAGCACTTTCCCTGAGGGACGGAAAAGACAATCGGGGGCTCTTTAATATTCAGCCTCTGAAGCCGTGGGAGCAGGGAGTCTGTGTTGATGAAATGTGGTGCCAGTCGTTGGCTGATATCCACATGAATCTCCCTCGCTTCCCAGCGGACTCAGCTCGGTGAAATGTGCGGGATGCGGGAGCTACTGTGTACAGGCAGCTAAGCAGCACCACCATGACTAACCAACACACCTATCGTAGTAGACTACCTGCTAGCGAACTCAGATATTCTAGTATTGCTGGGGGGGTGGGGGGCTATCTCTGTGACCAGGGAAGGTGGAGTTACAAGCGCATAAAGAAAGATGTAACTTTGAAATAGTTGGAGTTGTGTAGAGAGTGAGCGCACTTCCCAGTGGAATCAATATTGATTCTACTGTATCTATGTATATGTACAGAGATGAGGGAATTTACCTCCAGTAAGAAAGTGACCATGAAAAGTGAAAGAGGAGGAGTGGTCGGCAGCACGAGTCAGGTGCTGGGCGAAGAGCTGGTTGTTTCTGTTGGGTTTCCAGGAGCCACTCTCTGATTGTGTGTGATGGTTCTGTGATCTCTCCAGTGTATGTCAAGGTGTGATCCCAGGCCTACTGTTTGGTCTGCAGTACGAAACAGTGCCTCGATACGAATTGTCGTCCCTGTTTTTGTCAGTACTACTGTTGTTGTGTATGACTGGTTGGGTCCGAGGGTTTACCAGACGCCAGTCCCTGTTTAGTGTTGATATTGCGATTGTCGGTTGTCTCTGAGGGGTAATTCCAGAGGCTGATCTCTCGGAGGTTCGTCAAAGTGCAGTCTCGGGTACCAATCGGCTGGAGTACAAAATGAAGCCCAGACATGCACTGTCAGTCTGAAGTACTGGGCAGCCTTAAGATTGCGAGAATCAGTTGTCCCTGAGAGATTTCCAGGGACTGACCTCTGCTGTGTATTTTGAGGTGTGTTGATTGTCAGGAGTACTGAGTAACCCCTGACTGCATGATGTTTTGCTCACATAGATGTGTTGTACTGTTATTTTGTTGTTATGTGTAGTATAATTTGATTGTTTGATTGTTAAACCTTATGTTTCCACTTATGCAATAAACTCTATACTCTTACCACCGGCTATCGAATTAGTAACGGGGGAAGAGTAGAAAAAAGCCCAGGGAAGCCAAGAATAAAATTGCACGTTTCAAATTTAGCCGAGCACGAAATTGGAAGTAGCGCGTATAGATTGGAATCTGGCTTCTAATAATAATCCTTGCATTTGATAGAGCTCCTTATCACATCATTAAGACGTCTCAAAGCGCATTACAGAACTTCCTGTAAAGTGGAGTGACTGTGTGCTTTGTGAGAGAATTCTACCAAGATTTTTTCCAATGATCCGATGTGAGAATCAGTTTGTAGAGATGCCTCCACGCGAAGGAATGCCAGTGATGCCCACCCACCTTGGGTCCCTCGGTGTGATTTCCTCCAATCTCATGAGGTCATCTCCAGGCAGGTATGGGGAACCCCTCTTGCAAGCCATGGCTGAGCGAGGAGATTGGTATCGACAATAGTCAAGAAGATGGAAGTAGGGAGTCTGGAAGAGATTCTGGAGATAACCTGAATGGTGATGTATTGAGCCTCCCCCACAAAAAAAAGAAAAAATTTGCATTTGTAATAGGGCCTTAGATGTTGAAACATGTTGAAACAAACTCCACATGTTGATGTGGAGTCCTGTAGCTCAGTGGTTAGAGCACTCGCTTTGCAAGTGAGAGACCTGAGTTCAATTCCAGGCAGAGGGCGAAACCTTGGGCAAGTTTCCTTACTCCACACAGAGCCTAATAATAATCCCTCCAAAAACAAAAAACAATAATAAATTGGTCATTTTCAATCTACGACTGTTTGTGGGACATTGCTGTGCGCAATTGGCTGCCGCGTTCGCCCACAAATATACAGTCAATTCACTTTACAGTGTGTTCTGTGAAGCGCTTTGGGACGTCCTCCCGACGTGAAAAGCGCTATATCAAATGCAAGGATTATTATTATTATTATTATTATGTCAACGAGCTAAACAGCGATTTCTGTCAAGTGCAGTGACTGTATTTGTAGGCAAACGAAACAAACCTTTTGCATACAGCTAGGTCCACTAACCCGCACGGAGGCTAACTTATCTGGAGGACTGTTGGCTGGGACATTGGGAGAAATTCCCTTCTCTTTCCAAACCTTGTTGGGTCTTTAAAGGCTCGACTCATGCAGGGACATCTTAAAGCGCTTTAGAGGATATACTGTAAAGTGTAGTGGCTGTGTATTATGCTGCATCCAGAGAGAGCTCGATAAGAACTCAGAGCTAACCTTACTGCAGATTAACTGCAGCGAGTGTGAAATTCACTCACTTATTGAGCTCTGCACAATACCCTCCAAATCACACCGCCTATTTATTCACTGTGATTTCTTTGTAACCTTATACACATCGGGCTGTTTCTAATCATCAGCTATAAATGGCGAATAGGAGAGGGCAGAGAGGCACCAGTACGTGTACAAATGCCTCTGGTTATGATGTTTAAAAGCATTTACTGTAACACACTTACTGTAAAGATTCGTTGGTAGATGCTATGTGTGGCTACATTTTGCCTTATTTCATTATCGTTTGCTCTCTTTTGCTGCGTGCAAGTATCGACAGTTACTGAGTGAATTTCTGTTGCATCCATTGAAACAAGGGACATATAACTTGTGTTCAGTATTACTCACATTGGCCACAGTTCCAAGGCTTTGCTCCTCTCAAAGCACCCCTGTGAGATTGGATAGTTTCAGTCACTCTTCACCCCAATCAAGGGTTTCAAAGCATTGCTGATGGTAGAGCAACCAGCCTGGCTCATCGGCAGGATTTGGAAGGGCAGAATAGATGGCTGGGATTCTTCCCACAAAATATGTTAAGATTACAAAAATGATAATCTGTTATCATTAATTAATAATAATCCTTGCATTTGGTATGGAGCCTTTCCTGTCAAGAGAATGCCTCAAAGCTCTCGACAGGAAACAGAATACTGGAAAGTGGAGTGACTGTGTTTTGTGGGAGAATGCTTCGAGCGATGGCAATGTCTGGAGAGACCACCTCATGCCGTCTGCATCCAAGACCATGTGAAAGCGGGTCAGGCTACTCCCTGGTGATATGGAGCCACCACTGTGGTGTCAGAAGGCCCGAATAGCGGCATTTGTGGAAGAAAGGGTTAACTTTTTGTTGCCCCGGCAACAAGAGAAATGTAAAAACCGGGGCAATCGTTGGCACATCCATGTGCTTGTTCTGTTGCTATGCGATGAGAGTCTTACTGTCCAATGCTATTCACAATCTCCTCATCAGTATTCCAACTGACAGTTAGTTGCCTTTCATCACTCGCAGGTCTAACCTAAGCTACCACTGCTCACCATCCGCGCCTTCCTTAACCCTGCTTCTTCTCGACAGTAGACTTGGCTTTACTACCTGCTCTGATCCCATGTGGAACTCAGAGTTGCTAAACTAATCAACCGCCGACTCATGTTCCTCTATGGTTCCCAGTATCCATCTACTCATAAAACCTAAATCTGTCCAAGACTTCCATGCTGCTCCTATAGTCGGGGAGGGTTCTCCAGCAACCCTCCAATACTGAGTTATGCAATTGTTACACCCATTCACAACAATAAAGTTAAACCAGAGTATGGTGCTATTGAAAAGAGAAGGGAGTTTTTTTCCCAGTGTCCCTGGGATCTTTAACATCCACCTGAAAAGGCGGCCGGGAACTCAGTTAACATCTGAAGCTCTGCAGGTGCAATGCTCCACTAGCACTGTACTGCAGTGGCAGCCTGGACTAACTCAGCTCAAAGTCCTGATGTGGACCTTGATCCCACAACCTACTGTACCAGAAGCGAGAGTGTTGCTGACTGAGTCAGGCTAAACAAAATAACATAGGCAACCAAATAGGCAGATAGGTTTGGTTTAACAACTCAACCGAAGAACAATACATCCAACAATGTAGCACACCTCCAGCGCTGTTCTGGAGGGTCAAAGTGAACTGTGACTCAAATCGCAAATTAGCTTGACACAGAGGTGAGAACATTACCAAGTGAGCAAAGCCAACAATGTGAAATCCAAGCTTGACATCACCTAAACCAGGTTTTACTTTTCAGTTACTCGTCTACAACCTTCAAGCTTCTGCATTGGAAGGCATTGAAGCTTGATCTGGATTTTTCAGTGTAAAGAAAATGTACACACAAATCCTGAGCCCTTACAGTTGAGACTTGCCTATAATCTTGTCTGTACGGACTTGGGCTGGCAATCCATTGCACGCCATTAATTATTTTGTCACACGCATCTCCCATGGAATATTGCATGGTAACTGCCTTATGCTTTGTTCAGCGACATTAATAAACTACTCTTTGAGATCTATCAGCGCTTCAATAGCATTTTGTTGTCAGGACCTAAAATTGATCTCATCAGCCAAAAGCTTTGAGATAAACAGGGATAACAGCTTTGTTGGTTCCTGCGAGAGACCTTTACTTCCACTGCACATTTCCCATTGAGCAGAACAGCAAGCGTTGCAAATCTAAGGCTCGTCCAAATGTTTTCCCCTTAAAAACATCAACGTTTGTGGGATTAACACCATTTATTAAAAAGGTCACTTCACCATTTTCATTAAGTAGGGGAGGACAATGATGGAAAATTCTGGTTCGAAGGACTTCTCGAATCAACACTAAAGGAGTTTGTTTTTTAATCGATGGAGAAGCACTCATTAATCTGGAGCTTTTCTGTGCTTGACTGCATTAATTCCCCTCCCGCTCACTGTCCAGCAGTGCTCCAACACACTTGGTAGTAAAGCAGGGAACAAGTCAAGGTTATCTGTGTTAGATATCAAAAAGGTCTGTAACCTAATATCTGGTTGTGTTCTCCTGATGGTGATACCATTATTCGCCAGTTAAAGTTTAAAAAAATAATTGATCAAAACAACTTGCTGGGCTGCTCTGATGGCCCAATGGGTTGAGGATTAAACCAGACAAGATCAGAAAGTCACAGATTTGCCTCCTGGTCCACACTGTGGTAACTGGACTGAACTCAATGTCCTTCAGCAAAGAGGAGGGACAATGAGCACAGAAAATCCACATAATGACATCTGGAGACCTTTGCTGGAAATGAGGCCAATAGATGTGGACAAGGTGATGACATTAGGTGTGGACATTAGATGTGAACATGAACAGCTCAAAAGCCAACAAGCACTCGCCACCTCGGCTCGCACAGGCAGAATGAGAACTCGGGGCAAGGTATCAGAAAGAAGCTGGCACTGTAAGACACCCCAGAAATGGGTAGTGCCCAGAGAAGAGCAGAGGGAAGGAGTGTTTTATATTAATAAAATTATGTTTTAAAAAAAAAACTTCTTGAAAGTGAAATGATTTTGATTGCTGGTCAAGGAGATCACCAGAATCCTTGAGACTCTGGCTTTCTTTGTGACGTTAGCAACACAAATTTTAGCATCACTTCCTGCACCTCTGCAGTGTACATGAAGTGGTGATCTGATGACCCAAGAGGCGGCTGTATTTAAACGCGGGAAGAGCCCAGAGAGCCAGGCGTACCGTGTTTCCAGTGCAGCTTAGGTCTAGAGAACGCGTAAAACAGGTCTTCACTAAACTACATGCGAGTGAAAGGGGGAAGGGGAAAGGGAGGTTGTTCTGTAATTACTGTAAAGCACTTTGAGATGTTTTGACGTTGTAGGCTCTATATCAAATGCAAGGATTATTATTATATTATCCTCACCTGCTGGGCTAAATCCAGTCGAGATAAGTTTTCCATGGTTATGAGGAAAAGAGCAATTAAGGTTGGAACTTTTCAAATCAAAGAGTTCATCAGTTCAGATGACTCCCCTCCCTCCCCCTAACACACAAACACATTCCATCTTTTCTTTGCTGCGAAGCAGAGGGGTAGTGACTGAAGTTACATTAAATGATACTAACTCTTGCATTTGATACAGTATTCTGTAATGACATCAAGATATCTCAAAGCATTTCACATGATTTTTCCGCCAACTGCAGTGACTCTAGATTTTATGGGTGAAATGCAGCGGCCAAATTGTACACAGCAATCTCCCACAAACAGCCATGAAGTGAGGGACCAATTTTATTCGGGGATTGTTGACCAGGATACCGGAAAAGAACTCCCTTCTCTTTTTAAGTACTGCCTTGGGATTTTTAACATCCACCTGAACAGGCAGACGGGACCTTGGTGTTAACCAAGGACAGCACCTCTGTCAATACAGCAGCCGCCCCCCAGCACGGCATCACAGTGTCAGTTTAGACAATGTGAGGTCAAAATCCTGACATGGAGCTTGAGAACATGACCTTGACTCAGAGACAAGAGTGCTACCAACTGAGCCCGGCTGGGACCTAAATAAACAAATATAACCTGAACGCCTGAAGATGATTGAATCCCGTTTTTTTAAGGAGATCTTGATGTACTGCATAATGACTAGGAAACAGAATAGGCAGCATCTTTGGAGACTAGAATAGTTAACTGCATATCTACTGTGTGTTATCCAAGGTGTGTCATACTTGCAGTTGGAATTTGGCGAATATACATGAGCAAGACATTAGTTTGCAGAAAGCTGTTATTAATATTCACATTGTAGACTTGGGTTGTAAGGTTCAGTTTATTGTACTCACTAATGGCCTTTTGATTGCTTTTGATTGCTCCTCACCCTAGAATTGGTTGTGAAGAGCAGCGACGAGGAGGGACCTGGGCTCAGAGGCAGGCAGTCAGCCAGCCAACAAATTGGCCACTTGCGATGCTTCACACACAAATAAAACCCCAGAAAGAAACCCAGTGCACATAAAAGTCCAATTATTAAAAAACAAAATCTGCTTCAAATTAAATAGGAAACATGAATTGCTAGTTAGCTGTGATTTTCAGCTTTGAATTTCATTTTCAAAACCCCACCCCATGCTGCCTTTATGAATGTGTCTAGGACACCTCCTTCAGATGCTTAACTGCAGCCAAATTAAGGGCAATTTTGTGCTGCAAGCTCAAATCCACTGGATGACTGCACTGCACATTCCTAGTTCACTCAGAGCCCACAATAACCATCGTACAGAGGATAATGTTTCCTTCTTGCGCAGCGAGGCTGGAGATATGCTCAAGGAACCAGAGCAGCAAGTGAAGACCTCTGAACCCCTGAGACGTGCGTTCCCAAAATTGGAGTACTGTAGCATAGTGGTTAGCGCGCTCGCCTCACAAGCGAGAGGACCCGAATTTGATTCCTGGGCAGGGCAAAACTTTACTCTAGTTTCCTTACTCCACACATCTCAGTTTGCCTAGCAGTAAGCAGGAACCTGGTTGTTAGTCAATTGGCGGTGGTAACAATCCCTCAAAAATATTTTTTTTCTTTAAATAATAATTTCACCCCTCAAGGGAAAGCGGTGCATAATTATAAAATATATAATATTTATATGAAAATATATTAAAAATGACTGGGAATATGGCAGGGCAGCTGAGACCGGTTGCATGCACAATGTGTGCCGTGTGGGAACTCCAGGATGCTTTGTGTGCCCTGACAAACACATGTATAGGAAGTGCCTCCGGCTGCTCAAGCCTGAGCTCAGGGTTACTGAGCTCGAGGAGAGGCTGGTGTCACTACATAGCATATGGGAGGCTGAAGAGTTCGTGGATCGAATGTTTCAGGAGTGGTCACCCCACAGCCACAGAGGGTTCAGAAGGAGAGTGAGTGGGTGACCACCCGACATGTTAGGAAGAGGGGCCGAGCAGTGCAGAAATCCCCTGAGAGTGTGGCACTCACAAACTAGTTCTCTGTACTGGATACAGGTGAGGGTGATGACACCTCTGAGGAGAGGAGGCAAAAGTACATGGATGCACAGGGACACACAGGGAAGAGTGTCAAAGCAGTTGTCATTGGGGACACAACAGTGAAAGGCATTTCTGACTGGAGACAGACATTTCTGCTGGAGAAATGATGCTGAAAAGAGGGCTTCAGGTTCCTGGAACATTGGGTCCAGCTCTGGGGCAGATGGGACCTGTACAAGGTGGATGGGTTACATCTGAACAGGGCTGGGACCAACGTTCTCGCAGGGAGGTTAACTTGTGCTGTGGGGAAGGGTTTAAAGTAATTTCGAGGGGGGAAGGGAATCAGGAGGTAGCATCAGGGAGGAGAAACAAGTTACATAGAGGGCTGGAAGAGACGAATAGTAATGCAATAAGGAGTAGTCCAGAAAAAGGAGGGATAAGATGGGGGAGAAATGCAGAGCAGACAAAGTCGGTCTTGGAGTGCATGTGCGTAAATGCACAGAGTGTGACAAATAAGATTGGTGAGCTGCAGGCTCAAGTTGCCAAATGGGGTTATGACGGATAAACAGAGTAATAAACGGAGCAATAACGGAGACTTGGCTCAAACAAAGGCAGGAATGGGAGCTGAATATTCTTGGCTACAATGTATTCAGGAAGGATAGGGAAGAAAAAAAAAGTAGTGGGGTGTGGGTGGTAATATTGATTAAAAAAACGGTTATGACCCTGGAAAGGGACAATGTGCTCGAGGGTCCTAAACCAGAATCTATTTGGACAGAGTTAAAGAGCAGAAAAGGAGCTGTTACTCTGTTAAGTGTATACTATAGACCACCAAACAGTGGGAAGGAGATAGACGAGCAAATCTGCAAGCAAATTTCAGAAAGATGCAAAACCATAGACTAGTGATAATGGGGAATTTAATTATCCTAACATAGACTGGCAAAATAACAGTGTAAAGGGCAAGGAGGGGGAAGGATTTCTGAAATGTTGACAGGATAACTTTCCAGATCTGTATGTTTCCAGCCCAACGAGGAAGGAAGCAGTGCTGGATTTAGTTCTGGGGAATGAAATGGGGCAAGTGGAGCAGGTTTCAGTGGGAGAGCATCTGGACAACAGTGATCATAACATCATAAGGTTCAGAGTACTTATGGAAAGGGACAAGGAAAAATCAAAGGTGAACATACTCAACAGGAAGAGGGCTAATTTCAGTGAGTTAAAAAGGGACCTAGCCAAGGTGGACTGGAAAGATAGACTGGCAGTAAAAATAGCTAACAAGTGATGGGAAGCCTTCAAGGAGGAGATAGTTCATGGACAGAACAAATACATTCCTACAAAGGGGAAAAGTAGGGCATCTAAACCTCCCTGGATGACTAATGAAATTGGGATTAAAATAAAACAGAAAAAGCAGGTTTATGATAATGTCAAATCCCAAAAGAGAAGATAATCAAATAGAATATAGAAAGTACAGAACTGAAAAAGGAAATAAGATGGGCAAAGAGATTGTATGAGAAAAGATTAGCGGGTAACATAAAAGGGAAACCTAAGGTAATTTATAAGCATATAAAGAATAAAAGTTAGTCAAAGGTAGGGTGGGTCCAATTCTTGCGGAGGCAGATGGCATGGCTGACATACTGAATGACTACTTTGCATCTGAGTTCACAAAAGAGGAGGATGCAGCCAATGCCACAATATCGGAGGAGAGGGTAGAGAAATTGGATAGGATAAGAATAAACAGAGAGGAAGTGCTAAAAGGTTGTCGGTGCTCAAGGTAGATAAGTCACCCGGTCTGGACGGGATGCATCCTAGGTTACTGAAGGAAGTAAGGGTGGAAATAGCGGAGGATCTGGCCACAATCTTTCAATCCTCCTTGGATACCGGGATGTTTCCAGAGGACTGGAGGGTTGCAAATGTTACTCCCCTGTACAAAAACGAACAGAAGGATAAACATGGGAACTACAGGCCAGTCAAACTTACATCAGTATTGGGGAAACTTGTAGAGACTATAATCCAGGACAAAATAAATTTTCACTTAGAAAAATATGGGATAATAAAGGACAGCCAACATGGTTTAGTTAAAGGAAAATCATGTCTAACAAACCTGTTTTTTGATGAAGTAACGGAAAGGGTGAATGAAGGTAATGCAGTTGATGTAGTTTATGTGGATTTTCAAAAGGCGTTTGATAAAGTGTCACATAAGAGACTTGTAAGCAAAATAAAGCCCACGGTGCTAAAGAGACAGTGGCAGCATGGATAAAGAACTGGCTGGGAGACAGAAAGCAGGGAGTAGTGGTGAACAGTTGTTTTTCTGACTGGAGGGAAGTGTGCTGTGGTGTCCCCCAGGGGTCGGTATTGGGACCGTTGCTGTTTTTGATCTATATAAATGACCTGGACTTGGGTACAGGGAGTACAACTTCCAAGTTTGCAGATGATGTTAAGCTTGGAAGAGTAGTAAACGGAAAGGAGGATAGTAGCAGACTGCAAATGGACACAGACAGACTGGTAAAGTGGGCAGACACGGGGCAGATGAAATTTAATGTGGAGAAATGTGAAATGATGCATTTTGGGAGGAAGAATGAGGAGAGGCGATATAAGTTGATGGTACAATCTTAAAGGGGGTGAAAGAACAGAGAGACCTGAGGGTTCATATAAGTAAATTTTTGAAGGTGGCAGGACAGGGAGATAAAACTGTTAAAAAAGCATTCGAGATACACGGCTTTATAAATAGAGGCATAAAATACAAAAGTCAGGAAGTTATGATGAACCTTTATAAAACACTGGTTAGGCCTCAGCGAGAGACTGTGTTCAGTTCTGGGCCCCACACTTTAGGAAGGATGTCAAGGCATTGGAGAGGGTGCAAAGGAGATTGACCAGGATGGTACCAGGAATGAGGGACTTCAGTTATCAGGAGAGGCGAGAGAAGCCGGGATTATTCTCCTTGGAGCAGAGAAGATTAAGAGGAGACTTAATAGAAATTTTCAAAATTATGAGGGGAATCAATAGAGTTATTAAGGAGAAACTACTTCCACTGGTGGGTCTGTAAAACAAATAATATGAAATATCAAATCCATCTTTCTCTATAACAAACTGACACAAGAGAAAGAGTGGTGCTGATTTGACACTCGAGGCTTAAACCCAGTATCAAATTAGTACCACTCTGATGAAACTGGTGGTAGAGAATCATCCCACTCAGTTCCTGTTAACCCTACAACCCAAAGCCTCAACAGGTAGGGCGGACCTAGCTGGACAAGCAGCAGGAAAGCTTGCTCGACAGTGATATCAATGTGGTTTTAGTTGATTAGGTTCCTGCAGTTACCCTAATGCACATTCTGGAATCCCCAAGCCATGGCTCTTGCCAACCAGTGCCTAATTCTTTCCGGAATTAGGTAAGCAGAATGCGTTCCTCCAGGGAGACAGTGTGCATTTGAGAGCCCTGGGTTCGATTTCCGGGAGGGTGAAGCCTTTGGCAAGTTTCCTTACTCCACACGCCTGATAATCCCTCAAGAAAAAAACAATAATGATTTGGTCACTCAATCCATGATTGTTTGTGGGACACTGCTGTGCGCAATTGTCTGCTGCGTTTCGCTCACAAA
The DNA here is from genome assembly GCF_018977255.1 of Callorhinchus milii. Taxonomy (NCBI): domain Eukaryota; kingdom Metazoa; phylum Chordata; class Chondrichthyes; order Chimaeriformes; family Callorhinchidae; genus Callorhinchus; species Callorhinchus milii. The sequence continues at coordinate 6,774,252 of NW_024704759.1, read as the reverse complement.
TATACCGTCAATTCATGTTACGTATATTCTGTGAAGCACTTTGAGATGTCTAGAAGATGTGAAAAGCACTATATCAAATGCAAGTATTATTATTCCATTCCAACAATCTATCTCTGGAATTTCCATGTGTAGGTTAGATGAAGTCTCTGTTTGGTTTGGATAGTCTTTAGCATAGTGATGGATTTCCGAATGTGTCAGACACCCAGCTGAATAACAAAACAAACTGTAAGCCTCTATGTTTGGCAAATGTTAACACTTATGTAGAGCGACCCCTATTGGTTAGGTGATGTTAGCATTTTCCACAAAAGTCTCCCTTTTGCTTATTGTCTGCTTTCCCAACAAACCCGGTGACCCCAGACTCACTCCCCTCACGACCACATTTGCTCACAAATAACACATACAAAGTCACTACACTCAACAGAAATAACTCACAAAGCACTTTGAGACTGACATTATGGGAGCAAAATCAAATGTATGGATAACGATTTGATATTACAAAGTGGATCCAGGTGCGAGCTTGGTTCGAAATGAGGCAGACGGCTCTATCCCTATCCCTACTGTTTAGAGCAGCCCCTAATTATACAGTAAAATGTGTCTAAAAAGCAGGGAGGAGGAGCCTCCAACCTTGGCTGTTTACCCTAGAATCCATCACTACTGGGCTGACGAGGGATTAATTATCTGCTTAGTACTTGCAGAAGAAGCTAGATTTCACATTAACCTGTTCCTTTGTGACTTGAATGCACACTTCTCTAGGAAGGAAACAGCTGACTTGAACCCTCTGATGTGCATTAAGGTGTACACACAAAAGTCAGCAAGGGGTCCCGCTGAATTTGCAGACTATTCCATTTCCTGCAGTCCTTTTTCCCTTACGGACCAAATAATTAACCAGCCAACCAAGCAACTGTGCGTGGCACTAAACTAGTCAAGACTAGAGGGAATCGCCTTCTACTTTTCAATTAGTCATCATTGAGCTAAACTGAGGATAAGTTGATGTCATATTGATGTTAATTTCACGAGTCAATTGACAGGGCCACCAGAGTGGCTCAGCCTTTATCGTGAGCAGAGTTTTGAGAAAAAGATCTCTGCAATGAATAGCCTCAAATGGTTTCAAGGAGAGTGCCGAGGTAGAGAGGGATAGCAACAGAGCACTTCGCGAGTTGTATCTTGCCAAACGGAGAATAGATTAGAAATGTAATTGCTCAACCTTTAGCCTTGCGTTTCAATCATTCCAGTCTGCGCTCCAATTGGCAAGACAGAATGTACATGCATTTGCTGTATCTTAATTGGTGATCGCCATAATGTACATCAAAGCCAAGAGGAATCAATGATGGAGGTTCACAGTGCCTGGATTTGAAATCCAAGAGACTTGTTTCCACTGTGATACATTAACAAATCTACTTGACAAACATCATTAAAGTCATATAGTGTCCTGGCTAGGAATTCTCCAAATAAAATTGATCATTTACTTCACAGCTGTTCGTGGGACATTGCCGTGTGCAAATTTGCTGTCTTATTGATCCATAAAACACACAGTCATTCCACTTGAGAGTGAAACGGTTTGAGACGTTCTCCTGGTATAAAGGCACTATACCAAATGTAAGGATTATTATGATTATTTTTATGTTACAGACCCAATGGCCATTGAACAAGCCACATCATGCGAGGTGCTGAGTCAGTTTCCAAGGCCCTGACACCAACCGCTCCTCATTTTCTTAATTCTTTAAGGTCATTGTCATAAAATGCTATATTGTGCAGAATTCTGGAGATTTTGTGAATTCAGTCTTCCTGTGGAAGCTGCTTTTCAGCACCTCTTGGAAAAAAACTTATTGAAATTAGCCACTTTACCGTACCAATGCCTTACACATGGGCAAGCAAAACATGCTGATGGGGTTGGGGTTGAGAGAGGATGACTCGGATTACTATCATGACTCATATTCTGGTATGGACGTCTAGCTGAGAACTCAAAATAATCCTTACATTTGATCCAGGGCTTTTTACATCAGGACTTCTCAAAGCGCTTCACAGGATTCACTGTAATATGTAGTGACTGTGTACTTTACTGAGTACAAAATGGTTGCTTTGTTTGCCTACAATGTCCCACAAAATGCCCATGAAGTGAACGACCAATATTTTCTGGGGAATTGTTGGCCAGGGACACCAAGAGAAGCTTCCTTCTCTTTTCAAATAGCACCATGGGGCAGGAAAAAATGTTGGGCAAGTTTCCTTACTCCACACGCTTCTGTTTACCTAGCAGTAAGTAGGATCCTGCTTGTTAGTCGATTGGTGGATCGCTTTTCCAAGGGTAATAATTCCTTCAAAAAAAAATTGGTCACTTCAATCCATAACTGTTTGTGGGACACTGCTGTTGTGGAACAATTGGCTGCCACGTTTTGCCCACAAAATATAGAGTAATTCACTTAACTGTATATTCTATGAAGCGCTTTGAAACATCTCGAAGACATGATAATTATTATTATTACTTGAGCAGAGAGCCCAGCAGAGCGAGGACGTATCTGAGTGAGAACGAAACAGAGTGGGAATTGTGTGCAGAAATTTGGTGAGAGTGGGAATACGGTACAGAGGAGGAAAGAGATGCCTCAGCAAAAGTACGATGTTCAGTTTTTGGGACCACATTTTAGGAAGGGTATCACGGCATTGGAGAGGGTGTAAAGGAGATTTACCAGGATGGTACCAGGAATGAGTCACTTCAGTTATGAGGGGAGACTGGAGAAGCTGGGATTATTCTCCTTGGAGCAGCGAAAGTTAAGAGACCTAATAGAAGTTTTCAAAATTATGAGGGGATTCAACAGGGTGAACCTGAGGACACTGATTTAAAATAATTGTTAAAAGAAACAGAGGGGAGGTGAGGAGAAATGTTTTCACACAGTGAGTTGTTCGGATCTGGAATGCATTGCCTGAAAGGCTGGTGGAAGACAAGTTTGCAAGGCTGTGGGGAGAGAGGAATGGGATTGATTTGGATAGCTTTTTCCAACCAGGCACAGACATGATGGGCCAAATGGCCTCCTTCTGTGCTGTTTAATTCTTTGATCTATGATTTAACCTCATTGTTTTCAGCCAAGATGTGACTGTATCAGCCCAGTCCTGATGCAGAACTTAAACCCACAAACTTCTGATTCAAAGGTAAGAGGACAAGCAATTGAGCCAGGCTGATAGTAATATTGTGTGTTGAGGTCAACTCTGCAAGTCTATATCTGATTCAAGAATAGAATTGCAATGCACTTCCCATTCATTCCAAAAATACAGAATTCCTTTCTAGGAATCAACAGTACAAATCCCCAACCAGCTATGTATTTCTGAACACTCGAGGTACTTGGTGCAATTAATTAGCTGCTCAATTTCCGTCAGAAACAACAGTATATTTTGGAGGTCAGATTTGTTTTCTGCCAAATAAATCTTTATCCAAGAGTTTCTGGATATTTGTGTTAAGATTTAATTGCTGAATGAGGAGAATAAAAGAATGAATGAATCAGTGGGTCTTTAGCACACAGATCTGTAAATTAGTCATGTTGTCTGCTGTCTAGAGAACCCTCAATACAATCTTCACTGCTCTTGGCATGCAAGTTCAAGCTCAATGCGTATTCAGATCCAAAGTAGAAATGGTTGACCGAGCTTCACTGAAGGGACTACCTTCATGGTTGGAATCAACAAGTTAGTTGCCAGACCAAACTTGAATGTTATTTTTGCTAGGCTTAAAACAGCATTGGGTGAGAAAAGTTTACAGCACATACTGTGAAATGCTTTGGGACTTCCTCCTGACCTGAAAGGTCAATGTCAAATGTAAGTATTATTAATTTATTATTATTAAATAGTTACCATCAGAAGAATATAACAGCATTGAATGCAACACAGCCACAATCAATCAATCAATCAAACATAATCTAATTCCCTTCTTCCACAAACCCCCGGGCAATCCATATAATCATAGGTTCCAAATATAAGATTTAACTTCTTGGGAATGAGTTGTGCATATCTACATGGTCCTAGTATAGCATTAGGTTAGTTCTGAATTAGTTCCAGTGTCCTGACCTCTAAGAACCCTTCTGGGTAACCTGTGCCAGCTTGGATTACATGTTGCGCAGAGAAATATTTGCTGACATCAAGTTTGCTTTTGCTATCTGATTTGGCATCTTATACAGCATTATAAGGTCCTTTCTGAGCCATATCTGTGAACCATAGTTTACCTGGTTGTTTCTCAAAGCTTTTCATGAAAACAGATTATTCGATCCATTGAGTCTGTGCTTGTGTTTATATGCTACATAAGCCTCCATCCCTTTGATTCCTCTCTCCTATATCTTCCTCATGTAGGCACCAACTTCCCTCTAAATACCTTGATGCTTTCTGCTTCAACCACAGCTTCTGGTAGTGAGTTCCACAATCTTACCATCCTCTGTATAAAGAAGTTCCTCCTGAAGTTCCTCTTATCACAACACTGGGTGTACCTGAAATATATCACTTTTCAACTACATTAACTGCTATCCTTTTAGCCCACAAAATATAGTCAATTCACTTTACACTTTCTGTGAGGCGGGGGTTGATAAGACTTGATAAGGCACAATATCAAATGTAAGGATTATTATTATTATCCTTTAGCACTTTTGATCAATTGGTCTAAATTCCCTGGAAGTTTTCTTCACTGACTCTCGTCTTCTGATCATGTAATTTGGTGATCAGTATACCTTGTACATCAAGGGTTTCTTTCCTCCAGACACTCACAAACCCTGTCGTCCTCGAGCTTTGGGTAACGTCCCCAGTCATTTCTACTCAGCCAAAGCACTTTCCATTTATCTGCTTCCTGTTAGTAAAGCAGTTTAATTGAGCTGGCTGATTTGCCATCGATTCCACAAGCCTTAACCTTCATCTTTTGAAGCATCCACAGTATTAATTCATTAACGTCTATCAGAATTATGCAATGGAAAGAGTGTTTGGCTTTGGGTAATTCAGCTCCTGCCTTTTTAATATTTAATTCATTTAGGACACTGCACTCGCATTCATCTTCATTTGGAAAGGATGGACATTATATAATTTAATTTGCTTTTCAGCTGCCATCATTTTTTTCAATAGTCTTTGATAATTTGAGCATGAATTTTCTATTGAAAGCCTGAACCCTAGCTATTTCTCCAACACGCCCAATTAAGATAATAATACTTGCATTTGGTGCAGAGCCTTATGTCTCAAAGCACTTAACAGGCTGTAAAGTGTAGTAACTCTGTATATTTTGCAGTTGAACATGGCAGTCAGTTTGCACACAGCAATGTCTCACAAACAGTCGTGGAGTGAGTGACCAATTTTATTTAGGGGTATTGATGGCCAGGACATCAGGAGTGAGAAACACCTTTTTCTTTTCAAATGGTGCTACGAGGCCTTAAACGTCCAACTGAACAGGCAGACGAGACCTCGGCTTAACATCTTTTTTCATATGCAAATCACTTGGAATGATTCTCACAGATTTTTTACTTGGCTGAATATTAACAAATTCTACATTCAAAGGCAATAGACTGAACTTTGTTTGAAGGAAGATTTGAAGAATCGAATATCGAAGAATGTGATGAACTTATCCAATTCAAAACTTTGCAGTTCCCCTCAATGATATCTTGGAAGGTGGCGGGAGGGTGACAAAAATAATCCTTGTACAGTCCAGACTAGTAGGGCCAAATGCCTCATTTACATTTTGTAAATCTATGTAATCCTCTGTAATGCACTTAAGCAGTCTTTCTTAACCGAATTTGTGCCAAAATACAATCCTAGCCCGTTTTTAATAATAATAATCCTTGCATTTGATATAGCGCCTTATCACACCATTGAGACGTCTCAAAGTGTTTCACAGAATATGCTGTAAAGTGAATTGACTGTATATTTTGTGGGAGAAACATGACAGCCAATTGCGAACAGCAGTGTCCCACAAATAGTCGTGGATTTAGATACCAAATTATTTATTCTTTTAAGGGAATTATTACCCCTGGAAAGCGATCCGCCAATCGACCTCAACTGGATTCCTACATACTGCTAGGTAAACAGAAGAACATGGAGTAAGAAAACTTGCCTAAGGTTTTGCTCTGCCCAAAAATTGAACCCGGGTCCTCTTGCTTGCGAGCAAGCATGCTAACCAGTACACTACAGGACTCCATCTTGTCCAGTTCTTTCATTCCCTCTACTTTTCTCCCACCTCACCCAGTGTGTCTGGAATGGAATGCACACTCTTTCACTGGGGTGGTCCTTCCCCTCTCATTCCGGAGGGTAGTAGATGCTGGTGGATAAAATGCCGTGGCTTGGGCACCTCAGACTGTGTGTTGGGGTACTGTTGGATTTTAACCAGTTAAAACCACATAGCTTACTATTGCCAGCACTGTCTGGCAAGCTTCTTGCTGCTTGTCCAGCTAGGACCACCCTACCCATTGCAACTTTGACTTGCTGGATTAACGGGAGCGGGGTGGTTGATGCGATTCCAAAATTCTGTTGCTAAGCACATCAACTTGGAGCCATTTCAGCTCCAAGATCCCAGTTACTGTAGGAATTTGTGAGGAACTGCATTTTGGGATGGAGAAAGGAAATTCATTCCATCCTTCCAGAATGTCAACCCTAGGGTCCACCTTATGTTACACATTCAAGCCGTTTCTTAACTGGGTCCAATAACTTTGCTCAACCTCTCTCTGTGGCAAACTATGAGAAATACTCAGACCCTCCAGGTCCAACCATTCATACCAACAGACAAAGGGCATGTAGAGTAAGGAAACTTACTAAGTGCCTTCACACATCATTGAGACGTCTCAAAGTGCTTCACAGAATATATTGTAAACTGGATTGACTGGATATTTTGTAGGCGAAACGTGGCAGCCAATTGCGCACAGCAGTTTCCCACAAACAGTCAACAGTCAACCATGGATTGAGTGACCACATTTTTTTAATTTAAGAGTTATTTGCTTCCATTTTCCCTCCCCGCCAATTCCTCCTCTTATTATTACTTTCCATTCAAACTGCTCGGTCCTGTGCTCTTTGATGGATTGCTCCCATTTATATTTCCATTCCTGCCTTACTTGCACTGCCCATGTTCTGCTATTAGTTTGATTCTCTGCAATTTTTCGTTCTATATTTTCCTTCTTCGCTGTGAATTGCTTTTTATTTCGATTTGCTTTTTATTTTGTGTATCCCCCAATCATCAAGAACCGGTCACTTTGAAAAGGGTCCGAGAAAGAGAGAGAGGAGGGATCCGGGAAACAGATGGCAGAGCACATCACAAATACCAGAGTACAAATCCACCATTGATCACATTTCATTATTGTACTGCATGGTTTGTGGAACAATAGTGAAAAAGAAAGAACTTTTTTTTGGAGACTCCATCACATCAAAACGTTTCAAAGCACTTCACAGTTAAACATATTGTCAAGTGTAGTCAATGTTATTGTAAGCAGATGCAGCGGCTGATTTGCATCTGCAAAATCCCCAAACAGTCATGAAGAGAAGGGTCAATTTATCTGTGGGATTCTGGCCCAGAGAAACTCTTTCCTTTTCCGTATACTGTACCATCAGGGGCTCCTTTGTGCCCATTCTGAACAGGCAAACAGAACCTTATCTTAAATGGTATAGAGTAAAACTCTAGTTTAATAACAAACAAAAACAGAAGTCGCTGGGAATACTCAGCAGGTGAGGCAGCATCTATGGAGAAAGAAAGTGAGTCAAAGTTTCCGGTCCACAGCCCTTCATCATAACTGGGGCATGTTGGGATGGAGAGGCTTTTAAGGGCTAACAGAGAGGGGGGAGGCAGGGCAAGGAAGACAAAGGAGAAAATGGGGCAGAGGACAGGGGATGATGGGTTGAAGAGGTATTAATGATGCAAAAGAAAGGGGGGGGAATTGCAACAAAATAGGCAGATCAGAGAGAAAAGGAGTGTCTGGGACCCAGATGATGTGGTAATGGTCACAGAAGAGGGGCAGGGGGAAGGTGAAATGATTGAAACCAACATTGAGACCAGAGGGCTGTAAGGTCTCTGGCAGATACATGAGGTGCTGTTCCTCGAGCTTGCATTGTGGCTCATTGGAACAGCGTAGGAGACTGTGGATGGAGAGGTCAGAGTGCGAGTGGGAGAGAGAGTTGAAATGGCAAGCAAAAGGAAGCTCAGGGTTGTGCTCGCGGACAGAGCAGAGATGTTCGCAAATTGGTCGCCCAATCTGAGTTTGGTCTCCTCAGTGTAGAGACGACCACATCGTGAGCAGCAAATACAGTAAACTACATTGGTGGCAGTCCATATAAATCACTGTCTCACTTGAAAACTGTGTTTGTGGCCCTGGACAGTGGTATGGGAGGAGGTGAAAGTGCAGGTATTGCATCTCCTGCGCTGGCATGGGAAGGTGCCAGGGGGAGGAGAGCAACTGTTGGTGGTGATGGAGGAATGAACCACGGAGTTACGGAGGGAACAGTCCCTTCGTAATGCTGAGAGGGGAGGGGAAGGAAAGATATGTTTGGTGGTTACATCACGCTGGAGGTACCATAAATGGCGGAGAATTATTTGTTGGATGTTGAGGGTAGTGGGGTTTAATCATCGTTACATTTGAAGTAGTGGGAAAGGGAACTAATTTCCACCAACTCAAAAGTGATGTGGCCAATTCCTTCTGCCTCGGAGACGAGTGCCACCAACTGAGCCAGGCTGACACCCAATCGAGGCCAGAATTGACCTGGGCTTTGAGCTCACAGTCTAGACTGACACTCAAACTGGGGGAGTGCTGTACGACAGAGATGCCATCCTTTGGATGAGACGTTAAACTGAGGTTTCGATCTGTTGCTGTTCCTACGGCACTATTCGAAAAGAGAAGAGTTTCTCCAGATGTCTTGGCCAACAATTTTCCAGATAAAAACTGGTCCTTCACTAGATGGCTGTTTGTGGGATGTTGCTGTGTGCAGATTGGTTGCCTCATTAGCTTACATAGTTAAATGCAGTTACCGAACTTCAAAGTAAATACTGTGAAGTGCTTTGAAATGTCAACAACGTGATAAGGCGCTGTATCAAATACAAGGATTATTATAACCGGAGCCGGGCTGAGTGAAGCACAGTGGAGTCTGAGTTTTATAAGAAAACCAATACAGGAAGAAAGAAGGTTGGTTAAGTAATGTCTGCGGGAGTTAAGATTTGCACACCGGCGACATTCTAATTAATCTAGTTGCTCTGTTGCACCAACGAGAAGCAGAATATAATGTAACATGAGATGATATGTTGTGCCTCTGAGGGGAAAAATAAAGATTCTCTGCCAAATATTACTGCACAAAATGAAAAGTCAGAAAATGTTGGAGATTCACAGCAGGTCAACCTACCGCTGAGAAAGAACAGAAAAAGATTGTCTCAGTGGAAACCTTTATTAACACACTGGGGAAAAAAAAGAGTATTATGATTTTTCGCTTTCAGGCCCTGAATGCCCCCCACCCACTCCCCCCCTCCACTTCTGTTCATTTCCAGGATCTTAGGGTTTATTTCTGACTTCCAACTAGTTATTTTTTAACGTTGAGACAAAGACACCAACACAAATAAGTAAGCGCTCAGTGCTCAACGAGAGAAAATGAAGCCGTACTAGTAAAATTAAAAGGCCATTTGAGAATTGGTAGCAATAGCCATTCGACAAGGATTCCAGTGCTACAGACGTCATTAATTTTCCCTGTTTCCTGCTTCAAATCTATCAGTTTCCTATTATTTGGCATACCATAACCCCGATGTGCACATTACAGCTTTTACATCGGAGATGTCTCATATCGAGTTCCAGATATCTTCGGGTATGGAGAACAGGTTGGGAAGTGAAATTGATCTAATACACTGGTGGAACAGGCTCGGTGGGCTGAATGGCCTCCTCTTGTTTCTAGAGTACCAAATGTGGGCATCACTGTCACTCCGCCTTTTGCAGAAACAAAATCACACCCTTTTGGGCTGTGAAACAAGTCTGACCTGACTGTGAAGTGGTGTTAGTTAACGTGTTGGTCAAGTAAGTACAAAATGAATGTTAGTTTTTACTGATGAGGTTAATAAGTAGCAGTACAACCCACAGCAGCTCCATTCTCCTGGGAAAATGATGGAGAATTCAGATTACCCACAGTGTCGGGTTAGAGGGAGTTGCAGCAGCTTAATAAGAATTCAATATCACAGGAAGCTTCACAGAATTTCCTTTATAGTGTAGTGACTGTGGATTTTGTAGGTGAAGGCAGCAGCCAATTTGCACACAACATGGCATGGAGTGAGTGACCATAGAATCATAGAATTATATAGCACAGAAGGAGGCCATTCAGCCCATCGTGTCTGTATCGGCTCTTTGAAAAGACCTCTCCAAATCAATCCCACTCTCCCGCTCTCTCCCCAAAGCCCTGTAAACTTGTCCTCCCAAAATAATTATCTAGACCAATTTTATTTGGAGGATTGTCAGGCAGGACACTGGGAGTGAGAAACTGACAGGGGGCTTAAACTCTCAAAATTCTGACTCAGAGGTGAGAGTACAACTAAATGAACCAGACTGACACCCCAAAGCTCGCACTTATACAGCGCATTTCATATAAGGTGCTTCAACAACAACAATTTATATAAGCGCCCTCCTCGTCGGACGGTATCTCAGAGCGCTTTACAGTAACAGGTCCCGGGACCGAGCCAGGGGGAGGGGGAGAAAGGTGACCAAAGGCGCGGTCGAAAGGAAAGGAGCTTCATAGAGGAGTGGAAACCAGCCCAGCGTGAAAGAGGGGAATGTAAACAAAGGCCACAATCAAATAGGTAGTTTTAAGAACTGTTTCAACTAAGTATAAACCAAACACTCTCTTAAATAGTAGTTGTCAGTAATGTAAACCCGAGCTACTGGAGAATCATTATTTTTTCACCTCAGTAAATATTTCTCACTCTCCTTCCCTCCCAGAGGGTTCGACTGTAAAAGTTGCGAGTAAAATGTTTGTGATTTTCTAAGTGCAGTTGGCTAGGGAATCTGCGAGATAGAGAAGAGATGAGATAGGAGAAGGAGCCAGGAATTAAGCCCATGTGTAATAAAGTGAACTGGACGCTCAATGATTTTATCTGCACTTACCCAGGTTGGAGATTATTGCTGGAAGCATTGAATATTTCATCACTTTGCACCCATGGGTTTGTACATTGCAAAGCTCAAAAAAGTGGGATTCAACCTCATTCTCAAGCCCTTTTCTCCCTGCGTGTTATTTCCGCCAAGGCTCCAAGTTTGAAAAAAAGTGTGAGAGGCAATAAGGATCCCAAGGGGTAATCATGCGGCCAGGAGGAGGCCATTCAGCCCCTTGATCCTGTTCCACTATCGTACAACAGCAAGATTCGGAAGTGTTATGCCAGTAAATAGGCTTTCTTCCTGCTGACGGGCAGTGGCACATACATTTAAAGTGATCACACAAAGGAAATAAAGGGAATGTGTGATTTATGGACAGGGTGGCTGGGATGTGGAATTCTCTGCCACAATCTAATTGAGGCAGAGTCCACCAAGTCATCTGAATGGGAATTAACACGGGAGACACGAGAAAGAGTAGAATATTAAAGGGTTTTGGGAGCTCAACATGGTGCTGGGGGAAGGGCTGATTTGCCAGAGGTGCTGACCTCCGGATGTGACGTTAACCCTAGGTACTGTTCAGGTCTGCCTGTTCAGGTGGATGTTAAAGATCCACGGCACCTTCTGAAAAGAGAAGGGAGTTTCTCCCGTGTTCTGCCGACAATTTTCCCAATAATATTAGTCATGGTTGTATGTGGGTCATTGCTTTGGACAAATTGGCCTCAGGGTTTTCCTACCAAGTGCACAGTCAGTACAGAAACAACTTGCATTCATACAGCGCCCCTCATACAAAGTAGCGCTTGACCACTGAATGCTCAGAGGGCTGGAGTTTAAATAGAAGCTGGGAAGCTTGCGGAAATATCTTTCTGACGTGAAAGGTGCTAAATCAAATAGGACCACATGTTCGATTGAGTCAAGAAAGAAAGCTTCCATTGACTTCACAATAAGCATTTGTGCCTCCCAGTCACTAGACCCTCAGAGCTGAGCATAGACACCTGATAGGTTGAAGTTAAATGTCTATTTGGTTGCTGTGGTAAGAGTTAAAAAATCAAATCAGAATAAGTAGCTGACTTTTTCCATCGATCGCTCACACCTCAAGGATTGCACAGTGTTTGAAGGCGGACTGCAATTATTGACCGGTGTGAAAGGCAGCTGCGAGCTGTGCTGCCGCAAACTGTTCTCAGTCTCGTTAAGTAATTACCTTAATGAGATAACAAGGCTATTACGTCCAACAAAAGGAGAGCGCCGAGCAATGTGTGACAGCCACAGGCAGAGAGAGCACTCATTCCCTTTCCTCACTGGGACATTCTGCTGTGAATATAAAAAGCCCCTCTTTTGTATGTGTGATGCTTTCACGTTGCCTGGCAATGTCCCCACCTGGGAGGAGGAAATGTGGGCTTCAAGCTTGGAAAGGCCGGGTCAATGGTAATTAAGCGTGGCCGAACGAGGCACATTCCTGGGACTCTTTGTCTCTCCTCTCCCCCTCCATTCCCATACACCACCTCCGTGGTAACTCGCTGGGACTGCTGATAGATAGGGACATTGGATTGAGATTGTGCAATGTCGTAAGCAGTTCAGACTCAGAGACACCTGTCTGAACTCCCCTCGTCTCTCATCCCCTGTGCCCCCTCCACCGTTCAGTCCAAATCTGATAAACATTGCCAGCACAGGTTTTTGCATCCACCTTTTATTATATTGGCTGGTGTCCTGGTCAACAATCCCCCAGATAAAAATTGGTCATTCACTTCATGGCTGTTTGTGGGATATTGCTGTGAGAAAATTGTTAACTTACAAATACACAGTACTTTGAAACATGCTCTCAAACAAAAAACGCCCTATATCAAATGCAGGAATTATTTTTAATATATATATATATTATGTGGAGTCCTGTAGCTCAGTAGTTAGAGCACTCACCTGTCAAGCAAGAGACCTGGGTTCAATTTCCGGCAGGGCGAAACTTACTCCACACGCCTGATAATAATCCCTCAAAAAAAACAATAATAATTTGGTCACTCAATCCACAACTGTTTGTGGGACACTGCCACGTTTCACCCACAAATATACAATCAATTCACATTACAGTATATTCTGTGAAGCGCTTTGAGATGCCTCGAAGACGTGAATAGCACTATATCAAATGCAAGGATTATTATTATTATTGTTATATGTGAGCAGAAAACAAGAGGATTTGCTGAGCCTGACAAATGTGAGGGAACTGAGTAGCACTGAAGAGATACAGCGAATAACACGGAGCTTGTGAGGAGCTAGAACCCGATAATGCATTCCACCATCAGTAGAGATAATCACAGCTGGAGTAACATCAATAGAGGTATTAGAGCTATCAATAGCTATTTAGAGTGAAATCCCGTAGCGTAGTGGTAAGTGCGCTCACCTCGCAAACGACAGAATCCGGGTTCGATTCCCGGCCAGGGTAAAGCCTTAAGCAAGTTTCCTTACTTCATATGCCTGTTTACCTTTCAGTAAGTAAAAACCCAGTTGCTAGTCAGATTGTGGATCGCTTTCCGGGATTAAAAATCCCTAAAAAAAAATTGATCACTCAATCCACATCTGTGGGTCTCTGCTGTACGTAATTGGCTGCCACGTTTTACCTCCAAAATACAGTCAATCCACTTTACAATATATTCTGTGAAATGCTTTGAGACTTCTCAAGGACGTGATAAGGCGCTATATCAAATGCAAGAATTGTTATTATTTAGAGCTGGAGTAACCTCAATCGAGATAGTCAGAGCTGTAGTAACATCAGAAGAGATGGTTAGAGCTGAAATATATTACTCATTGGATACAGTAATTAACCCGCCTGTACTGTGCCTGGGAGATGAACTCAGCAGTTATCACAACAAGAATTGGTAGCTGCTTCCCCCAGTTACATCAGCAAGTCATTCAACCGAGATTGTTTAATAAATCTGCAAAACGCAGCCAGAAAAGGCTGAATCTTAAATCGTAATTCTTGCAACTGTGACAGTGACATTTGAGCTTTGAATAGAATGCAGACAAACAGCTGATCCCAATGCACTAATGCACCAAACACACTGCTGGAGGATAGAGACAGGACCTTGATCTTGTGCGCACAGATTTATTGCTCGGTCTCCAAATCTCATCGGCAGACAATCCTGAAATGGTGCTATCGATCTATCTCAGTCATTTTGAAAGCAGATGTCTCGCTTTCTAGGATACAAATTCTGCAAGTGTGGGGTCCAAATGACACTAATCACCGAAAAGAATGACTGAGATGCAGCGGAACTATTAAGATGGTTTTATATACTATAATAATCCTTCTGTTTGATAGAGTGTCTATAATATTTCAAAGTGCTTTGTGGGTAGTTCCTGTATTTGTAGGCAAACGCGAGAGCCAATTTTGCAGACAGAAAGTTCCAGAAAGCAGCCATGAAGTGAACAATCAGTTCATCTGGAGGATTGGAGGCTAGGATGCAACAAACAACAACTTGCATTTATACACCAAAAATATAAGGGCTGTATAGGCTCTTCATGTAGGAAAACATCTCTGAGCACTTAGCTTGGTACGTCAATAGGCAGGCATGACCGCCAGTTGACATTCATCCAAAGGACAATACCTACGAAATGCAGCCCTCCCCCAACACTGCACTGGAGAGTCAGCCTACACTGTCAGTTGATAGCTCCAACATTTGGGTTGTCTTCTTCCCCCTTCCCAAACCCCGCCCCCTCCCCTGCCCCCCCACAACCTTTTTGACCCAGAGTGCTAGTAACTGATCCAAGATGACAGCAACGAAAGGATTAACAACATCAACAAATTGCATTTATGTAGCGTCTTTCATGTCAGGAGGACGTCCCAAGGCACCAACTTTAAGAGTCATCAAGAACGATCAACAACAAATTACATTTGTATAAACAACAACTTTTAACATCAAGATGAAGAATTACGACCCAAATCTTTCCGCCTACAGAATTACACAGTCACTACACTTGACAGTAAATCCTGCAGAGCGTTTTGAGACGTTTGCAACAATGTGATAAGACGTGATATCAAATACAAGGATTATTATTTTCAGCATGGAACGAGCCTAGGAGTTTCTGAACTGGATTTACAGGAAAGAAAACAGCTTTCCCTCCGAGAGGACTCAGTGGACAACAGTGCACTGAGCATTCTGATAGCGATGTGGAATGGGGTGTGCGATCACTGCCAGAGTTTGACACCGGGAGCACCATTTGCCTCAGGTGAAGGATTGCACTTAAGCTTCAAGTGCACTGCCCTCCGCAAAGAAAACGGCCCCGAGCTCAACCCCATCCTATGTTTTCATGAGGAACTGGAAGACATCAAACTCAATAGACTCTTTAAATGACGAAAAAAGAACTTGCATTTCGTATAGCACCCTATCAAATCAGACCAAATGTCAGCCTGGCCCAGTCAGTTGCACGGTCTTTGAACTCACAGTCTAAAGGCTGACAAGCCAACACAATACCAGGGTGTGCTGCATTGTCAGAGGTGCCCTTCTTTGGATGAGATATTAAAGTGAGGTCCCATCTGCCCTGTTCAGGTGGTTGTTGAAGACCCCGTGGTGCTATTCAAAAGATCCCACAAACAACCATGGAGTGAGTGACCAATTTTATTCGGGGGGATTTTTAGCCAAGACTGGCTGCCGCGTTTTGCCTCAAAACACAGTCAATCCACTTTGCAGTGTATCCTGTGAGGGCTCGATTAGGTGATGAGGTGCTATATCAAACGGAAGGATTATTATTATTATTATTGATCGTTACCCCTGCACAGAGTGATTTTGTGCATTGGCTCCGCACCTCCTTCCTCAGCCTGTCCTCACAGTCTGGAGAATTAAGCTGCAGCGCAGATTACTCGATCACACTCACAATGATGACCCGCTCGCCACTGATCAATAACGTTTCTCTCGATTCAGGCGTGACCAATCAATCACACCCTGAAATAACCTGAACCAAGTACAAGCGATCAATCTTTGGCAACAAGGCTTTGTGTGAGTGAGCGATGGGACGGTCAGAGATTGAAATAGCTCTCTGAGGTGTGCATCCAGGACCAATATCGCGTATTTCTAGGTCAAACCTCACATTGGATGGATTGCAATCTGCGTCAGAGCCACTTTTCCGATTCGCAATCTCAATGGCTCAGTTGGTAGCACTCTCACCTCTGAGTCAGCAGGTTGTGGGTTTAAAGCTGACACTCCATTGCAGTGCTGGGAGTGTGTTTCATTGTTGGAGGTGCCGTCCTTCGAAACAGACATTAAACCGAGGTCCCATCTGCCTTTTGAGATGGATATTATATACAGTATATTATATACAGAGACAGACTAATTCACTTCATTACTCATATCACCATTTCTCCTGCACCCAAATCATGAATATTACACCTACATGAATAGAAATTGAAAACCCAAGCTCATTTCCTATCTGCACCTTTGTAATTTGATTTGGTTAAAGCAATACTGCGTGGGAGGATTGCAGAATAGCTGAAACACAACCGCTGAAGATTTCCTTTAAGTTAAAGGTCTGGAAACTTATGATTGCCAGGCTTTTAAAGTTGTATTTCCTTTCCCATATCTGCTGCTCTGTGTTCCATGAGATTGTGGCCACAGGTTTTTCCTTGCCCATATTTTCAGAGTTTCCAGTTTTCCAAATTATGCAGGATACCCCATCAGTTTTTAAGTTAGATTACCATCTCCCCGAACCTCTCGCTGTGCCTGGCGGGCTCATAGCAGTACGGTTAAAGTTTACTGGTGCACCGATCTCCCTGCTCACAAAGATTCACACAGAATGTACAGCACGGAAGCAGGCCACTCGACCCAACCAGTACGTGCTGATGTTTACGCCCCACAAAAGTCTCCAACCATTCCTTACTCCTCCCATACTCTTCTATTCCCCTCTCCCTCATATGAAGGTCTGGCTTCCTCTTGAATGCATCACAAGCCAGTTGCCTTTCCCACAAGATAAGGTGTTATGTTCAGCACCTGTTTGTTACCTGCGAGTAGTCCACATTACTTACAGACTAAGAATTGTGACCATTCGAAAGGGCTTTCAGAACTTTCTCTGTATTAAGGAGTGAGCGGAACTCACATACACAAAGTCTCTTCTAGTCATAACGCACCTTTCTCGCACTCACCTTTTTGATACGATAACTTTCCAGAACTACATAACAGATCCTTTATAGTGAAACCATTTAACATTTGCAGCTGCAGATGTAATTTACTTTAGAATTAGGTCACTGCCATCTTACAGGAGAAGGAGGTTCCCAGCTCCGAGACCTGTCAATGTCTCTTCGTCTGCTAGTCTGGCTCAGTGGCGGCACTCTCATCTCTAAATTGGAGATTATTCACGTCTACATTATCCTTCAGAGTCTGTCTGCTTGGTGGATGTTACAAATCCAATGGCGCTATTCGAAAATAGAAGAGAGTTTCTCCCGGGGTCTTGGCCAGCAAGATACCAAAGGCATACGATATGACTTGATCATTCTCCTCATGGCAGCTTCTGGAATCTTGCTGGAGCAAACGTCTGCTGTGTTCGCACTTTGAGACATTTGAACATAAGGCACTAAGCTCCTTCGAGTTCTTTAACTGTGCAGCACTTTTATATAATGGAAACACTGATGTTAAAAAGGCATAAAAATGGCACATACAAAAAAAAAATCCCACTGTGCAGTGGGATTGACTTTCTATGTAAATTATACGCATGTAAATACATTACACGTAGAAAATGAACAGGAGTCCACTGCAGTAATTCATTTTCAAAATTTGCCCTCATTTCCCGGCTTCTATCAGTTTCAGTGATATCTTATGATACTTAGTATCACCCAATAAAATATTTATTGGAAGATTAAAATGTTCAGCCTTTAGCTGGTTGGCGTGACAGGCTTGTCAAACACTTTCGATTCTATCAATTTCTACAAAAACATGATTGGGGAACGTTCTCTCTGGAATTGCACCTGCCTCATTCCCTCCCTCGCTTCCTTCAAGACCTGCCTTCAGACCTTCTTCCTCGACTGCACCTTCGGCCATGTTCCCACCACCAGACCCCTTGCCCTCCACCACTCTCGGCTCCAGCCCATAGTTCGGGTGCAAACCTTCGACTGTCCAGTGGCTTGGGACGTCCTCCCGCTGTGGCAGGTGCTATATAAATGAAACCTGTTGCTGTTGCTGTTGTTGGGTGGTGCTGAGTGAGAGAATTTATTTCTTCTCTGAATCTTCCAATGCTTCGTTTTGAGGTTAATAGTGCATACGATTTCGCAAGCAGATCTGGCAAACCTGTGCACCCAACTGGATCAGGCTCACATGAAAAGCGCTATATCAAATGCAAGGATTATTATTATGTGTGTGCGAGACACATTGGGATTCAACTTCTAGTGCTCTTGCTATCTCCCCAATCTCCTTACTCCAAACGCCTGATAATAATCCCTCAAGAAAAAAACAATAATAAATTGGTCACTTCAATCCACGACTGTTTGTTAGAACCCTGCTGTGCGCAATTTGCTACCACATTTCGCCCACAAAATATGCAGTCAATTCACTTTACAGTCTATTCTGTGAAACGCTTTGAGACGTCTAGAAGATGTGAAAAGCGCTATATCAAATGCAAGGATTATTTATTATTTATCAATGTATGCAAGTCGATAATAACCGCTTCTATTAGTAAAATATTCATACAAAGGAAATACTGGCTGAGGTGTTTGTTCATTCTCTACTCACTTACTTGCCAGAAATAACAGGATAAATGGAACCTCTGCTGGGTACGGAGTCCAGTTCAGAGACAGATGCGGATTCAAGGTGGATTATAGCAGGACAGCTCTCACTCTCCTTATAAATCTCCTTATAAAAAAAGCTGGAAAAGAAAAGAAATTGCAAAATCAATTCCTTGTCCCTGGGAATTGGTGTGCTTCACGTGTCGCTGTTGAGATAATGGGATTGGGACAGGTTGTGGTTGCAGTATTTGCTTAAACCTGCTGAATATTTCCACTCACAAATCTGCAGCATTTACCCCCCCAACTTCCCCCGTCCCTTGACGATAATGAGGTGATCCGAGGCTATGCTCATTCCACCCCAACCAAAGATTAATGGGATGCTTAGCACTTCATCCACTGCTGCTGTGATTTTTCTTCACAAGCTTGTGTGAAAAGCATTCAGCACCATTGTTTTCCAAAGTGAATAAGATTCATCAAGACCCATTTTTCCCAGTGTTTTTTTCCCCAGTAAGGGATGGGCTGCAAATGAACCACGGCCAACTGCAAGCCCATTTATATGTGAGGCAACAACATTAATTCAATTTTGACATCAATAATGAATATTATCGCTGGGGTTTTTGGCCCCAATTTGAATTTGGATTATTTTACACAGATTTACAAAGAATATACAGATCGGAACCAGGCCATTTGAGGGTGTTTTTGCCCATATTTTGATTTCTGCTCTACCCTCATCTCGCACTCTCACTCCGTACACATCAAGTTTCTTCCCTCCTCCCCTTTCCATGTTGGTCTAAATTCTCTGTTGCAGCCCTAGTTGTTTTCCCAGTAAGGTTAAGAAAGTGTTGGATTTTAAATTTAATTTAGACAATTCCCCACCATCTCTACAGCTCTTAAAACCTGACTTCCAAATTAAGAACTCTGCAGAACTTTGATCGGTCTTATGACTCAGACTTTGGTTCCATCTGCTGTTCTGTAGACTTGAAGATTTCCTGTGATTTTCTAGGTATAGGAACATGGAAAAAGTGTTCTAACAGCTGAGATCCTGTTATTGCATGTCGATAATATGGCAACCCATGTCACATATCTAACTGATATGATCTTACGCCCTTACCTCTGGAACTCCACCCCACCATTGGAGGTGACATTTTCAGCCACTACACCCCGAAACTCTGGAACACTCTCCCTCACTCCCTCTGCCTTGCCACCTCTGCCCCCTTTTTCAAGTCCCACCTGAAAATCTTTCTCTTCGACCATGCTTACGGCCACCTGCTGAAGGAAGGAAGCAGACGGGTTGATAGGGGGTCAGCAGGTCAGAGATATAGAAGGCGGTATGGCTGTGGAGGGCCTTGAAAGTGAGGATGAGGATTTTGAATTCTATCCTCTGAGGGATGGGGAGCCAGTGGAGCCGGGCGAGGGTGGGGGAGATGGGGTCGCGGAGCCTGGTGTGGGAGAGGACACGAGCTGCAGAGGTCTGGATGATCTGCAGCTTGTGGAGGAAAACGTTGGGGAGACCAACAAGGAGGGAATTTCCGTAGTTGCGCTTGAGGTGACCAATGCGTGTCTGTCAGGACATCAGTTGTCCTGGAATCGAGGGTGGAGGCAGAGAGATAGAGTTGTGTGTCATCCGCGTACACATGGAAGTTGACCCCATGTCTGCGGATGATGTCACCAAGTGAGAGCATGTAGAGGTTGAAGAGAGGGGACCAAGGAGAGAGAGCCCTGAGGAACACTGCACGAGACTGTGCAGGGGCTGGAAGATAAACCGTTGGCGGAGACATAGTGGAGACGGTATGAGAGATAAGAGTTAAACCATTCAAGGACAGAACTTTGAAAATTGAGATGAGAGGAGAGGCAGTGGAGGAAGATGCAGTGGTCCATGGTGTCGAAGGCAGCAGAGAGGTCGAGGAGGATGAGGAGGCAGAGGGAGCCCTTTTCACAGATGGACAGGATGTCAATTGTGACCTTGACTAGAGCAGTTTCCGTGCTGCTCGCAGCACAGAAACACGATTGGAGGGGCTCATGAAGGGAATGGTAGGACAGGAAGGAACAAAGCTGGGAACCAACAACTCTTTCAAGGACCTTGGAAAGAAAAGGGATGTTGGAAATAGGGCAGAAGTTAGAAAAGAGGGATGGGTCCAGGGAAGGTATCATTTTTGATGGAGAATGTGAGACAAGCTGTTTGGAAATCTCTGCCCGTGAATGCATACTTGAATGCTGCTCTCGGTGTAAATAGAGCAGCAGTGGAGCCTCCTGACATGAAAGACGCAATAACAAAACAGAAGGATTATTATTGTTATTATCATCGTGTAGCCGTGCGCTGGATTCCACTAACCAGTCTGTTGTACGTTTCTCTCTTCTGTGCATGCCTTTGGAGCCATGGCTGAACACACAGATAGCGTGTAAACAGAAAAGGGAACTGCATGTCACACTTAAGATTTTCGGAAACTCAGAAAATCGTGAAAGAAAACGCTCCGTTTAATCCCAACCGCTGGATTCAGTGTTGACATTTGGAGACATCCGTGGCCAATTGAGTGAAGCCGTATTTTTGAAGAAACTATCAAAAGCAGCAGCTTTTATCAAATCGTTGTTGGAACCATTGCATTGGCTGCCGTGTTTCAAAGATAATCCTCCAATACACTTTGAACTGCGTTCGCTTTGAAAATATTTGAGTTCAGGATACTGGCCCGTGTAATTTAAATTTTTTTTAAAAAAGACAACAAAGCAAAATGGTGCACTTCAGATAAATGTTGCCCTCGAGCGGGAAACGGAGACAATGAAACAGCGTGTGATTGGGGATGAGCACAAGGATCATTGCGTTCAGGTTAATCTGAAGCCTATTGACAGGACACAGAGAGCTGCAGCAATGATCATTTTCTCTTGCACCGAGTACAATGGCATGTGTTTTTTCCGCTCAAGCGTCACTACTTTGCACAACTTTGTTAACTTCTCTTTGATCTGATCTGGGCACTTTAACGTTGAGATCCAGAACGGATTACCTTTGCAACGTACAGGCTGGATAGTTAAATGCACAATCCCTGGAATCACATGTCAATTGGTTGCATGGCTATAGGGGCTGCTATCTAAATCCTCCTTCTAATCCCCATCACACTGGCCTTAGTCTCAGTGTACAAATCAGGTTATGGCAAGAAGCATGACCAGAGACCATTAGATACGGAGGGCTATCAGGACATGAAGCACTATACCAAAACAGTGTGTGAGGCAGAATCTGTTGCTTTTTAAACAGAATTGGAAAAATATTTGAAAAGAAAAAATATTTTTAAAAAGCTATGGTGGAGGGGAGGGGGAGGAAGATGAAGGCAGTGAGGCGGGAGAGACTTAGATAATAATAAATAATCCTTGCATTTGATATATTGCCTTATCACGCCTTTGAGACATCTCAAAATGCTTCACAGGATACATTGTAATGTGGATTGCCTGTGTATTTTGTGGGCGAAACACAGCAGCATAACAATGTTCCACAAACAGTCGTGGTTGAGTGACCAATTTTTATTGAGGATTATTACTCCTGGAAAGCGATCCATCAATTGACTGACAACCGGATTGCTACTTACTGCTCGGTAAAGAGAGGTGTGTGGAGTAAGGAGACTTGGCTAAGGTTTAGCGCCGCCCGGGAATCAAACCCATGTTCTCTCGTTTGCAAAGCAAGCATGCTGACCACTCCCTGTATTGTAGTGTAAGATAGCTTTTACAGAGCACTAGAATGGGAAGGTCATTCTGACTATACACAATGTGGACTTAACCCACTATCTTTTGGGGTAAATGCTCCCAATCCCAAAGTTCCTTTCCCTCTGATACCCCACCCAAGGTGCCCATTGTTCATGTGTGAGGCTGGGCAGAGATTGTTGGCAGAGAACGTCACTGCCAAGCTTAACCTCTCCCCACCCAGCTGCCACATGAGGGTGCTGCTGAGGGTCCAGGAGCAGGAACCCTGGCTGGCTTTTCCCTCCCTAACCCTGGGAATGCCAGGGCCAATTTTCCCTCTCCACAGAGACCTGTCCAAGACCAGCAAACTCAGCATGGACCAGAATTTCAACCTGTAAGTTTCACCCATTAAACCACGGGGACTACTCTGAGCATTTGTATTGGTCAGGTGGGAATCCTAGCCAACAAAACCCCAGATAAATTGCTCATTTATTTTGGTCTGTTTTTTGAACCTTGCAGTAATGTCAACTGGCTGCCGTATTTGCCTAGAAATGCAGAGTCTCCGCAATTGACAGCAATTACACCTGAATTGCTTTTAAACCCTGTGTCACATGCTAGTGTTATTACCACGATTAGTCATGGGCCAGGGCTGCAAGGCAAAAGCTACATCATAAAAATCGAAGGACATAGACACGACAACACTGTTCAGGTTTTCAAACAGCTTATCCCCTCTGCACTGTTCAGTGCTTTCCACAGGCATAGACAGCAACATTTGGGATGTAAATGGAGTCCCAAGTGACACAAGCCATTAGTGTACTTACTTAAGCCACAGGACTGTGGGGACTTACAGGCAAAAAGCATTAAAATCAAGCTCCCAATCTCACCTGTCAGCTGGAGAAGCCATGAACTAAAGCTGGCCCTTCCCTTGAGAAGCAGAAGGGAACCATGGGGAGAAAATCACCCCCTAAACACCTTGAGCATAATAATAATAATCCTTGCATTTGATATAGCGCTTCTCACATCTTCTAGCGTCTCAAAGCGCTTCACAGAATATGCTGTAAAGTGAATTGACCGTATATTTTGTGGGCGAAACACGGCAGCCAATTGCGCACAGCAGTGTCCCACAAACAATCGTGAATTGAAAATGACCAATTGCCAAAGGCGCGGTCAAAAAGACCTTTGTTTTCGACCGCGCTTTGGTCACCTTCCTCCCCCTGGCTCGGTCCCGGGATCCGTTACTGTAAAGCGCTCTGAGACGCCGTCCGGAGAGGAGGGCGCTATATAAATCCAAGGTGCTGTTGTTGTTTTGGAGGGATTATTATAAGGAGTGTGGAGTAAGGAAACTTGCCCGAGGTTTTGCCCTGCCGGGAATCGAACCCAGGTCTCTCGTTTGCGAGGCGAGTGCTACAGGACCCAGGGTGACAGAGCAACATCAAGCAGGGGAAACTAACACTGAATCAGCTATGTGTTTGTGTCAACAGGAAAGAACACAGCGTTAAGTAGTTAAACAAATAACATTTGTTTTAAAAAAGTACCAAATTAGCAAGAAAGAGCCTCAGCATCTTGCTGTGGATGTTCTACCTCACAGCAGTAAGACAGTAGCGACCGTTACATATATTAAAAAAAAGTTATGTTTTCTTGAGTTACAATTCCATTCAGTGCTGGGGTGGGGGGGGATTTATAAGGGCGTTTGCTTTGATCCTGAGATTAGATGGGTGGGATTGGTGGAGTCGCTGGAATATTATTAAAAGGATTGTAGCACGGGGTTCAGCCTCATTGCTTTTAATACCAGTGAGCGTAGATAGAATTGACACTTGTCTTGGAACTGTATTTGATACTGTAATAAGCCTCAGCAGGGAATCATAAATGAGAACATCTCTGTGTGAATGTCACAAATCACTTTGAGGAGGAAGGAAAAATCATCCTCACAAGAACCTCCCATCAAGTCGTTACTTAAATGAGTCCAGTGTCCTGGCCTCAACCACCCTTCCTGGCAACCTGTTCCAGTCATTAAATGCCGTCTGGGTAAAGACATGCTTCCCGGTGTCTGCCTGGAAATTGCCCTTTGCAACTCTAATTCTCTGATCTTGTTCTGCTGTCTTGTGTATACCAGAAATTGGTATTGTTCTAGGATTACTTTTTCAATCCCATTGTCGGGTCACCTCTAAGACTTATTTTTAGACTGAAAACTGCTGGCCACTTAATGTAGCTCAGCGGTTAGAGCACTCGCTTTGCAAGTGAGAGACCTGAGTTCAATTCCTGTCAGGGCAAAACCTTGGGCAAGTTTCCTTACTCCACACACCTAACAATGATCCCTCCAAAACCAAAAACAATAATAAAAATTGGTCATTTTCAATCTACGACTGTTTGTGGGACATTGCTGTGCACAATTGGCTGCCGCATTCGCCCACAAAACATATACAGTCAATTCACTTTACAGTGTGTTCTGTGAAGCGCTTTGGGACGTCCTCCCGACGTGAGAAGCGCTATATCAAATGCAAGGATATTATTATTATTAACTGTGCTTACGGTCACCTCCCCCCTCCCCCACCAGCTTAGAGTCAGGCTCTGCCACTGCTCTGCCACTGTTACGCTACCCTGCATGGAGGGTGCTATATAAATGCAAGTTGTTGTTGTTGTACCCTTTGCATGAAAGAAAGCTACCTAATTTCACTCCTGAATAGCCCAGCTCTAACGTTAAGATGATGCCTTCATGTTATGGATTCCCTCACCAGAGGAAAAAGTTTCTCTGTAGCTATCCTATCGAATTCCTTTATGATTTTGAACAGCTCAATTATATCATCCTTTAGCCTTCTAAACTCCAGGGAATACAAGCCAATTTTATGCAACCTGTTCTCATAATTTAATTTTTAAGCCCTTGTATTAAGTGGGGAGGGCACCTGCAGGATTCAGCACTTACAAATTATCTCCCAATGAGGTATTGGGATACCGATCTCCCGTCAACAAACATTTGTGCGTTCTCACGCAGTTCTCTCATTGCCCTGATGTTTTGCTATCTCCTCAGGTGCCTGTGGGTAAATCGCCTCAGAAGTCAAAGCGCTATTTGGCCAAAGGAGAGGATTAATGGGCCTTTTATTGATCACTGCGGTTATGGGCACCACACCCCAGTCTACATACACCTGAACTGGCCAATGCCTCAATGCATCTGGGTAAGATGCTAAATCACACCTCCCTTTGGCTCACGCTGGTGGTTTTGTTGCTGAGGCTTTGTGGGACGGATCATACGCCGGACAGTTTGCAACTTCAGAAATGGCGGACTGGGCGACCGGAAGAGAGCTTCCTGGCACATCGGCGAGTGAAGCGAGGCTGGGTTTGGAACCAGTTCTTTGTTGTGGAAGAGTACACTGGCACAGAACCACTCTACGTTGGAAAGGTGAGCCCTTTATAGAGATCATTGCATTTGTAGATGGTCACATTGTGTCAAGTGTAATGTAATTCCTAGAGTGACTATTCAGAATGATGAAGCTATGTTCAAACATTCATTGCAATAGACGGACAACAAGGATAACTAAAACTGTGTCAGCCTGGTTCAGTGGTAGCACTCTTATCTCTGAGTCAGAAGGTTGAGGGTTCAAGTTCCAATGTGGTCTAAGCTGACACTCTAGTGAAGCGCTGGGTGTATGCTGCATTGTCACAGGTGCCGACTTTTGGATGAGGTCCTGTCTGCCTGTTATAAGTATTTGTAAAGATCCCATGATCTTTACTGACTTGTAGGGTGGGGCAGTGGTGGGAGGGTGAGCTGACATGCCCGCCAGCCCCCCCCCCCCCCACCCACACAATTCCATAGTCATAGCCGTTAACAACATTTTGCTTTAAAATGTAAGCTCGAGGCAGAATTGTAGAAATTTCAATCTAAATTTTGAAACCAGCTTCCAACTTAAAACCGAAATTTTAAATTTCACACAATTAATATTTTAAGACAAAACCGGTCTTACGGGCTAAGACTAGGCAGAATTTGGTGCCGCATTGACCCCCACAGGATTGTATACACGACAACACACATACTGCATACAAAATGCATCTATTCTAAGCGTTCGCCTACAAAATACAGTCGCTAGAGTGAATCCTGTAAAGAGCCTTGAGACAACCGGATGGATACCTTTAACCCATCAATAGAAAATGTCAGGAGAGTTTCTGCAGTAGGTATCTTGTAAGTGTAATCCCTCAGTGGAGGGACTGCTGATCTCGGGCCAGTCACAGTGATTGAAGATTAGCCTGCAGGATTTAATGCGAGATACTTGATGAAAGGAAGGCATTTCGATTAGGAGGGCCACATTCAAGGAGAAAAGCCTACAGACGGTTGAGTGGGCAAGTCTATCTGGGAACAAAAAACATTGAAAACTCATCCAGTTGCACTCTGATGTTTCATTTATCAAAGGGCACAATGGAAGATGGACAATGAAAGAGATAATTTGCAGGGCAAAAGATGGAATAGGTGCGGTGCGCAATCCTTCACTGCCTAATGCTGGGTTCTGCAGGATCTGAAACAACGACATCACACCTAGACTATAAGGTGTTCAAATTGAAAATACTTATAAATGCAAAACCAGTAAGGCAATGGCACAAAGAGGCAATTTATTTTATTGACAGCTTTCTTTCTTAGGATTCTTCTACATTGTAGCATAGTGGTTAGAGCACTCGCCTCACAAGCGAGAGGACTAGGGTTTGATTCCTGGGCGGGGCGAAACCTTAGACAATTTTCCTTTCTCCACACGCCTGTTTATCTAGTAAGTAGGAACCCGGTTGTCAGTCGTTTGGCGGAATGCTTTCTGGGGGTAATAATTCCTTAAAAAAATTATAATTTGGTCATTCAACTCCGCGACTGCTTGTGGGACACTGCTGTGTGCAATTGGCTGCTGCGTTTCGCCCACAAAACATACAGTCAATTCACTTTACAGTATATTATGTAAAGCGCTTTGAGACAACTGGAAGACACTATATCAAATGGAACGATTATTATTATTTTGCTGTAGGAGGGAGAGAGGTAAAAAAAGTGCAAATACTGTCATTTCGACCCGGAAATCTGGGCTCAAGTCAAACTCAGACAGAAGTAATGATGATTTTCTTTCTGTGATGGATATAGAGGATTGCAAAATAAGCACGTGCAGCTCCCAAAAGATATGAGCACACAGCGTAAAGCAGCCTTGAGTTTGACACTTATTGGTTCTAATGGATGACTCTCACAGCTTGGAAATGGAACGTGGGGATAATGAAAAGTGCTCTCAAAGGTCATGGACTACTTTTCCCAAAGGAGAAAAGTTCCTGCAAGTTTATAAAACACTCAACACAGCGCAAGCCAACCCGACCTGCCAACCGGGACAGACAGACACTTTGTCTCACATTCCCAGGGTGTGCAAAACTCAATGGATTTACTTATAAAGAAAAGCTTATGTACATTTACATACACACTCACAAACACACAGTGCATAAGCTTCTATTAGATAACCATTGCATTTATTTGTTTATATTTAAATTTAAAGAGTATCATAACGTGACTCAATTATTATTTTAACCTTTAAAATGCCAATAGGTCCAGGGAAATTCCAGCCTGTCAAGTTTTCATTCACACTTGAGACTAATACAAACCCTAACGTTTCAATAGAACTACAATACTCAGACCACGGGAAGTGCCATTGCATTAATATTAAGCCAACAAAACACACAGAAGTAAATTGTTTTGATTAACATTTAATTTCTGCTTTTCTTTCCACTTGTCTTGTATCTATTTCTCCCCCAACTTAGCACCACATTATTTACCTGAGCCCTGCCTTATTACAGCATTAAGTCTATGAGCAAATGATTTTTAATGTACTTGGCAGCGAATCATATTTAATCTGCATTAGTTAGTCACCAGCGCAGCCTTTGCTGTGGATGACTTGGTAACATCCATCAATGTAAGACTTTGTAGCGTATATTAGATAGTGGGAGATCAATATTGATGTTCGTGGTTGGCACAGTAATGTAAACTCCTCACCACTCTGCAGCATTTGGAAACGGTAGATGTGTGCTCATACATTCTGCAGCAATCAACATTAAATTCCTAGACCTATGCAGGATTTCACTCTGAACTACACTGAAAAGGTGTTTAAGATGAAATGCATTGAATCAGTGAGATTATGAACCCTCTTCTTCCACATGCTCCACATATCTCAAAGATGTGATAAGACGCTATATCAAATGCAAGGATTATTATTATTATTATTAACTGTTAAAAAATGAACTAAAGGCAAGACTGTTGCTGGCATTTCCCTGAATTCCACTGAGTGATTGCAAGAGGCTGTTTGTCAGTAGGAAGGAATGCCGTCTTCTGGGTTTTCAAGAGGAAAGAGATGTACCTCTACCAGTTTTGGTAAAGTTTCTTGTCAATATTGAGCGGAATACAACAATAACAACAACAAATTATATCTGTATAGTATCTTCCTGTTTGGGAGGACGTCCCAAGATGTTGGACTGTCAGGTATCGGTCAATAGTTGCCAGGAGTGTAATGTGTTTGTTCATATGAAAACACAAGCATGACGCAAGTCACACTGGCCACCTGTCCGTCAAACAAAGACAGGTGAACTAAGGCCAACCTGTGTTCATTGTTCAGAGAGCTCCGAATGTGAGGTGTCGGAGATCCCGCACAATTGGTATTCATTCGAACCATTGTGTCTGAGGAGTAATAGCTTCCCCAGTGCATTCTTTGCTCTTTCCCCAAAGTGCTTGAGATGAAGCTACCTACTCTATTCGCTTTCCCTGTTCTCTTCGTCTGTGTTGGGTGTTCCCTCACCCACCGGAGCTCTCTTCTCCAATTCTATTCCCTTCAGGTATTTATTCAATTCCTCAGACACCCACTGATCCTCTTATCAATCAATTATTAAACTCTTATCAACTGCTCCTGATCGCATCCCACAGCACGGGTGCAAATCTTTGCCAGTCCAGCGCCTTGGGACATTCTCCCGGCGTGAAAGATGAAATACAAAATATTTAGCAACAAAATAGTCAATCCACTTTACAGTATATCCTCTGAAGCATTTTGAGATGTGTAGAAAAGGTGATAAGGCGCTATATCAAATGCAAGGACTATTATTATCATATATATATATACACACACACACTAGCTGTACCCGACGCAGCTTTGCTTACAACCAAAGGATCCAATGTGGAATGTAGATTGACGCACAAACAGACACACAGACAGACATTTCGGTTCGACATTATACTCAGCTGGCAGGACTCCTGCAGGTGAACTCCTTTTGCGAGGACTCAGACTGAGAGTGTAAATATATTAAAGGAGTCCTCCCACTCTCTGTCTCTCTCTCTCTCTCTCTCCCAATCTCTGTCAGTCTCTCTCAATATCTCAGTCTATCTCTCTCTGTTTCTCGTTCTCTCTCAGTCTCTCTCTCTCTCTCTCTGACTGGCTGTTTGTCTCACTATCTCAGTCTTTCTCACTATCTCAGTCTCTCTCTCTGTCTCTCTGTTTGACTCACTCTCTCTCTCTCTCTCTCAGTCTCTCTCTCTCTCAGTCTCTCTCTCTGTCTGTCCCACATGGGAGGACTCTAGTTCCTGCGACAACCAGAAAAAAATGTGACATACATTTGTTACAAAATATAGATGTATCTCTCTGAACCGTATATGCTTTCCTCTGTTCGCTATGTAGTTGCAGAATAGGCATAGGCTGCAATACCCCATATTTTGAGGTTTCATTAAAGCATTTTTTTTTAATATAGCTCATCAACAATAGGAGATACCTCCCTAAAAAAAATATGCCCATGACACTGCCAGTTGCAAGACCTTTCCGATGAGGTATAAATCATGTCTCTACGTCAATCAGTTATTGTCATATACATGATTGTCATATACACTGACACGCAGAAAGACAGATACTTTGTCTTTAGTATTGAAGATAGATTCGCTCTCTCAGTCTCGCAGATTATTTGTCTTCAAGCAATTAGTATATATTGTATATCACAATGGACATGATGTCACAACCGATTCATATAGAGACATGACCTCATATTTTGGGGCTTAATTTTTAATATAGTATTATAATATATAATGATAGGAGATGCCCCCCTCAAAAAATATGCCCATGACTTGCCAGATGCAAGACCTTTCCAATGAGGTATATTTCATGCCTCTAAATCAATCGGTTATTGCGTGATTGTCAGATACACTGACGCAAGATAAACAGACGTTGTCATTTTATTGGTATAGAAGATATTCTGTATGCCCGTAGTTCTCCACACAATGAGCTTCCTGATCTCAGCCATGCTATATTGGGGATATATAGCAGTTTCATCTCAAAATAGAATGGCATTAACAGATCTTGCGACCATAAAAATTTATAGCACAGAGAAGGTCATTGTGTCTGAATTAGCTATTTGAAAGATCAATTCATTCAGCCCCATTTATCTGCCTTTTCCCCATACCCTTGTAAATTGCTCCTTTTTAGATATCTATTCATAGTAGTTCCGTCTTTAAAGATAATCTGGATTTTGCCTCAACCACCACACCCAGAAAAGCAATCTATCCCCAACGAATCTGTGCAAAAGGAAATTCCCTGTAATCTTTCCCCTTTGCTGCCTTGTTAGCTCGCTTACCTATCTATTCACCGGACAGTCTCCTTTCCTTTTTATGGATCACTAGCTGTACCCGTTGCAGCTTTGCTTACAATCAGAGGATCCGATGTGCAATGTAGATTGCCACACAGACAGACACTTCATCTTTATCTATACTCATCTGGGAGGACTCCTGTGGGAGGACTCAGTGGGAGCACTTGGGGATTAAAGATGTAATTTTGTTGCTGTTGCCGTGGCTTAGCTTTGTTTGTGTTCTTAGTTTTGTTCCCGTCACCGTTTGGCTGCGTGCGAGCTCTGTGTCGCAGGATACCAAGCGCCAGGCTCAGGTGGCGCGGCCACCAGGTGTAACTGCAGTGCGTGCGTACATACACAGGTGCTCTGTGATGTACAATGCCACAGCTCCACTTTGACTTGGCGTCCACCAAGTTTAACTCCAGCGAAAACCGCATAACTGAAAATAACTCACGAGTGATAGGAGAGACCCGAAAACATATGCCCATGTCGCTTCCAGTTGCAAAATTTTCCAATGAGGTAAGAGAGAGAGACTGAAAGAGAGAGAGGAGAGACAGACAAAGAGAGAAACAGAATGAGAGAGGGAGAGAGAAACAGAGAGCGAGAGAGACTGAGATAATGAGAGACTGAGATTGAGAGGGAGAGTGGGGTAGACTGAGACAGAGAGAGAGACAGAGACAAAGAGAGATTGAGAGAGAAACAGAGACTAGAGAGAGAGAGAGAGATGGAGAGAGAGAGAGAAAATATATTAAAGGATTCCATGCACTGAGTCCTCCCGAAAGGAGTTCTCCCACAGGAGTGCTCCCAGCTGAGTATAATGTCTAAACAAGTGTCTGTCTGTGTGTCAATCTACATTCCATATTGGATCCTTTGGTTTCAAGTGTAGCTGCAACGGATCCAGCGAGTAATATATACATGTAATTTGTTGTTGTTGACCAATCTGATCTCAGCCACAGAAACAAACATGAGATAGGTCAATCACCTTCTCTTAAAAGAATAGACTCAGTCACCTCAGCGTGCAGTATACCGTGAAGCGGTTAAACCATCGCATGAGGTTTCTAACCATGTCATGGCAAATATAAGCGGGTTTTGTGGGCATTTGGCAGATGTGAAATAGTAATTGGTGCTGCACCAAAGGCTCAGTGATGGACAAGGTTTGCTTGAGCTCTGCTATAGGCGGCTGACTGGCCAGCCGACCTCTCATCCAATAAGGAACACAAGCAGTTGGCTGCTTTCCTTGGAGAATTCTGCAGCTGCAGGGAACATGAATTGAAATGGATTAAACTATTACAGAACAAGTGAGCAGTGTGAATAATTTATTCACACTGTATTTAAGTTTTACATTAACAATAGTTTAATGGAGTTAATCAGGGAGCCACGGAAAGCTCCCGAGAGTAGCCACATCTATAAAACGCTCGCCGGAAGCAAGTGCTATATGGCTGGGATTTCTGGCAGCGACAGAAAGCTCTTGATTGAAACAATAAAGAGTAATTTAATCTAAGACTGATGACTACAATGGGCTAAACAATGAACTCGCTCTGACTTAATATGTTCATACAAGGAGGTTTCAGGTACAGGGCACATGCTGACATTGGAGGAATCAGAAGTTTATAGGGCTCCATTAATTAAAGATGTCAGTTTTGCTCAGTTAGTAGCCCTTTCACGACCACATCACTCCCACCCTCGCTCGCCTCTACTGGCTCCCCATCCCCCAGAGGATCGAATTCAAGATCCTCATCCTCACCTACAAAGGCATTCACGGCCTCGCTCCCTCCTACCTCTCCGACCTACTATCCCCCTACTTACCTGCCTGTACCCTCCGTTCCTCTGGCTCCGGTCTGCTCCACATCCCCCGCCGCAACCACCCTACCATCGGTGGCCGGGCCTTCAGCCTCTCAGCCCCGAGGCTATGGAACTCTATCCCCCAGTGCCTTCGCCGCCTCCTCCCTTTCCTCCTTCAAGGCCGGTCTCAAAACCATTCTCTTTGACCGTACCTTCAGCTCCGCTCTCGACTCTCTACACCCTCCTCGCTCCCTCCCTTCCCTCCCCTCCCCCTGACCATTTCCCCCCCGCTCGGGTCCTGACCCAACTGTCCAGCGCCTTGGGACGTCCTCCCGACGTGAAAGGCACTCTATAAATGGAATCTTGTTGTTGATAACATTGGTCACTCACTTCATGGTTATATGTAGCAGATTGTAGTGTACAAATTGCCCGCAAAATAATAATAATCCTTGCATTTGATATAGCGCTTTTCATGTCTTCGAGGCGTCTCAAAGCCCTTCACAGAATATACTGTAAAGTGAATTGACTGTATATTTGTGGGCAAAATGCAGCAGCCAATTGCACACAGCAGTGTCCCACAAACAGTCGTGGATTGAAGTGACCAATTTATTATTTTTTGTTTTGAGGGATTATTATTAGGCATGTGGCGTAAGGAAACTTGCCCAAGGTTTTGCCCAAGGCTTTGCCCAAGGTTTTGCCCTGCTGGGAGTCGAACCTCAGTCTCTCGCTTGAGAGGCGAATACTCCAACCACTGAGCTACAGGACTCCACAAAATATACAGTCACTGTACTTTACAATATATCCAGTAAAGCTCTTCAAGTCATTCCGTTGATGTGTTAAGTCACAATATCGATCTGTGTAACACAGCTCGTGTTAGCCTGGCTCAGTCGGTAGCACTCTCGACTCCAAGTCAGAAGGTTGTGGGTTCAAGTCCCATGTTGGTACTTTGAGCTCATAGTCTAGGCTCAGTCCAGTATTGGGGGGGTGGGGGTATTGCATATTTTGGAGGTGTGTTTGTGGGACATTGCTGCCGCATTCACCAACAATATAGTCACTACCCATTAGAATGCATCCCGTGAAAGGTGCTAAGTGTAAGGAATGCAGTTCTTCCCAGTACTGCACTGGAGTGCCAGTTTAGACTGTCAGTTCACTCCTCAAAACACACAGTCACTGTGTTTTATAATGAATCCTGTGAAACACTTGGAGACATCTCGAATTATGTGATAAGGTGTTATATCAAATGCAAGTGACGTTACCATCACACACAGGAAACGGCCAGTCAATGCTGGGAGCAGAAAGTGTATTGAACACTTTCTACTCCCAGTACACATGGAGCTACATTGCATCTAGAACCTGCGCCATAACAACGAGATGGGTGGTTGGGGGGGGGGGGGGGAGGGGTTGTATTTGATCAGCATCAACAATAAAACCTGCATTTATATAGTGTCCTTCATGAAGGACAGAGTCTGAGCATGTAACAGTGACATATTATTAGAACAAAGAATTGAGATTATTTTACCACTCTGCACATCTAACACTCTAATTTCCATTGTCTGCATTACTGCTCAATGGCATCCGGTGACAAAACCTTGAAGGAAACTCAGCTCCATAACTGGTTTGTTTCAAGCCCACAAAGAGAGAGTCTAATAACAATGGTCATTATAAGCAGCTACATTTCATTAGGCAGTTAATGGTCTGCACATTGTGTGCCTGCCAGAAATGTGATGGCAAAATACCTCCAAGTGAGTAAAGACATGAGAACAGCTTAACAAAAAATACATCTGCATTCCAGACAGCACTCTCGCGTACGAGTCAAAAGGTTGTGCGTTCAAACCCCACATCAGGACTTGGAATTCACAGTCTAAGATGGTGCTCCAGTGCAGTGCTGGGGGTGACATGCTTCAGATGACTCATTAAACTGAGGTCCTGCCTGCCTGTTCAGGTCAAAGATCCCATGGCACTGTTCAAATAGAGAAGGGAGTTTCTCTCTCTCGGTGGCCAGACCAACAATTGACCAAATAAAATTGATCACTCACTCCATGGCTGTTTGAGGGATATAAACTACATAGTCTATATAGTCACTCCACTTTACAGTACATGTTGTGAAGCACTTTGAGACATCCCCCAACGTGAATCGCGCTGTATCAAATACCATATCAAATTATAATAATCTCACCAGTAGAAAGCTCAGTTACAATGTGGCCAGAACAGCAGTTGGCATCACCCTCCCCTCAGCTTCACAGGGAACGGCAACACAGAGGAACATTCACTGGATTTACAGCCCATTTCACAGTTAATCTCTCATTTGAAATGGAAAACCAAGTGTGGAATCTGCAATATTTCACGCCTTAATGCTGAGTCCCATGTAAAATTCAACAATAGTTTCAGCGTGTGCCTCTCTACAAGAAAACTGGAATGCTACTGATGCCATCCAATCATGTACCGAGCCTTGCAACGCTGTCAGAGACACCTCAGGCCGAGGCGAAAAAAATTATAATCAGCGCTCCGAGATGTTATCCTATGTGAAGGGAGCAATACAAGAGCAAGTTGTCATTAGAATCCTTATACAACCACAGCATTCTTCACGCGGAGTGGTGTCCTGGAGCGCTTAACAGTGGCAGAGTCTGATGCTGAGCCGGGGGGAAGGGAGAGGTGTCTGTAAGCACCGTCGAAGAGGAAGATCTTCAGGCGCGACCTGAAAATGGGGAAGGAGGGGGCGAGCGGAGGGATTGAGGGAGAGACAGTGCCTTTCACACCAGGAGGACTGCTCAAAGCGTTTCACAGGATTTTACTGTAAATTACAGGGACTCTTTTTTTTGATGAACTGGGAAGCCAATTTATGCCCAGCGATGGACCGCAAATGTTCTTACGCATGTGCTGTGTGCCCTGACTGTGTCGACCTGATGATGCGGAAGTCGGACATTTTTGTTTGCAGTGGATAAAAACAGTAAATTAGAAATAAACTAATTGATCAGCAAATACAAATCCCACCCCCCCCCCAAACATTTCTACCGAACCCGAATACAATGCAACTCGAAGCAATCAAAGGTCAGTGTTACTTGGCCGCTATCAAGGTAACCTCAGTAATAATAACTTGGTCACTCAATCCATGACTGTTTGTGGGACACCACTGTGCGAAATTGGCTGCCGTGTTTTGCCCACAAAATGTACAGTTAATTCCCTTTACAGTATATTCTCTAAAGCCCTTTGAGACGTCTTGAAGACGGGACAAGGCGCTATATCAAATGCAACGATAATATTATAAATCCAAGTTGCTGTAACTGTTTTATACTGGTCGCCCGACTCCAAGGTTAGAGCAAGCGCCTCAGACTCGTTCCCTGGAAAATGTTTTATGAAATCCAAACTATTTTCAAGTACAATATTTGCTCTCTCTCAGGGTAATAAATAAGTTAGCGGCCTGACTTTGCTCAGAGTTTCAGATGCAGGCTGTAAAAAAAAACATTAGGGGATTACAGGGAGAGATGGGATTAATAAAAAAAATCATTTAGTGACAGAATCACTGGGGTGGAATGGCATCCTTCTGTACTGTTTTAGTCAATCCACTTTACAGTACATCCTGTGAAGCTCATTGAGATGTCTCAACTATGTGATAAGGTGCAAGGATTATTATTATCCAGATTTCTCTGGTAGCAGCAGTAATGAGGCCCTCAAGCCTTGGGCAATAGGGCAGAAAGTCACTGGATAAAATACAGTGTACATTTATCTCACGCCTTTCACGTCAGGTGAACGTCTCAAAAGACTTCACACCGCCTGCTGGCTGGGCACTCGAGCCTGTAGGGAGGGGAAAGTGCGGTGAAACATGCAAGTCTTCAGGCGGGCTTTGAACATGGGGAGGGAGGGAGGCGGAGGGACTCTAGGATGGAATTCCGCTGAGTGGCGAGCAGAATGGCCAAAAGCTCATATGCCAGCCTGGTGATATGGGGCAGAGAGAGTGAGGGGAGAGACCAAAAGGAAATGTTCACTGGGGAGATTCTAATGAAAACTCAAGCTCGCCATCGCTCTTTGTGCTGTTACAAGGGATGCCTGGAACAGAAAAGGGAAAAAAATCCGTGCTCTCCACAGAACAAAGCACTGCATTGGTGTCCAGTCAGGGAGGGTCATGAGGGGCCAACACAGGAACGCGAAACCCAACCTCCACTTACCATTTCAGTCCCTTTTCACCGCCAGAGTAGAACAATTCACTTGACAGTATATTCTGTGAAGCGCTTAGAGACGTCTCGACGATGTGATAAGGCACTATATCAAACGTAAGGATTATTAGATTATTATTTTTATTATCATCCTCTTCTAGATTCACTCGGATTCGGACAAGGGCGACGGCTCCATCAAGTACACCATCTCGGGGGAGGGGGCCGGCACCGTGTTCATCATCGACGAGATCACAGGCGACATCCATGCCACCGAGAAGCTGGACCGGGAGGAGAAGATCTACTACACACTACGTGCTCAGGCCCGCGACAAGCAGACAGACAGGCCTCTGGAGCCAGAGTCTGAATTCATCATCAAAGTCCAGGACATCAATGACAGCGAGCCCAAGTTCCTGGGCGGGCCCTACACAGGCAGCGTACCCGAACTCTCGCCTGTAGGTAAGGAGACACTTTGGTTCTTTCTGAGACCCCCCCTACTCTCCACACCTCCCTCCCCCCCACAAACGACTGGAGTCAGGCAACATTATACATTTATTTTGAATTTTGGGTAAGTCTCGTCAGCGTCCACAGCCCAATCGTGCTATGAAGAAACCCCAAGTTGTAATGGGGGAAGTCAGGGGGTTCAACTCACACACACCCTTACGCCCCCAGGAAACTGGTCGATAAAAGCAGTAAAGGCAGTCTTTACACGTGGAACTGTTCGCAGTCAAGGTTTCACAGCAAACAGCTGTCAGGGAATTAAATTCACAGACAATACTACAGCTAATCAATTTTTATAGATTGCAGCCAATGGCGCAGAGAGTATTTAATCACATATTTGCAAAAAATAGGCGAATATACCAGAAGTAATCTTTCATTGCAAATGGCAATTTGGAAACAAAACAATTTTCCAGGCCAAAGCATCTTTGCTTCCTCTTTGTACAATCTTTGAAATGAATGGCCATAATAATAAATAATCCTTGCATTTGATATGGTGCCTTATCACGCCATTGCGATGTCTCAAAGCGCTTCACAGAATATACTGGAAAGTGGAGCGACTGTATTTTGTGGGTGAAACGTGTCAGCCAATTGCGCACAGCAGTAGGCAATCCCTTGATAAGAGTAAGATTGTTCCTCATCTTGATGGTGTGGTCATGGCAGACTGACGCTCCTTCCTCTGTCGACATTCTCTTCTTCCTCGGCAACCCACTGAATAGCCACCTTCTTTCGTGCTAATACATATTCTCTCTCCAGCTGGGTTGTACGTGTTACACAGTGACCATCTCTGTGGGGTACTGTACAAACCAATGGCAAGAATGCACTCCATTACCACACAAGCCAGCATCACACATCACAATCCCCAGGAGTACATTACCCAGGCAAACTCCCAAAGAATCGATTAAAAAAAAAAACAACTGCGAGAGATACACAGTGACAGAGGAAGAAGAACATTTCGGAATGACAAATACACCATTCAAAATATATTAGATATTGTAAAACCAGGATGAAGTACCTTGCAGGGCTGTAATTCACTTCCGAGATGCCCCTGTATAATATACTGCATAATATTTTGTGCATCAACAGATTGCTCCTGCCAACATGTTTTTACTGCTATGTAAATATTACTTTGTGATTCATTGCAGTGTAAATGGATCTCAGCAGTGGAAAGGCTCCATTAGCGGAGTCTGAGGTACACAAGCACGCGTCAATTTGTTTACAGCATGGTAATAGGTTTAGATGGACTCGATGAATCCATGTTAACTGGCTAAACGGACTTGTGGCTACAATAATGTTTCACAGTGAATGGTTAACATGATCTGTGGCAAGGATTCCGAGCCAGGAAGGTTAAAGTAATAAATCCAAGTGGAGTTGGAAACTTTCCTTTAGTTCCCTTTCTTTCCTCTCCCACCTCCACCTCCCCCGACTTTATCCCTTTGACCCAAAGACAAAGCGAGGCTCTGCAGACATGTTTTGTGGGTGTGTCTGTATATATATATATATATATATATATGTGTGTATAAAAATATATATGCACTCTCAGTTCTGAGTCAGAAGGTTGTGAATTGAAATCCCCAAGTCACGACTTTCAGCTTAGTCAAGGCTGATCCCATGGTATGATTAAAAGAGAAGGTACATTCTCCCAGTGTCCAGGCCAACAATGCCTCAGATTAAATTGGTCACTCACTTTGTAGCTGTTAGTGAGAAATTGGCTGTTGTGTTTGTTTAGAAAATACATTGTCCCTGCACTTTACAATAAATCCTGTGACGTACTTGAGACGTTTCCGCAACATAAAACGTGCTGTAGTCAAAGGTGAGGATTATTAGGAGTTTGTGATGAAGGCTTGACTTAAAGATTCATCTGTGAGATGATTTAAGAAAGAGCAGGGATGTGACACCAAGGACAGGAAGGGATGACAGAGAGCTCAAGATTTCTAGGGTCCAAATATTGAATAGCAACAAAAATAATCTGCACCCAATTTACCTTCTCCCCCCAGCTCAGGGGCCCAGCCAACTGTATGAAACACTTTGTGAGACATCCTCCCAATGTGACAGGCGCTATGGAAATGGAAATTGCATTATCAATATCTGAGGGATCGTCAGCCAAAAATGTAGTTACGCTGTCCTAATTCAGACTTCTTTTTAAAAAAAGGAATCTGTTTAATTGTTCTTTTTAATCTGACGGACAGCCGCATAAAATTCAGTCCAAATCCTTCAGGCAATCTGAAGCTTGCCAATTACACTTGCAAAACTGCATCTTTAACAAAACAAATTAGGTTTTGCAAAGCGAGATTCCTCATATCTGCTCTAACTACATGCTGCACTACTGATCAGACTCAAATGAATTGTGCAATTAAGTGCAGTACTTCCTTTTGTTATATTACACCAATCACAGGATCAAACTGTCACTCTTTCGTATCTCGCACCATTACATCTTCCCTTCTCTGCTGTTTCACTTTTTGGTTTTCTTCTACACTTCTAAGGGTACCTATGTGCAGTCCCGTAGCATATTGGTTAGAGCACTCGCCTCACAAACAAGAAGACTTGAGTTCAATTCCCAGTCATGTCGAAACCTTAGGCAAGTTTACTTACTGCACTCGGCTCCGTTTACCTAGCAGTAAGTAGGAACCCAGTTGATAGTTGATTGGTGAATTGCTCTCCGTGAGTAATAATCTCTTCAAAAAAAATATTAAAAATACAAAAAATAAATTGGTCAATCAATCCATAACTGAGAGACACTGCAGTGTGCAATTTGCTGCCATGTTTCGCCCACAAAATATATAGTCAATTCACTTAACAGTATATTCTGTGAAGCGCTTTGAGGCATCTGAACAATGTGATGAAGCGCTATATCAAATGCAAGGATTATTATTAATGCAGCAGCAAAGAACAGCCGTATGTCATGTGCTGTGAGCTGCGAGTCAGGACACAGAGGTCCTTCGGCATTGCAGGCAGTAAATGCACATGACGGGTCGGGACTTGCCAGGTTGCCGCGATTGTTTCCCATGGAGCTGTGTGTGTGGAGCT
Source organism: Callorhinchus milii (assembly GCF_018977255.1). Classification (NCBI taxonomy): domain Eukaryota; kingdom Metazoa; phylum Chordata; class Chondrichthyes; order Chimaeriformes; family Callorhinchidae; genus Callorhinchus; species Callorhinchus milii. Next base: position 6,733,807 of record NW_024704759.1, on the reverse strand, counting down.
TCAAAGCCGGTAAGTGCATAGGAGATGAGGGTCCTCTTCACTCTCCAGGCATTCCTCGCCCCCTGACTCGCCACGTGACTCAGACCAGCGTGCTGCCAACTGCCAAGCAGGCTGACAAAATGGTTCTTATCCTTAAATGTCATCTGCACGTTAGTAAATTTTCAGTTCATTGACAGATTAACAACAACTTGTATTTTTTATATAGTGCCCTTCCTGACAGGTAGCGTCCTGAAGATCAGTCAAGCCAGGACAGAGAATTGCATAGTGAGGGTGGGGTGGTTGGTGGGGGGGGAGGGGGGGGGCGGTGTGAGATGGGGGGATGAGTTCAGCATCTTTTGAATTCTGCCTTGGAACCCAGTACAGCAGTAACTTGGTGCTCACCACAGAAGGAAACCTGTTCTCTTCAGAATATTCTGCCGACAGGCCTCGGTGCGGGGGGAGGGGAGAGGGGCTTTGATGCTTTAATAAAACAAGAGGACTGTGCGAGGAGGGGATTGGCATCTGTGATAAATCACAGGAAGCTGGTTTTGTCATGTTTACGACCGCTCAGCTGGAGGTTGGCAGATTTCAGTGTGTGCCAGGCAGCTCTCCCCAATGCCCAGCACTGGGAGACGCAGGCGAAACTCTCTCCCAGACAGTGAGCACGTGTGAAGTCTTTAGAGAAACACAAAGCCGTACAGCTGAGCCACACGGCCCAGGTATAATCAAAGCCAAGAAGCAATCAAAGTCGAGTCTTAAATAGATTTGTTTAAAGCGTAGCCGTCAACCCTTCAATTAAAGGTGGTTCCTCATTATAAAACATGTCCTCTTCCTCACAGTCATTCTAACCAAGGCAGTAGAAAGGAAACAGTGATCTGGACAGACACACTCGTGGGTTTTAGAAAGAGGAAAAAAAACTCACTCAACAAATAATAATAAGACTTGCGTTTGATATAGTGCCTTTCATATCAGGAGGGTGTCTCCAACCGGATTTACTCCAAAGTGTAATGACTATTTTGTAGGCTACCATGGCAACCAGTTTGCACACAGCAATGTCCCACAAACAGCCATAATGTGAATGACCAATTTTATCTGGGAGATTGTTGACTAAGACCGCGGGAGAAACCCCCTTCTCTTTTTTTTAAAAAAAGTGCAATGGGATCTTTACCGGCCCTAAACAGGCAAACAGAAACTCGGTTCAATACATTATCCAAAGAACAGCAATGGAGCATTCCCCCAGGATTCTACTTAAGTGTTAACCTCCACTAAGAGATCCAAATCCCTTTGTGGGGCTTGAGCCCACCACCTTCTGAACCAGAGAAGAGGAGATAGGGGGAAGGAAATTCAAAGGAGGGGGGAAAAAAAGGCCTTTGAAACCCTCCAGATCTGAAAAATAAAATCAATTGCTATAAAGTGAATAACCCATCTTCAGCAACTTGTGCTCACTGGGAGGACAGCAATGTGCACCCTACACAATACCAGCAAATGTTATTAATTACAATGGAAGATAGAAAAAGTGAAGCATGGTAGACAGTTCTGAACTGTAGCCGTCAATCGGTGCATTGTTATCGAAAACACGATGTGTAATCTGAGCAAAAATAGACCCCTCAAACAGGAGGAAACAACTTAATCTGCTTCAATTAACAGGAGGGAATGTCAGGAAAACGGTTTAACATTCAACTACCCAACGAACACACAGATTCAATTCATCAAAAATTCACTCAACTGGAGGCAACTGGATAATGCAATATCGTCATGTTGATAGACTAATAGAAAACACTTAGAGCTCACTGTCTCTTTGTTTCCTTTTTGCAGTCACAAAAGCATCCTGTCCTTCATTAAGATAATTGTTCTGTTCTCCCTCTGGTGATAGAGCGCGTGGAAATCTTGATTTTCAAGTAACCTTGAAGTCTCGGAAACAAAAATCAACAAGCCTGCTCAGCACTCCCACATCAATAAAGAGAATTTACAAGGTTTGGTTTTCATTTTGACAACGGCACATTTGACAACCATCAATGCCGTTTGTGCATTCAGTGAGAGAGAGAAAGAGAGATAGGGAAAAAGAGAGAAAGGTGGTGGTAGAAATGAGACCACTGGAGGCCACAAGGTTCATCTTGACGAGTGTGCCCGCTCTACCGTTTCAATTTCCTCCTACCCCATTCTCTCCATTCTTTTTTGGTCAGCCGGACATCTGACAGCTGCCGAAACCCATCACCATGTTTAAGAGTCTCCAAACGAGACCGAGTTCCATGCATGGCACCTACACATGGAAATTCCTGGCTTTGGAATGGAATTCAAACTCTCTCTCTGTGTGCAGGGACATAGCATGCCACAAAGTAAAATTACCAATTTCATTTCAGGGATTGTTGGCCTGGACATCGGGAGAAACTCCCTTCTCTTTTTGAATTATGCCATGGGATCTTTAATGTCCACCTGAACAGGTGGATAGGGCCTCAGTTTTATGTCTCACCTGAAGCACGGCACCTCCAACAATGTACTAGAGCATCACCCTACAAGTCCCAACGTGGGGCTTGAACCCACAACCTTCTGACTCAGAGGCAAGAGCGCTACCAACTGAGCCATCCTGACCCATTAGATCCTCTTTTTGGTCACACTCAAATTCCACCTCCTCTGTAAATGCCAATGTCTTTATGAAGCGCTTCATCCTACATACAAGAAATGATGATCCTGTTGTGCTGAGCTGGAGCCGTGCCCCACACTCCCTTTATTTCCTTTAATATAAAGCGTTTAAAACGTGTATGTGATATTACCACTGAGTAGTTTTGTTTACAGAGGTCAGAAAAGCAAATGGTAGGATACACTGCGGTTTTATGTCAAAGCACAATAAAAACCACATCAAAATAATTAATACTTAGACCGTGTACACTTGCAGGAGGCAGTGTGGGCACTTCGCTTAATGTAACATTTGTGTCAATAGTCTGAAGCCAGAATTCTTTCTGCCTCAGCCACTTGTCAGCATTTTGCTGGAAACCGTTTATTGTTACAGTGGCCTGTTTCATGTCCCCTGTCCTATCTACCCCACCATCAGCGGGCTGGGGGGGATCTTAGCCATTCTGCTCCCACTCTGACTCACTCCCCTTGTTCAAGGCCCATCTTGAACCATCTCTTTGTCCATCAAACCACAGGTTCAGGCCACTGGAGGGAGTAGAGGCGTGGCAGGGCTTTGGAGGTCACAGAGGTAAAGGGAAGCAAGACTGTGGAGGGCTTTAAACGTGAAGTTAGGGGCGTTGCAGCTCATCTTGTACAATAAGACTGATTTGGTGCTGGTGATTTGAGTATGGGGGATGTGACGGTACGGGGGGACGGGAGGCATAGATTTATCTACGATCAGCGAACAGAAACCTTGTATCTATTGACCAACAATCAATAGATATATTTTCCACAATAATGGTAGCAATGAAAGATATTAATAATAATTCTTGCATTTGATATGCCTTTCCTGTCAGGAGTATGTCTCAAAGAGCTTCACAGTATATACCGTAAAGTATGATGGCTGTGTATTCTGTACGTGATCACAGCAGCCAATTTGCGCACAGCAACACCCTACCCTACAAACTGATCTGGATAGAGACATTAAGACAGGAATTGTGCTCTTGGATGCATCAAGGTGATAGGACAAGAGGACACAGGCTCGGGATTGTGAAGGGGAAACAGCAAGACTTTTTTCATATATAAACACAGTGGGTGAAGAATGCTGGAACAGGGGGATTGAGGTGAATATTTCAGAGCTCAATGCTGGAATGGGAAGATAATGAACTGTTTTCTGGAAAGACAAAATGAGCCAGAGAGTCTTCATGGAACCTCCACATGAATGCTTCTGTCCGGTTTCATTTTGCAATCAATACGAGTGAACTGAATGGAGTTCTGTTGATTCCCTGTTAAAGCAGAGGGTGCAGTATTCTGGGAAGGGAGGGGGAAGAGGAGTGTGTTGTCCCAGGGCTGTTACGAACAGAAAATTATCTCAGTTGACTGGTCAAGCCATTGCAATGAAATGTCAATTAGTTGACCCATAAAGGGCAGTTTTTAATGAGAAGCCAAAGGCATCCCTGTGGATTTTTATTACTCTCATTCTCTTGTACAGACAGCAAAGCGCAGTTTGTAGTAATTTATGTGTACTCAGGATTTTGATCATCGTGTGGAGCTTGGGGAATGCCCTAATACACCCCAATGGTTAAGTCAACATCACAAACACCTCATTTCAAACCCTTCAGTAAACTTCAGACAGGACTAGCAGATTGGCTCGGCCCGTGGCTGAACTTCAAATCAGGCTGATTTCAGGGACAGACTTGTAAGTGACCTGGTAGAGATTTTGCCCTCGTCCTCGCCTTACACCAGGGCTCTTCGTCTCCGTCCTTAATTAAATATTTCACGGTACACTATCATCCAGCTATCGGCAGCAACCTCCCCCCTACCCACCCCAAGGAGACATTCCTGCCAGCGAACGTTTTTTTAAAAAAATAAAAGTGCCATCGCTATACTTGAAAAGAAAAAAAATTCCAAGACTATAGGGAAAGAGCAGGGGAATGGGACTTATTGGAAAGAATTTTCAAAGATCCAGTATGCTCACGAAGGGGTGAATGGCCTCCTTCTGTGCTGAAGGATTCTATAATTCTCTTGTTAACTTAGCAAATTGGACAAGGAAAGAGAGCACCAAACGAGCAGCCTGGGAATAAATCCCACACGCGCTCAGTAAAACAAATTATACTTCGCTTGCGCAAGACTCAGAACTCATCAATGCTTCAGCTGGCAATGAACAGTTGAGTTTCACTACCCTGTGGTCTCACAGTTTTGAATTAAACTCGATCCCAGGGTTTTCGACTCTCCCAAGACAACAAGACTGTGGAGCTGCTTCCCTCCCTCAGTCCACAGGCTTTTTAATTGATACTACCTACCCCACTGTTGTTTTATACATTTATTTTGTCTTCTCCCCTCCCGCTCGTTCAATGAGTACCAGCCATAGTACAGTCATTGCCCAACAGGCTGACCTTTCATAATACAGTTGTGTTCAAGAGAGAATTTATTACAAGTGCAAAAACCAGTGAGGAAAATAGACTCAGCAACTTTGTGAGGTGTGAAAAGCTGGAAATTCAAGTGCTCATAAGATGAAGATACTGACAATAGCTTTTTTGAATCCAATGCACATTGCCCAAGTCTGTTTAGTGGAAAATGACACATTTCAAAGCACGTAATGTCTTGTCTTAATGTTATACTTCTGGAAATCAACCTAATTGAAACCACGTCAAAAAGAGGCTTTTAATTCATTCAACGTCGGTTTCACACTCCACTACAATTTTGCAAATGTGTTATATTTCATTAGGAGTGCTGCGTTTAGTTAAGATCTCACTCTTTTACAGGGCTGTAAAATTGTCTGAATTAATGCAAGCAGCGTTCATTACAGAGGTGATTTAGCGCGAGATTGATCTGACTTGTGATAGTGGAGTCCTGCAGCTCAGTGGTTAGAGCACTCACTTTGCAAGCGAGACACCCGGGTTCAATTCCAGGCAGGACAGGGCAAAACCTTGGGCAAGTTTCCTTACTCCACACACCTAATAACAATCCCTCCCCACCACAAAAATAGAAACAATTTGACCACTCAATCCATGACTGCTGTATGCAATTGGCTGCCGCGTTTCGCCCACAAAATACACCATCAATCCACTTAACAGTGTATCTCGCTGACGTGAAAAGGTGCTATATCAAATGCAAGGATTAATTATTATTAACTGTGGACATTTAAACCTCATTTCTGTTGCAGATCTTAGTTTCACCACATTCCAGGTCGGAGACTTGCACTATGAGTTTTGCGTAATAATAATGAAACACATAATAACATTCTGTTTGCCAACAGAACTATACATAAGACAATCGTTCTCGGTGGAAGGCAGAGTGAACATAAACACAGCCAATTTAAATATTTATAAAAGAACAATGCAACTCTTAAACAACCAAATTGGACTGTGATTGAATCAATATGAATAGCAGTTGATCTTAATGTTGAGTCCTGTACTAATTGATTGGGGCTGATCATAAAATCACAGCAAGAGCCCTGGAGAGTGGCAATTAGGAGGGCAACAGAAAAAAAAATCCCTGTCATACCCCTGCTCACTGTATTCTAGTGACAAGTAATAATAATAAAAATAAATTATACTACTAACATTTGATATAGATAGTTCCTCATCACATCATCAAGAGATCTCAAAACACTTCACACAATTATAATAATAATCCTCACATTTTGTACAGTGCTGTTCACATTCAGAGAGCATCTCAAAGTGTGGTGTGGAGCGACTGTGTGTTTTGTAAGCAAACGCGACAGCCAATTTGAGGCACAGTAATGTTGCAGAAACATCCATGGAGTGAGTGATTATCTTTGATGCTGTATGTAATTCTGTCAGGGTTTAATGCCAGCCATATATGTAAATCTCTCATCCTCCACATTGATAAGATATCCTATTGTAAGACTGAACATACCACACCAGGGCTCAGACACTGTTTGTTTCATTTCTGTGGGACGGGAAGAGGTGAAGCTTATCTATCAGTCATGATAACTCCAAAGATCAATAATCTCTCCAGTTAGAAACACAGGAAGGTTCAGCATTAGAAAAGCTATCTACCGTTCACCTTGGCTGTCCAAAATACGACCTCACAATCCCACTCTACCAGGCCACCAATATTTCATCCATTCCTGTCTCCAAACATGTAATCTACCTTCACTGGCAAATGCTTCCCTTTATCAGATCGCGAGCACTCACTGTTTGAGCAAAGATATTCCAATCTTTAAAAAAAAATCCCAAGATAAATATTATTTCCTTGAGCACCTTGGTTGAAGGTAACACACGCATGTACACATGCACACACATACAGCACCGCAATAAGCTTTAATCACACAGACACATAAAAAAAAACTCTTACAACCATCCAGGAGAAATGACATTACACGCAGGATGGAGAGCACTAGAAGTAGATTGAAATGACATTAAATAAAAGCTATAAAAAGGATGTCATATGAACAACAATGGTTTTTGAGGCTGTGGTAGCTCCTGAGACAACAAGTTACATTTGTATAGTGCCTTTCACATGGGGACAAAATAACTTGCATTTGAGTCACCCTCCTACCCTACCCTCCCTCCACCCCTCCTGATCCCAACCCCTAGCTCCGGTCCAAATCCCTGACTGTCCAGCACCTTCGGATGTCCTCCCGACGTGAAAGGCACTATACAAATGTAATTTGTTGTTCTTGTTGGGATACTCCTGGAGTCTAACCAGTGAAAACTCTATAGCTTGCTGTTGACAGCGAGAGACCTGGGTTTGATTCCCGGCAGGGCGACACGTTGGGCAAGTTTCCTTACTCCACATGCCTCTGTTTATCTAGCAGTAAGTAGGAACCTGTTTGTTAGTCGATTGGTGGATCGCTTTTCCGGGGATAAAAATTCCTTAAAAAATGTTTTTTTGAAATAATAATAATTTGGTCACTCAAACCACGACTGTTTGTGGGACACTGCTATGTGCAATTAGCTGTCGCGTTTCGCCCACAAAATGTATAGTCAATTCACTTCATAATATGTTCTGTGAAGCGCTTTGAGACGTCCAAAAGGCGTGATAAGGCGCAAAATCAAATGTAAGGCTTATTATTGCAGGGCTTTAAGACATCCTCTGCTGGACACCCCAATGTGGGGCTTCAACCCAGAACCCTCTGATTCAGAGAGTGCTACCCACTGTGCCGGACTGACACCTAACGGAATTGACTGCTAACATTCACTTTCAAGGTCTGAATACTTGGTGAGGAACTGCCTCCATGGAAGAAAAAAAGGGAGTCAATGCCTCCAAGGGTGGGGAGAACATTGATGGAGTCAATGAAGTCAGCAGGAGCAGACAGATGTATTCTGAGCACAACAGACTGTTACTGTAGCACTGTCTGTGGGAGGCAAACAGCATGTTGTTGAAAGAAAGGCAATTTTTAAATATACATTATCTATTCAAGTGAAAGCCCTAAACATTGAATATTCTCATCAGCCAGTGTTGAATTCTCAATGAAAGGAATGAACGCAAGATTCATTGAAGCAAGTGACCTGCTGGGCTTTACAATTGAATGGCACACTCATTGCGCTTGCTGAAATCTCAACGGTTCTTTACACTCATTGATTGGAACAGCCTCTCCCAGGGAGCTGAGGAGCAGTGATTTACAATGTACGCCACCTCCACCATACATCCCATGCCGCTACTCGAAAAGAGAAGAGAGTTTCTCCTTCGCGGTGTGCTGGCAGACAATTTCCCAAAATAAACTGGTCATTCGTCACTTCATAGTCTGTTTTGGGACATTGTTGCTGTGCGCAAAGAGCCTGCTCCATTTTTCTACAAATACACAGTCACTACACTTGACAGCAATTCCCTGTGAAGTGCGTTGCCACATTTTAAAGTCCTTGGCACTGTATCAAACATAAGGATTATTATTACTACAATGAGATAACTAGAGAATAATTGAAAATCACAGGAGAGGGGATCATATCCTTTGAATTGCTAACCTGAAAGCTCACGTGGTGAAGCTGTGATTGACTGATGTCAATGCCAAGTGTCAGATATCACAGGTTCTCTCAATCTATCATGTGCTATTTAATTAAAAGCTTCTGTAACGGATTAAAGCAATAATTGGACTGGTTTCAATAGACATAATTGGTTTATAGCCACTGTGAGAGAGATTGTAAGCAATTGAAAGTTTTTTTTTATATAAATACTGCTTCTGAGGAATGTTCCAAAGACGAGGATTGTTGCCAGGATTGTGATTGCAGCTTCTGTACCTTGCCCAGTGTAATCATTCTTTATGCGTGGGCTTAGGCACCTTGAGTTCACTATTGACGACGGACCAGCCAGCCTGCCTGCCTGTTGATGGACCATTCACTGCGGATAGGGATTTTTCCCTCTTAGCTCCCATTAATAACAACCTTCTAATAATAATTCCTGCATTTGATATAGCGCCTTATCACATCGCTGAGACATGTCAAAGCGTTTCACAGAATATGCTGCAAACTGGGTTGACTGTGTGTTTTGTGGGCATACACGGCAGCCAATAACGTACAGCAGTGTATCCCACAAACACTTGTGGATCAAGTCTGTGAGCCAAATTCCTAATGATTAGGGTAGGTAGGGTGGTCCTAGCTGCATAAGCAGCAGGAAGCTTGCCGAACAGTGCTCTCAATGGCAACCTATGTGGTTTTATCTGGTTAAACCCTCGTTGTAGCTCCAGAAGTTAATGGTGGGGTTATGTTAAGGTGGGCAGACTGTCACAAATCAGCCTTGATTTGCAGGTATCCAACACCTCAGAGGTGAAAGGTCAGTGAGCAACTTTATTGTGCCACCCCAATTTTTCCCCCAAATTATTTTTCGTGGAGCAAAACTGCAATGCTCTCGTGGACACAGCAGTTAGCACTAATTGTTTGAAACCTCATTACTTAATTTCCTTGCCCTCCACTTGCCAGAGAACACTTAAATGCCAATGTTGCTTGGCAACAACCAATTAATGAGGCTTGAACAGAGTGATTAAAATGGACCTTGTTTTTACAGCCACAGCAGTACAAGTGTGATGATTCCATTTTACTCCTCCAGAGCTGGCATTGTGTAATGCTGTCTCTGTTGCCTGCTTTAGTCACCGCTCTTCAGTCTGGCTGAGCGGAGGATTGTTCAAGGTTTGAATGACGGAGCTCACAAATCAGGAGGCGTTTTGGTCAGGAAACAATTGAAAGGGCATGCATTTTTTTTCTCTGCTGCCCCCTTTATCACGTCAAAGCATCTCCAAGTGCTTGCAGTAATTCTCGTATAGTTTAGGGAAGGTTTTTTGTAGCTACACCGAGACCGGAGAACAGAAAGACCATAATAATAATAATCCTTGCATGTGATATAGCGCTTTTCACGTCAGGAGGACGTCCCAAAGCGCTTCACAGAACACACTGTAAAGTGAATTGACTGTATATTTGTGGGCGAACACGGCAGCCAATTGCGCACAGCGATGTCCCACAAACAGTCGTAGATTGAAAATGACCAATTTATTATTGTTTTTGGTTTTGGAGGGATTATTATTAGGTGTGTGGAGTAAGGAAACTTGCCCAAGGTTTCGCCCTGACCTGCCTGGAATTGAACTCAGGTCTCTCGCTTGCAAAGCGAGTTCTCTAACCACTGAGCTACAGGATTCCACATAGCACAGAGTTGCAAAGGGCAATTTCAGGACAAACACCAGGAGGCAGCCATTTTGTGCCCAGCAAGGTCCCCTCAAAACAGCCGTGAGGTGAACAACCTATTTATGCAGACGGGTGCCAGCGAGAACACCAGGAGAAACTTCCCTTCTTTGTTGTCATATAGAGCCATGGGGTCTTTTCTCTTTTCGAATAGTGCCATGGGAACTTTAACGTCCACCTCAACAGACAAACACAATCTCGGTTTAACATCTCACATGATGGACAAGCTGTCCTGAGGAGAGCAAAGGAAATCGTACTTAAAAAGCAAGAGAGGAGAAGGTACCTGCTAGATACTCTCTACCATGTCTGGACTACAAGTTGTGAACCATTTAAAATCGCCCTCAAGAATTCTGTAAAATTGCTGTAACATCTTTAATTACAATAATTGCTATGTCTGTGGCTCGTTCTGTAACAGGCCTCGCATACGTAGAGTTCTCCTGGGAATGGAGTGTGCCTGATGGGTTAAGAACGCAGGCAGTGCTCACTGGGTGGGGAAGAAACTCGGAGATGCACTGCTCTTCACATGCTGCTGTGAAATTTTAAAGTCAGGGCAGGCAAGCAGCAAGGACTAGTGTCCCAACCCTGACACGGGTTCATAGAAATAGGCCAACGGGGGTGAAAATACCATAATCACTTGCTTGGATCTGCTAAAGTGATAAGATTCTATATCAAATGGAAGGATTATTACAAAATGCATTTAAGAAGAAGCTGGATATACACACAAACATGAGGAAGGAGGGAATAGGAGGGTATGGGAGGGAGTAAGGCGCAGGTTGGAGACTCATTGAGTATAAACCCTAGCATGGACTGTACAATCTATGTAAATCTAGGGAAATTATGTCAAATATAAATTGTGTAGGCATTCAGTGCCCACGAGGCAGAGTTACACCCATCTGATTAACAGCTCAGAGTTCCTTGTTAGACAATCCAGGTAATTAACTCCGTATTTCAACTATGATTTGCGCTTGTGAGCTATGAGCAAAGAACCAAACAATTTAGTTGTCGAGTTTAAAGTGATGGTAAACCTTGGGAGAATCTGGGTCCAGATTTCCTCTATATTCTTTGTATTTCAAAGCATTCAGAATTTGGCAAATTGTTGAATTAACTCTCAGTTTTCAAGCCAGTTTACTATAAGTTTTTTTTTGAAGGATAAACTTAATACTTTGCCAAATTTAGGTATTCTATCATGCAACATCAACGGAGCAAAACTCAACCTAGGTGCAATTTCTTCCAACGAGTGAGAAAACAGGCTGGCTCAGGTGGGAGCGCTCTTGTCTCAGAGTCAGAGGTTGTAGGTTCCACCACGTGGTGACTTGGAAACAAAATACTCTATGTTGACACTCCAGTATGGTGCCGGGTGAGTGCACATTGTCAGAGGTGACGTCCTTTGGATGAGACGTGAAACTGTGGTCCCATCTGGCTGCCAGATCAGTTGGATGTTAAAAATCCCAAGGCACTATTCAAAAAGAGAAGGGAGTTTTTCCTTTCCAGTGTCGTGGCCAACAATCCCACAAATAAAATTGTACATTTACTTTGTGGCTATTTGTGGGACATTGCTGTGCATAAAGTGGCTCTTCGAGCTTGCTCCATCAAATCATTAGACCTTTTAATTCCAATGCCCCATGCTTTTGCCTCAATTACCCAAGTCCCTATCTATCTCTCTTTTGAACATCCCTATTAATTCCATCTCTACAGTTTTCTGGGACGGAAGATTTCACATCCTCACCATCCTCTGCGTGCAGAAATGCTTCCTCAACTCAGACTTTCAGTCTTCAACAACAACTGGCATTTATATAGCGCACCTCACACAGGGTAGTGTCCCGGAGCGCTTGACAGTGGTGGAGTACGATACCAAGCCGGCGCGAGTGGGGAGGTGACCGAAGGCATGATTGAAGAGGAAGGCGCAGGAATACAGGAAGAGATTTTCAGAGTTCCAGGGCTCAGTGGCTGAAACAAAACAAAAGCTTTCAGGCAGGGTGCTGGCCCTTTAAAGAAAAAAAACACTGAATGAGAAGAACGATATGGGAGCGGCCGGGTAAAAATAGGCGCGCCAATTCTAATTTTAATAATTAATAACACTAATTATTCATGCAATCTATCAACTGACAGGATAAAATTAATGCATCCTGCTCAACGTCTATTTCAAAAAAATGATAGATAGGTATCAGATCTGGCAAAGCTGCCAGAAACCTACTTGCAGTGGGACCAACAGAAAATTTATGGTACATGAAAAAAAAATGCCTACTTTGACAACTCTTTTGTGGGCTTTACTTCCACGTGGTAAAATGACTTTGTCGTCCTGCAGTGCCAACACTGCTGCTCATTAAACATTTAAACACCGAAATTAGAGCATTAAGCAAACTCTTGAGATGTCGTCCTGTGCAAGAGAGGAAACGGCAAAAAAGATGTGCATGAGAAAATTTAATGGGAAATAAAACTAATAATCCTTACATTTGATGGAGCGCTTTTCTTGTCGGGAGGTCGTCTCAAATCGATTCACAAGATTAACTATAAAGTGTAATACCAGTGTATTTTGTGGGCGGACACCGCAGCCAATTTGTACACAGACATGTCCCACAAACAGCCATGAAGAGAGTGACCAATTTTATCCAAGGGTCTGGCGAAAGGACCTCGACATGGTAGAGGCTGAACACCAACTCTCTGACAACTCCTCTTACCTCGACCCGGACCATGACCCCACAACTGAAGCCACCATCACCGGTACAGTCAATGACCTCATCTCCTCTGGGGAGCTTTCTCCCACAGCCTCCAACTTCATAGTCTCTACCTCCTCCCCAAGATACACAAACAGGACTGTCCCTGGAGACCTATTGTTTCAGCCTGTTCCTGCCCTACCAAACTTAGCTCCTTATATCTGGACTCCATTTTTGCTCCTCTTGTCCAGGCCCTACCAATCTACATCCTGATTCTTCTGACACCCTCCACCACTTCAATAATTTCCAGTTCCCTGGTCCTGACCATCTCCTATTTACAATGGACGTTCAGTCCCTCTATACCTCCATCCCCCAAGGACAGCCTGCAGGCCCTCCACTTCCATCTCAAACATGGGCCCAACCAGTCTCCATCCACCGCCACCCTCCTCTGTCTGGCTGAACTTGTTCTGACATTGAACAACTTCACCTTCAACTCCAACCACTTCCTCCACGTAAAAAGTATCGCTATGGGAATCCACATGGGTTCGAGCTACACCTGCCTGTTTGTTGGCCACCTGGGACATTCTTTGTTCTGGGCCACTCAGGTCCACTCCCTGACCTGTTCCTCAGATACATTGACGACGTGTTGGGGCTGATTCTTACTCACACAGTGAGCTGGAATAATTCATCAATTTCGCATCCACCTTCCACCCCTCCATAATATTCACAAAGTACATCTCCAAATCTTCACTTCCTTGACTTCACCATTTCCATCTCGGGGCATAGATTATCTACAGATATTTTTTACAAGCCCAACAACTCCTACAGTTACCTGGACTACACCTCCTCCCACCCCACCTCCTGTAAAGACTCCATTCCCTTTTCCCAGTTCTTCTGCCGCATCTGCTCAGATGATGCCACCTTTCACACCAGAGCAACTGAAATGTCTTCCTTTTTCTTCAACTGAGGATTGCCATCCACTGTAGTAGGCAGGGCCCTTGACCGTGTCTGCCTATTTCCCACGCCTCTGCCCTCACCCCTTCCCCCTCTTCCCAGAACCATGATAGGGTCCCCCTAGTCCTCACCTTCCACCTCACCAGCCTCAACATCCAACAAATAATTCTCCGCCTTTTCCAGCACTTCCAGCGTGATCCAACCACCAAAATTATCTTTCCCTCCCATCAGCATTACAAAGGGACTGTTCCCTCCATGACTCCATGGTTCATTCCTCCATCACCACCACCAGTTGCTCTCCTCCCCCCGGCACCTTCCCATGCCAGCGCAAGAGATGCAATACCTGCACTTTCACCTCCTCCCATACCACTGTCCAGAGCCACAAACACAGTTTTCAAGTGAAACAGTGATTTACGTATACTGCCACCAATGTAGTTTATTGTATTTGCTGCTCACGATGTGGTCGCCTCTACATTGAGAAGACCAAACTCAGCTTGGGTGACCGATTTGCCGAACATCTCCACTCTGTCCGCGAGCACAACCCTGAGCTTCCTTTTTCTTGCCATTTCAACTCTCCCTCCCACTTGCACTCTGACCTCTCCATCCAGTCTCCTACGCTGTTCCAATGAGCCACAATGCAAGCTCGAGGAACAGCACCTCATGTATCTGCCAAAGACCTTACAGCCCTCTGGCCCTTCAAATTGATTTCAACAATTTCAGAACACAACAGTTCACATTCCCCCTCCCCCTCTTCTGTGACCATTACCACATCATCTGGGTCCCAGACACACCTTTTCTCTCTCTCTGGTCTGTCTGTTTTGTTGCAATTCTCCCCCCACACTTTATTTTGCATCATTAACACCCCCTTAACCCATCATCCGCTGTCCCCCACCCCAGTTTCTCCTTTGTCTTCCTTGCCCTGCCTCCCCCCTCTCTGTTAGTCCTTAAAAGCCTCTCCGTCCCAACATGCCCCAGTTCTGACGAAGGGTTGTGGACCCGAAACATTGACTCACTTTCTTTTCTTTATAGATACTGCCTGACCTGCTGAGGGTTCCCAGTGACTTCAGATTTCTAGCATCTGCAGTATTTTGCATTTTGCTTATCTGAGGGTTTGTTAGCTAGGACACTTCTCTTTTTGAGCGCCATGAGATCTTTAACATCCACCTGAACATGCAGACGTGGCCTTTGCTTTTACTTCTCATCTTTATTTACCCACAGTTTCAAAGTACTGTCTCTCTATGAGGGTTGCAAACCTTTCCCCTCCCAAGTCAAAGCATCATGACATGCAAGAGCGGCCATTTGCCTTCACTTGGAGTCACGTTACTGATGTATGTTAATTGAGGGGCATTGGGGAATGTTCATAAATCGTACCTATATTTTTGCCTTTTTCATGCTGGGCTAAAAACATCACAAACACAGCTTTGCAAAGGTTTGTGGCAGAATAACAACTTACAATTAATTTTAGAGCCTTTCACATTGGGTTGGTGTCTCGGAGAGCCTCACAATGATGAAGTCTGATGTCGAGGGAGGGAGACAGGGGAGGTGACTGCAGCCACAGTCAATGACAGTCACAGTAGGTTTTAAGGCAGGATTTAAAGGGAGTTCCAGAGATCAGGTGCGCAGTTACTCACCGCAATGAGCCATCTACAAATCACAGTCTGTGCCACGCACAGACAGCTGCAATATATGAAATGATTAAGAGTCTTATCAGCTTATTCAGACTCTATAACGGGAATGAACCAGGGTGGAAACCTAATAATGGAGCAATCATATAGAAGTCCCAATGCCACTCACCTGTAGCCTGACAAGCATCGCATTTACATTGTAAACACCTCTGTGGACACCAGCAGCAGGCAGGAATTCGACCTCGTCTTAGCCTCCAGGACAGCAATACCAAATTACATTTGTATAGCACGTTTCATGTCTGGAGGGGGGTCCCAAGACCTTATCTCTTAAAATATGACTGTGCAGGCAATGCCAGCCTAATTTGGAAGCCAATTGCCATGCAGTGCTTAACAAGAACCAGGTCAGAGTTGAACAATTTTGCAGCAAACTTTAATTCTGAGGGCAAAAGGTCTCACGTGCTAAGAGCGGGTGGAATTTCAGGCCTGCTCTGCTCGGCACATCGCAACACTGCATGTCATAAGGATGATGACATCATTAGCAGCCCGGGCCATATTGACGAAAGTCATTAAGCAGAGAGCCTGCTGGGCAGGGTAATTCACCATCTCATTAATCTCCACTTGACACCGTGTTGCCTCGGAGTTTGCGGTTCAGTGAAATCAATTGAGAACACAATGTCTGCCATGGGCTCAGAGTACTTGCCCTGGGTCCAATCCAGGCTCTGTGCAAACATTTATCAGACACCTAGCAGAGCGCTACGTAATCTCATCCAGGTCTTGTCAAATGAAGTTCTGGGTTACTGCCCACAAGACGCTGAACTGTTTTCTTTTCAACAATAACTTATATTTATATCATATCTCAAGATCATAATTTCAAGATTGGTTTGGATGACGAAGTCCCTTCGGCACATTCCATTCTCATCCATCATCCCCTCAAGATGCTTTTTAAATGCTTCCAGTCTCCTGGCCTCAATCACCCTTCCTAATAACCTGTTCCAGTAATTGATTACCTGGGGATAAAGAAAAAACTTTCTGGTGCCTATCGTGAAATTGTCCTCTTGTTCTACTGTCTCTGTGCGTGCTGGAATGTTGTTCTGGGTTTATGTTTTCAATGTCATTTGGAATGTTATATATCTATGAGGTCTTCTCTCAAGACGGAAGAGCCGTAGCTTGTCTAACTGGGTTTGTTTGCATATTAGTTCTAAGTTTCTGTTGTTAGGAAGAGTTCTTATTTATAAGTTGTGGGTTTGAGCCCCATGTCATGACTTTAGTTCACAGTTGAGGCCACATTTCAATGCAATTCTAGAGAGTGGGTGAGCTTTGTTCATTTCTTCAGAGGAGACTTTGAACTGGGTTCCCTTCTGCCTGTATGTGAAAGATCCTGTGACATTGTTTGAAGAGAGAAGGGAAGTTGTTCCCAGTGCCCTCGTCAATTGCTCATTCGCGTCATCACTGTGCACAAACTGGCAGATGCGTTTGGCAATAAATACAGTCACTACATTCGACAGCAAATACCCATGCAGATCTTCGGATGAAACGTTAAACCGAGATCCCATCTGCCTGCTCAGATGGGCGTTAAAGATCCCAAGGAACAATTCGAAAAGAGAAGGGGATTTCTCTCGGTGTCCTGACCAGATAAAATTGGTCATTCGTTTCATGTCTGTTTGTGGGAATTGCTGTGCGTAACTGGCTGCCGTGTTTCGCCCACAGAATACACAGTCAATCCATTTTACAATACATCCTGTGAAGCGCTCTGAAGTGATAAGGCACTGTATGAAATTCAAGGATTAATATTATTAATACCCGCCCCACCGTTGGCGGGAGAGCCTTCAGCCACTCTGCCCCCAATCACTGGAATTCCATCCCCCAATCACTCTGCCTCGCCCCCTCCTTAGCCTCCTTCAAGTCCCGCCTCAAGACCCTCCTCTTTGACCATGCCATCGGCTGCCCCACTTTCCCTTCCCCTCCTTTTTCCCCTTCCCCCACCCGACCCCAGCTCGTGTCTGAACTGCTGTACTCTGTGCAGCGCCTTGGGACATCCTCCCAACGTGAAAGGCGTTGAAAGATGCATGTGCTGATGTCAGGTGAGAACAAAATAGGGTTAGGAGTCATCCTCGCTCCCTTTCCCTCCCACCACCCCCCCACCCCCCAACAAACAGTCGTGGATTGAGTGACCAAAATTTTTGTTTTGAGGAATTATTGCCCCTGGAAAGCGATTTGCCAATCAAACACTGCCTCTATACTCTGGCCTTAAAACCAGGTTCTTACGTACTGCTCGGTAAACAGGCATATGGAGTGAGGAAATGTGCCAAAGGTTTCGCCATGCCAGGGAATCGACCCCATATCCTCCCGCTTACGAGGCGAGTGCTCTAACCGCTACGCTGCACAAATGGAAGGGGAACACAGGAACGCAAGGGGAGTTGTTGGGCTTTGCGGTGAGGGCTTTGGGCTCTACCAGTAAAATGCTGGCCCCGGCCTGTGTCTTTGCCACTGAGTCTGATAACAGCTGTAATATCTCACCTACTGAGATGAGATCTGCTGAAGTGTGAAATTAATAAAAATGAAAAGTCCAACATCCAATTTCAGGATTTGTGACTAGGGAAAGAGTCAGAATAAAATGTTGCCACTCACCGACAAGAATAGACTCCGCTGAGATGGCCCGTCTTTCCCTCCCCCTCCCTCGTAGATTAAAAGAACCTCTTGAGACTCTGTGCTCACACATCAGTAACAGCCCCATAGGAGGGTACTGGAGGACAGACTGTCCCTGTGAGTGAAACACTGCCCTCAGCAGCACACTGTGCTTTCCAGAGAGAAGGGAGGAACCTGGTGACAGAGGCAAACACTAAGCAGGATATTTCTTCTAAACTTGCCCCATTTTTTGGTAGATAATTCCGAACGTAAAGCCCCTTTGTTGCTGACTTGCCGATAGGTGGCATTGTCAGATGTGCAGGATTTCAACTCAACTCAAGAGATGCCTTGCTCATGACAAAGCCTCTGAGAGGACGGAGTTTAGTGTTGGGGAATTACTGGAAGCAGAGAAGGGGCTCAAAATACATATTGTTACATAATACTTTTAGCATGTGGGATATTGACACTCTGGCATCCCCAAGCCTTGGCTCTCGCCAATCTCCGAAAATAGGAATGCAGGGTGTGTCCTTCCACGGAGACATTGCACATTCCTTTCAGGACAGGGACATTTCCATGTGTTGGTCGACAAATATATGGAACTCAGTCCAGTTTGGATTCTCTTAAGCATGGTGATGGGTTTTTGTATGTGTCAGACACCTTGCTGACCAAAAATAAATGAGGAACAAAAACAGAGAGAGCTGGGAAAACTCGGCAGGTCAGGCAGCATCTGCGGAGAAAGGAAAGTGAGTCAACATTTCGGGTCCACGACCCTTCTGGGGTGATGATTGTAATCATCAATCATCTGCAATCATCACCCCAGACACTCTTTGTCTCTCTCTGGTGTGTGGCCTATTCTGCACTAGTAACACCTCTTCTCCCCAGTTTTGTTTTAACCCACCCGGCTTTTGTTTTACGCCACTATCACTTCTTTAACCCATCAACTAACACATTCTCTCCTTTGTCTTTTTTTTGTCTTCCTTGTTCTGCCTCCCCCTCTCAACTTGTCCTTAAAAATCTCTTCCTCCCAACATGCCCCAATTCTGACGAAGGGTCGTGGACCTGAAACATTGACTCACTTTCCTTTCTCCATAGATGCTGTCTGACCTGCTGAGTTTTCCCAGCTCTCTCTGATTTTGTTTTAGATTTGCAGCATCTGCAGTATTTTGTGTTTTGAAAAATAAATGAGGGATGAGTTATCACAAGTGGCTGTTTAAGCCTAGTCAATTACAGCAGTAAAAAGGGAATTGGATAAACACTTGAAGAATGCAGGTACGAAAGGGAAAGAGCAGAGGAATAAGATTAGAGAACAGAGCTCCAGCGGAGGAACTATTACCAGCATAGACACAATGCTGGGAAAGAGCAGAGAAACAGGAGCAGAGTAGAGAACTCCATTGGGGCAGCCATCGTCGACATGATAAGGAAAGAGTAGAGGAATAAGGTCAGAGAGTACAGCGCTGAAGTGGGGGAATGAGCACCAGCACAGACACAATGGGGAGAGAGCAGAGTGAAGCATTTCAGTGGTAAGGTAGCATGGGAAAGACCTTCTATGTTGTGATGAACTAAGAGAGGGTAAAAGATAAAGAATAAAACAGAGGTGGACTGTGATTTACTAGCAACAGCTCTGAGCATGGAACAATTCCCAATTGATTACCAAACACGGCATCAGTTAACATCAGTACAAAAGTGAGCTCCCAGCATGAGCAATTTCTTTGTCAGGCAACTCTTCAGAGGAAGGAGGTTTCTCTGGACCCAGCAGTCCCATGCGGCAAGTAAATCAACCGCTAACTCAATCGCTGAGCTCTGACTCTGTAACACTGGCAAGTCTCCCAGTGCAGAGTCTGTGCTTGCCAGCACTGGTCGAGATCATTAGCACAGGTCTGTGGAGTGGAAGGGAGCTGTGGCAGCTGACACCACAGCACAGCAATAGGTTGACTGAGTTGAAGCCCCCCTGTTGAGGGAAGACCTGGCATTACATCGCACCAGCCGCAAACATATGTTAGATGAGCACATGTAGTGGAAGGGTATTAGAGGATACGCAGAATTGGAATTAAGGCAGAAGGAACATGCATATGCACGAATACAGTGATTCTGTGTAGCAGATTTTTATCCAAGACCCTAGCAACTTGAATGAAGTCACGTAACCTGCATTTCCCCTTTACTCAAGAAAACATTTTTGAATCTTGGCGAATTCTGTTCAAATAAATTGCAAACAAAAAGAAATACAAATAAGACAGCATTCCAAATAATTGGTGTGGGACAGCAGCTCTCAAACCAATTTCTATTCCCAGTCAACTGATCTTAGCTTGGTTTGCTGTAAAGGGGTGCAATGACTGATCGTAGCACCACTTGTAAGGGAAGGAAAGGGGTAAATGCTCTGTCAGGGCGTCTGCTGCAAATGGCAATCGCCTGCTGGATAATTGGGACATAGGCACGATGGGTTTCGGTCGCAATACACACCTGCTGTTCAGCTGGACGTTCAAAAAGAGAAGGCAATATCTCCTGGTGTCCTGGCCAACAATCCTCCAGATAAAATTGATCACTCACTTCATGGCTGTTTGCGAGATAGTACTGTGTGCAAATAGGCTGCCGTGTTTGTCAATAAGTACAATAATTACACTTTGTTGCAATTCCCTGTGAAGCACTTTAAGATGGACTGACATTATGGATGCTGTACAGAAACAAGGAATATTATAACAAAATTAGTTCCGCCACCAGGTCATCAATTAGGAGCAGGGAAATGGAACGCACATTCAAAGACTCTTGGCTTGATTCTTTGACGGGATTTGAGCCGTACACTGACATTTCCATTGATCTCTTAATGTCAGAACACATATTATTGTCAAAATGCAGCAGGTGTGGCATAAATAGTACAGAAGAGCGATTTTCTCCACAGCCCATATGGCGGGGATTCTATAAGTGAATTACAGAGAAGGCTTGCAGATGTAGAGCAGGCTTATTATCAATTGCAATGCTTGGTAATGAGCTGTCAAGTGAACCTTGAAAGAATTTGCATTCCAGTTAATTTCTGCTGAACATCCCTCACTCTCTTTGTCCCGACTAGTGTTTCACTCTAGCCTTAACATTAGCAGCGTTGGACTTCACTCCTGAAATAATTTTAGGGGGACACCAGCGAATATTACTTTATGCAAAGGGTAATCAACAGATGGAACGGACAATTAGGCTAAAGGTTGCTTGTGGGACCTCACTGTGCACAACTGTCTGGTGTATTTACATACCACAAACAGTTACTCACACTTGATTAGAATTACTTATGGCTCAACATATGAATGCCATATACACAAGTTCTTTCTTCCTTTCTCCAATTCAATATCCAACTCGGGGTCTTTAAGTGACTGAACTTCTAAGACCTGCTCATTTCTATCTGTTCCCAGCTCCATCATTAATCCATGTATAGATTGCAGGTCAGCACCAATTCTGAATAGATGCTGAATCTCCCTGGCTTTCCTGATAACGTACCCACAGCATTGCCAGTTACCTCAATGACAGCCAATAAACCAAACTAATGGCCGAAAAATTGATTGCCAATTGCTTAACCTCAAAATCCTTCCAGAACTCGAAATCTGAAAATCCATCAGGTCTTCCTTTGACATCCACACATCATACAATTAACCTGAATCACTTCTAGCACATTCATCACATTTTAACATTTAAATTATTGTCACACCCATACAAACACTTCACCTCTTACTTCCTGGTGTCTGTAAGAGTGTGACAGCACAGGATAACCATGGCAGTGCGGTGTGTGCATGCATGAGGGGGGCGGGTGGGGGGGGGTTTAGAGAGGGAGGTCAGGTGAGAAGAGAAAAAGAGAGTCAGAATTTATGGCTTGAAATGAAACAATTGATTTGATTCCGAGCCGATTCAGATGGCTGGAGGAGTGAGGGATGAGGGTTAATTCATTAACCTTTCTTCCAATCCTTTAATCTGATGAATAATTCAATGCATCAGAATCTGTCCCATCAAACGGCCCAGTTAGAGGCACCTCAGAGAGAGAGAGAGAGTGAGAGAGACGGCAAAATTGCCTGGATGAATTAACTTTAAAGCACCGCAGTTAAAATGCCAGTTGGAAATTGTCATCGAGCTTCGTAAAGAGAGTTTGCTCTTCTTGTAGTTTGACATCTGATTTCTGCTGGATTTATTGCAAAAACAAACCTGGCATTTAGCATTGTGCCCTATGTCGTCAAAACATCTCAAACCTTTGCAAGATTCACTGCAGAGTGTAGTGGCTGTACTTTGTGCTGAATTGCTCAGCAATGTCCCCCAAACAGCCATCAAGTGAATGATCAATTGTCGGCCAGGACAACTCACTTCTCCTGAAGAAGCTGGATCCATCTGTACCTAGTTAAGAATAGAATTGAAGACACAGATAATCAAATCTGCTGTGAACTACAATGACTCCTGGGTAGCTGGAACTACGAAAATGTCATCTGCAGAACCCAATTGATCAGGATTGAATAATGTAGGTTACCGTTTTAAGATTAATATCCTACCATTTTGCTAGATTACCTAAGGGAATATTGGAGAAATGATAGAGCTTTATCTTCTTGAGTTCTGCTTGTAGTTATTCACCCATCTCAGCAGATTAAATACTCTGTGAAGAGCGCATTGTGGCAGGCCAGTGAAGGAATGGTTCTCATGGTGTGAATGGATTTATATTTACGTTTGTCTGTTCTTACGTATGTTGATTACAGAGTCTCGTGAGCCCTCGAGCAGCAACTCAGCTGTATAGCCCCACGAAAAAGCAACAATGAAATAGTGGGCATCTCCCCTATAGGATAAAAGAGTTCCTTCGGATGAGACGTTAACCCGAGCCCCTGTCTACCTGTTCAGGTGGATGTTAAAGAGCCCACGGCACCATATGAAAAGAGAGGGGAGCTTCTCTCCCAAATCAAATTGGTCACTCACTCTGTGGATGTTTGTGGGACATTGCTGCGCACAAACTGGCCATCATATTCGCCTACAAATGGAGTCACTACACTTACCAGTAATTATTGTGATGTGCTTTGAGATGTTTCCACACAATAAGATGTTACATCAGATACAAGGATTTAGTAGGAACAAGTATTTAGATTTAGGCCCTGATCAGACCTCATGGCGCTACCAAAGTCTGGTGTTTGGAGATGTGGAGGGAGAGGGTGTGATTACATTGGGGAGGTCCTATCCGGGGCTACACATAATGTGGTGTTTTTTTCAGGTACCAATGCCTTCTGCTGTCAGGAATGCCTCACAGTGCTGGTGCTTTATCACCTCACATGCAGTGCTTCTGACTGTGCCAATGACACTGAATAAATTTAGGTTCAACTTTCAATGAAACAAGTTTCAAAACCTATTAAGATCCTCGATTCTGAGAAACTCTCCTTCCAACCCCACTACCATACTATTAAATACAGTAAGGTATTCAGAAACGTACAACCTTATTTCAGTTGGAACACTCCGGTTTCTCAGTCAGATGGTTGTGGGCTCAAACCCCATGTCGGGACTTTCCGCTCACATAATCTAGGCTGACACTTCAAGTGAAGCGCTGGGGGGGAAGCACTGCACTGTCATTGGTGGCTTCCTTCAGAGGAGACATTAAACCAAGAGCTTGTTTGCCTGTTCAGGTGGACGTTAAACCCATGACAATATTCAAAAAGTGAAGTGAGTTTCTCCTGGCAAACAATCTCCCAGATTTAAAACAAAGTCATTCACTTCACGACTGTTTTGGGACATTGTATTATGTAAAGGAGCTGCAGGGTTCATCTATAAAATACGCTACACTTCATAATCATTACTTTGAAATGCTTTGATCTTATAGGTACTAAATCAAATGTAAGATTTATTATTATTTATAATTACAAGTTAATTTGGATTTGCTAAACTCAGAATTTGTGTCCTTCAAATCACAGTGCCAATGCTTAAGGTGAGTCGGAATGTTTGGGTGGTGCAGTTTATTGACAAGTTAACATGTAAATGTTTTCACCCGATGACATTTCAAGTGTCGCAACAAAATAGAAAGAAAAAGTCATAATGGACTTGGCAATTCCTCAGCAGTACAGTGTGGCCAGCAATTCTCTCCAAAATACTCTGCTCAGTGGGCTCCAACCTGCTCCACGTCTCCACCCTGACCGCACACCATCGACGACCGGCTATTCAGCCTATCTGCCCCACCTTTTGAAACTTCATCCCACAGTCCCTTCACCTCAACCCTTCCCTTACCTCCTTTGAGGCCTGTCTCATCATCCTCCTCTTTAACTGCACCTTTGGTCCTAACCCTATCCTCCCTACTCTCCACCCCATCTGATCCCACCCCCAGCTCGGGTGCACAATCGTCCCAGCACCTTGGGACATCCTCCTGACATGAAAGGTACTATACAAATGTAATTTTTTGTTTTTGTTGATGATGATGATGACTGTAAATACAAATGTTGGAAAAATGCCAAATTTCATATTTATGAAGCAAACTCATTTTGATTCAGTCAATCAGATGAGTATTTTTGCTCATTTTTAATCGCAGTAATATCGAGAACACGCAGTCATTTCGAGAATAATATCAGTTTTAAGACTCAAAATCCTTAATTCGCAATAATCCTTGCATTTGATATCACAATTTAACAAGTCAGGGGGAAGTCTCAAAGCGGGACACTGGATTCACTATGACTGTAAAAGCAGCAATCAATTTATAATAATAATAAGATTATACGATTACATTTGTATAGCGCCTTTCACGTCGGGAGGATGTCCCAAGGCACTGGAAATTTACACACAGCAATGTCACACAATCAGGAGGAATAACTAATTTATTTGGAAGTTGGTGGCCAGGGTGCTGGGAGAAACTCTTCTCTTTTTGAATAGTCTCACGGGTTCATTAACTTCTACCTGAGAAACGACATAGGAGCTCAGTTTAACGACTCTTAATAATAATCCTTGTATTGGATATAGTGCCTGATCACGTCATTGAGATGTCTCAAAGCGCTTTACAGAATATAATGTAAAGTGGATTCATTGTGTAATTTGTGGGCAAAGTGTAGCAGCCAATTGAGCACAGTAGTGTCCCACAAACAGCCGTGGATTGAGTGATCAATTTTTTTTTGAGGGGTTACTACTCTGCAAAGCAATCTGCCAATTGACTAACAACCGGGTTCGTACTTACTGCTAGGTAAACAGAGGCGTGCGGAGTAAGGAAACTTGCCTAAGGTTTCACTCTTCTGAAGGATGGCACCTCCAACAATGCTGCATTCCCCCAGCACTGCTCGCGAGTGTCAGCCTAGACATTGAGCTCAAAAGTCCACAACATGAGAGTTTAACCCGTAACCTTGACGCAGAGGTGAAAGCTACCATCTGAATAGGTATATTTTGTACTAAAAAGAAGTGGTCCATGCAGTTTGATTGGATCTGAGTTCTCTCATTTTGCAAAACGTTTCAAATCAAGAGATAATGTAACATGGAACAAATACTCAGAGGAGTACTGATGGTAGATTCAGCAAAGCGTGCTGTAAATTACAGCATTTAGGAGCTTTTACACGATGGGTGGTTCAAAAGGCTGATCTATGATCAGCACAAAAGCACTACACAAAAAGATGACTCTTTCAACATCCATCAACATCACTATTTACTTTACATCACGCAGGATATCAGAGAGGAGCAGGAGAAAAGGTTAGAGAGCCACACCACACCGACAATAAGCAGCAACAAAAAATGGATTTGAAGCACTGGTACAATGGAAACAACAATTATTTGCGTTTACGGAGAGTTTGAGATTTATACGAGCTCCACGTATTATGTCATTTTACTGATTGGCTAATGAATGGCCTGACATCTCAATTCTTTGAATTGTTTTAAAAAGGCACCTCAGGTGTCTTTACGGGAGTGAACGAACTCCCTTTCACTTGTCATGATGAAACGGAGGGAACGTGATCACGTGCACAAAGACACACACACACACACAATTATTGTATGAACAGTGCCAAGAAGCGTGGAGAAGCACAGAAATATATGACCACAACAAAGAACCATAGAAATGTATGGCACAGTAGGAGCCCTTTCAACCTATTCTTTGTTTGGGAGGGGTTGCTCCACCAAGAAGCCACCTTTCCAACGAAGCCTTAAGAGGGACCAGCCTGCGGATTGCTCTTCGCAGTCTCTGGTGAAGCGGATAAAGCAAGCAAAGGCTGAGGTTATCCAGCCAAGCTTTCTTGTTCCTTCCCCCACACCGTGGGAACGTGATTGACCTGTGCTTGGCAGCTTCTCATTATGTCTGGGCCAAGATCAATACATCTGACTATGTGGGGAAATTGCGGGCCTGAGTTCACATTCTGCATCTCGGAGCTCCTACACACAGGCATGTCATTGCAGGCGACCTTTTCAAAATGATTTCAACTTCACGCCGTAAATTAAAATGTAGCGTGGTGAGCTTTTATCTTGCTTACATCTCCGACATTCATTACTGCCTGCTTGTAATTGCTGGTTGTCAGTAATTAATTAGTAACAGTTTGATAATAGAAGAATTCATTACTGCTTCAGGTCCAGTATATCCTTTCTGCTTAATTTTATACTGCTCCAACTTAGTGCAAATTACAGTAAGATTGATGATTGCATCTTTGTCTAAGAACGTCGCCTTCAATCAAAAGCGATCATCCCATCCAATTGCTTTTCTGGTATTAATCTTAGTTTCATAATTAGGTTGAGACAGTATCTCATTTGGATCTCAACGTTCCTGAATTTCCCAGGAGTTTCCCTGGTGAGGCTATAAAAGGATCCCATTGTAGCCAACCGAGTGGATGTGCACAAATGCAAGAATTATTATTATTATTACTGCTAGCCAAATATTTAGGAGTTTGAGTGTATCACTCCAGTACTCTTGCCTTAGCATCAATGGTTCCCAAGCCTATCACAAGATTAAGCACGCAAACGGGAAGAGGCAGCCTATAAATCCAATCTCTTGGAAGAAAATTTACAGTACAGTAATGAATAGATTTCAGCAGCTCCAGTAATAAACAGGTGTTATTTATGTGACCGCTATTTGCTGCTGTCTCACCACTCAGAGAGTAGAGGTTTATTGCACCACTGCTCAGAATAGGGAATTTTTTTTCGATATTTTTCAAACTCCCTGTTCGCGTATTAAAGATGGTTCACAAAACTATATTTAGGTTGTTTAATTGTTTTTTTGCGCTGGATGAAAAATGCTGCTTTGCTGCTGTCGGCCACTAACGAGATTCTCCCCATTTTCAAGCATCGCCGAAGGCGCTGTGTGTCACAATAATCCTTCATGTACGTTCCTTGTGTCAATACAAACTGTATCCCACTATTAGATCAGTAAAACTCACATAAGTCGTATCAACTGGGACCATAATATGTAATGACTTATGCGAATTGCAGGCAAACTGTATAAGTCGTATAAAATACGATTTAATCAATAATCTACACTGCGCCGGCATAACTCAATGCAGCCAGTTACTGCGCGTGCAGTAATTCGTCACTGTACTGTGGGTAGTGCACAAGTGGAGACGGGTCATGACTCCGTTTCCAGTGATTTAATACGTCCAGTTCTGTCGCCGCACGCGCACTTATCGGCAAGTGTAGGATCACACAGAATCACAGGAAATGTTCTTCTGCCCAAGCGCTGATGAATCAAGACGACAATTCCAGCGATTCAATGCAGCTGGTAAGTGCGGGAGTATTGTGAGAGAGGGGTGCAGTGTTACGAGTTAACAGATGGTTAATACAACTAATGCAAAGAAATCTAATGGTTTTGATAGGAAACTGAATGGGACTCAGGAGCATGCAGGCAATTACCTATACTAATAAAATGACAATGTCTGTGTGTGTGTCTGTGTAACTGCCAATAACGCAATAACCAATTGATGTAGAGACATGATTTATTCCTCATCAGAAAGGTCTTGCATGCACACGTGTAATGAGCATATTTTTTTGGGAGAGATCCCCTATCGTTGATGAGCTATATTTAAAAAATGCTTTAATTAAGCCCCAAAGTATGAGGTATGCATTGGTATTCTGCCACAAAGTAGTCTCAGAGGAAATCACACACCCTTCGAGAGAGGTACATCTATACTATTAAATTCTGCAACAATGTAGTGACAGAAAATCATGGGCATATTTTTGGGGGGAATTTGCTATCATGACAAAGGATCCAATATAAAATGTAACTTTCAGTATTATTTGATATTACATTATTATACTTTATATTATATTTATATTAGATTATTATACTTTATAAGATGGCACTCTTCTCAGAAAATTTCTATGTCTCTCTTTGCGTCAAAATATCTTGAAGTGCTTCCCACGTAATGACTGTTATGTGCAGCGACTGTTCTTGTGGGCTAATAATAATAATCCTTGCATTTGATATAGTGCCTCATCAGGTATTCGAAACCTCTCAAAGCGCTTCACTGAATATACTGTAAAGTGAATTGACTGTATGTTTTGTGGGCGAAACGCGAAACAGCCAACAGGTGAACACAGCAGTTCCACAATATTCCACGGGAGTGTCGAGTGGATGTCTGACACGCGTGGGAACCCATAAACCATGCTTATGATTATTGACCTGGAATTCCATGTATGCCACCTCCACATAGAAATTCCCAAGTCTGGAACAGAATACGCACTCTCTCCTACTCAGCCTGATTGTCAACCTGAACTATGTTTCTACCAATGTATTCAGGAACTGACACTGATCTGCAAACAATACAATAGCTGTGGATTTATTTAAAAAAAACAAGAATAGAATACAACTTCAGAAGTGTTCTGCAATTCTCTCCAACATTACAACACCGAGAAACTGCTCTCCTGAATCACCCGATAAGCAGGCCAAGCCGTGGTTTGGCCCAATTTAGGCTATCTACCATATTCCCATTCCTCTTCGACTGTGCTTCCGGCCACCTCACCCCCGGTTTGGAGTCAGGCTCTCCCACTGTTAAGCGCTCTGAGATGCTACCCTGCGTGGAGGGCGCTATATAAGTGAAAGTTATTGTTATTGTATATGTAGAACTGTGACCTGCTATATCATACTGAAGATTGTCAAGTTAATTCTGTTATGCAACAAAGCAAAGACCTTAATTGGAGAACGATTGACTGAAATCAATAATCTATTTACACCCTCTTTAGAAAGCCTGTTTAGTCAATTTTAAAGTTAGTACCTAATTACCACTTTAGAGATTTCATGTGCCCAATATGTTAAGGGACATGAGAACTTTCAACTGTGGCGGAATGAATTTGTCTGGATAGGGCAACTCTTGTCATCACTTGTCATCAAGTGACAAATTACATTCTGTTCATCTGTAACCAGGGCTCCCTCTGCCTCATCTTCCTTGACCTCTCTGCTGCCTTCAATACTGTTGACCGCTCTATCCTCATCCACTGTTTCTCATCTCACTTCAACCTTCATGGTTCTGTCCTTGAATGGTTTAGATCGTACCTCTCACATCCCCTCCATTTCATCTCCACAAACGGTTTCTCCTCTAGCCCCCGCACCATCTCGTGCAGCGTTCCTCAGGGCTCTGTCCTTGGTCCCCTCCCCTTCAATATCTATATTTTCCATCTTGGTGGGGTCAACTTCTACACGTGTGCAGATGACACCCAACTATATGTCTGTCAGACATCAAGTCCTGGATGAGAGCTAACTTTCTTCAGACCAAGGCTTTCCTGATTGGCTCCCGTCAGCACCTCCTCACCTCAGGCACTGATAGCATCACCATCCAAGGATGCACACTCCACCTTAATAAGTCAGTCCGGAACCTTGGCATCTTGTTTGACCCTGAACTATCTTTTCTACTCCACATGCCATGACCTGCTCTGCCTTTCCCCACATCCGCAACATTACCTGGCTCTGCCACTGTCTCACACCACAGGCTGCCAAACCCTCATGCATGCATTCATAACATTCAGACTTGACTATGAAAACTCCTTGTTTGTCGACCTCCCCAACTCCTCCCTCCATAGGCTGCAGATCATCCAGAACTCTGCAGCCCATGTCCTCTCCCACACCAGGCTCCGTGACCCTATCACCCCCATCCTCACCCGACTCCACTGATTTCCCATCACACAGAGGATGCAGTTCAAGATCCTGGTCCTCATCTTCAAAGCCCTGCATAACCTCATTCCCCCCTACCTCTGCAACCTCCTAACCCCCTACCAACCTGCCCACTCCCTCCGCTCAGTGGCCTCCGGCCTGCTTCATGTCCCCCGCCTTGCCCGCCCCATCATTGCCGGCAGACCTTCAGCCATTCTGCCCCCACCCTCTGGAACTCCATCCCACAGTCCCTCTACCTTGCCCCCTCCCTTGCCTCTTTCAAGACCCATCTCAAGACCCTCATCTTCAACCATGCTTTGAATCACCCTCCATCCCCCCCTGCCCTCCACCCACCTCAATCCCGACCCCAGCTCGGGTCTGGAATACTGACTGTCCAGCACCTTAGGACGTCCTCCCGACGTGAAAGGCGCTATACAAATGTACTTTAGCTGCTGCTGTTGTTGTCACCACAAACATAAAAGTTATTTTGGTTCATCTTACAAACAAACTTGTACTGTAAGTGTTACATGAATATTATTAAAGCAGTTAGCCTGGTTCAGGTGGGAGCACTCTGAGTCAGAAAGTTGTGGGTTCAAGACCCACGTCAGGACTTTGAACTCACAGTCTAGGCTGACATTCCAGCGCAGTGCTTGGGGTGCGCTGTATTGTTGGAGGTGCCGTCCTTTGGATGAGACAATAAACTGAGCATCACACAAAACTCAATTCAATCCCGAGTGTTGGATTGAAGAGTTGGCCTAAGGATGTGAACCTTTCATCACAATAGTCAATGAGGAAGGGCTGGAAGAAAGGTCAGGCATTTTGATCGTACTTTGTCATGTCAAAATATGTTAAAGGATTTCACAGGTAATTAGTGTTAAGTGCTCCGAAACACTATTGGCATGAAAGGTGCTCTATAAATGCAAGATGAAGTGTAATCTTGTAATGTAGGCAAATACAGCAGCCATGAGGTGAACACTAATATTGCACTGGAGTTTCTGCCTGAATTGTGCGCTCAGGTCTCAATGTGGGTCTTCCAACCTGTTGGCGAGAGTGCCACCAAGTATCTGAGCCAATGTGGATAGGAGAGATTTGCTCCCTTACCTGGTCAACTGAGGTTCCCGTGATGATTTTATTTCTCACCCACAGCAAAACGTGCAGTATTTACAGCAAATTCAGAAATAGCGACACTCCAGCTATGATAAAGACCCCAATTCGTTTATTACCTTATTGAAAGGAATGACACTCTTATTCCAACAAAATTGCCACCCACTCATACTGAAACTCTAAGCACTAATCTCCCTGGAGAATACAAGGAACAATGGGATGCGTCTTACAGATCAGTGCAAATAAGTAATTTTTGTGAATACTGTTCAATTTATGTCTGCTCACTGACAAAATTCCTTTATTTTTTTTAAAAAAAGGTTTAACTTGGGTCAGTGATAGTAAATAGTTTACCTTAAGATTATAGATTTTTTCCGCAATGTACGCAGTGAGTTTCAGGTCAAACTGGTAGCGCAAGGCAATGGGAATCCAAGCCGGACTTCTTCTCGAGACTTGTTTAATCAGTGTCAAAGAGAGCTGGCTGCTCACTGGAACTCAATCCTAATCTCTGATCCATGAATTATCAATTACTAACACACAGGCAGCTAATACGCAGTAAACCAATTTTCACTGCATTCCACCAATAATAAAAGTAATAATAATCCTTGCATTTGATATGGCGCCATATCATGTCTTCGAGTTGTCTCAATGCGCTTCACAGAATATACTGTAAAGTGGATTGACTGTATATTTTGGGGGGCGAAAAGTGGCAGCCAATTGCACACAGCAGTGTCCCACAAACAGTCGTGGATTGAGTGACCAAATTATTATTTTTTCGAAGGGGTTATTACCCCCAGAAAGTGATCCATCAATCGATTAACAACCAGGTTTCTACTTCTGCTAGGTAAACAGAGTCGTATGTAGTAAGGAAACTTGCCTAAGATTTCACCCTGCCAGGGAATCTAACCTGGGTCCTCTCGCTTGCGAGATGAGCAACAACAACAACAACAAATTACACTTGTATAGCGCCCTTCAGAAAAACGGCCCAGGGCGCTGGACAATCAGGGGTTTTGGTCCCCAGCTGGGAGCTGGGGTCAGAAGGGAAGGAAGGCAGGGGGAGTTGGGGGTGTCCGAAGGCATGATCGAAGAGGAAGGTCTTCAGATGGGACTTGAAGGAGGCTAAGAGAGGGGCTGAGGCGGAGGGATTGCGGGATAGAGTTCCAGAGTGTGGGGGCAGAGATGCTGAATGCCCGACCGTCAATGGTGGGGCAGGAAGTGCGCTAACCACTACACTTCAGGACTCCAGAAATTAGAAATAAGATCTCAGACAGCAAGTGAGGGTTTCATCCACACAAATGTTTTCCCTTAATGTGGCAGCGGGCCTTCAGTAACCATTCACGGGGATCAGTGAGCGTCAGCCTGTCAGATCCCTATAAGCAGCACTTAATGCTCATGTGCTATTGATTTTCCAATCGTTTTTGTATTTTTTTTCTTCTCGAAGAGAAACAGACATTCATCTTGGTACATTGGTCTGAACGAATACAATTACTGCCGGAAGCTGATAGTTCCAGCCCAGCAAGGCTTGCAAGATGTGAACTCTAAGATCATTTATGTGACCTAACCAGTCAAATGGCTTATTAATGGAGTCAGGAAATGACGGACAACATTTGGATTAAAATAGCCGCGCACAATCTTTTTTTAAACAAGAGTGGCTCAATTTATCTCCATCAGATTTGACACCAGACTGTAAATAATGGGTTGTTTTCTTCTCCGCCCTTTGACATTCCTCGAAGACGAGCAGTTTTGCAATCGGTGGCGACAGCTCAGTCCCACAATCACATTAGGGTTTTCAATCGGGTTTTGGGAGGACATCCTCCTGACGTGAAAGGCGCTTTTTAAATGCAATTTGTTGTTGTTGGGTGTCAGTCTGGCTCAGCTAATAGCACTACTGGCTCAGAGTGAATTCAAGCGCCACTTTAGGACTTGAACACATAGACCAGACTGGTACTCCAATGCAGTGCTGTGGGGGTTGCATTGTTGGAGGTGCTATCCTTGGGCTGAGATGTTATACCAAAATCTTGTCTGCCTATTCAGGTGGATGTTAAGGTCCCGTGGCACTATACGAAAAGAGAAGGAAGTTTCGTCCAGTGTTCTTGGCCATCAATCCTCCAATAAAATTGGTAAAATTATCTTCATAGCTATTTATGGAATGTTGCTGTGCATAAATTGGTTACAAAAACAGTCACTGCACTTTACCATAAATCGTGTGAAGCGCTTTGAGACGTGAAAAGGACGTGAAAGGGACTGTATCAAATGCAAGTTATTAATATGCATGATCCAAGAAGCTGAATCGCATTATATATAAGAGGAAAACAGAGCACACAGAAGTTAGAAGTTGATCCACGGGGTGGCAGAACAATTCCGTACGTACTTATAATAATAATCCTTACATTTGATATAGCATCTCATCACACCGTCAAAACTGTATTTGCAGTACATTCTCACAGCGCTCGACAGGCACACTTTCTAGATTTACCTTGATCGCTGTCAGCTTGTATATGAAGGTGACATCCCCTTGTTCTGGACTCCCCTAGGAGAGGAATGCCATTGGCATCTATTCCTTCAATTGGTAAACAAACAAAGCCTATCTACTCCTTTGTGATGAATCTTTGACTGGCCATTATTCTAGATCAGCCCAATCTAGTCCCTCACTCTTGAAGATATCTAGATCTTTCCTCCGTCACTTACCCCAACTAAGCTAAACCTCCCTTGTACCTCTTCAAGCTTACGTTCAGACACAAAGATTTTGTACAAGAAAAATAACATCTGAGAAGAAACGGATGACACTACCTGACAGCAAGTTATATAAATTCTATTAATGATCTGACATTGTATTCAAGACCAACTCAGCCTCAAAAAGCTGATAGCAACTCAGGAAAGATATGCATTCTCTTTATATATATATATATATATATATACACATGTCAGACAATCATCATGAGTGTAAGCCCAAGAATTAGAAGGGGGGAGAGGAGAGGGGGAAGGAAAGAAGAAGATCTATTCAAAACTACACTCCATTTAAATCACATCCAGAAGCTGCCTGAAGCAAGCGAGAGAGAGTTAACATTGCATTGCCAATGAGATTCATCTGCAATCGCAAGGCTCCACTTAAATCATGTCAGAGGAAATGGAACGCTCTCTCTGTAAACCCAGCGCACGCTGCAGGTTGATAATAATGGTACAGTACATAGAATCTGTCGCATTGACTTGTCAACAGTGAAAAGCAGATACCGCGACCCAAGGGGTCACCAGTGTATTATTCTGCAAGATGCTTCCTACAGAAGTAAGAGGATGCAGCGCCGATTGGTTCTGACACATCGGTGCTCTGTTGCGACACTGAACAAATGTTTTAGGGCAGCTCAGTGGCTGCGGTCTAATTGTGTTTGCATGTATACGTGTGTTTCCTCTCCCACACTGGCTTGTGTAGCTGTGTTGGAGCCGGGTCTGGTTACCGGCAAAGGGAAAGTTTGAGTGTTCAGAGCAGGTGGTTCCCCAGGCAGAGCGAGCTGGATGTTTCAGACGCTCACAGACCATTACAGCACAGCCAATTCTACTCAGCAACTGTGTTCTGAAGCTTTGTTCAACACTCCACTCATACCCTTTAAGACTTCCCCTTTTCACTCACCAATCTATGATAACCCTCTTTGCCAGGACTTTTGATTATCTTTCCCCTCCCCACCCCCTTGGCTCCTACTCCCACCTCGGGTGCGAAGTCCAAACTGTTAAACTCCTCGATAAATCATAATAATAATCCTTGCATTTGATATAGCGCCTTATCACGTCTTCAATATAGAATATACTGTAAAGTGAATTGACTGTATACTTTGTGGGCGAAACACAGCAGCCAATTGCACACAGCAGTATCCTACAATCAGTCGTGGATTGAAGTGAGCAATTTATTATTTTTTTAATGGAATTATTACCCTTGGAAAAGCGATCACCAATTCAATAACAACCGGGTTCTTACTTACTGCTAGGTAAACAGAGGCGTGGGGAGTAAGGAAACTTGCCCAACATTTCGCCCTGCCGGGAATCAAACCCAGGTCTCTCGTATGCGAGGCAAGTGCTCTAACCACAGGACTCCAAAGACCCAAAGCACTGGGCACTCAAGGATGTGCACCCGAGCTGGGTGGATGGCATTAATCGTGACCAAAGACGTGATAAACAACAACAAAATTATATTTGTATAACGCCTTTCACATCGGAAGGATATCCCAAGGCATTGGACAATCAATGTTTCAGACCTGAGTTGGGGGTTAGGATCAGGGAAGGTTGAGGGCGGGGGAGGAAGGATGGTGACCGAACGCACCATCGGAGAGGAGAGTCTTGAGACGGTTCTTGAAGGAGGCAAGGGAGGGGGTGAGGTGGAGGGATGCAAGGTGGAATTCCAGAGGGTGGGGTCAGAGTGACAGAAGGCCCACCCGCCAATGGTGAGGTGGGCGAGGGACATAAAGCAGGCCAGAGTCCACTGGGCGGAGAGAGCGGGCAGGTTGGTAGGGGATTAGGAGGTCGCAGAGGTAGGGGGAAGCAAGGCCATGGAGGGCTTTGAAGGTGAGGACCAGGATCTTGAACCATATTCTCTGTGTGATGGGAAGCCAGTGGAGTTGGGCGAGGATGGGAGTGATAGGGTCGTGGAGCCTACTGCAGGAGAGGACATGGGCTGCAGAGTTCTGGATGATCTGCAGCCTGTGGAGGGAGGAGTTAGGGAGGCCGACAAGCAAGGAGTTTGCATAGTCAAGCCTGGTTGTTATGAATGCGTGAATGAAGGTCTCAGTAGCCTGCAGTCTGAGACAGTGGCAGAGCCGGGCGATGTTGCAAAGGTGGAGGAAGGCAGAGCAGGTCATGGCACGGATGTGGGGTAGAAAGGATAGTTGAGGGTCAAACAAGACCCTAAGGTTCCGAACTGGCTTAGTAAGATGGAGTGTGATTCCTTGGATGGTGATGCTGTCAGCGCCTGAGGTGCTGACGGGAACCAATCATGAGGGCCTCGGATTTGTTGACATTCAACTGTAGAAACGTAGCTCGCATCCAGGGCTTAATGTCTGACAGACATTCTGTGATAAAGTGGAGTAATTGTGTGTTTTGTGGGTCTGACTCCCTTTCAAAAGAACTGGTAGACTCTGTTTCAACCATGCTGCGGTAGAGTTTGTGGCAGAGAATTCCAACCAGCCTCTACATCGAGACATTATTTCCTAACCTCCCCATTAATTCCCTTTGTGATGACCTTACATTTGTGCCATTTCATTGCTGACTCGCTGACGTTAATATTATTATAATATAATAATAATCCTTGCATTTGATATAGTGCCTCATCAGGTATTCGAAACCTCTCAAAGCGCTTCACAGAATAGACTGTAAAGTGAATTGACTGTATATTTGTGGGCGAAACGCGGCAGCCAATTGCGCACAGCAGTGTCCCATAATAATAATAATAATAATAATAATCCTTGCATTTGATATAGCGCTTTTCACGTCGGGAGGACGTCCCAAAGCGCTTCACAGAATAGACTGTAAAGTGAATTGACTGTATATTTGTGGGCGAACGCGGCAGCCAATTGCGCACAGCAATGTCCCACAAACAGTCGTAGATTGAAAATGACCAATTTATTATTGTTTTTGTTTTGGAGGGATTATTATTAGGCGTGTGGAGTAAGGAAACTTGCCCAAGGTTTCGCCCTCTGCCTGGAATTGAACTCAGGTCTCTCACTTGCAAAGCGAGTGCTCTAACCACTGAGCTACAGGACTCCAGCCCATAACAGTAATGGATTGAAGTCACCAAATTATTATATTTTTTTCTTGAGGGATTATTATCAGGCGTGTGGAGTAAGGAAACTTGCTTTCCTTACTGACACATTACATTGTTCAGAATAAATAAATGGTTATGCCATGACTATTTCATAACATATTGTGTAATGGTTGGAATAATAAGACACTGACATTATGTAGTACAAAATCCAAGGTTTCACCCTGCCAGGAATCAAACCCAGGTCTCTCACTTGCAAGGCGAGTGCTCTAATCACTGAGCTAGAGGACTTATCTCTTATTTTAATGTCTTATCTGAAGGACGACATCTCCGATAATGCAGCGCACCCCCAGCACTGCATTGGAGTGTCAGCATACACTGTGAGCTCAAATTAATTTGATGACAAGGCAGACAGGACATTAGTTTAACCCCTTGGCCCTCTAATGGACGTTAAGGGTTCCATGTTGCTGTTTGGGAGAGAAGGGAGTTTATCGCAGTGTCCTGGCCAACAATCCTACACCCAAAACTAATTGACTGCAGCCCTCATCATTTCCAAGAACTGACACGTTACATTGTTCAGAATAAATAAATGATTATGCCATGACTATTTCATAACATATTGTGTAATGGTTGGAGTCATAAGACATACATTGACCGTGTGTAGTACAAAAATTAACATTTAACAGTTACCAAGGCTAAACCATAAGCACGATCTGTTTCTCCTTCCAGGGACAGGAGCTTTCAGTATCTTTGCATTGATAACCAGTTTCATGAGATATTATAGGAACACTCCAGGGGAGGCTGACAAGAGACATTATGAGCAATGACAGGGAAACGGAAGCAAACAGAACCCATTCAGCCGTAACACAACAGGGCAGCTCCACTAACCTACCGCTACAAACCCTTCCTTATGGCTTCGAATTATTATTGTGCTCTATCAAAGCAATCAAATTGCATAGTAATAATAATCCTTGCATTTGATATAGCGCTTTTCATGTCGGGAGGACGTCCCAAAGCGCTTCACAGAATATACTGTAGAGTGAATTGACTATATTTGTGGGCGAACTCGGCAGCCAATTGCACGCAGCGATGTCCCACAAACAGTCGTGGATTGAAAATGACCAATTTATTATTGGTTTTTTTTGGAGGAATTATTATTAGGAGTGTGGAGTAAGGAAACTTGCCCACGGTTTTGCCCTGATCTGCCTGGAATTGAACTCAGGTCTCTCGCTTGCAAAGCGAGTGCTCTAACCACTGAGCTACAGGACTCCACTTGTAACAATCTATGAATTATAATCCCCGTTTTTATCTTTACAGGGCTTTTCTTCCCTCAATTTAGATTCACATAATATTCCACAAACAATTGTGGATTGAGAGAGGGAGGGAGGGATTATCAGTCCCAGGAAGCAATCTGCCAATCGACTAATAACCGAGTTCCTACTTAGCGCTAGGTAAACAGAGGCATGTGGAGTAAGGAAACTTGCCTAAGGTTTCGTCCCCACCCGGGAATCGAACCCGAGTCTTCTCGCTTGCACCACGGGATTCCGCTATGCTTGATCATGCATCTCAGTCAGAATAAATCACGAGCTTGTTGTGGCTATATGAGGCAATATTACTAAGGACACAATATTACTAAGAATGAGGATCCTCATTCCTCAACGGTTGTCCTTGACGGGTTAAGCTGCAATGAGGTTCACTCTACAATAATCACCCTGCTGACCTCACTGCAAGGTTTAACATTCAATAATTTCCCTCGCTTATTCTAATTCATTGACCAAATGTTGTTGGATTTATGAATGCCTCAGTCCAGACCTTGCTGCTCAATTAGATATGGAAATTAATCGCAACGCCCTGTTATGTAACAATTACGCAATGCGATCACTTTGGGACTTGCTGAACATTTGATAATAAGATTATATATTATGCTTATTATGTTATCAAATAATAATAATTATAAAGTAATAATAAATAATTTGATTAATTCAAAGTGTGTGGAATCTGTATGACTGCATATTTTTTGCGTTTACAAAACAGAAATCCTGAAACCCAAAGCCTTGAAAAGATATTGCAGAATAGAGAAAATAGTTGATAAAAATCCATTGGCAAAGGTTGGAATCTCTGAAGCAGACCACCCTGCTTACCACACTGGCAGCTTGTGATCAATGATTTCCATTGCCTACTCCATCTGATACATTGACCAAATGTCATATTCATCTCTCCATCTCACTGAAAACGCATAAGAAGCTTAACTTCAGATCGTCTCAGCTCAGAAAAGGCTTTGGGATCCATTCCCAAAGTAAAAATTTAAATAATCCACACACAACTCTCTCTCTCATACCATTCAATCAATTTCTACTTACTCATCGCTCTCTGTGAAATAATTCAATACGGAAAATCTGTTCATCTTCCTTCACCTGAGCTCAGTTCATTGTTGTTGAGACTGTGACCATGTGAAACAGCAACAACCACCACCACTTTTATATAGCGTTCATATAGCACTCTTCATGCAGCATAACATCTCGGAGCACTTCACAAAGACAGGGTCTTTTAAGCTCGCCTAAGTGGAAGTGGAAAAATAGATTCGGGCGTCACATTTGGAATTTGTTCACATCGCCAAAAGGCAAGATGTAGACGAGGAAAAGGAGGGAACCAAAAATAGAATCCTGAGCTACTCCATTTTAATGGAGCTCTGGTCTCCTTTCAACCCACTCTAAACATTCCCAGATTCTGTTGTTTGACCACATGTGAAGAAAGAAATTGTCTCTTCATTCCCCCATCTATCTCTTCAGGATAAGGTTACTGGGAATCCTCACTACGGTGAGAAAACAATTGTAAATAATCAATCTTGTATTTGATATGAGCACCTTTCACATCAAGAGGACATCTCAAAGCGCTTCTCAAGATTTTTACGATGAAGTGTAGTGACTGTATATTCAGCCAATTGAGCATTGCATTGGAGCGTCAGCCTGGAATATGTTCAAAGTGTCGATGTAGATTGTGGCTTAAACTCACATCCTTCTGACTCGGAAGTGAGAGCGCTACTGACTGAGGCAGGCTGATGATTTGATATAAAAAAGAAGGGCAAAGTAGATGGGCACTGAAGATGCTGGAAATCTGGTATAAACACAGAAGTCGCTGGGAATACGCAGCAGGTCAGGCAGCATCCAATGGAGAGAGGAAAATTAGTTAACGTTTCAGGTCTATGACCTTTTGTCAGAACTGGGGGATGTTGGAAGTGAGCAGATTATATGAACAAGCAGAGAAGGGGACGGGGAAAGAAAGACAAAGGAAACATTTTTAAATGGAGGACAGAAGATGATGAGATTAGAAGTGTTGATATTGCAAGACAAAAGGTAATTGTCTGATCTTGTTCTTGGAAAATCTGAATAACTCAGAGGGAAGCATTTTACTCTCCGAGCGCGGGGTCTGTCAATCAGAAAGGGATTTACTCCTGTAACTTTCCCCTGCAGGAACCTCGGTCATGCAGGTGACGGCATCAGATGCAGATGATCCGACCTATGGGAGCAGCGCGAGGCTTCTGTACAGTCTGCTGCAGGAGCAAGAGCAGTTCACAGTGGACACCAAGACGGGTAGGAACTGAATCTTGTCCTGTTGTTTCAGGAGGGGAAAAACCCTTTGTCAGCCAGGCTGTGCATCAAGCAAGCATCAGCAAACAGATTCATGTTCAAACATAAAAAACAGATTGTGAGTCACCAGGGCTCAAAATTGGTCCAAATGCCTCATTGGGGGTCGATCATACCTCGACTGCCAAGGCGAGCAATCTTTCTGCTATCAATGTGTTACAAAGAGGCTGGGAGCGGGTGGGCGTTAACCCTTTATTGTCTCCATGTTACATAGAAATCTATTTATCGTCCTTTACAGCTCAGTTTTCATTAACTCACCTCCCCACTCCCCCCCCCCCCCCCCACCCCCCCCAACCCCACTCCTCTCTCTGTCCCTCTTGTGCCTGTTTCACTTTTTTAATCATTCTCTACACATTCCCCTTTCTCCCACCTCACTCCACAGGTTTCTCACATTCTCTTTTGCTCTCTATCAACACCCGCCCCCACACCCCCACCCCTACTCCCCACTTTCTCTGGCATATGAAAGATGTAAAGCCGTGACATTTAAAAAGGGTAATGATTTGAAGAAGAAAAATGTAGCAGTAATAATAAGAATCCTTGCATTTGATATAACACCTCATCACGTCGTCCAAACATCTCAAAGCATCCAAAGGATTTTAATTATTACATGCTGTCAATGTATCTCTAGGCAAATGCTGCAAAGGGATATGGGAAACGTGCAGGGATTTGGGATTAGGATAGTTAGCTCTGGTGGAGTTTCTGGCATCCATCTGGCAGGGGAATGTTGGCCAGGACACAGGGAGAAACTCCCTTCTCTTCAATTCGTGCCACGAGATCTTTAACGTCCACCTGAACAGGCAGACAGGATCTTGGTTTAACGTCTCATCTGAAGGACAGCACCTCCAACAATGCAGCACACCCCTAGCACTGCATTGGGGTGTCAGCCTAGACTGTGAGCTCAAAGGACTAATGTCGGGATTGGAACTCACAACCTTCTAACTCAGAGACCTACCAACTGAGTGCTACCAACTGAGCCAGGCTGACATCCATGAGTTGAATGGCCTCCTTATAGAGTAATTTCTATTATCCTCCATCTTCTTTCTATACTAATAAAGACAAAATTTCTGTGTGTGTCCACCAAGAACGCAATAACCGATTGACATAGATATGATTTATACATCAATAGGAAGGTCTTGCATGGGGGAGCGTCATGGGCACATTGTTGTTCGGGGATTTCGTAACGTGACCTAAACAAGCTCATCACACATGTATGGATTCCAAGAAGGAGTCCTCCCAACACAAGTCCTCCCACAGGAGTCCTACCACAGGAGTCCTCCTAACAAGGAGTCCTCCCAACCAGTAGTCCTCTCAACCAGTAGTCCTCCCAACCAGGAGTCC
This sequence comes from Callorhinchus milii, assembly GCF_018977255.1. NCBI lineage: Eukaryota > Metazoa > Chordata > Chondrichthyes > Chimaeriformes > Callorhinchidae > Callorhinchus > Callorhinchus milii. The sequence continues at coordinate 6,691,872 of NW_024704759.1, read as the reverse complement.
TCACATAGGAGCCCTCCCAACAGGATTCTTCTCACTGAGTCCTCCCAACAGGAGTCCTCCCATAGGAGTCCTCCCAAAAGGATATGTGTGAAATTTGTGAACAAGGGATGCTAACAAGTTCAATAGCACATTTTCTTAATCTTAAGGGATAAGGATGCCTAAGAACCAAAGACCAAGCCTTTCAAGGACAAATAAAAATGCCAGAGGAAAGAGAGAAGGCCAATTAAATGAAACTGGTTGCAAGCATAGCTGTAACAGATAAAACTGGTCCTGTATACTTTTCTCAAAACTTGGCTTTATAACAGGCACCAAAGTTCAATCAACCTTGCTAAAAATTAAGACAGGAGCATAATCGTTCAGCTGAAAACTAACCTGAACAATGACACCACATAGCAACTAATCTTATTGCTAAGAGAATTAGTATGGAATAATGGAGGAATTGACATAGCTACATCTCAGTATATCGGAAGTAATTAACCCACTTTATTTCAACAGATCATTATCAATGCAATTCACAACCTCCTTGGTATCCAATTGACAAAGGAAATCAATCAATCCATGAAAATTATTACTTATTTCTGGCAAAAGTTTGAAAAGCTGCCCTGAATTAATGTCCTTCTTTAACCCTGCTGATGTGTATGTAGACACGTCATCTTGTAATAATAATAATCCTTGTATTTGATGTGTGACTTCAACGACAAACCATCTCAAAGCATATACAGGGAATTGCTGTAAAGTGGAATGATTATGTATTTGTAGGCAAACACAGCAGCCAATTTGCACCCAGCAATGCCCTGCAAGCAGCCATGAATGAATGACCAATTTGATTGCTTAGTTTGGTCAGGACACTTGGAGAAATTATTTTCTCTTTTCAAACAGTGCCATGTTTATTAGTCAGTTGGTGGATCACTCTATGGGGGTAATAATCCCTCCAGAAAAATAATAATGTGGTCACTTAATCCAATGTCGGTGGAACACTTGTTTTTTGGACACTGCTGTGCACAATTGGCTGCCACCATTCGCCCACAAAATACAGTCACTCCACTTTATAGAATATTCTGTGAAGCGCTTTGAGACGTCGCAATGACATGATAAGGCACTATATCAAATGTAAGAATTATTATTGTTATTAATATTAGATCTTTAGTGTTCACAGAACGAGGCAGACAGAACCAGGTTTAATGTTTCATCCAAAGGATGACACCTCTAGCAATGCAGTGCTCTCCCAGCACTGTGTTAGAGCATCAGCCTGGAAGACTTTGAGTTCAAAGTCCTAAAATGAACACCCAACCTTCTGTCTCAGAGGTCAGAGTGTTGCAAACTGAGCTCAGCTGCCACCAGGTGTGGCTCAGTTGGTAACAGTGCCGTGGTAATCCCAACACCTTGGGACGTCCTCCCGACGTGAAAGGCGCTATTCAAATGTAATTTTGTATTGTACTACTCTCGCCTCTGGGTCACAGGTGATGCGGTAAGCTCTATGTTGGGACTTGAGCTCACAGTCCAGGCTAATACTTAAGCGCTGATGCTTAAACTGCCAACAATGGTCCAGATAAATAAATAGGTCACTCACTGCATGTCTGTTGGGGGGGATCTCACTGTGCTTAAAATGGTTGTCACTCATAAAACTATAAAACTGCAAGTTCTTTCTCTCTATTTAGATTTTCCATTCTGGGGTAGAATATCTATTCAATGGCAATTCCTTCCAACGTGCCAGTTTGTAAAACATTAAACTGACGGACAATAATTCGGAGTTTAAGCAAAATGAATATCGAGCTGCAGGTTCATGCCGTCCCCAGGGTGAGATTTTCAAATAGAATCATTTAGATCCGCACCGGAATTGATGGAGATCTGGCTTCATTGACCTGCGTTCCATAGCTATAGCGTAAGAGTGGCCTTTTAACAATGTGTCGGTCTTGCCAAAATGTCACTCATTAGGCGTGGCAAGGCATTCCTGTGCGGATGAAAAATGGGGCCAATTTCAACAACCAGCACTGTTGGAAACGAACATAGTTCATCATGATTAATTGCTTCGCAAATTAGTTGATCCTCACATTCCTCCCCCCCACCACCACCTCACTCCCCCCTAATTAATGTGATCTTGTTCTACGCTAAGAACGATAACTCCCAAATCCATCTGGGTGGGCATTGCTTGCAATTGACCACAGTGCAGAATTGCCCAACTTGTTAATGGCAAGGACAGTGACGCATTGGAACGTACAGGGCAAAAAAAATGTCATGTGATCTGTCCCAATGTGAAACTACAGTAAGTGTAAGCAGATAATAAATAATCCTACGCTCCTCTCCAACAATCCTCTGTTGAATTCTTCCCTAAATAGCTATCTGATTCCCTGTTGATTTTGCTGACACGTTGTATCTCTTCCACCTCCCTTAGTAGGATTGCCCACATATCATTATTATTATCATAATCTTTGCATTTGATGTAGGGCCTTTCATGTTGGGAGGACATCTCAAAACAATTCACAGGATATACTGTAGAACACAGTGCTTGGAATTTTGTAGTTGAACGCAACAGCCAATTTGCACACAGCAATGGCCCACAAACAGCCATGAGGTGAATGATCAATTTTATCTGGAGGATTGTTGACCAAGACAATGGGAGAAACTCCCTTATATTTTTGAAAGGTGCCATGAGGTCTTCAATGTCAACAGCAGCAAAATTACATTTATATAGCACCTTTAAAGTCAGAAAGACTTCGCAAGGCGCTGATACCAGAGTCCATCTGAAAAGGTAGATGGGATTTCGGTTTAACGAGTCAGCCCAACTTGCAACAGTGCAGAGCACCCCCAGCCCTGTATTGGATGGAGTGTTCAAAGTCCCAACATAGGGATTTGAACCCACAACCTTCTAACTTTGAGGCAAGAATGCTACCAATTGAGCCAGGCTGACACTATTTTGGGCTATTTCCAAGTTCGCCACCTGGGTGCCTCTCACTACCATATCGAATACTGCTTAGCAGATGATTGATATTGGAATTATTGATTTGCAAGCCACAAATTTCTGGCCATTCCTATTTAAAAGTACAGTGCTCCCCAACTCCTCTCCACTGTCCTTCGAATGAGACTTTAAACTAAGGTCCCACTTGCTTGTTCATGGGACGTGAAAGATCCCATGGTACTATTCAAAAAGAGATTGGAGTGTCTCTCTCCCGATGCCTTGGCCAACAATCCCCCAAATAAAATTGATCATTCCTTCCATGCCTGTGTGTGGGACATTGCTGTGTGCAAATCAGCTGCCATGAAATCACAACAGTTCCCAGTAAATCCTGTGAAGCACTTTGAGACATCCTCCCAACGTGGATACACACTATACCAAGGTGAAGGATTACAATTACAAACTTACACAGTGAGAAGCATCGGGCGTAATGGGGAGGACAGTCCAAGTTCGACAAGTACAGTACTGTGCAGTTACCCATATAAGGGCAATGGCAGACAACGTCTGAAACACCTAACCCAGATATGAATGTGTTTGCGCTGTCGTCTTCACTCTGTGAATAACAGAAATGGATGATAAATGAACTTTGTTCATCCACTGAATGCAATCGCTGGCTCCAGGGGACAGGACCGCTGGTTACATTCCGGGCAGAGATGCTCGAGTAGAAATGGAATGAAATGTCACTTGCTGCAAAAGTGTGGATTTATCATTAACTGTTTAACCTCCACTGACAGGAAAATAGCAGTATATAATTGCATTTGAAACGGAGCCGATAATGTCAAAACACCTAAAAGAGCTTCACAGGAAATTGCTTGAAAGTGTAATGACTGTGTGGGGAGGCAACCCCTTATTAGGCAGATGTGTTTATAGGCGGGTGTCCTGCGGACATCTCCTATTGTCTTCTGGCATGGATTGGACAGTTTTCAGCGAGCTAAAATGTGGCATGGGCTGGGCATGTGCATTATGCTCAGGAAATGACATCAGGCAGCGACCTGACAGCCCGGAAGCTGGACGTTTTTGCTGCGCTTTGTAACTTAGGGCTGGGGACATTGGGCTCAGACTACTGATGCATAATGGGGCAGTGTGTGTATATTGGTGGGCAAAAATAAAGCACAGGAAACTTTACTTGACTCTGCCTCAAACCGGAGGATAGTGGGGTGGACACATCTTGGAGGGATGGTACCAAATAGCGACAAAGAGCCTTCTTCATCCGAGCCAGACTCATGATCTGTTGCTGCCTGCTTTGATGCTGCGATCGGGATCCTGCCGAGGGATAAGGTGCCCCAATGAGGTTACCTTCAGCTCGTGAACCTCCTTCAAAGTCATTTTTCATCTGAATGGGAAAATGCCACATTTAAATAATCTGACCTTCATCAAAGCTCCCAATCTGCACCGGTTCAGCTCAGGAGACAAAGCACCTCCCCTTATGCAGATTTGTAACTGTCACACAATTCCCTTGTGTTGCTGTAAAACCCATAATTACCAAAACTTTTATCTGCAATAAAAAAAAGTTCAACTGCAACTAATTAGTGGTTCATTGGTACCTGCGGGCTGTCCAACAAATGGCCCACTGTCCATATGTGAGAGATGGTCCCCTCCGTTCCTAGGTGTAATGCCAAATGTGACCTATCCTCTGGAGGGCTGGGGGAGTTAAGCTGGATCTCCCAGCAACTGAACTGGCAGTTGAATATCAGAACTGAGTTGAATGTCAGAATTGAACACAGAATCCTCTGTGGCTGTCTCTGCAGTCCGGTTCCTGAGCCAGATGGGTCTGCAGTTGGCTCATCAGCACGAATTGGAGCAGTAGAATGGAGGCAGGGGTTCTTCCCACTCAGCTCTTTTTAACCCTACAATCCAAAGCCTTAGGGTGGTCTTAGCAGGACAAGGAAGCTTGCCAGACAATGCTCTCAATAGCAAACCATGCAGTTTCAGCTGCTTGAATTCCAGCAGTACCCAAACACACTCTGGGGTCCCCCAAACCTACGATCCTGCCAGCCTGTGGTTATTGCTTTCTGGATTTAGTTAAGCAGAGTGCGTATCCCATTCCAGGCAAAGGGAAATTTCCAGATGTAGGGGGCATACATAGACCTCAGTCTGGTTTGGATACTTACAGATCATGCTGGATTTCCACATGAGACACCCATTTGACTGTAACACAACACCAACAAATTACATTTATGCAGCGCCTTTCACGTCGGAAAGGATGTCACTTGGTGCTCGACAGTTAAGAGTTTGCACTTGAGCTGGGATTGGAATCAAGGTTGATACCAAGCTATTGAAGGTAGGGCGAGTGGGGGTGGCAGTGTGTCCAAGATCATGGTTAAAGTGTGCTATTCTTGAAGGTCTTGAGATGGGCCATGAAGAAGGTGAGAGAGGGGGCGAGGCGGAGGGATTCTGGGATGGAGTTCGAGAGGTTGGGGACAGAAAAGCTGAAGGCCCATCCGCCAATGTTGGAGCGGGCAGGGCGAGGGGCATGGAGTAAGCCAGTGCCTGTCGAACAGAGGGAGAGGACAGGTTGGTATGATGTTAAGAGATCACAGAGGTAGGGAGGAGCACGATCATGGAAGGCTTTAAAAGTGAGGATGAGGAATACAAAACAAAAGTGACAGTATCATGCTCAGTTGATTGCAAATAAATGTATGCCTGCGTAAGCCTTCCAACGCAACCCTCTGTTGGTGACTGCCATTCACTGGAGCTCAGTAAGGCAATTGATCTTGTAAAGTGTGGGAATTGAATGTTTGCACCAACAGTTTCTGGTCGGTGCCGAACTAAACACCAGTGGCTTTCTGCAGCATTCAGTGTGCTACAGAGAAAATCGTTATCTGTTTACAACCACAATGCTAAATACACAGCCTCAGAGGCACAGAACTGTACAGCTGATAAATGAATTTGTCGTTCAAGTAACAGGAGTGCTGGAAACAAAAGCCACTGCTCCTACACTCTGCAATAATTCTTTATTGAGCAGAACCTCCAATCCCTGGTCAGTGCAGAAACCAACATAAAAACCTTTATCTGCCACTGTGCTCAGAATACAAGAAAGATTGAATGCAGCTTACTGTAATACAAGGTCAGCAAACACATCACTGCCGTTAACCCTAATTCTGCTTATCTGTGGTCTTCCTATTGGTGAATTTGCAATGATAATATTTTAAACTGAGGTCTCATCTGCCTGTTCAGCTGGACGTTAAAGATCGCACAACACAATTCGAAAAGAGAAAGGAGTTTCTCCCAGTGTCCTGTCTGACAATCACTGAAATAAGTCATTCACTTCATAGCTGTTTGTGGGACAGTGCCGTGTTTGCCTCCAAATTCAAAGTCACTACACTTGTATCAGAAAGATCACAGAAGAGTTTTGGCTGAAGAAGGCCCCTGGGCCCGTTCAATCTCATCCTTTCAGGTTATTTTCCCAATGGCAGCAGTGACACTTTTTCCACTTATGTTCTGCTGCTGACAACAAACCATGGGTGTGCTGTGCGACAAGGCCGCTTCCTGAGTGTTTTCCCTTGTTAATTGTGGAGAATGATTGCCCGATTTATTCTTCAAATCCCCAAGGGCCTGTCGAGCTGCATCTGGTTGGTGTGAATTTCATTCACAGAATGTTACTCAGGTGTGAAATTGCATTGTTTAAGCCAAAAAAAATCGAACCCAGCCAGTGCAAACAGAAATCTAGGTTAATGCTATCAGCAGCGCACGGTTATTCCAATCTAAATATAGGGATGTACCCATTAGAGGAATCTTTTAAAAGGAGAAAGTTGTAAATTTAAGTCTGTTCACTTTCTATTACACTCCATGGTCTTATAATTAAATACCATGCTCTGGTGAGGCTGCCCCTATAGTGCTGCATCTAGTTTTGATCAACACGACATTAAAGGGCCACCAAGGCCCTAAATAATAATAAAAATCCTTGCATTTGATACAAAGCTTTATCACGTCTCAATTATACAGTCAATTCACTTTACAGAATATACTGCAATATATATTGACTGTATATTTTGTGGGCGAAATGCAGTGCAAGGGAAAGCAACAAGACTATTTCCTTAAGCAAGCAACTAGGAAGGCTAATGCCAGGGTTAGAGTACAAGAATAGGGAAGTCTTACTGCAGTTCTATAAAGCCTCGGTGAGATCAAACCCAGAATATTGTGTGCAGTTTTGGTCTCCTTATTTAAAAAACGACATACTCACCTTAGAGGGGGTGCTGCGTAGATTCACTAGGTTGGTTCCTGGGATGAGGGGGTTGACCTATGAGGATAAATTGAGTAGACTAGCCCTATATTTTCTAGAACATAGAATTAGAGGTGATCTTATAGAAACCTATAAGATTCTTAAGGGTCTTGACAGGGTAGATGCCATGAGACTGTTTCCCCTGGTTGAAGAATCTAAAACTCAGGGTCATAGTCTCAAGATTAAGGGTCAGCCTTTTCAAACTGAGTTGAGGAAACATTTCTTCGCTTGTGGAATTCTCTACCCCAGATTGCTGTGGATACTCAGTCCTTGAACATATTCAAGACTGAGGTTAATATATTTCTAAAGGATAGAGGGATTAAGGGATATGGGGATAGGGCAGGTAAATGGAATTAGATTAGAAGATCAGCCATGATCTTATTAAATGGCAGGGCAGGCTCGAGGAGCCGAATGGCCTAATCCTGCTCCTACTACGTCTCTAGGTCTTATGGCCTTATGGTCTTATGTTAGAGGCATCACAAGATCGGTTTGGATAAAGAAGATCAATTTGATCTCATCCTTCTCGAGCGCCCACCCCAACTATCTTCTCATTAGAACATCAAGTTGCTTCTCAAATGAATCCAGCCCCTGTCCTCAACCACCCTTCCTGACAACCTATTCTAGACCGACATTACCTTCTCAGCAAAAAAAAAGTTCCACTTGTCCGTCCTGGAACTGACCTTTAGAATCCTGAGCCAGTGTCCTCTTGTCTTGCTGCCCTGGAATATGTGAAAGCATCCTTCCGAGTTTACTTTCTCAATCCAATTCAGAATCTCTTGGGACTTTCTTTCTCACGATTCGCTCTTTCAGTTTTCCTGTTACTGATGTCAGGCTGATGGGACTATAGTTGCCAGGTAAGGTCCTGTCATCTTTCTTGAATATGAGAACAACACTGTTGGAACTTTAGCATTGGTAATTGCCTTCCTTATAACATCTGTCAGTGTTTCACAAATTTCCTGCCTTGTTGCCCGCAATACCCTGGGGTACACTTCATCCGTGCTGGGGGATTTGTTGGCCCCTTAAACCTATCTGGAACTTCAGCCTCAGTTGTGTTCTAGTCCTGGGGTTCAAACAATGCTTTGCTGGCTGTTAGGGGGACATGGTCTTCATGTCCTCCATGGTAAAATCTTCCAGAAAGTCATCATTTAATATGTCTGCTCTCTTCTGCTCATTCCCTTTTTCAGATGTCATTGAATCCCTGAGGGTTTTAATTTCTTCCCCAATTCTCCTCTCACTGTTGTAATAAACGAGTGAGCAACTTAATCTGAGGAATTGTTGGTCAGTACACCAGAAAACTGCATTTCTCATTTTGTTTTTAAGAAAATTCACAAATTCTGGCCTCCAAATAAAATTCTTACATTAAGATGATGGTCTTGGGGGTAAAACAATGAGATTTGTGGGTTCGCTGGCTCCCATAAATTGGGTAGCAATGTCATCGCAGATAGTAACAGGGCTCCCACTCGCCGTAAGTACAAATAATGCCAGCCATATCCATTGTAGCTGAAGGGCTGTGGAGCGCAGCATGCTAATCAGGGCTGGCACCTGAACATATGTCTCTGCAGTCTAAGATGCCATCAGGTGTTCTCACACTGCACATCTGCAAAGCACACTCAATGAAGTCCAAACCCATTTAAAATCAAGTCCATCAATTGTAATGTTCAAAACTCAAATAGGCTGGTTCCATCATGCAGGGTTTCACTCCAACCCTCTCACAGAATTATTCATTGAGCAAGTCATCACCCAAGTCCCACACTGACAAGTCTGCATCACCTTCACTTAAAGCAAATACTCCACAGCTCCCTGCATAGCTGCCTTCTCTCGTCAGCCAGCTATAATCTTGTGACTGTTTCTGTACTGTAATCTGTCAATTCTGCATCACTCATGGTAAGAGACATCAATCCAGACGTTCACACATTTCTCTCTTCATTTCCGAACTGACATTGCCCTACCTGCCACGGCTGAGCTTTATAAGTACAGTATAACTATTAAGCTGAGCTCCCCTGATGGTTTCATCAGTGATTGGCTCGAGCTGTACAGCCTGAGCGATTGTGCTGAGTTAACTGGTCTCAACTTGGAGGGCACTAATTACACCCTAATTGACCTCAGCTCCCTGGGTTAGGAAAGGGGGCACATTCCACTGTTCACTGACCCTCTACAAGGTGAGAGTGAGTGAGCACTGGTTGAAGTCGGGAAGGAGGTTCTCCATCGAATACCCAGACATCAATAAGTATCAAGTTTCACAAAACCTTAGACAAGTTTCCTTACTTCACACATCTCTGCTTACCTAGCAGTGATAGGAACCCAGTTGTTAATCGATTGGCGGATCACTTTCCAGTGGTAATAATCCCTCATAAACAAATTGGTCCCTCAATCCATGACTGTTTGTGGGATACTGTTGTGAGCAATTGGCTGCCACGTTTCACCCTCAAAATACAGTCAGTACATTTACAATATATTCTGTGAAGCGCTTTGAGACGTCTTAATGTCCTGATAAGGCAATATATCAAATGCAAAGATCATTATTATTACTTACCCAGGTTTGACACTCATGAACCATACCCTAGAGAATGGGAAAATAGGAGACAAATGCCTCTAGGATAGAAGGGGGAAATTAACAGCTGAAAGAAAGATGTTAAATTGAAGGGGGCAGCCTTTAACTTTCTTTTTCTTCTTTTCATTTGAACTAGTTGTTTTTTTCTCCACCCCCATCAGATCCATCACCTTGATACATTGAATCTTATCCATCAACCTATTCCAGCACCTTTCATCGAATAGTTGCTTGAAACACTTTGAGAGAACCTGGACTTCTCATCTCCATGGTGTCTAATAGCTTCTCTTTAGGTCAATCTCTCCTGTCAAACATGGGAGCAGAGCAGGGCAGGTGTGTCAGCCATGTCTCAGAGCCTGCATTATTCCAGACCTTTTAAGGGCTCTTTACCTTACCTTCACTCACTTGCACTAACCAGCACTGTATCAAGTTAGCGATTATTCTTACATAATGCTGGAAAAATGGTGTACGTTCTGAATCCATCTTTGAAATTCAGGATTTTGCTAGCGCCTACTGTGCTGTAGAATGTCCATGGTGCGATCTCTTTTTTAAAAATGGGGTAAAAAAACATTTAACCATGATTTAAGTTAGTTACTGAAGGAGCGAAGGGAGTGGTTCATAGAATCAGAAATTTACAGCGCAGACAGAGGCCATTCGACCCAATGAACCCACACAGACCCTCAGAGCAAGCCATTCATTGAGCCCTCTCTGTCCCCATAGGTTATTAGAGTAACAATTTTTAAACACAGCAGGTTGTTAGGACATGCAATGCCATTGGTTGAGGCAGCATCCATATTAATTTTTTAAAAGGGAATTAGATAAATATCTAACAAGGAGACGTCTAGAAGCGTAGTTTGGGGAAAAGCAGAAAAAAGGATAAAATGAACAGCTTTTTCAGAGAGTCCCTACAGTCATGGTGGCCTCTTTCTGTGCTGTAAATCTCTACGGTTCTTAGGATAAAGGGACACAATTGTAGACACACGAGGGGGAATAAGCAAGGAATAGAAGTAAAAAGCAACTTGCCAACGGGGAAGCTCAAAGAGACCTCAGGGGGTTAGTTAACTCATCGCTCAGCATGTCCAAACAGTGAGGCAGCGATAACCAATAAAACACAATCCTGGGCGAGATTGTCAAATCAGCTAAGTTCGGAAGTTCTCTTCCTGCTGAGTAGTGCACTGGTCACGCTGCACTACCACAAGGGGACAACAGCAGGTCTGGATGTTCTGAGAACCTTTTGTTATTTCAGCTTTTATCCTTCCTCCATCATTTCTATTTCTATCTGTGTTGCAGAATGTCTTTTCAGTGCCTTGGGCTGCCCTTCGTTGTTAAAGGCATTATACAAATGTAATTTGTTGTTGTTGTTGTTTCTCTCACCCTGTTTTATTCCGTAAAACTAACAGACATACAGCAAATTGCTCTCCTGATCTCAGGCTTGGCAAGACAGTGACATGTGTGCCAGTTTGATTGATTAAATAAGTACATCACCTACAGCCAACTCGGAGTGACCTTTACCAGTTGGAGAATTAATTTACGAATCCTTAATAATGGCCTGGAACCTGCACAATCCAACAGTCCAGCATAGAAAACAATTCAGACTAATCTGAGGCATTCTGCAATCATTACTTGTGGGGGGGGAGGGGAAGGGAAAACTCTTGAGGCCTCATCCGAAAATGGGGATGGAGGAGGGAGGTAAGGCGGAGGAATTGAAGGAGAGAGTTCCAGTGTTTTGGGACGTTGGGGCTGATAGCACGGCTGTGGACGGTGAAAGTTAGCACATGGCGCATGTTAGACCCCCTTACCCGACACTTACCAGGGTTTAGTTGGGGTTATCCTAGTTTTACGTTACTCAATGTAACATATGTAATATAACTTTAACAATGTGAATCGATTTCATCTTGCTTACTTACTACAGTGGAGACCTATAGCTCAGTGGTTAGAGCACTCGCTTGGCAAGCGGGAGACCTGCGTTCAATTCCAGGCAGGTCAGGGCGAAACCTTGGGCAAGTTTCCTTACTCCACACAGAGCCTAATAATAATCCCTCCAAAACAAAACAATAATAAATTGGTCATTTTTAATCCACGACTGTTTGTGGGATACTGCTTTGCGCAATTGGCTGCCGCGTTCGCCCACAAATATACAGTCAATTCACTTTACAGTGTGTTCTGTGAAGCGCTTTGAGATGTCGAGAAGACGTGAAAAGCGCTATATCAAATGCAAGGATTATTATTATTATTATTATTATTATGCAGCTCTGAGCCATCAGCTCCCCCAATGTATTAAAATGTAAAGAGCGTGCAGAAATCCTGAGCTCAGGTTTAATCAGCCTGTCACCTCTATGTCACGTTAAAACTGGCTGTGACCTTGCCCACGTATCAGCAAAAAAGACAGAGGAAAACATTCCCACTGACCCCCACTCGGCCCAGAGGGTTGCCGAGGGGTCCGGCTGCTATAAAAATGTTGTCACACGTGTTCCTGAAAGGATTCGAGACATACCTTTTAATCTTCTTTTGACGGACGCTTAAATTAGTTTTCATTTCTTGAGCTTTTGTTCCTCGCTTCTCCACTGGCTGCCGCCTCGTTTGAAGTGAAGAGTTAATTTCCCCGAGTGCTGTGTGAGCGCCGCGGTGCGCGACAGGTAATCCACAGCACTGGGCTGCTCAAACGAGCAATTTCGAAGTCAATTCACATTGTTCGTGTTAAAGTCAGTCTATTACCTGGAAAATAACATTAAACTAGGACGGTCTTCACCACACACTGAAAACAGGATCTATTGTGCGCTATGGGGGTTAATCTTTGATACAATATACAGATGTGTTATATCCCATGGGTTAACTGGAGTCACATAGTGGTTAGCGCACTCGCCTTGCAAGCAAGAGGATCCGGGTTCGGAAACCAGGTGAAGGAGTTGTTAGGCCCTTAACATCCACAGTCGTTCACACTGGTGCTCAGGGTGACTACTCTTGCTCATCTCGCTCATCACCCTGTCATGCACACAGCCCAGAGGAATTTATAGTATCGCAACTCCCACCCTGGCCGAGAACTCCCATCTCAGCAGAAAGCCAAAAATCAAACCCTGGGGGACAAATTCAACACTTTGCTTTTTTTTAAAAAAAACTCTTCGAGAAATATCGCAGAAGCACAAGACTAACAATAACATCCACACATCACATGCCTCAGCATTCAGGTCACTGAAACCCTCAGCCATGCATCCATCACATCTACATAAGTACGTAAGAATTAGGAGCAGGAGTAGGCCATTCGGCCCCTCGAGCCTGCCCCACCATTCAATAAGATCATGGCTGATCTATTCTAACTCCACCTACCCGCCTTATTCCTATATCCCTTAATCCCTTTAAGGGATCTAGGCTCGACTATGCCAACTTCCTGCTTGTCGGTCTTCCCAACTCTTCCCTCCACAAGCTGCAGATCATCCAGAACTCTGCAGCTCATGTCATCTTCCGCACCAGGCCCCGTGACTCCATCACCCCCACCGGGCTCCATTGGCTCCCCATCTCCTGGAGGATACAGTTCAAAATCCTCATCCTCACCTTCAAGGCCCTCCATGGCCTTGCCACATCCTACCTCTGCAAAACTGCTGGCCTCGCATCAACCTGTCCGTTCCCTCCGCTCAGCAGGCTCTGGCCTGCTCCATGACCCCACCCGGCCTGCCCCATCATCGGTGTCGGGACTTCAGCCTTTCTGCCCCACTCTAAGAATCTCCATCCCACATTCCCTTCACCTCGCTTCCCCCCTTGCCTTCTTCAAGGAGCATCTCAAAACCCTCCTCTTCGACCGAGCCTTCGGTGAAGGAAACTATTTTATCTGGGGTATTGTTGGCCAGGACTTCAGGATAAATTCCCTTCTCTTGTTGAGTAGTGCAATGGGATCCCTAAAGTCCACCTGTTTATCTGAAATATAAGTATTTGTGTTGCTTTGCAAGTTTACAGCCATATAAAATAGATTTCTCCTCATCCGTATTTCCATAAGTGATGATGACAGCGGAGACAAAGGGGATGAGAATAAGAAGCAGACTTCACTGTGGTGCAGATGAGGCAGATTAACAGAACCGCTCATTAATAAATTGTCCCAGCCCTTGTTTGAGGTTGTGGTTACAGATGGGATCAAACCGTCAGTACACTTTCCAGTAACACTGAACTCCATAGGGATGAATACATGATGATTGGCTCAGCGCTGGCTGACCAGATGCAATCACCATCACTCAAGCAGGAAGAGACTCCAAATGCACCCCCAAGGGCTTGCTATGCCTGGATTGTTTAATTAACAAGGCATTCATTTGCAGGAATTAGACCGCAGGTGATCTGATCCTTATCAGCGGTGACACGAGTTACCATTTTAGCTTCAGAAAGGTAGGCGAGTCATTCGGGAATCCAAGATCTGCACTTCAAAGCCAGGGAGCAAGCCAGCCACAACCGAGCATCAAACAACCAGATTGAAGTAAAAGATTCATTCGTTTTCAATTGGCATGCCAGCTCGCTGAAGTCTCTGGGTCTGGGGTGTATCGTGGTCCTATGGTCCCTGATTCATGTGAATAATTTGGGTTTAAAAATGAAATACCCTAATGTGCCTGGATGCTAAGAGAAGGGAATTTCTCATAGTGCCCTGGCCATCAAGATAAGTGTATCTGAATGTGAGCGAGTGTGTGTGTGTATGTGTGAAAAAAAAGAGGGAGGCAATGTATGTGTGTGTTGTGCGTGTCTGTGAGTGAGGCAGTGTGTGTATGTGTGTGTGAGAGACAGTGTATGTGTGAGTGTGCATGTGTGTATGACAGACTGTGTATGCCGTGTGTGTGTGAGAGAGAGAGAGAGAGAGAGAGATGGAAAAGCAGAGTATGTGTGAGAGAGATGGAGCGGTACAGTGTGTATGTTTGAGAGACAGGTGTGGGGGAGTTGACAGTAGCAGCTGCGGGTTATCCACTGCACTGGCTTTGTATCAGCGCTGACCTGAAGAAGACAATTACAGTTCACACTGACACCATCCTTCCCGCAAAACAATTCACAAATGAAGGTTACAAAACATTCCAGTAAAGACATCCCGGCATTTACAGCCTCGAGAAAAAAAATCCAGTTAACCTCAAGCCTCTGGAGCTGTGCTGCTGCGATGTCCTGGTATTTGAGCTTTCTGTCAAAGAAGTGTTCTCTTTAAGTGACATATAAAAGCCCGTACAATCCCCAAGACTCTCGAAGGTTACATTTCCCACCCAGCTCCATCAGGGGAGGTTTAAGACATTGGGTTACGTTTAACAAAGCATTGGATACTGATCCATTTCAAACTCTTCGTGCTCAAATACAAGTCCCTTCACACCTAAGCACCTCTCTGATCTGCTCATACCCCACTCCTCTACCCAACCTTTTCACTCAACTGACTCAGGCCTGCTGCATACCCCTAACCCCTACTCACCGTCGCTGGGGGCCGAGCCATTAAACCCCTAACATCTGAAACTCCCTGCCTCAATGCCTCTACCTCTTTAAATCCATAAAACCTTCCCCTACCCCATATCTCTCCGCCCCCCACCCCCCGCTTAGCATCCAACCCTACCACTGCAGCGCTCCAAGAAGCTTTCCAGCCTGAAGGCCGCTGTTTAAATGCAAGTTATTGCTGTTGTTGATCAAATTCTCAGGACATGTTTCAGCAACATGCCAAAGACTTGTCAGCTGGGTTGTTCACTAACAAGACATTTGTGGCAGGAATTAGACTGCAAGTGATCTGAGCAGTGACATCATTTAATAATAATCATAATAATCCTTACATTTGGTATAGGACCTTTCATGGCAGGGGGACAGCTCAAAGCGCTTCACAAAATATAAATGTACAGGACTGAATTTACCAATTAAACTTCAGTTAAACCAAGTTGGTGTTCTCAGCCTTGATAAATGCTGAAAATTTAATGTAACATTTTAGGGAAAGTAATCTCTCTCTGTGTTCCTTCTCCTATTTCTATTTCTCTTTCCCCAACTCTCCGTCTTCTCTCTCTCTATTTGTTTTTACGACTGTTTGTGGGCTGTTTGACTGCTGTGCGCCATTGCCTGTTGCCTTTCGCCTAAAAAATACAGTCACTCCACTTTGTGCTATATTCTGTGAAGTGCTTTGGGACGTCTCAACAACGTTATAAGGCACTACATCAAATGCAAGGATTATCAGTATTATTATTATAAGAGCTGGCAAGATGGTTAATAATAATTATAATCATGCATTTGATATAGCTTCTGTAAAGTCAAAACATCTCAAAGTGCTTAACAAGTAATTACAATGTTGTGACTAACTCTAGGCAAATGTGGCAGTCAATTTGCACACAGCAACGACCCACAAATAGCCATGAAATGTATGATTAATTTTCCTGGAGGATTGGTAGCCAGGACACGGGGAGAAATGTCTTTTTATGTCTTCTATTTCAAATGATGTTAGGGAATCTTTTTGAACGTTATCATTAAATTGTGTGTCAGCCCGGCGTAGTGGTAGTATTCTTGTCTCTGAGTTAGAAGGTTGTGGGTTCAAGCCCCTGTCGAGATTTGGAATCAAATAATCTAAGGTGACACACCAGTGCAGTGCTGGGAGGGGATGTTGTATTGTTGGAGGTGCCGTCCTTCAGATGAGACAATAAACCTTTTCAGGCAGATGTTAAAAGATCCCATGGCACTATTCAAAAAGAGAAGGGAGTTTCACCCGGTGTTCTGCTAACAATACTTACTACATGGCTCTTAGTGAGAATTGCTGTGTGAAAATTGGCTGCTGTGTTTCACCCTCAAAATACAGATTGCACTTTACAGTATATCCTGTGAAGCGCTTTGAGACGTCTTGACAAAGTGATAAGGTGATATATCAAATGCAAAGTTTATTATTAGCAGTACCAGTATTATTATTATTAAATTGCTACCCAATATCAGAGAAAGGAGCTTTGAAACTTTGATCTGTCTTCTCTCTGCTGTGTGCAGGAATAATCCGAACGGCTGTGGCAAACCTGGACCGGGAGAAACGGGACCATTACGTGTTAGTGATTCAGGCCAAAGACATGGCGGGTCAGATGGGCGGCCTGTCTGGATCCACCACCGTCACCATCACCATCACCGACATCAACGACAACCCTCCGCGGTTCACTCAGAGTAAGTATCTCCGATGACCCGGGCTGGGTAAAGGCACTGCCATGTGATGGGCATCACTGACCGCACAGGAGGTTACTCACTCACATCTGGGGCGAGTTAGGAGATTTCAGCTACAGGCTGTGGGTGGGTAAAGGAGGTAAGAATCAGCCAAGTTTCTCTGAGCCCTATCCAGAAGGTGTGCATGTCACATTAGACCATGGTCTCGCTGTGTGCAAATAACTTGCCAACTCTCACTGTTAACGCATCGCAACAACAGCCTCTCGGGCAATGTATCAGAACAGTGCCCCAGTGAAAGTATTCGAGAGAGAAGGTGAAAAAGTGGGAGAGAAAAGTCAAAGAGGGAATTTATACATCAATAGAGGTAAAAATAAGGGTAAAGATTCAACACAATATTTCACACAGAATTTTTGACAAAGTGGAATTATAATGGGAAACCCCTTGGGGGAGAACCTGAGCAAAGCAAAGGAAATCGTTACAAAGAGCTTAGTGGGTGAAGACACTGGTTATTGATCCACTGGGTGACCAAAAGGATGTAGGTTTGAATTGCGACACATGCTGAGTTAGTTGATCTCCAACAGGAGGTTGGGGGGGAGGGGGGGGCGTGGTGGTTGGAGGAGTAAAGGAGATACAAGCACCAGAGTCTGAGCTACATTGCCCTAAAAATGGTCCTCACCATCCCTAACCTCTGGGTCTCCCTGCCTTAATCCCTCCATCTCTTTCTCTCTCTTTCAGAGCTGTACCAGCTGACCATGCTGGAGTCAGCGGCTGTGGGCTCCACTGTGGGCAGGGTGAGAGCGGAGGACGTGGATCTGGGTCTGAACTCGGAGATGGTCTATGTTCTTAAGGAGGAGGATGGCTCGGACACCTTCAGGGTCATCACAGACACAGAAGCACAAGAAGGCATTATCATTCTCAAAAAGGTAAGGCTGACCTCGCTGGGAGGGTGCATTGTGCCTATTGAGCATTGTGAGGGAGGCTTTCAGTCTGAGCCTGACTGGAAGCAGGGTGTGGTAGGGAGATAAAAGAGAGGAAGAAAAAGGAAAACCAAAAGAAAATGTCTGCCCACCCCCCTCCCATTTTGTTTCTTCACATTATGGGTCCTAAGTGTGATATTCATGGCAGGGAAACACAACATCATCGCTGTATCTCTCACAGAGCCACCCCTCACCACATGCAAAGCCATTGCCCACTGCCAGATAGAACATGGCTTAAAAAAATGCTTCAGCTTGCTGGAATTTGGTTCAGTCACAGGTTAGATTTCCAGAAGACAAGACTCCATCTAATTTCTGGGGAGTTCTGTTCCCAGACATGCCTCTTGCTATCTCCCCGCAATATGGCGTAGCTCTTCCTGGTGGTTTGCTGATCGAAGGCTGAGACCTTTCATTTTCGCTCCGATGTGATAGCGACTGCTGCGATCCTGGACGGTGTCAGAAACTGACCTCTTTCGAAGGCTGCTCTATGCCTGAGCATCAGCGAAGCTAATCCTGGAGGATGCATGCACCTCTTGGGCATAGAAAACAGGAAGAACTAAGATGTGAGCAAGAGGCATCCTAATTACCAGTCACGCCTTTAAGCATTGAGCCCCTTTGATGTCGCCATTGGGAGTTTGGGCCATTACTGTGAAAGCCCAATGGAATGCTATTCTTAGTGTGTTCCTCCGAGCTTCCCCTGACTCATCTACCTGAGCCATACTACGCGAGGTCCTGATGCAGACAAATAATAAGCTCTTGCTCCTGTGAGTTCTGAAAAGTTGCCTCAGCCAGGATAGTACAAAATATTAATATTAATAATAATCATCCTTCCAATTGATACAGCGCCGTATCAAGCCTTTGAGACATCTCAAAGAGCTTCACAGGATAATAAAATAATAATTATAATCCTTGCATAATATCACGTCTTCAAGACATCTCAAAACACTTCATAGAATATGCTGCAAACTGAATTTGACTGTATATTTTGTGGGCAAAACGTGGCAGTCAATTGCACTCAGCAGTGTGCCAAAAACAGTTGTGGATTAATTGAACAAATTATTATATATTATTTATTTATACTGTGAAGTTGTTGACTGTGAATTTTGTGGATGAAAATAACATTTAATCTCAACTTTGGCAGTTTCAGCCACTTGGTTCATTGAAATACAACTCTTTTTAAGCCACGTTCTAGACAGTGGGTGATGGCTCTGCATGGGGTGGGCTGGCTCTGAGAGGGATACAGCGATGATGTTGTGTTTCATTACCGACTGTGCCCCTCACAAAAGAGCAGTTTCATCACAAGGCTGAAGTTAATTAATTAATGTTAATAAACAAACAAACAAATAAATAATCCTTGCATTTGATATAGTTGTGGATCGAGTGAACAATCCAAGTCATTTGAGTGAACAATTTTGAGTGAACAATCCGAGTCGTTATCACGTCGTTTCACACTTCACAGAATATATTGTGCTGGATTGACTCTATATTTTTTGGGGGAGAAACACGGCAGTCAGTGGTGCACAGCAGTTTGAGGGGACTGTCGGCCAGGGCCATCAGGAGAAACTCCCTTCTCTTTTCAACTGCTCTTTCTAATATAAATTAATGATCTGGACTTGGGCATAGAGAACACTATTTCCAAGTTTGCAGATGTTACAAAGTTGGGTAGGGTAGTAAATAGTGAGGAGGACTGTAACCAACTGCAAGCAGACATACACAGAATGGTGGAATGGGCTGACATGTGGCAGATGGATTTCAATGTGGATAAGTGTGAGGTGATACACTTAGATAGGAAAAATGATAGGAGGCAATATAGACTTGGTAGCTCAATCTTAAGGGGGGTGTTCAAGTAAGCGAATCATTAAAGGTAGTGGGGCAGGTAGATAAGGCAGTAAAAAGGGCATTTGGTGTACTGAGCTTTATTAGTAGGGGCATAGAGTATAAGAGTAGGGAGTTTATGGTTAATCTATACAAAACACTGGTTAGGCCTCAGCTGGAGTACTGTGTCCAGTTCTGGGCACCTTACTTCAGGAAGGACATTAAGGCACTGGAAAGGATGCAGAGGAGATTCACGAGAATGATAGCAGGAATGGGGAACCTTAGCTATGAGGACAGGCTGGAGAAGTTAGGACTTTTCCCATTAGAGCAGAGAAGGTTACGCGGGGACCTGATAGAGGTCTTCAAGATCATGAAAGGTTTCGACAGGCGAGATAGGGAAAAGCTGTTTCCGCTGGTAGGTGTGTCTGTGACCCGTGGTCACAGTTTTAAGATATCTACCAAAGGAAGCAGAGGGGAGGTTAGAAGAAATTTTTTCACTCAGCGAGTTGTTCGAATTTGGAATGATCTGCCTGAAAGGGCAGTGAAGTCCGATTCGATAACAGCTTTTAAGAGAGAACTGGACAGGTATCTGGGGAAGACGGGTTTGCAGAGTTATGGGGAGAAAGCTGGTGATTGGGGTTAGTGAAAGTGACTTGCTCTGTCAAAGAGCCGGCACAGACTCGATGGGCCGAATGTCCTCCTTCTGTGCCGTAGCATTCTATGAATCTATAAAACAACAACTTGCATTTATATAGCACCCAATTCCATGGGATCTTTAAAGTCCACCTGTACAGGAAGCAAGGATGTGCCACCTGAGCATGCGCATAAAGTTGGGCTCCATTATAACAAGGTGGACAGGGGCACCGTCAAATGATATCTTGCGATACAATGGGTCATGCTATAGTGCAGCGTGAGGGAGATATGGTTTCACCAGCACAGACACTGTGGGGAAAGAGCAAAGAATGGGATCAGAGGAGAGAGCTCCAGTGGGTGAGCAAATACCAGCACAGACACGAAGGGGAAAGATCACAGGTGGGATTAGAGGAGAGAGCTTCAGTTAGCAGACAGAACAGCTCATACTGATACTGCAGTATAGAAAAGTTGGCACATTTCAGAAAACGTATAACTCTCCTTAAGTGGTTGAAATCAACACGAGAGAGAGCGATTCTCATCTGGTTCAGCGGGGATATCTTGCGGTTGCAGTGAGTGAGTGAGTGAGAGAGTGAGAGAGAGTGTGAGAGTCTCTGTCATTCCCATGTGGAGAGTTGTTGGTAACTCGCAGCTACGGGGGCATAAATAAATCAATGATCTTGGGGCTGAGGAAGGAAGGAGGGAAGCAAAGAGGAAAACAATAAAAGGAAGACGCGAGCTGTGTCACCACGGCTACAGCTGTATACCCTGAAGGCTATTCCCAGTCTCACTGCAGCAATCAGCTCATTAGTCAGGACCATGCTGTAACTGTACATCTTCCCTTCTGACACACTTTGTGTTTGCCAACATCTCCCATCAACTCTTCACTGTATTAAAAGCTGACTGCATAGAGCACATTGCTCCCATTGTCCAGAAAGCCCGAGGCAACAATAAACATGGCAAACAGACCGGCCGCCTGCTGACACTGCTAAATCAGCCAGATTTCAATCCTGACAACAGGAATAACAACAAACAACAACAAAATTGCATTTATACTTTCATATCGGGAGTTCGTCCCAAGGTGCAGGACACTGAGGGGTTTACACCCGAGCTGGGAGTTGGGGTCAGAGAGGGGGTGAGGGCAATGGCGTGGAGGAGGGATGATGATTGAAGGAAATTCTTGAAGGAGGTGGCCGAAGGGGCGACACGGAGGGTCTCCTGCATGGAGTTCCAGAGGGTGGGGGCGGAAAGGCTGAAGGCCTGACCGCCGACAGTGAAGCAGGTAGGGCAGGGGACGGGGAGCAGGCCAGTGCCTGACGAACAGAGGGAGCAGACAACTTGGTGAAGTTTTAATAGGTCACAGAGGTAGGATGGAGCAAGACCATGGAGGGCTTTAAAGCTGAAATACAAACAGAAATCGCTGCTCAAACTGTCCCATGCTCTAGCCAGCCCATACCTGGAATAGTGCCCCCAGTGCAGAGGGGCTACTCAGGCTTGAGAGGCAGGGTCACAAAAGCCACCTTCATTGTGAGTCTGAGGCCAATTCATGGTGAATTTGATCCAATGGCCTGCATCCCAACCTCTACTTTTACTTCCTACAGGCAATACTAGTGAAGCACTTCAAGATGTTTTGAACATTATAGGCGCAGTATCAAAAGTAAGGTTCGATACCCTCCTATTATACCTGATTAGGAGAGACTTCAAGGTGGCATTATGTGTCTGAAACAGTACGTGCCTGATTTCCCAGCCCTAACCTTGACGGTAAAAATGACCATTCCCCCCCACCACCCCCCCCACCCAAATAAACCAGCTTCATTCACTTGTAACCATCTCAGCTGTAAGTTTAACATTACGTGCCTTTGCTTATAACTATATTCACTCACCCACTTTATCTAAAGATAAATGCTCAACTACTTCCTACAGTGTTGTGCAGACATCAGTTGTTGACTAGAACTTGAATTTAATACTTGATTCCTCACAGAAAGAGAGCCCGAATCGCAGATTTAATACTGATTGAAGAGGGTCCCATGATATTGCACTTAAATTTTAAGGCAAAATTGGTCATTCACTCCATGGCTGTCTGTGGCTCATTGCTATGCACAAACTGGCACAAAATACAGTCAATCCATAGTACATCCTGTGGAGAGTTTTGAGACATCCCGAAGATGACGTGAGACGTGATAGGATGCTATATCAAATGCAAGGAGTTTTATTATTAATAATAAAATAGTCTTATAGGCTTAGAGCAGGTGAATGTTTTGCCCTTGTGCTCTCTGTTGCTATAATGTTTGGGAGAAATTCCACCGAATGACTGAGCCGAGTAACTCTGGCAAAGGCTGTATGTCAGTTTCTAGCACGGATGAATATCAATTATCTTCAAAGCCTAAAGTCCTAACATTCAAATAACCCAAATCAGAGCTCTGTCAACCAGGTTAGATGCTCCCCAGAGTGCCAGATCCATCAAGCACATTTGACATACCAGATACCAGGAGCTCAGACAGACAGATACACCGCCATCAGTCCTCCAAGGGGAATGGACAGATGGATGGTTGCAAAGCTGGAGCATCGACTGAGGACAATAGAGAGGGAATCTATTTAAAGCAAAACGATGATGCATCTAATCTATCAAAACTCACCCTTTTCCAGGGACACATGTGCAGCACAAAGTGAAACTGAAGCAAAAGAAGTCAAGCAAACTGCAGGTCAAAATAATAGAAATAACAATTATCCTTGCATGTGATACAACACCTCATCACGTCATCGAGACACCTCAAAGCACTTTACAGGACACCAGGAGAAACTCCCTTCTCTTTTCAAATATCAAGTTCCTTGTCCTCATGTTCAAATGGCTCCATGACTTTGCCCAACTATCTCTGCGACCTGTGACCTGATTTTAACGTCTCACCTGAAGGACAGCACCTCTAAAAATGCAGCACACCTCCAGCATTGTACTGGAGTGTTGAACCGGACTTGAGCCCGGACCTTTCTAACCCTCCCTGCCATCCAATCCCCTATTGCAGTTTGTCGCCCAAAGACGCATGTAGCAGAAATTGCCTAAGCTCCTCTGTTGCTCGATAGTTTTATTGTTAAGCATGGACTGTCCGGTCTCTACAGTAACAGTGGCCCTTTTAGCATTTACTTTCAGATCACCAAGACATCACTTCCAATGTTTTAACTTAGCATTCTTCTCAAAACCCAAAGATAATGCTGTGGTAAAATGAGACAGCCCTGGCGAGTGCAAAACATCAAACCTCTCCTGTTTATTCAAAGCTTACTGGTGGTAATGAAACCTTCAGCAGCAGAGATAGTTAATGCAAAGACAAGGAGAACAGAAACCATCAGTCCTGGATGCTTAAGAAATATCTAAATCAGAGGACACTTTCAAGATAAGACAATTTCCAATTACTTTTCAGTGCAAATGAGGGTCCACTCTGGTTAAGTGTATAAAAGCCTAAATCTGTCCTTAGCCACCCTGTGCCAATCTGTTGGTGTTAGTGCACAGAGACATGTGTTTGAATAGCTGTTGCTAACATTTGCACAAGGATTAATGCTCCACCATGTAATGTTCCTTTGCTTATTTTCATTACACAATTTCAATCTGCAAATAAAAGACTTGGGTAAATCATCACTGACCATTATCGGGTATGAAACGACAGGCTTTTCTTCAGATTAGTCATCCCATTTCATCGATAAATACATTTTCCAGGTGACATATGAAAAGCACTGATGAGATTATGGCAGAGCCTTAGCTATGTACAGGGAGGAAGAAGCCGGGCTGATTCTTTTAAGAATTGGAGCAAACGTCACCCAAAGAGCCAATTCCTATTATTGATACTGTCCTTATACACGCATTGACCCAACCTTTCTCTGGACAAACTGAACCTTCCCTCTCCACATCACATTGGAAAGCGCTTCACAGGATTTACTATGAACTGAAGTGACTGTGGCAAATGTGGCTGCACAATTGCTCACAGCAATGTCCTACAAACAATCATAAAACAAATGACCAATTTTATTTGGGGGATTGGTGGCCAGAACACCGAGAGAGAGAAACTCCTTTCTTTTTTTGAATACTGTAGTACCATAGGACCTTTAACATCCACCTGAACAGGCAGACGGGACATTGGCTTAACATCTCATCTGAATGCCAAATCCAAACGTGATGACTATCACTTCATCATCTAGAATAACGAGCAGTTCTGGACTAGGTTACAGTATTAAATATATTCCCGTTGTCGCCTGCACTTGCCAAACACTCATTGTTCTCTGCCCACGTCGCCCCGACCTCTCAGTTTCACTCTGTGTGCAGCTGCTCCATACTCTTCAATTTCATGTGACAGCACTGACATTTCCAGCCAATGTAGTGGCACAAATATGCCTGTCGCTGAGACCAAACACACACAAAATCAGTCACTGGAAAGAGTCTGACTCAAAATAATGGCACTGAAAGGCTTCAGTTGTTTGATCTGTTGAGTAAAAGAAGTAAAGACATCTTGGAATTAAACAGAACATCCAAGTGAAAATGTTACCTGAGCAGCAATCCAGTCACTGCATGAAATGGTACTGTAACTCACTGTGCTGTGCATTTTTCAAAATCCTTTAAAAGTTTGCTCTTTAACTCTGGGCGTTAAAATGCAGTAAATGTGGTAATTAGCACTGGTAATTATCTCGGGCTTTAATAATATCCAACAGCAAGTGTGTGTAGTTCAGTATGCTCCAGAAACCACTCCCCAATATCAATAGGACTGACTGGCATTTTGATCTGTATTCAGATCTACACCCAATTTCATGAAATAATTACAATATATAATAATAATGTTTGTATTTGACATAGCACCTTATTACATAATTGAGACATCTCAAAGGACTTCACAGAATATACCATAAAGTGTTTTTGTGGGTGAAATGTAGCAGCCCATTACACACAGCAATGTTCCACAAACAGTCATGGATCGAACGACCATCACATCCAGGTTATTACTTACTGCTTGGTAAACAGAGGCATGTGGAGTAAGGAAACTTACATGTGGTTTCGCCCCACCAGGGAATCGAATTCAGGTCCTCTTGCTTGCAAGGCAAATGCACTAACCACTACACTATGGGACTCCACACACTCCAATAAAATTATTTCAAATAACCATCTGATTGAACAAAGGATCAGCAGGTTATGGGTGTGAATCCCAGTTAGCTCTTAATGAGCACAGGCACTAACTTAGCTGAATGGCCTCCATCTGTGCTTGTAAATCTCTGCCGTTCTGAGGGTCTAAGCAGGTGCTGTTGTTCTTTCAGCCACTGGACTTTGAGAGCAAGAGGACTCATAGCCTGCTGCTAGAAGCAGTAAACAAGCACATGGCTCCTCAGTTCGAGAACGTCAGCTCGTTCAAGGACTGGACCAGCGTCAGGGTCATGGTGAAGGATGTCGACGAGCCACCCGTCTTTACCTCGCGGACAAACGTGATCGAGGTGCAAGAGGACGCCCGCGTTGGGAGCAGCATTGGCGCTATAACAGCGCGGGACCCTGACCTCAAGCACAGCCCCATCAGGTAAGAGAACATGAATAATAATAATCCTTGCATTTGATATAGCACTGTATCACGTCGTCGAGACGTCTCAAAGCCCTTTACAGAATATGTAACAGACTGTATATTTTGTAGGCTAAACACGGCAGCCAATTGCACACAGCAGTGTCCCACAAACAGTCAACAGTGGATTGAGTGACCAAATGTTATTTTATTTATTATTGCAATTTCCCTTTCGTCCTTTTTTTGTAAAAAGCAGCCACCTGGTCAATTCGGGCTTGAGGGCTTGCTTGAAATCTGACGGTGATAATTATTCTATCGTAGTTACTCATTACAGTCACTGACACCAGCTCTGCTGGGATGTGTTCTGTAGAATGAGAGCGTGGCCACACAGCAGACATGTTAGCCTCTGATAGTACGTTACTCATTTACCTTACCCACTGCCAACCTAGTCATCGGCAGCAGAGGTGGCCAACATTTTGTTTTCAGGTCACTGCCCGGCTCAGTCTTCCACAATGCAGTTTTCCCATCTCCAACAGCCATCAGCTTAAGCCTAAAGCAACGCTATCAGATGCCCAAGCAGCAGGGCAAGCAGATATAGGTTCTCGGTTGTGAGAGGCCAATTTCAGGGTGGAAACCAGGAATTATTTCTACACACAGAAGAAAAATCAGCTGATCAGTAGGCTGGTTGAGGCCAGAACGCTAAGCTCATATCAGAAACAGCTTAAGGTAAGTGTAAGGAATTAACAGTAAAATAAAATTTATAAAAAATACAGCGCCTTTAACTTTTGCATTTGATACAGTGCCTTTAATGCTGGAAGGACGTCTCAAAGCGCTTCACAGAAATGACTGCAAAATGCAGGCAGTGCCTATGTATATTGTCATTGAATTCTTGGAGGATAAGATGAAATGAGCTGTCTTATGATAGTCTCTGCAATCCTGCCATGCTGACCCAAAGGTCCAGTTTAATACCGTTCAAATTAGGTTTGGAATAATTGTTCCTTCAAGGTAGGCACACTGGCACAGATGCTGAGCAAAATTCTGCCTTTTTTTGAGCAAATTGGTTAACAACTCCTCCTGCACGGCCTTTTATTAAGATTTACTTTGATTTAAATTGAAATGTTACTCCAGTAAATACAGGTACTTGATTAACAGTCACTTGCAGTAAGTGTTAACATATTAGATGCAAAATTTATTCAAGCGTATATTCCAATCACAGTGTGTACCTCTGCAGTCAAAGTGATGTACTTTCTTGGTTTTGACGTGGTTTTCAGCAGACTCAGCTCACGCTGTCCCTATGTGTTTGTCCGCCTCCTACACTACGAGATGGGCAAATGTGACACATTTGCATACTGCTGCACTCTCCGTCATAAGTGTCAGCCTGGTGCATTGGTAGCGCTCTCGCCTCTGAGTCAGGAGGTTGTGGGTTTAAGCCCCACATAGTCTAGGATGACTCTCCAATACTGTACCAGGGAAGAGCTACATTGTCAGAGTAACCGTCAAAGTGCTTAACAGTGGTGGAAGCTCGATTCCAAGCCGGGGGGGGGGGGACGTGAAGTGACTATAGGCACGGACAAAGAGAAAGGTCTTCCGGGTGTGATCTAAAGACGAGGAAGGAAAGGGCCAAGGGGGAGGGATTGCGGGTTAAATAGTTAAATGGTGGTCTAGTGGCTGAAAGGATGGCCATCCATGGTGGAATGGAGGAGACTAGGGATGTGTACAGGAGGCCAGAGCCAGCAGGTAGCTAAGGCCTTTTCCAGTGCTGTACATCCATGAGTCCCAACAGAAGTCGGTGAAAACCTAGCAATTGACTTACGTTTTGGTTTAAACTCTTCTAAATGAAGGGATGTGATCACAGTTGATTGTGTTTGGGTGGGAGAGGTGGGGGGGAGGGGAGATATGCCACCGATGTATTCTCAGTGTCACTCAGCGTTCAATGGTGATCTTTCAGGTATTCCATCGACCGCAACACTGATCTGGAGAGAATATTTGATGTGGACGCCAACAGTGGAGCCATCACTGTGGCCAAGCGGCTGGACCGGGAGACGGCGGGCTGGCACAATATCACCATGGTGGCAATGGAGGCAGGTACGTGTATCCCGAAGGGTGAAGCCCTTCCGGACACATCTGAAGTCATTTCACCCGGCAGAAAGACAACGGAAAGAATCTCTCTGGTAAAGTAGGGGTTACCTTGCTGGATCTTAAAAACTTTTTGTACTGTGGAATAAATGAGGATGAAAGATTCAGGTGAGGTTATTAAAAGAGAAAGAGTCAGTGACTATTGGCAGAGCACACAGAGCGTGGTGACTTTGAACGTAGGAAAACATTTAACTTCACAGGGATCAGAGACAAAAGGTGGAGACAGAAGGAAAGCAAAGATCAGCCACTGGAAGATGAAGGATTTAGCATTGGATAACTTAATGCAAGGGATCGGTCCTTGCTCATGCATGAGATGAGTTTGTGGGTGGAGACGGTTTGGGTCACAGACACAGGCTGATCAATTCACATTCCCAGTGGGAGGCAAGGCCTGGGAATTGATCCAGCTTCAACCTCAAACCAATCTGGCCACAAACACCCTTAATCCCAATTCTTGTTAGGAATCACCATGCTCTCCGTCAAGCTCGGGTGTGCAGCTTATCTGGTAACTTTGTAGTTTCAACGCTGATGTTGTACAATGAAAGTGCAGTGCGAAACGATGATGTTTCTAACAGCTCTGTCCCAAGGTGACCCCTTAGCCAGGTAAATAGAGCCAGTTGTGGCCTAGGCTTGACGCTTCCGCTCAGTAATTTGGTACTCAGATGTTCGATGATGTGGTATTGAGACACTTGATGTTGTGGTGTTGAGACACTCGGTATTGTGGGGCCGGACAGATCAGGTAAAAGACAGGAGCGCATTGCCATAAGTTAAGTTATTGTTAAGCCTCTGGAACGCTGCTTCACGCTCCGTATTGCTGAGGCTAAGTCTGTTTATGTTGCTCCTGCGTGAGCAAGAGCAGAGGTCGGCTATGTGAGAACGTGCTCTGGTTTAGCAGGAGGTTGACTTACAGTGCACCCAACTCCGGAGATGATTCGCCGGCTTCCTGCCTTCCGGTCATGAGGCTGCGGGTGACATCATGTCCTGCGTATAACATTCTGATGTCACTTCCCGTGTACTACACGTAGAAGCCACTTTGACAAAGTTCTTTATTGGAAATTTTGCGTGAACCTTGTCAGCCTGTATTCAGTATTTGCTTTTGAGCGTTGTAACTGTACAATCCTTTTCAAATCCGACTGGAGTCACAGGTGAAGGACAACTAACATACATATCCCCACCATCTCTCTCTCTCTCGCTCTGTAAAACTGCTAACTAGAAACATAGAGTAAAGAATCTATGATGATTCCAAGGTTTTGTAGATATATGTAGGAGTTTCGCCCAGTATCCAAGCCAACAATCCTCAGATAAAAGGCTGTTTGTGTACAAATTAGTTGCCTACAAAATACACAGTCATTGTACTTTGAGACATCCCCTGATGTTAAAGGCCAGGATTATTATTCGTAGTATTATTATATATTTATAATGTAACACTCCCTGTGAAAAGGGAACATAGGGAAAAAATCTACAGCAGGCTTGTTGAATATGGGTTGAATTGTCTGAGACAGCTGCTGATACAGAGAAAACATTTAATAGGGAATTAGGTAAGTCCATGCAGAGGAATATTATGAGGGGACACAGCCTTCGGTTTTCATCAAAAAAAACTTCCATTAATCTGAAGCCCCCCGAACTCCACAGGTTTCTGCCTGTTTGATTCAATGGAACAGATCTCAGGATCTATGCATAAAATAATCCTCTGGCTTCCCATTACCCAGAAAAAAAATTCTCAGACAGAAATAATAAGCACTGGGGAAAGAAGAAAAGTTTAAATTTCCAACACAAAACTAATGAGCTCAGCAGGAAGTAATTATTATCCTCCAGTGTCTATTTCTCTTTACTTGGTTTAGAGCTGCAATTAAATCCCAGGCAGTCGCTCTCTTATTCAATACCTTTTCTGCTTCGTTGGGTGTCATTAGTCATAAAAACGAGGCGATAATGAAGTCTACTCTTCTAAATTGGTTGCAAGAGGAATCTCAAATTAGAAGGGAGTTCAAATATAATCATGAAGGAAAATACAGCTATTGCCTACCCACTCCCTTCTTCTCCTCCCACCCCACACCCAGCCTGTGGATTTGGTTAAGTTATGCTTGCTCACCTTTGAGAGAATTTTCACTGGAAAACCTTGTGTACTATTCTGGTGAAAAGTAAGGCGACTACGACGGGCAATTTGCTGAAGTTCCATCTGCTTGGCCCCCATAATAACTCTAACTGTAAAGTCAACTAGTGCTAACTTACTAATAACCCTTACATTTGATACAGTGCCTTACCGCGTTGTTGCGATGTCTCAAACAGTTTCACATAACATATTGTAAAGTGAATCGATTGTGCAATTGTGGGTGAAACATGGCAGTCAATTGTGCAGCAGCAGTACTTCGCAAACAGTCATGGATTGAGTGACCAATTTTTTTTTTTTGAGGGCTTATTACCCCCGGAAAATGATCCGCCAATCAACTGACAACCGGGCTCCTGCTCACTGCTTGGTAAATTGTGTGGAGTAAGGAAATTTGCCTAAGGTTTTGCCCCGTCCGGGAATCGAATCCGGATCCTCTCACTTGTGAGGTGAGTGCTCTAACCACTAAGCTCCAGGACTCCATGATAATCATAATCCTTGCATTTGATATAGCACTTTTCACGTCGGGAGGACGTCCCAAAGCGCTTCACAGAACACACTGTAAAGTGAATTGACTGTATTTTTTGTGGGCGAACGCGGCAGCCAATTGCGCACAGCAATGTCCCACAAACAGTCGTGGATTGAAAATGACCAATTTATTATTGTTTTTGGAGGGATTATTATTAGGCTCTGTGTGGAGTAAGGAAACTTGCCCAAGGTTTCGCCCTCTGCCTGGAATTGAACTCAGGTCTCTCGCTTGCAAAGCGAGTGCTCTAACCACTGAGCTACAGGACTCCACACCTCAGAGATGGCAGTGGGCGCCTCAAAGCCAATTACAAGACAGTAGCCTACGTCTGGCGGCTGACCCATAAAATTGGATTACGGCCACCGAGAGGCATCCAGAGTTATTTATAATATTGAGCGCTGAGGGGATTCTCCTTGCAGAGTGGGCTTATTTGCACTAAGATGCAAGCGGAGTGTGGCTCTGATTGATGCCGGACCCCACAAGCTCAGAATTCCGAGCAGTGGTTGTGCAGTTATTTTGGGCGATGAATTGCAAAAAGCAGCCTTATTAACAATTCAGACATCAGAACTTTCTCTCTCTCTCTCTCTCTCTCTCTCACGCAGTTTTAATTACTCCAGAATATTTTGTTATATTGCAAATGGTTTAACCTTCAGACTGTCGGCAGATCCAGGGAAGCTTCGGTCTGCCTGGACTGTCCGGTTTTGTGTGTTTCATCTCTTAGACATACACACACATACGCTCATACACGCACAATGAAGCACATAATGGTTGACTGTGTTAAACTTACCAAGACATCAGGAGTAGTTCCACAATTAGCCCTGCTAAATACTATATAATTTTAGTTAAACTTAAAAAAGTTCAAAATGGTTCACTCACTTCATGGCTGTTTGTAGAACATTGCTGTGCACAAATTTGCCTTCAAAACACACAGTCACTACAATTGACAGTAAAATCCTGTGACATGTTTTGAAATGTCTCGTCAATGTGATAAGGTGCTATATCAAACTATAAGGATTATGTTTATCATTATAGCTCTCCTCTTTCACCTTCTCTCCATGGCCTTGCTCCCCCCATCGCTGCAGTCTCCTAACCCCCTTCCATCCTGACCGCTCCCCCCGCTCAGCGGGCTCCGGCCTGCTTCACGTAACCCCACCTCGCCCGCCCCAACATTAGTGGGCAGGCCTTCTGCCCCCACCCTTTGGAACTCCATCCCGCAGTCCCTCCGCCTCGTCCCCTCCCTTGCCTCCTTCAAGACCCATCTCAAGATCCTCCTCTTCAACCGTGCTTTCAATCACGCTGCTTCCCCCACTGCCCTCCACCCTCCCGGATCCTGACCCCCATCTCGGGTCTGAAACACTGACTGTCCAACGCATTGGGAAGTCCTCCAGACGTGAAAGACACTATACAAATGTAACTTTGTTGTTGTTCTTGTGCTGTTCTCGCTCTCCGTTTCATTTTACCATCATAACAGAGATTTGCAGCTAAAAACAAATTTAAGTGTATTTGTCAAAAAAATGAACACTGTAGATGATGTAAAATGATGCTTGATTGCTTTGAACCATTCTAGGTCTCGTATTAATATCTCAACAGCAGCAGAGGTCTGCCAATCTTGGTAACCACTATGATGGAGCTCTTGGTGATTCAGAGCAAGTGTTGTATAAGTGACGGAATCTCTGCTCAATCATTCTGCCCTGTCTCAGCCTGTGAGACCAAAATGTCTTGAATTCAGTTTTTCTTTTTAAGAACTCTGGGAAAACAGCTTTCAAATTAAGCGAAATGTAAGAATTTTTAACAATTCTGACTTTTGTCTTTCAAAAGGAAATTAAATAGAATTATTTTAGGAAATAATATCATGATACAGCATGAGGTTTGGGACATGACATGTGCATGCGACTGCCAGGAGGGTGGAAGGCGAACCAGATGGATCTTGGTCTTCTTTCGTCTAGCAAATTCTTATGTTCTTATGTAGCTCGAAGTTTGACCTGTGGGAACGCCCCACTGTTGTCGTAACCTCAGAACATCACAGCAGGAAGCAACTCAAACCTTCTAGCTTCTTGGCTACTTTAATAGATCATGGCATGTGTTTTAGTCTCCTTTTCTCTGCCTTTTCTCCACATTCTTTAACACTCTCACATCCCCACAAAATACACTTTTTCTTTGCTCATGAAAGACAGTCAATTCACTTCACAGTATATTCTGTGAAGTGGTTTGAAACTCCTCAACAATGTAAATAAGGCACTGTATCAAATGCAAAATTATTCTTATTCCCCAGTCCCTACTGTTCCCACAGCAGACAAGAAATGCACTGACTCGGGATGAAATTATCTCACTGCAATAAGCAGGTTCCATTGGCTTGATAGGAGACACAAAACCATTTACTAAATAAAAGTAGCTTTGAACCCTTACAATGTCAGAATACATTTAATAATGACCCCCGCTGACCTTCTATAATTGCTTTCCACCACATTACCCTGCCGAAAATCAGCCGCCTCCTGCAAGTGATGGATTGGAATCAATTAAGAAACTGCATTAAAGGCATTTGTTTTAATAGATGTACCAGTTTAAACCTGGCAATCATCGATACCTATATCTGTGCTTTGTATGGTTTTGTATGGGAAGTCAGAAGAAACGTCTTTACCCAGAGAGAGGTGGGAATGTGGAACTGCTACCACAAGGAGTATTTGAGGAAATAGCACTTAAACGGAAACTAGATAAGTACATGGGGGAGAAAGGAATAGAAGGTTATCCTGATAGGCTTAGTTGAGGAAGAGCAGGAGGAGGCTCATATGGAGCATAAACACCAGCATAAACCAGTTGGGCCAAATGGCCTGTTTCTGTGCTGTATATTCTATGTATGCTTTAATCTCGTAGGCAGAAGTTTGATCTTTCTCCCCGACCCTGATCTCATTTTTGTGAGACATGCACTGCTGCTACATTGGGATCTCACGTTTTGAATCAGTGAGTGCAGATAAGCTGTTCGAGACTGATACTCAGTCACAAACAACAACAACCACAATAACTTGCACTTATATAGCACCCTCCACGCACGGTAGCATCTCACAGCACTTAACAGTGGCGGAGCCTGACTCCGAGCTGGTGGGGGTGGCGGGAGGTGGCTGTAGGCACGGCAGAAGAGGAAGGTTTTCAGGCGGGTCTTGAAAAAGGGGGGAAAAGGCTGAGGGATTGAGGGAGAGTGTTCCAGAGTTTTGGGGCATAATGGCTGAAAGCGCGACCTCTGATGGTAACTAGCCACTTTGCGGAGTGGCTGGTTTCTCTCTTCCCGAACCCAGGAACACTCAGAGAGACAGTGCGGCACACAGAGAGTCAATGGCTCAGTCAGTAGCACTCTCACCTTGCATTTAATATAGAGCCTCATCACGTCGCTGAGATGTCTCAAATATATTCACAGAATATATTATCGAGTGTATTGACTGTTTTGTGGGCGAACACTGCAAACAATTGCACAAAGTATTTTTTTTGGAGGGATTATTAAAACAATGTGCCAATCGACTAACAACCAGCTTCCTACTTGTTGCTAGGTAAACAGAGGCACATGGAAAAAGGAAACTTGGTCATTCAACTCCTGGCTGTTTGTGGGACATTGATTGTGCACAAAATGGATGGTATGTTTGCCTGCAAAATGCACACTCACTGCACCTTGCAAGGAAAAGCACTGAGAATTGCTTGAAGATGTTTCGATGTGATAAGGCGCAACAACAAATGCAAAGGGTTATTATTAAAAAAAAACATTTCTTGCACATCGATCGGCAAAATAAATCTTGTGTTGGAAAGTTGGTGTTTACTTTTCGTAGTCTAATATTTGTAATTCTGCTTTTTCCTGTGCTGAATTAGAGTGATGGAGAGCCTCAGAGTTTCTTCTGCTCCAGCTAATCGATAGTATAAATCTTCCTGCCTCACTTGTCTAATGAGCGCTTGTGGAATGCGAGCTGATCTGGTTAGCCACAGTCTCAGGCTGCTGCTAAATCATCCCCATGAGGGATGAGACAGCTTTTTAGAGGAACTTTTCCCGTCCTGTTAAGGCTTTGCCCCGCTCCCGAAGTACGGAACGCTGTTCAAATATTCCAACCCATTTCACAGGCGCTTCTAAGCATACTCCAGCCAGAAACTGACAAGTAACAGAATGTCACAACCCTCTCTCTCTCTTCCACCTTTAATAATAATAAAAATCCTTGCATTTCATATAGCGCCTTATCACATCGTCGAGGCATCACAAAGCCCTTAACAGGATATGCTGTAATACATTATAATATATTGCAATATACTGTAAAGAGTAGCAACTGCATTTTGTGGACAAATTTAGACCGAATGTAAGCATTTTCACAATTCTGAAAATTTTTTAAATGTTTGAAAGAACTGGCCAAAACTGGGTGGAATTTCAGGCCTTGGGTTGATTGTATCAATTGCGATTTCTAGCCGTGAGCATCTGTGAAAGCTGTCCGTTTTAGTTGATGATTGATGGGAATTAGGCTCAACTCCAGGAAAGATCTGAGGTCTGGGTTGAACCTCTCCTCTTATCTGTGGGAGGTCACAAAATAATAATAATCCTTGCATTTGATATAGCGCCTTATCACGTCTTCAAGACGTCTCAAAGTGCTTCATAGGTTATGCTATAAAGTGAATTGGCTGTATATTTTGTGAGCGAAATGCAGCAGCCCACAAACAGTTGGGGATTGAGTGACCAATTTATTATTATTTTTTTGGAAGGAATTATTACGCCTGGAAAAACAATCTGCCAATCGACTAACAACCGGGTTCCTACTCACTGCTAGGTAAACAGAGGCGTGTGGAGTAAGGAAACTTGCCCAACGTTTCACCCTGCCGGGAATCAAACCCAGATTTCTCGCTTGCGAAGCGAGTGCTCTAACAACTGAAATGGCTGATTTACAAGCTTCACTTGCTGCCGTTTAGTAGCTGGTCTTTTATGAATCTCGGAACTCAAAACCAGAAATTACATTTAACTCAATAAACAGTAATAATAATAATAATGATCCTTACATTTGATACAGCGCCTATCACGTAGGGGAGACTTTCCATAGCAGTGTATTTTGTACACATATTAATTTGGAAGTACGCAAGTTAGACACATACACACCCCGGGCAATATAGTGGGGAAAAAACCTCTCGACATATCTCCCACAATTGTGCCAATCAATGCATGGGGTTTCTGTCACTGACAAAGTTATAGACCAGCGGAGAGAGCAATGGCCTCACACTGTAAGGTATGTACATATACCGCCAGCCTGTGGTGGCTTTACTTCATTTCCATTTAGGAGTCGTACAGCCCACAAACAGAGGAGACGTCAGTGCAGACCTCAGATCTCTTTTGGAGTTGAGCCCAGTTCCCATAAACCATCAATCCTTCCCTCCCTAAAGCGAACAGCTTTCACACGCGCTCAGGCCAAACATTAGAATGCTCCTCCAACACACATCTTGGACAAAGTCACACCGAGAGAGCTCTCTGCCTGGGCGATTTAAAACATCATCC
Organism: Callorhinchus milii; assembly: GCF_018977255.1. NCBI lineage: Eukaryota > Metazoa > Chordata > Chondrichthyes > Chimaeriformes > Callorhinchidae > Callorhinchus > Callorhinchus milii. Next base: position 6,655,823 of record NW_024704759.1, on the reverse strand, counting down.
CACAAACAGACATGAAATGAATAATCAATTATACTTGAGGGGATTGCAAGCCATGAGACCAGGAGAGAGAAACTCTCTTCTATTTTCGAATAGTGGCACAGGATCTTCAACATCCACCTGAACAGGCGCAGATGGGACCTCGCTTTCCCCCAGCAGTCCAGGCACGATTTGAAAAAAGGGAGTTTCTCCTGGGGTCTTGCCCAACAGCCCTCCTGATAAAATTGGCCATTCACTTCATGGCTGTTTGTGGGTCATTATTGCTGTGCACAAACTGGCTCTCGTATTCGCCTACAAAATACAATCCTATGAAGCACATTGAGATGTCTAACAGACATGAAAGGTGCAAATGCAAGGATTTTTAAAAAATGTTTTGGTTCTGAATGACACAAAGACAAAGCAGTCGAGTGGATTATATGCGCTCTATTATCGGAAGAACAAATGTCATCCTTCTTTGCTCGAATGCCTCACAATCTGGATGAAATGAGAGCATCTTCTCTCTGGCTGGGTAGTTTTGGTTAGACACAGGTCAGGAAGCAGGAGATTACAGAAGGCTGAAACAGCCACAGCTCTGCCAGCCATGTCACAATTGATTTATTTTCTGTAAGAAACAGCGACCTGATGTGCATCCGTTCTAACTAAATGTCACTTGAAGATCTATTTGTTATCTTCCTGCAGTCAGGAATGCTTTAAAATTAATTGTTCCGGTCATTTTCCTTCTGGACTTCTGATGGGAGCAAAACATAATGCTTTTTTGGGGCTTCCAGGGATGTTGGGATGCTTTCTCTCCCACACCACCATCACATACTTACACCCCCACCCACCAACTCACCCATTAGTGAGCAGTTGTGGCAAAGAGTCAAGTCGCAACTAAGAGAGAGAGAGAGTGAAAGAGAGAGGGAATGGTTGAAGTCAGAGCAAAACAGAATGGGAGAGAAGGAAAATTAAGTCAGTTTGTTGATGGGAACAGGCAGAATATTTCTACCTTTCTATGCAAAGAGAGTCACTGAAGCATAAAGGGAAGGATGGGAAGGTTGGCACTCAGTGTCACGAGCAGCTCAACAGCATTCATCTACACAAAAATATAGTCACAATACTTTACAGTAAATCCCTTGAAGCGCTTTGAGACATCCTCCCAACATGAAAGGCACTGTGTAATAACAATAATCCTCGATGAGATGTCCAAAGCACTTCACAGAACACACTGTAAAGTAAATCAATTGTATATTTAGTCGGCGAAACATGGCAACTAATTGCGCACAGCAGTGTCCCACAAACAGTCATGCAAGGCGGCTAATGGTCTAAAACAATCTCATTAATCCCGAGAGCTCCACTTGTCCGGACTCGAGTTTAGACAAACAGATTAATGAATTAGGAGCGATGTGTTTCCGTGGGCCTGGCCTGTCATCAGCGGATGGTTTTGCTGGTGGCTGCTGGCATCAATCAGAGAGATATGGCCTTTAAAGGGCCCGCCCCATGGGAGGAATCTGAACCCAAGCCCCCGAAGATGAAGGAGTGTTGTCTGAGACAAGCACAACATACACGGTATAAAGAGATTAAACCTCTGCCGGAAACTGAAGGTTACAACTTCCACCCACATCCAAACACTGCCCTCAGCCACTGTCATCAGGAATGCTATTAATTAAAACCGAGGCATTAGCTTGTGAATGAAGGGCACGTATTCCTGTTTGAGAGACCTCAGTAATTTTGTAGCCAAAAAGATAATAATAATCCTTTCATTTCATATAGTGCCTTACCACGTGCGCAATTGGCTGCTGCGTTTCACCCACTAAATATACAGTCAATTCACTTCACAGTATATTCTGTGAAACGTTTTGCGACGTCTTGAATACGTGATTAGGCGCTACATCAGATGCAAGTATTATTATTGTTATTAATTACATATTTAAAGGAACCTGTAACTCCCTCTGTAAGGAAGGTTTGCACTTTCTTTACACCTGGCACATAATACACCATTCAGCCTGGTGCAGTGTTAGCACTCTTGCGTCTGAGGCAGAAGGCTGTGGGTTCAAGCCCCACGTCGGAATCACATAGTCTAAGATGACACTCCAATGTAGTTGCATTGTTAAAGGTGCTGTCCTTCAGATGAGACTTTAAACCAAGGTCCCATCTTGCCTGTTCAGATGGACGTTAAAGGTCCTATCGCAATATTTGATAAGAGAAGGCAGTTTCTCCCAGTGTCCTGGCCAACAATCCCCCAAATAAAATTGGTCACTCACTCCATGGCTGTTTGTGGGACATTGGCTGTGCCCAACTGGCTGCCGTGTTTCACCCACAAAATACACAGTCAATTCACCTTACAGTATATTCTGTGAAGTGCTTTGAGATGTCGCAATGACGTGATAAAGATTATATCAACTGCAAGGATTATTATTATTATTCAGTCAGATGAAAACATAAGGGACACTTATGAGGGAATTATTTATTTAATAGATATATATTATAAAGTCAAAGGGGAATTTATTCTCCTCTTCTGCCCCCTTTTTATCTTGATGGGTTTATCGTCCCCCCTGACCCACACCTTCCCCATTCAAGGCTCTTGCAGTGTTTTCCTGGCTGTGCTAAGGTAGCCCGAAGCTGACTGTTCCTCACAGTTTCCTTCCCTTCATAAACACACACATTATTTGTTGTGAGCAATTTGGCTGCCATATTTGCCTACAAAATATTTACAAAGATTTACACAGAATATACAGCGCAGAAAGAGTCCACTCAGCCCCACCAGTCCATGCCGGTGTTCACACTCCACATGAGTCTTTACCCATTCCTTACTCCCTTCTATTCTCCTCTCCCTCATGTGAAGGTCGAATTTCGTCTTGAATGCATCTACACTATCTGATTCAATCAGCCTTCATGCAGTGAGTTCCACAATCTCACTACCTTCTGTATGAAGTAGTTCCTCCTTGATTCTTTTTTTGATCCCCTAGTCTCTATCTTATATTTGTGTTTCCTGGTTACCGACTCCCCAACCTAATGGAAATAATAATAATAATAAATACAGTTGTTACACTACAGTGAATCCTGCAAAGTGCTTTGACTTTGGGCTGTTCTCCCAATGGGAATTATCAAATACAAAAATTGTTATTATCCCAGTTATTACCTCCACTCGTAAATACCTTTCGTGCGATGGGCAATGTCAACAACAGCTCTCGAGCTCACTGAGAGGGTTGAGCAGACAGTTCAGATTTAATTGCTTCACACAGAGAGCGATGAGTGCATCCAATGGACAGCCCAAGGGAGGCAATGGAGGCAGATTGTGTCAGCAAATTCAAGATGGAATTAAACAGCTATTTTAGGGTGGAAATCGATCAGATGGTACGAGAGGAGAGAACAGTGTAGAACTATTTGAGGCCAGCCGGATGGATTGTTCAGATCTTTTCCTATGAGAGGCTGGGTAGACTGGGGAGCATATTCCTTAGAGCAGGAGACATTAAAGCAGAGATTAGTTTGACATATTGAAAATAATAATGGGTTAAATAGTCTATGACTGTGTCCTCTTGGAGAGGTATTGATTAAAATCAGAACCTAAACAGCTAGAGCTCAGGTTAGGAAGCATTTCCTCACACAGAGCATTGTGAAAATGCAATATCCCCTGACCCAGATACCTGTACAGCCGAAATCAATAGGGATGTTTTAAAAGAGACAGACAGAGACTCAGGTAGTACAGGTATCACAGGAAATGGCAAAAGAACAAGGCATTTGAATTAAAAGATCTGCGGAAACCTGAAGCTTAACTCATAACAACCCTGAAAACATAGAGTCTGTCATTGCCCATTTAAATTAGCATTCAATGGAGTCCTGTAGGATATGATTAGAGCAGTCACCTTGCAAGCGACAGTACCCAAGTTTGATTCCTAGGTAGAGTAACACCTTGGGCAAGTTCTCTTGCCTCCACATGCCTCTGTTTACCTAGCAGTAAGTAGGAACCCGGTTGTTGGTCCAATTGGCGGATCGCTTTCCAGGGATAATAATACCTTATATAAAAAAATTGGGGTCACTCAATCCACGACTGTTCGTGGGACAATTCTGTGCCCAATTGTCTATGGTCGACCACAATATATACAGTCAATTCACTTTATAGTATACTCTGTGAAGCACTTTGAGACATCTCAACGACGCGATAAAGCGTTATATCAAATGTAAGAATTATTAATATTATTATTCTATCTGCTTGACTTTCTTTTTACAATTTCTTTCTCCTACTTTACCTCTTGCTTTGCCTTTGATAAAAGTAATAACAAAACCTAACAGTAGCTACCACCCAGGTACCCCTGCTTTGATGGATTAATTTGCTTCGGAGGCAGGGCTGTGAGTTACTGGCTTTGTGTGGTCGCTGGGTGTCAAAGTCACTCTCTTAACAGTGTGATATGTTAGTTATTCCATGAATGATTCATACCTGCATTTTTAATGTATTCCACAGGAAGACCATTAAGTGATAACTCACCGCTGTGCTCTCGGTACAAAGCCGGTGAGTTATCTTGTTGCTGCTGCCGGAAGTTATTCTTCCTGCTCTGCAAGACAAAGACCAGGGAGACTCACAAGTAATCACACAGCCAGACAAATACAAGGCAGGGTTACCATTATTTGTTGAGCTCTATTAGTTACGCTCTGCACTTTTGTACTCGAGGAAGTTGTGGCCCGCTTTATTGAACTAGCACTGAAAACAAATACAGTGAGTTATAAATGTCTACAAGATTCTTATTTTTCTGGCAAACTTGCAAGCAGTTTCGCTGGCCCTTAAGAGCTGCATCAGGCATATCGGTCCTCACTAATCCAAAGCTTCGCTGCTTCATTCAACATTACTCAGAGGTCTGAATTTATCTGGCTTAGTCGGTAGCGCTCTCGTCTCTCTGGACAGAAGGTTGTGGGTTCAATCCTCACGTCCATATATAATTATAGCACTTTGGGTCATCCTCCTGACATGAAAGGTGCTATATGAATGCAATTTGTTGTTGTTCTTGGTGTTATCCAATCTGGCTCTCCAGAGCAATGTTGGGGGATTGTTGCATTGTTGGTGACGCAGTCTTTTGAATGGGACATCAAAACCAAGGTCCTATCTGCCTATTCAGGCTGATGTTAAAGATCCAATGATGCAAACAGTGAGAAAGTGAATTACTAATTTTATCTGGATGATTGTCAATCAGGACACTGGGAGAAATTCCAGGGCAAATGCTTCTGGTAACCAAGACGAAGCAGAACTCTGTTCCAATACAATTCCTCTGGACATAATAATAATAGTACTTACACTTGATATAGCACCTTATCAAGTCTTCAAGATGTCTCAAAGCACTTCACGGAATATTCTGTAAAGTCAATTGACTGTATATTTTGTGAGCGAAACATTGTCAATCCAGTTGTGGTGTTAGTGTGTTCTGCTCCCAGTTACCTTGCTCCCAGTTGATGAAATCCTTGTGTGTGACTCGGGAGCTCTGCAGAAAGCCAAATTAAAACCTATGCATTTATCCTCCCTCAGCACATCTCTCTCCATGTCTGATACTCCCCCACTACTACTTTTTCCCCCTTCTGCTACCACACTCCCCACCCGACTATCCTCAGCCTCCGCTATTTAAATGATCGCGCAGCTGGAGCTCATTCCTCCCACTCTTCTGCCTGGCACTGTGTTACAGGTGCTGTCTGGTGCAGCCCTCCATTGGAGCAGAGACAGCAACAGGCTGCTCGTTAAAAGACAAGTAGAAATGGTACAAAGATATCAATATTAATATTCTGACGCTACCACCACACAAACTGCGAGCGAAGGTCATCTAAGTGGCGTGTACCCACTTTTCAATGGATTTCCCTGTGGGTTACATGGACAAATACTAAAGGACAGTATTTCCAACAATGCAGCGCTCTCCAATTGCACTGAAGATCACTGCCGAAAGAACTCACTACCAGCAGTTGGGTTGAAGCAGAAAGCATCAATGTATTTAAGAATAAACTCAATGCATAAGTGAAGGAAAAGGAAATAGAGGGGTGGGGGCTGGTGTGGACCACGCCACATCACAACATAATTTTGGGAGGAAGAATGAGGAGAGGCAATATAAGCTGATGGTACAATCTTAAAGGGGGTGAAGGAACAGAGAGACCTGAGGGTTCATATAAGTAAATCTTTGAAGGTGGCAGGACAGGGAGATTAAGCTGTTAAAAAAAGCATACGGGGTACTAGGCTTTATAACTAGGGGTATAGAATACAAAAGTCAGGAAGGTATGATAAACCTTTATAATACACTGGTTAGGCCTCAGCTAAAGTACTGTGTTCAGTTCTGGGCACCACACTTTAGGAAGGATGTCAAGGTGTGCAAAGGAGATTTATCAGGATGGTACCAGGAATGAGGGGCTTCAGTTATCAGGAGAGGCTAGAATTGGTCTTGGAGCAGAGAAGGTGAAGAGGTGACCTAATAGAAGTTTTCAAAATTATGAGGGGATTCGATAGGGTGAACCAAGAGAAACTATTTCCACTGGTGGATGAGTCGGTAATCCGAGGACGACGATTTAAAATAGTTGTTAAAAGAAACAGAAGGGACCTGAGGAGAATTTTTTCACAAAGTGAGTTGTTCGGATCTGGAATGCATTGCTTGAAAGGGTGGTGGAAGCCAATTCAATGACAACTTTTAAGAGAGTAGTAGATAATTATTTGGGGAGGACAAGTTTGCAGGGCTATGGTAGAGAGCGGGGGAGTGGGATAGATTTGGATAGGTCTTTTTAAAGAGGCAGCATAGACAAGATGGACCAAATGGCCTCCTTCTGTGCTGTTTAATTTTATGAATTCAGTGTAACTTTGAGACATCTCGATGACGTGATAAGGCACTATATCAAATGCAAAGATTAATATTATTAACCTGTGTAACCTCCGCACAGCTTTTCACCAGGAAATCTGTGTGCTGTACGGTCTACCTATTCCTGTACAACCAGGTTTCGATTATGCGCTCAAAGTTTTAATATTGGGCTTGAATCCTACAGTTCTGATGCAGAGGGAGGACGAGGAGGAGTCGAGAGATATCCACTGGCCTTAACTAGTCTCGACTTTGAATTGACAAAGCATTCTGTTACTTTTCACACCGTATAGGAAAGTTCAGGAAAAACTTTTTACTGACTGAACAAGGGGGTAACAATCTGCAGGTTGGCAGACAGCAGGTAATCCCCTCGCCCTATTTTGACCTGTGATTTTTCAGTGGCATTTGAATGAATCTCTCTACTGTGTCACAATGTCTTCTCCTTTCGCTGTAAAATCCATCGTATTCAGTCATCCGTCAGCGACATTCTAACCGGCATCAAGCCCAGTAATCCTAATCATAATAAGTAATGTAGCAAAGAAAGGTTATGGTTAAGCCACAGAGAGTTAATTATGAAATTCTTTCTAAGTTTGAAAAAAACACCTAGTCCCCTGTTATTCGGGACCACTTTGCGCTTGAAGCATTGAATCCATTGTGTGCATTGAGCCGCATGGTTAAAGATTTCATTTGCTTCCACTTGCTTCGTATAAAGAAATCTCAAAAGATTATCTTGTCACACACGTGGTTTAAGACCTACTTATTTCTTTCTGAATAGTGTGTGAAAATAGAAGCATCTACTCATGGCCTTTTGAACAACCCACCTAAAGCCTCCAAGTTTCCATTTGATTTAGATCACAATAGATGTCTGAAATTACTTCACCGCTGTATTCAAAACTAACAAAGCGGCGCTTGGCTTTATATGGGTTTCTTCTGGGAGTTTACACTCACCGAGCAAAATGGCAATAGTGATAGAAAATGGAATTTGTTTCTCCCTCAATGATACCATCAGGTGCTGACACAGCAAACGACAAACAAACACAGCAAACCGCTTAGCACACACCACACAAACCACTCACGCACACCATAAACAAACTACAAACCAGCCTGACTCAATGGTAACGCTCTCACAAGGTTGTAAGCTCAAGCCCCACTTCTAGACATAAAACTAACAGTCCAGGTTAACACTTGCATGCAGTGCTGGGGTTATGCTGTGCTGTTGGAGGTGCCGACCTTTGGAAGAGATGTTAAACTGAGCTCACGTCTACCTGTTAAGGTGGATGTTAAAGATCTCATGGCACTATTCAAAAAGCGAAGAGAGTTTCTCTCTCCCAGTGTCCTGGCCAACAATCCCCCAAATAAAATTGGTCACTCTGTTTGGCTGTTACTTCCTCTGGTGGGGAATCCACAAGGAGTATAATCTTAAAATGAGAGCTAAGTCATTTAGGAGTGAAATCAGGAAGCATTTTTTCACACAATGGGTAGTGGAAATCCGGAACTCTCTCCCCCAAAATGTGGATGTGAATGCTGGATCCATTTAAATTTTCAAGACTGAGGTGGATAGATTTTTGTTAGGTATTAAGGAATATGGGGCAAGGGAGGGTAATTGGAGTTGAAGTACAGATCAGCCGTGAACTCATAGAATGGCAGAACAGGCTCGAAGGGCTAAATGGCCTATTCCTGTTCCTATGTTTGTGGGACATTGTTATGCGCAATTGGCTGCTGTGTTTCACCCGCAAAATCCATTATCAATCTAATTTACAGCATATCCTGTGAAGCACTCTGAGACGTCTTGACGACATGTTAAGGCGCTATATCAAATGCACCATGCCCGGGAATCAAATTCGGGTCCCCTCGCTTGCAAGGTGAGTGCTCTAACCAATACGCTACAGGACTCCACAACTGCATTACGGGATCCTCCTGAACTGCACAAAGTCTTTAGGATCCCAGTTCTTAACTGCTATTTCTTGGGTTTCTACGCTTGAACATTGCCTCTCAGCTCTTGAAAGGTTTGTATCCAACAGCATGTCCCTCAGCGAATCTGATATCTGTAACTAATCCATCCAATTAACCAACTGACCTCCACCAGTAATCATAATATCACTTACACAGTCAAAATCTAAAGCTTCACAGCCCAGCATTTGTACAGCCTGGATAAACATCCATTGCCAACAGCCACTCGGTGGGTTAATGAGAGCGTTCTGCTAAGCTTTTTTTTCAGCACAGTGGTCGGTTTAACGCTTGATCAGCTAACAGATTACTCTGCAGTTCTAACTATCCTGCAGGTTACTACCTGAGTAGGTCACCGTAATACAGACATCAGTGGAAGGCTGTTTCAGTCAGGGTAGACCCACACTTCTGTCTTACTCTCTAGACTCAGGTCCACTCAGAATGAAGAGGTCAGGGCCCACTGATAGCATCACCTGGTAGCCTGTTAGAAACTAAGGTGATACACTAATAGCTCAGGTTTATAACACAAATTTCTGACTATATTAAAATACTTACATCGTAGACTGTTACTGGGCAATTGTAATAATCCTTACATTTGATATAACACCATTCACTTCGTTCTCAAACGCTTCATGGGATTTACTGTGAAGTGTAGTGATTGTTGATGTTGCAGAGAATGCAACAGCCAATTTGCACACACCAATGTCATCCCACAAACAGCCAAGAAGTGGGTGACCAATTTTATTTGGGGGATTGTTGACCGGGACACCAGGAGAGAGGAACTCCTTGTTCCTTTTGAACAATGCTACGGGATCTTTAACGTCCACAGAATAGACAGACAAGACCTCAATTTAAATCTCATCCAAAAGTTAGCACCTCCAACAGTGCAACACACGCCACAGTATTGGAGTGTCAGCCTAGACGATGTGAATTCAAAGTCCCAACTTGGGGCTTGAATCCACAACCACCTGAATCAAAGGCGAGAGTGCTACCAACTGAGGCCGACTGACAACAGTTACAGAAGCTCGCACACAAGTGGGCACCAGGCCAGTTCTAGTTGATCTTGTTGTCTGTGACTAATGTGGATTTATCAATCACACTCTAATGTGGCACTTCTGGATACACACGTTTAATTACCAGACAGCTTGTCCTGGACCGAGGTGAACTGGCCTTGGGTTTACACATCCCACATGAAGCATGAGACTAATTGGATGAGAACGTCACCAGTTGGAGGTAATGGGGAGTCACTTACGATCTTTGCAAACTGAACTGTAAATAGGAAATCCTTCACATGCCTTCACATTGAGAGAAGATAACAAAAGCTAATGGGAAAGAGAAGGGAATTGGGATTAAGGTAATAATACATTATATATCGGAGGATGTATCAAATGAGTAAAGGGACCCGGTCAACCAGGTCTCTGACACCTGCTGAAATCCTATCACCACAGTTAAAACTATACAATTCAAACTACTGAAAGTTCCACGTGTGTATGAAAACTTTCCCTGCATTTTGATTAGAGTGTGCCACTCTCTTCCAAGAGTCATGCATCCTATTCAACCAAACTGCTTCAAAGAGTTTTCTGTTAAGTGTAGTGACTTTATTTGCAGGTGAACTCGGCAAGAATAACAAAAGCAGCAAAGTATCCCTCACGTTTGGCTGTGACTCACAGCTGAACATCCGTGGGGTGCTTGTTTCATTAAGCTGCTCTATTAGATACACCAGTGTTCTGTGGGGAAATCTATTCAGAGGAAGATGTTTTGCCGTCTGTCTTTACATCTCTCCTGAGGTCCCAGCTGGTGGTCCAAGCAGCTGCTCGAGATCCCCAGCACGAGTTAGAATAAAGTAAACTGGCGGAGCAGCCTCCTGATCCCATCTATTCCCAAAAGCAGGAAGTTCTCCTGGAGCGCCAGCTGGACAATATTCCTCCCTCATCCGAAAACTCACCAAAACTCAATGCAGATTTTTTGGTCAGTCATCTCACTGCTGTTGTGTGTCTATGTAGTACATGCGCGTGTGTGTATGCGGTAAATGTATGTGTGCATGCATGTAGTGCACATGTGGGTGTTTGTTTGCAGTACATGTGTGTATGTGTATCTGTGGTATCTGTAATAATAATAAAAAATAAATAAATTGGTCACTCAATCCACTGTTTGTGGGACACTGCTCTGTGTAAATGGCTGCCGGGTTTCACCCACAAAATATACAGTCAATTCACTTTACACTGTATTCTGTGAAGCACTGTGAGACATCTTGAAGATGTGATAAAGCGCCGTAACAAATGCAAGGAATATTATTATTATGTGTGTGAGTGTATGCCCTGTGTGCTTGTGTGTATGCAGCATGTGCGTGTATGTCTATGTCTGTGTGTGTGGTGTATGCATGGAGTGTATGTCAGTTTTTAAGCGCTCTGAGACGCTAACCTGCATAGAGGGCGCTATATAAGTGCAAATTGTTGTTGCTGTTGATGTGCCTGTGAGGTATGGTGCTGGTGTGGATGAGAAGCTGTGTTTTGCCTGCACAACAGTCACAAAGCTTCGAAGTAACACATTGTGAGACAATGCGTTTGTGCTCTGGATCAAATATAACCTTTATATTGTGTATATATTGTTGAATCTCAGGTAAACTCACTGGAATCTAATCATTCTCAGTTTCTACATTGGATCCCTGAGTCAGGAGTATAAGTGGGATTTGAGGCACGGAGGTACCCCGTGTCGGACTGGAGCTTCTTTCTTGGTTTCTTTGTTGAAGAATTACATCAGAAATCAGATTTGACCCTCCTCTTACTGGGAGAAACCACTCTGCCTGACTGTGCTGCTCCTGAGGAGATCCAACATGTTCACAGTTCACAGGCTCAGGCAGACCTGGGGTTTGATTGACAGCTGTCAATCATGCCTCAGTGTCAGTCTGAGCGAGCCTGATCGCCATGCAATTCCTCAGCCCTGGGCTACAGTCACATACCCAATGCCAGTGGATTCACACAGAAGCCCATTTCTCTTCCTATTTAAAGTAATCACAGGTTAGCAAATTCCCACACAGTCACTAAAAAATAATCCTGAACCTTATTTGATTGGAATGGAACCATAAAGTGTCCAGTAAAAAGTGATCGTTAAAATAAGGAAAAATCTTTAAACGAACAAACTCCCAGCTATATTCTCCCTCTCTTCACCTGAACCATGTGAAGGTCCCTCAGATATGTTCATTCGAATTATGTGACAGCTGAATGGTGAAAACATACCATTGGCACGATTTATGGGGCTATAAAAAGTCTTTGTAGTGCTTTGAACAGACAGTGTAAGAATGTAGCATTGATCTTCCTGAAAAGGCTGGGGATTCTTGTTATGTAAGCTTTCATCGGAGGCTTCACTTACAAGTTAGTTATGGCAACAAAAGGATTAACTCGCTCATTCACCCAACCCCCACCCCATAAGTATTAGAAAACAAATTGATAATTCTTTCCTTTAAATTTTATCCAGGAGGGTTTGTGGCAGTTCTACTCCAGAACAAAGCCTTTACAACAACAAAATTACACTGGAATAGCGCCTGTCCCGTTGGGAGGATATCCAAAGGCGCTGGACAGACAGAGTTTCGGACCCGAGCTGGGGGTCGGGATCGTGGAGGGTGGAAGGCAGGGGAGAAGCAGGTTGATCAAAAGGAGGGTCATGAGATGGGTTTTGAAGGAGGCAAGGGAGGGGGAGAGGTGAAGGGACTGAGGGATGGAGTTCCAGAGGGTGGGGCCAGAGTGTCAGAAAGCCCGCCTGCCAATAGTGAGGCGAATAAGGCGGGGGACGTGAAGCTGGCCGGAGCCCGCTGAGCAGAGGGAGCGAGTAGCATTGTAGGGGGTTAGGAGGTGAGAACCAGCATCTTGAATTGTATCCTCTGTGAAATGGGAAGCCAGTGGAGTCGGGCGAGGGTGGGGTTGATAGGAGAGGCTGCAGGGTGCCGAGTTCTAGATGATCTGCAACCTGTGGAGGGAGAGTTGGGGAGGCAGACACGCAATGCGTTTGCATAGTCGGGCCTCAATGTAATGAAAGCATGTATGAGGGTCTCGGCGGTCTGTGGAGTGAGATGGTGGCGGAGCCCGGCAATGTTGCGGAGGTGGGGGAAGACAGACCGGCTCATGGCGCAGATTGGGGTAGAAAGGATAGTTGAGGGTCAAACAAGATGCCAAGGTTCTGGACTGGCTTAGTAATGGATGGTGATGCTATTAGCGCCTGAGGTGAGCAGGCGCTGACGGGAGCCAATCAGGAGGGCCTCAGTCTTGTTGACGTTCAACTGAAGAAAAGTAGCTCTCATCCAGTAATTGATATCTGACAGACATTCTGTCAGGACAGCAGTGGTCCTGGAGTCAAGGGTGGAGGCAGAGAGGTAGAGTTGGGTGTCATACACATATATGTGGAAGTTGACCCCATGTCTGCGGATGATGTCACCAAGAGGGAGAATATAGAGATTGTAGAGGAGGGAACCAAGGACAGAGCCCTGAGGAACGCTGCACAAGACAGTGTGGGGGCTAGAGGAGAAACCATTTGTGGAGATGAAGTGGAGGCGGTGTGAGAGGTACGATCTGAACCAGTCAAGGAACAGAGCCGTGAAGGTTGAGGTGAAAGGAGAGGCGGTGGATGAGGATAGAGCAGTCGACGGTGTTGAAGGCAACAGAGACGTCAAGGAGGAAGAGGAGACAGACAGAGCACTGCTCGCAGATGGACAGAATGTCATTTGTCACTTTGACCAGCGCTGTTTCTGTGCTGTGGGTGGCACGGAAATCCGATTGAAGGGTTTGAGAAGGGAATGACGGGAGAGGAAGGAGCGAAGCTGGGAAGGAACAAGTCATTTCAGGATTTTGGAGAGGAATGGGAGGTTGGAGATGGCACAGTAGTTTGGGAGTAGAGATGGATTCAGGGAGGGTTTTTTAAGGATAGGAGTGATGACAGCGATTTATAATGGGGTGGGAACAGTACCAATGGACAGGGAGAGATTTACGATGTCTGTGAACAGAGGGACAAGGAGGTGGAGCTGGGAGGTAAGGAGAGCGGTGGTGATTGGGTCGAGGGAGCAGGTGGTTGGTTTCATGTGAGCTATGGTGGTAATGAAAGAGGAGGGGGAGACAGATTCGAAATTGTGGAGGGAGGGATGAGTAAGGGCTGGGGTGGGAGGGAGAGATGGGGAGGGGGTAGCAGATGGAATGGCAAAGACAGCTGAGCGGATTCCCTCAACTTTGGATTCGAGGAAGTCCAGCATTGCCTCGCAGTTGACATTTGAGGTGAGGATAGGCAAGGCATGAGAGGGAGGGCGGAGGAGCTGGTTGGTGATGGAGAGAGGAGCCTGGGGTTGTACTTAGCCTCCAAGATTGTCTTGGATGACGATTTAGCGGAGGCGAGGGCGGAGCAGTAAGATTTGATAAGGTCCAACCAGATTTGCTGATGGACCATTAAGTTTGATTTAAGCCTCTCAGCGGCACGCATCTGTGTTTTAAGGGAGAGGAGGTAGCTGGTGTACCATGGTGACTTACATGAATAGGACACGGTTTGGGAAGAGAGAGCAAGGAAATCGAGAGTGGAGGGGAGGGAGCTGTGGAGAAGAGTGACCAAGGAGGATAGGTCATTAAGGGAGGAAGCCCAAAGGGGAAGGAGTTCAGATTACTCCAAAACAGCCAAGAGGGAGGGAGGGGATGTGGGTAGCGGAGTGGATGTGGAGGGAGAGGTTGAGGGAGTAGATAAGGGAGGGAAAGTCAGCAGAGGTAGAGCAGGAGGGGGTGAAGTAAGGATGAGGAGGCATTCGGAGCAGAGGGAGAGGGACGATATGAGGGTGGAGATGTCAGGGATGAAGGTGGGGTAGGGCCTGGTGGGGGAGGGCTTGGGGGGCCAATAGATGAGGAGAATTTTGAGGGAAAGGTTGGAAGTATGATAAAAGGTAAGGTGCTCAAAGGATGGGAAGTTTCCAGAGGAGTAAGGGGATAGGCCGAGCGGGGACCGGGAGATGAGAGCTACACCGCCACCATGGCGGTTAGGTTGTGGGGTATGATGGAAGGTGTAGCCAGGTGGTGTGGCCTCTGTCAGGGGAAGCTGCTGCCTGGAGTGATCCAGATTTCAGTGAGGGCAAGAATGTCAATGTTTTCATCGACAATGAGGTCTTGAATGGTGAGTGTTTTGTTGGAGAGGGAGCGGACATTTTGTAGGCTGATGCGGAGGGGACACTTGATAGCGAAATGTGGGGGGTGAGGAGGGGGAGGACTGACAGGGAGGATGGGGATGTGGATCAGGGAGAAGAGCTTGGCCCCCGGGGTCAGGGATTGATGAGCCTTGCGGCAAGAATGGGGTATAAGGCAATCAGAGTGCCTGTTGTTGGACAGACAGCGGCATCTCCCACGATGGGCCTGACGGGGGATTCGCAGGCTGGAGCAGAGGGATTGGCAGTGGGACGGTCGAGCAGGGATAGGAATCGGGGAGGGCGGTGGGAGAGGAGGACCGAGTGAGAGTAATGGAGGGTGGAGGACAGGGGTGGGAGCATTATGGAGAAGCAGCTCAGGTCGGTGGCAGCAGCCAAAATGCCCACGCCGAGACTAAGAGCAAACAGCGGGGGTGGTGGTGGGGGTCAGCGGGGCTGGGTTAGCCCACTGGTGAGAGTCATCATAGGGAGAGGGGACAATGCTGTAGTCCCAGTGAGTCCAGGCTGAGAGATTCAAAGGTGGCGGGCAGATGTGACGTTGGCTGCTGACCAGGAGAGTCAGCGATGGCCACGATGGCTGAGGCGGCGAAAGACAAGATAGGGATAAGCTAGTAAAGTCAACCAGTTACTAATCCCCCAATGTGTGGGTATAAGGCAGGGCAATGGACCTGAAGTGATCTCCTTGCTCTGTGAGCCGGTGAGGACTTGATGGGGTGACCTCGTTCTGCCCTGTAGATGTCTACGCTTCTAACTTATTTCTTTGCTATTTGTGAGGCACGGATGGCACGGGTTCACTAAAGCATATTTTCCACCTAACAGTGTTGACATTATAGGCTCTGTATCAAAATACAAGAAATAATAATATTAACAATTCTTGCATTTGATATGGCGAGTAATGTCATGGAGATATCTCAAAGTTCTTCACAGGATATACTGTAAAGTGCAGTGACTGTGTATTTTGTGGGTGAAAAGCCAGTTGCATACATCAATATTCTACAAACAGCTATGGAGTGAGTGACCAATTTTTTGTTAGGCAGATTGTCATGACCATAATATTATTATTGTCGTAACTAACTTGCAATCAAAGCTTCCACAAAGATTGTTAAGTAAAACTCCAGAATTGTTCTCACATTTCCAGGAGTTGAACTTAGCCACTCGTCTCCACAGACTCTCTCTCTTCCCCCAAAATGAACTTTCCCAGTCTCAGCCCAGGACTAAGAAGGTGCGAGACCACAGTCCAACCCTGGCTATAACTGGACTGGAAGGTGAAAAGCTCACTGTAATTATATAATTGCGAGTGCAATTTCAGACTTGGTCTCTATTACGTTGGCAGCTCAGTATGCTGTCTGTCTCTGTCTCTCTCACTACAATCGATGGCAAAAATCTGTTGCTTTGAATTGTGTTCCATGATCTGATAACTCTGAGAGAGCTCTGGTGATGGCTGGCAACAAGATAATAGAGGGTGAAATTAAGTTTTTGGTTTAAGTTGTGCTGCTCAGAAACAAGGAAGGAGTCACCTAAAAGTCTATTCTGTTCCAAACCTCTTCCTGTGTCTCAATAAGTCTGCTCCCCATGCCTCTGAAGTATTGAAGGTCAGCCTGGCTCAGTCAGTAATAATTGCACCTATGAGTCAGAAGATTGGGGGTTCAAACCCGATTTCGGGATTTGCAGCACATATAGTTGAGGTTGAAACTGCCATTTAGTGCTGGGGTTAGGGCTTGCAATCCTCAGATTTTAGGAGCACCATTACTATACAAGTAGCTGTTGGAGCAATCAGTTGGGGTATTTAAAGGGAATTAATCAGGTACATATGAAAAAAAGGTATTCGAGGGTTCGGGGAATGAGCAGGGGATTGGGATAGATAACACACTTTAGATAGTATAGTATAATAATACTTGCATTTGATATAGTGCCTTATCACGTCGTCGAGACGTCTCAGAGTGCTTCACCTGTCAAGTGGATTGACTATGTATTTGTGGGCAAAACACATAGAATCACAGCAGTCGCTTCTGTGGCAACAAAAGCGCTCAGCGATGTTCAGAAAAAAAAGTTGACCTACTGAGTCCTTGAAAAGATAAAAGCACTCGGTTGTGAGGCGAATGATCTTTGATTTTTGTTTGGACATTGAGCCGCTAAAGCAGAAGGAATTCTGATCCGACTACAATAAGAAGCCCGACTTTGGGTTGTCAGCATCAGAATCGGTTTCTGCTTTTGTTGTGGGTTATTTTCGTGAATAGATCACCGCTTCCAAATGGACAGAAAAAAAGATTCAAATCAAAAGGCTCAAGAAACGAAAGACGCATCAAAGAGGCCCTGATGACTAGAAACTGTGAGGATGAGCCAAATACTGTCGATTACTTTTACCCAGAGCCACTGAGGGAGGCAGAGAAGCAAGACAACCATTTGCCATTAAAGGTGTACTGTCCACTACAGGTTGTTTTCTGGTCTGCAAGACAGAAATTCCAAATGTTGACAAGCATCCCTTCAGTTCAACCAGATGTAGCTTTGTTAGCATATACACGCGGGAGATCTTATTTCCTTCTCTCGTTCATTTGGTAGGATGTGGGTTCGCACCCCACGTTAGGATTTTTAACTCATGTAGTCTGACGTTACAATGCAGGGCTGGGGGGGGTGTGCATTGGTGGAAGAGCCATCCTTCAGATGAGGCATTAAACTGAGGTCCTGTATGACTGTGTTGGTGCACATTAAAGATCCCATAGCACTATTCAAAAAAGAGAAGGGAGTTTCTCCCACAACATTAGTTTCTTAAACCCTCAAACTTCCAAGCTGATTATCAGCTTTCTTATTTTCCTTCGTGCGCACAGGCAACTTTCCTGTAAATGCAGCTCCTGTGGATACAGGTGTGAGAATTAACATGCCTTTGGTCAACCTCCTTCACCCTCCTCCCTCCCCAATCCCGACCCCCAGCTCAGGTCTGAAACATTGATTGTCCTGCGCCTTGGGACGTCCTCCTGACGTGAAAGGTGCTACACAGGTGTCATTTTGTTGTTGTTGTTGTAGTAACTATCGGGAGTTAAGCAAGGTCTCCTTGATGTTGAGGTGGTTTCAAGGTGCTTGGCAATGGAATTTTGGGATCGAGTCAACCCTCTGTGATGGTCGTGGTAAACAAGTTCCTGAGCCAGGAGGATCTGCATTACTCCAGGGCACTGCTGATGGCGGGTCATCTAGCCTCGCTCATTATCAGGTCCTCCCATTCAGTTCCCGTTAACCCTGGAAAGGCCCAATGGGTAGGATGTCCTAGCCAGACAAGCAATGGGAAAGTTTGCCAGGCAGTACTCTCAATGGCAAGCTATGAGTTTTTAGCTGGTTAAACCCCAGCAGTTACCCCAACGCACACTCTGGGGGCTCCAAGTCTTGGTTCTTGTCAACCTGCACCTAATACTATGTGGAATTAGGTAAGTGGGGGATGTCGCTCTCAGGAGAAAGTATCCATTCCATTCACACAGAAATTTCCACATCAAGGCAGCGTATGGAACTCTCAATCTTAAGCATTGTGTTGGGTTTCTGCCTGCGATTAAAACTAAAAATAGATATATGATTCCCTCCCCGCCCTCTTCTTACGATCACCATTGCTGGACTAGTGCTGGCTCGATACTTCGGAAAAAAAGTCTCATCCATATAGAGTTGAAGGATGGTAGAGACCAGATTCCTAGTTATTTGTCAGGATCAACCTTTAAATTGAATGCATGGAAATCAATATCCAATTTAAGTACTTGGCAAGTTCTAGGCTACATCTGAAGAAGCTCATTTTCAGTGCACTCATTAACAACTTGTGCTGCTTTTCATACCACTGGAAGCAAAGCCACGTCACTGCCAGCAACACAGTGATGTGGAGCTGGCCGGCCCATCGTAGTGTTACATCACATTAACTGTCCATTCTGTGGGTAATTTAATCCAACATCACTCTCCTGCTTATGTCCTTCAATATTCTTCTATTTCAAACATCTATGCAATTCAGTTATAAAATTAAGGATTCTGCTTCAATAGCTGTTTATGGCAGAAAATTGCACATTCTACATTTCCTCTCCTTACAGAAATATTAATAATAATAATCCTTTCATTTGATGTAGCGCTTTTCACGTCTTCTAGACGTCTCAAAGCACTTCACAGAACATACTGTAAAGTGAATTGACTGTATATTTGTGGGCGAAACACGGTAGCCAATTACGCACAGCAGTGTCCCACCAACAAACAATCGTGGAGTGAGTGACCAAATTATTATTTTTTTTAAATTTATTTATTCTTGAGGATTATTATCAGGGTGTGAAATAAAGAACCTTGCCCAAGGTTTCACCCTGCCAGGAATCAAACCCAGGTCTCTCAATTGCCAGGCGAGTGCTCTAACCACTGAGCTACAGGACTTCTGCATCATGGTTAAGAGCGACATCAGGGACGGGAACCGACTGTCGGGCGCTGTGGCCAGGGAAGGTTTGCTTGCAGGATCAGAGAGGGTGGACACTCAGTCAGTGAACGAGTTTGGGAAGACGGCAATCAATGCGCCTTATCACGTCATTGAGACATGACAGCCACTCGTGCATAGCAGTGTCCCACAAACAACTATGAATTGAGAGATTCTTGTCCAGGAAACCGGGAGAAACTCCCTTCTCAAATAACACCACAGGATCTTTGATGTCCACCTGAACTGGCAGACAGACCTCAGTTTAATGTCTCATCCGAAGGATGGCACCTCTGACAATGCTACCTACACACTCCCAGCACTGCATTGCAGTGTCATCTTAGATAATCTGATTCCAAGTCCCAACATGGGGTTTGAATCCACAGTATTCTGACCTGGAGCTGAGAGTTCTGACATGATTGAGGCACATGAAAGATGAATGGTATTCATTTGAATACCACCAAATAACAGTCCACTTAAAATGAATGGATAAAGTATTCCAAGGCTTTTCCAGAGCAAACACAGTATCTGAGGACGATAGCTCGCTGAATTGCTATAGTCAGTGAATAAAACTTACATAAGGTATCTGTGTGTTAGTTTACACCATCTTTTGTGTTCAAGAGGCTGACTAACTCCAATAGCTGCCGAGTTAAGCTGCATGCATGGAGGTGGCTGTTTGTAGGAGCAGGACATTGTGGCGTACATAGAAGGGCATTGACAATGGAAAGCAATGAGAAGCATTAGCATGGAGTCCTGTGGCTCAGTGGTTAGAGCACTCGCTTTGCAAGCGAGAGACCTGAGTTCATTTCCAGGCAGAGGGCGAAACCTTGGGCAAGTTTCCTTACTCCACACAGAGCCTAATAATAATCCCTCCAAAACCAAAAATAAATTGGTCATTTTCAATCTACGACTGTTTGTGGGACATTGCTGTGCGCAATTGGCTGCCGCGTTCGCCCACAAATATACAGTCAATTCACTTTACAGTGTGTTCTGTGAAGCGCTTTGGGACGTCCTCCCGACGTGAAAAGCGCTATATCAAATGCAAGGATTATTATTATTATTATTATTATTAAACCATCCAGAGTACTATACAGACACAGTTCAATTGTAACAAATGTATTTATGCCTTCCTTCAACCACCTCAAAGTCACAGCAGGACCCAGCCCACATCTGTGCACACTCTCACTCCAAGGAAACAATTTTACACTGGTTGACATGAGCAGACAGTATAAACCCTGTGAGCATAACCTATACCACATTGCCTCCAGCAGCCTCAACACTGCCTAACTTGTACATTCACTCCGGGAATCCCAAGTCTTTGACGCTCGCCTAGTACTCTTTGAATTCGGTAAGCAGGCTGCATCCCTCCAGAAAGAGAGTGCACATTCCACTCCAGGAACTCCAGGTGTAGGTGGCACACATATGTGGTACTGCATGGTAATTCTTCCAACCTCCACCATTACTCTACTAAGCAGGATGCTCGCTCGCTCAGCACGCCCTTGTTGCTTTACGTCCCACGCCTATCCGCTTCATTATCGGCGGGCTGGCTTTCAGCCACTCTGCCCCCCCATCCTCTGCAACTCCATGCCGCACTCCCTCCGTCGCCTCGTTCGAGGTGCGTCTTAACATCTACCTGTTTGACCGTGCTTTTGGTCATCTTTCCCCACCCATCCCCAGCTCGGGTGTCCAGCCAGCAGTGTCAAGTGCTTTGAGACGTTCTAGACAGAAGGCACGATGGCTTCACAGTGGGAGACAAACTCCCTCTGTTCGTTTCATGACAACGTCACAAGTGACGAGCAGGCATCCTGAGATTGAAACTCGTCAGGGGGAAAAAAATCATAACATTGTCTGTAATGGGGGAATGGTTTCAAGCAAGGAGCAGTCTTCTGTAATAATATGAAATATTGATGAGCTATTTAGTCTAAATGAACTTTTATTTTGCTTAATGTTTCCATAAGTGTGCCAAAGAGTATAACTGACGGCCGACTTTCACTTTACAAGGTGCTTTCTTGTTAATCTGCCATCTGAGCAGCTATTAGTGTCTTTAATCCTTGGTATTAATTAATTGAGATTCTACAGGGCATTACTGGGCACAAACAGTTCAGCATGAAGTGTGTACAGAATAGTACTGGAATTCTAAAGATACTCATGGTAATCACCAGTAACTGGTGCAACTGAAATCGCCAGATCTATTTAGACACATTGAATTATTTAACAGGATGGTGCTGCTCAGTGGTGGACGCTCAGGACGATTTATTCAGGATTTTGCAGGCAATTTAAGGTCTGAAATTCCACCTAGTCTTCGCTTGAGAAAGCATTTTGTCTTACAATCAAAGATTTGTGAATTGCTAATTTCTGAACTGCTGAATTTGGTACATGGCCCTCTCGCTTCTGAATCGGAAAGTTGTGGATTCAAATCCCACGTTGGGGACTTTGTACTCACAGTCCAGGCTGACACTCCAGCGTAGAACATTGCATTGCCAAAGATGCCTTGATTCAGAGGAGACATTAAACCAAGGTCTAATCTGCCTGGTCGGGTAAACTTTAAAGATCCTATGGCACTATTTGACAAAGAGAAGGGAGTTTCTCTCTGTTTCCTGGCCAAAAATCCCCTGCAAGCAAGAGGACTCCCAAAACCTTAGGCAAGTTTTCTTCCTCCCATACCTGTTTACCTAGAAGTAAGTAGGAATCCAGTTATTAGTCGATTGAACGATCACTTTCCGAGGATAATATCATAGAATTATACAACATAGAAGGATGCCATTCAGCCCATCGTGTCTGTGCTGGCACTTTTAGAAGAGCTATCCAAATCAATCCCACTCCACTGCTCTCTTCCCATAGCCCTGCAAACCTGTCCTCTCTAAATAATTTTCTACTTCTCTCTTAAAAGTTGTTATCAAATCGGCTTCCACCACCCTTTCAGGCAATGCATTCCAGATTCGAACAACTCGCTAAAGTTGAAAACATTTCTCCTCACTTCCCCTCTGTTTTTTTTGACAACTATTTTAAAACGATGCCCTCGGGTTACCGACCCACCCGCCAGTGGAAATAGCTTCTCCTTGTTCACCCTATCAAATCCCCTCAATTTTGAAAAGTTCTATTAAGTCTCCTCTTAACCTTCTCTGCTCCAAGGAGAGTAATCCCGGCTTCTC
Source organism: Callorhinchus milii (assembly GCF_018977255.1). Taxonomy (NCBI): domain Eukaryota; kingdom Metazoa; phylum Chordata; class Chondrichthyes; order Chimaeriformes; family Callorhinchidae; genus Callorhinchus; species Callorhinchus milii. The sequence goes on along the minus strand of NW_024704759.1, from coordinate 6,633,356 downwards.
TCGCCTCTCCTGATAACTGAAATCCCTCATTCCTGGTACCATCCTGGTAAATCTCCTTTGCACCCTTTCCAATGCTTTGACATCCTATAGTGTGGGGCCCAGAACTGAATACAGTCTCTCGCTGAGGCCTAACCAGCGTTTTATAAAGGTTCATCATAACTTCCTGACTTTTGTATTCTATGCCCCTATTTATAAAGCCTAGTATCCCGTATGCTTTTTTAACAGCTTTATCTTCCTGTCCTGGCACCTTCAAAGATTTACTTACATAAATCCCCAGTTCCCCAGGGACCCCCAGGTCCCTTTACCGCCTTTAAGATTGTACCATCAGCTTATATTGCCTCTCCTGATTCTTCCTCCCGAAATCCATCACTTCAAATTTCTCCATGTTAAACTTCATCTGCCACACGTCTGCCCATTTTACCAGTCTGTCTATGTCCTCTTGCAGTCTGCTGCTATCCTCCTCACTGGTTACTACTTTTCCTAGCTTAGTATCATCTGCAAACTTGGAAGTTGTATTTCCTGTACCCAAGTCCAGGTCATTTATAATAATACCCTCAGAAAAAAAGTCACTAAATTCACAATTGTTTGTGGGACAATGCTGTGTGCAATTGGCTGCGTCATTTTGTCCACAAAATACACTGTCAATCCTTCAAAAAATATTTTGTGAAACCCTTTGAGACGGCTGAACGATATGATACTATATCAAATACAAGATTATTATTATTATATAAGGGTGGCCTCTCCATAAGGGTTTGTTGGTGCGTGTAGAATTGTATCCGGACTGTCCCATGGTGGTTGTTAACTGGGGGTGGTTGCTGAATGGAGGTGGTTGCTTGAATGGGTTTAACTACATCTGATACACTCATTGACCAGGATTGATAGAGCCTCCTGTTCCTGTGCTCCCATCAGTTCAGTAATTGAGTTCTCAGCTGGAAAACAGACAGAAAGAGATCCAGGGATGTTTGCCAATAGATATATTTTGCCTTGCTTGGTCAGGTTTCAGTTGTTTTGTACTGGGTCTTAAAATAAATGGCATTTCATGGAAATGTGAGGGAGAAAACAGAAATGTATATTTCACGCAAAGCCGTACAGAGGACTAATAACTCGTGACAAATATCTCAAAGTAAAACTCCACTTGTTTTTTTAAGAAAACAAAACAAAAAAAAGAACATTTTGAAAAATTACTGTCAGATAAAAACATCAAAGGCAAGAATTCTCTTCCCCGCCGTACAGTCTGAAAGACGACATGCTGTGCAGAGAGGCAGTTTGTTTCACACTGCATATTCCTGTATCCTCACTCACATCACCGCTGGGCAGAATGACAACTGGAAGCAAATAGCTTTCTGCTGCCTACACTGTAATTGCACCTTTTGATACGCTCATAAAATCACTTCGATTGAGAGGCCTGCTCTATTCGCTCACCATAATTTAACACACAAACACAGAGTCACATAACTTTACAATACACTATTGGAACCTGAATAATCTATCCGGGAGAGGGGGTGGCAGGTGCTGAGGTGCCATCATTCAGGTGAGACATTAACCGATGTCCCGTCAGTGCCTATTTATAAGAACATAAGAAAGGCTAGACGAAAAAAAGACCGCACGCACATGCCCCGAACTACCTATGTAGTATATCCTATAATGTTATTTCCTAAAAGAAAACTATCTATAAGAACATCAGATGGTCAAGTGGATGTTAAAGCTGTTAAACTCAAAAAGACAAACCCTGGACTGTCAGCACCTTGGGATGTCCTACTGATGTGAAAGGAGCTGTATAAATGTAAATATTTATGGTATTGTAAGGCGCTGTACAAGTACCCCTTGGTCTTGTCTCCCTGCTTTTGTTCAGTGGCCAGACATGTTCTGTGTAGTTCACATCAGTGACAATTCCCAGTGCTGCCCGACAACAAACACGATCACAAGGCTGTCTGCGAGCAACCCACAACCTCAATGTCAGACAGAGAGTACGAAAGGCAGCAGCAGAGAATAAAACAAACAACCCAATCCCACGTACACCATCAGCTTCGGCCAAACTTTTAAACAAATCCAATTTAGATGAGGAGCAAAAGGCAAAATACTGCATGTGCTGGAAATCTGAAACAAAAACAGAAGTCGCTGGGAACACTCAGCAGGTCAGGCAGCATCTATGGAGAGAGGAAAGTTTCGGGTCCACGACCCTTCGTCAGAACTGACGGGGGAGAGAGAGGCTTTTAAAGACTAATAGAGAGGGGGTTAGCAGGGCAAGGAAGACAAAGAAGAAAATGGGGTAGAGGACAGGGGATGAGGATTAAAGAGGTGTTAATAATGCAAAACAAACGGGGGAACTGCAACAAAATAGGCAGACCAGAGAGAGAAAAGGTGTGTCTGGGACCCAGATGATGTGGTAATGGTCACCAAAGAGGGGAAGGGGGTATGTGAGCTGTTGTGGTCTGAAATTGTTGAAATTAATTTGAGACCAGAGGGCTGTAATGTCCCTGGCAGATACATGAGGTGCTGTTCCTCGAGCTTGCGCTGCGGCTCATTGGAACAGCATAGGAGACCGTGGTTGGAGAGGTCAGAGTGGGAGGGAGAGTTGAAGTGGCAAGAAACCGGAAGTTCAGGGTTGTGCTTGCCGAGAGGAACACCTTAGATGAGGAACACGTACATTTAAAAGTCTGAAGATGCAGCACATTTCAAAGGTGCCTGGTATTGGAATATGCAGCTTTAACAATAATATTTTTTGCAGTTGATATAGTGTCTTATCACATTGTGAAGAGTTCTCAAAGTGCTTCACAGAATATACTGGAGTGACTGTATATTTTGTGGGTAAAACACAGCAACCAGCTAATTTTATTTGGGGAACTATTGGCCAGGACACCGTGTGAGAGAAACTCCTTTCTCTTTTCGAACCGCGCCGTGGAATCTTTGACATCCACCTGAATAGGCAGGTGGGATCTTGGTTTCAGGTTTCATCTGAAGGACAGACCTCCAAACAATGCAACACCCCCATCCTTCAGCACTGAATTGAAGTGTCAGCTTAGGCTATACTCGCTGTACCCGTTACAGCTTCTCTTGCAACCAAAGGATCCAACATGGAATGTAGATTGACACAGAGACAGACATCTCATCTATACTCATGTGGGAGGACTCCTGTGGGCGGACTTTGTTCTTCAGTTTCATTTAATGGGCCTTCTCTTTTTTGTCTTGCATTTTTACTGATCCTTGAAAGGTTTGATTTTCATTTAGGCATCTTTATAATGATAAATATAACAACAACAAAATTACATTTGTATTGCGCCTTTTACGTCGGGAGGACGTCCCAAGGTGCTGGACAGACAGACTTATAAATGTATAATTTATAATCACTGGGATGTCCTCCCGACGTGAAAGACGCTTTAAAAATGAGATCTCATTGTTGCCGCAGCTTAGCTTCGTCTGTGTTCTTTATTTTGTTCCCGCCGCTTGGCTGCGTGCGTTCTCTGTGATGCCACCGTGCCACGGTCAGCTGGTGCAGACACCAGGTGTAACTGCAGTGTATGCGTACATACACAGGGGCTCTGTGACACATGATGCCACAGCGCCAGTTTGACAAGGCGGCCACCAGGTTTAAGAGTAGCAAAACTGAAAACAACTCATGAACGATTGGAGATACCCAAAAACAAATATGCCCACACACAGACAGACAGACAGTCACCCACAGCCAGACAGAGTCATTTTATTAGTATAGAAGAAGATAGATGATCCCAAGTAACGCTGTGAGGCTTGAACCCACAACCTTCTGACTTGGAGGCGAGAGCGTTTCCACTGCGCCAGGCTGACATAAAATATCCCGGGAGTACTTTGTCTCAATAGCGCTTCCTTTAATGAAGCATCAGACTTTCTAAATCATCTGGACGCTTGAGATCTGTGAAATTTAACTGGACTTCGAAATTCTCAGAATAGCTTGAGCTGACGCTGACTCTTTGTGACCTTCTTTCTCCCCATGTGAAAGGCGCTGTACAATGTTAATTGTTGCTGCTCTTCTGAGCTTTCAGTCATCTTTCCCTTCCCCACCCTCCTGCACTCTTCTCTACCCCACAACTCATATGCCCATTCAGCACTGTCAAGCCGTTCCTCCAAGGTGAAAGGCACTCTATTTAAAAGTAAATTGTATTGTTGAGAAGCAGAGGAGAGAGGACATAAAAGGAAAGCCCTTAAATAATAAGGCTTACTGTCACATCGTCGAGATGTCTTAAAGCACTTCACAGGATTTATTGGGAGATGTAGTGACTGTGTATTTTGAAGGCGAACCCTGCAGCCAGTTGGCACACAGTAATGACTATAATCAGGTTGGAGTGAATGATCAGTTTTATCTGATAGAACACCAGGAAAAACTGTCCTTAACGTCCAACTGAACAGGCAGGCGGGATCTTAAGGCCTTATCCTCAGGTCTCCCACACACACACACAAACAAACAAACACACACAACCAACCACCACATTATTATCAAGAGATTTACCAAAATTTAACAAACTGATAGAACAGGTGCGATGGGCGGTATAGCCTCCAGTAACAGTGCTGCCCTGACTCCATGTTGACTTTGCATTGCTAACTTGCTTACAAACAATTGTTCCTTCAACAAGAGAACAAGAGAGTAGACCACACCACCTGTGGATTTGTTTTGTCAGCGAGACAATTCATTCTTCCAGAGTTTTGAGGCTCTATCTCATTACTGTAACCTTTCATTAGCAGTGAATGTTTTATATTGAATTCCATTTTTATGCATGCTCCACATGCGCCAGACAACCTTCAAAGAAAACCGTTGGGGAAATCTTCCTTTCTCTGGAAACTGTTCATTACACAATGTCAAGAGGTGCACTGAGCCAGCCAGTGTTCTTGCATCAGCATTAGTACACATTGTTCTCATTAAAGGGCTTCAGTGCTACACTGGCGTGTCCGACTAAAGGCTGCTGGGCTTGCCTTCACAACTCTCGGACACTCATTACTACTTGCAACCCGTTATATAATGCAAAAAGATGCTCTTCCCTGGGACTATGTTACAGCCTGGGTGGAATGTACTGGGGAAGGACTTGCATTGCCACCAGAATACAGATGCAGAACTTAAATTAAAATGCTGTTTTGTTTTTCGGAAGTGATTTTTGTATCTCGCCAACTCTCCTTCAGACCACAAGATGGGATTGGTCGCAGAAGGCCCTTTGACCCATTGACCTCATTCCTCCACAACATCTGTCCTACCATTCCCTCTGAAATACTCAGACACAAAAAGAATATGTGATTATATCCCGCATGGGTTACAATGAACACAGATAGGCAACTTGTATTGTGCCTTTCATGCAGGAAGAATGTTTCAAGGAGCTTCAGTTAGAACAGACAACATTGAGCAGGGAAAGGTGAGATTAATAAATACAAATATTAATCTTGCAGTTGATATAATGCTTTATCTTAACATCAAACTATCTGAAAGCCATTGTACAGGATTTGGCATAAAGTGTAGTCACTGTATTTTTTGTTTTATATTTGCACACAGCAATATCCCACACATAATAATAATCCTTGCATTTGATACAGTGCCTTATCATGTCCTTGATACGTCTCAAAGCGCTTCACAGAATATACTGTAAAGTGGATTGACCGTATATTTTGCGAGCAAAATGCGAAAACCAATTGCGCACAGCACTGTCCCACAGAAGGATCTTTAATATTGGAGATGCCATCCTTTTTAATACTGTATATGTGGGGTTTGAACCCACAACCCTTTAACTCAGAGGCAAGAATGCTGCCAACTCAAATAGGCTAACACTATTAAAGATGCTGCCCAAAAGCACAGCTCCCTCTGTTCGCTTTGAGTCACTGTGTCACCAAGCCTAGTAGCAGTATTCTTCCCAGATAGCACATGGACTTTGCATTGCCTGCCTGCTTACAAATAATGATTCATTTTGTAAGTTGCCAAAGATTATATACCATTCACAGTGGAAAAGTTTGGAAGCACAGAGAATGTTCGTTCATCCTTAGATTCACTCGGATAAAAATTTAAAAGTAAATCTGGTTAGATCTTTGAATGCATTAGAGAAATCTTATTTTGTTCCTGAAAGGGCAGCAAATATATCATACATAATCCTGGGAAAGCAGGATGTAATTACATGCCTCTCATTCATCTGTTGGCCTTCGATGAGTGAACAAGTGCGGGGCTGCAGGGAAACCTCCCAGGAGTGTATTGTAGAAGGTAATCACATCACATCATCAAGACATCTCAAAGCACTTCCAACATGGAAAAGGTGCTGTGTAAATGTTATGTTTCTGAAAGGGAAACACAAAATATTGCTCATGTGGCCCACGGACCTTTTTCAAATAGGGAATCCAGCCCGTGGCAGGCAAAATGTTGGACCACACTGGCATATACCATACATTTGACTTTTAAATAGCGCCTTTTAAGTTGGGAGGATGTCTCCAAAGACTTGACAATTCTGGTTGACTGTGTTGACCGAGCTTGAAGTGGGAGCCAAGGGGGAGCACGGTCAAAGAGATACATCTTGATATGGACCTTGAATGAGGTGAAGGAGTGAGTGAGTCAGAGATACTCTGGGATGCAGTCCCAGAGAGCTGGAGCAGAGTGTCTGACCACTGATTCTGGGGAGGATTGGGCAAGGGACATGAAGCAGGCTGGTACTTGACACCATATGAAAAGCCATGGAAACCCAGATGAGCGTGTACCAGGATTACTTTTGTCCTGGAGGTTCAAATCCATTCACTCCCTGGTACCTCCCTATCTCCTCATTCTCCAATCCACCACCTGGCACCTCTGCTCGACTGGTACAAGCCTTCTACTTGTCCCTTGCACCACTGGAGGTCACGCTTTCAGCCACTATGCCTCAAAAGTTTGGAACACTCTACCTCAATCCATCCGCCTTGCCCCCTCTCTCTCCCCTTTTTCAAGTTCTGCCTGAAAACCTTCCTTTTTGCCTGGGCTTACAGTCACCCCCCAGTTCGGATGCAGGATCTGCCACTGTTAAGCGCTCTGAGATGCTACCCTGCATGTAGGACGCAACAACAAGTACAAGTTGTTGTTGTTGTCAGTGGCTCGCAGTCTGACAGCATCCAGACCTTAACAGCTCCCTGTATTTGAAGAGACACTGAGCAGAAAAATCCAAAGAGGAAGCCAGTCGGTGTCTATTACATCAGGTTCCCGTGTGGTTTACCATGGTGTAGACTCCAGCCTGTACCCTTGCAAATGTGATCACAAGGAGACGTCATTTTAAATAAAGCCCGGGAAAGGTGCAATTAGGACTGTAAAGAGACACGGTATATTTAACAGACGCAGGCGGGCGTATTGTGCATCTGCGAGTGTCAATCGTCATCATCTACCTTGTGTAATGACGGCTGCTTCTTCCGAAACAGGGTCCCTTCAGTGTATTTCTACAATCGCACTGGTTAATTCATCACAAAGGGAATGCTGAGCAAGTTATCTGCTTGGCACAATAATATGTGGCATGAGCCTAATAATTCTGTGTTTTCACAGCGAGGCCAGGAGCTCTGTGGGGATCTCTATTGCTGGCTCCTAGCAGGGTTGTTTTGCCTGCTTGTTAACCTCCAATTAGTCTCGCACAGTTTCTAAGCGGATGTGCTTTATGCAGATAACCACGTTCAAGTCACGAAGGCTGCCTTCAGCATCAGGATCCTGGATGTTAACGACAACCCTCCTGAGCTCTCCATGCCATTCGAAGCCGCAATTTGTGAAGACTCCAAACCAGGGCAGGTAATACCAACGCACCACTGGCTGGGGGAGAACTGTCCTTATTCCTCCCAGCAACACAAACAAACAAACACTCACATGCACACACACACACACACACACACACACAAAGACCCTCATTCTAGCAGTGGTTACTCTAGTGGAACCTGGCATCCGTGGGATTCCCAGGGGCCAGTCAGATGGTCATTCTTCGAAAGCCACCAGCTCTTCAACCATACAACACAATAAAATGTATACGTACGATTGGGAAGGACATCCCAAGGCCCTGGACAGTGAAGTGTTTGCACCCACGTTGGAGGTTGGAATCAAGAGGGGTGGAGTGCAACGGCCTTCAAGGAGGCGAGGGAGGGAGCGAGGCGGAGGGATTCGGGGATGGAGTTCCAGAGGATGGGGGCAGGAAAGCTGAAGGTCCAATTGCCAATGGTGTTGTGGGCAGGGCAACTTGAGCCTTTCTGCCCTCACCCTCCATCCCTGAATCCCTTTGCCTCACCCTCTCCCTCGCCTCCTTCAAGGCCCGACTAAAGACTTTCCTCTTTGATCATGCCTTCGGCCACACTCCCACCCCTTCCCCTCCAACCCTCTCAATTCCAAACCCCAGCTCCAGTGCAAGCCCTTAATTGTCCAGCGCCTTAGGCCGTCCTTCCGACGTGAAAGACGATGTATAAATGGAATTTGTTGTTGTATAATGCCTTTCATATCCGGAGGTGAACCCAAAACAACAGGCACTGGAGGCAAGGTCCCAGCACCTGTGAGAGAACCACTTAACACATCAGCACTGCCTTGCACTTCACCAGTCCAACCCTCACCTGTGCCAGTAGCACAGAGGTGAAACCTTAGGCAAGTTTCCTTACTCCACACACCTGGTTACCAAACAGTAAGTAGTCATTAGTCGTTTGGGGAATCGTTTTTCCAGGGGTAATAATCCCTTCAAAATTAAAACTAATAATAATATGATCACTCAATCCAGGAATGTTTGTGGGACACCGCTGTGTGCAATTAGCTATCTTGTTCCGCCCACAAAATATACAGTCAATGCACTTTTCTGTGTGTCCTGTGAAGCGCTTTGAGGCATCTCAAAGACATGAAAAGACCTTATATCAAGTTCAAAGATTATTATTAGTCAGAGAAAACTATACAAGAGGTTAAGGGTCACCTCTTGTTTTTGCAGCTGATCCATACCATCAGTGTGGTCGACAAGGACGAACCACAAGGTGGACATCGTTTTTACTTCACTCTGGCTCCCGAAGCTGCCGACAGTCAGCACTTCACGCTCTGGGATATCAAAGGTAGGTCTGCTGGTGGGAACAGCCCTGGTACAATGCAGCACCAATGTTACTGTGCAGTGATAGGAGAACACACAGAAAAAGTGGAGCTGAGAGAGAAAGACGCGGTCAGTTGAGAGCACTCTCGCCTCTGAGCCAGAAGGCTGTGGGTTCAGGCCTTCAGCCTTTCTACCCCCACCCTCTGGAACTCCATCCTGGAGCCCCTCCAATCACCCACTCCTTTGCCTCCTTCAAGGCCCGTCTCAAGACCTTTCTTTCGACCGTGCCTTCTGTCATCTTTTCTCCTCCACCCCCCGCGCCCACGAACCCTCTCTGATCCCAATCCGCAGCTCAAAAGAAAAACCCTCATTGTCCAGTGCCTTGGGACATCCTCTTGACGTAAAAGGTGCTATATAAATTAAATTTGTTGTTGTTGCACACTGGGTCACATTGCAGCTGCAGGCCTCCAGGCAACAGCAGTGGCTGTTGCTGTGAACCAGCACTATTGACCCAGTTAGGGGGTAAGAGCTCAGTCATCAATACCTTTCAGCTTACACAGCACTCGCTGAACCAACAACTTCATCTCAAGAATTTAAACAGCAAAGATAATAGTCATCAGCAAGGCTCTGCCACAATGAAGGCTAGGCAGGAAAAGTGTGATAAAGCAAACCGCCTTGCACATGTCCTGGATCCTTTTGTCCCTGAATACTACAGTACAGAATGAGGAATCACTAAGCCGAATCCTGCTCTTTACTGAGGTTTCTAAACCTTGGATATATTCGTCAATCTGTGAATGTTGCAGAGCAGTTCAAAGCTTATGAGGCACAGATGTTATGTTGACCTTCCTTTATACGAGGCAAACAGCCGCAGCCTTTTATTTAATTCCAAACAATTGCTGAAGGAACAAAGACGTCACAATCCTCTCACCGATTCTTAGATAAGTGGACAATTAAGCAAGCGGATGCCTGACCACCTATTTGAGGCTAGACAGACACAAAGCACAGGAGTCTGATGCCAACCTCACTTAACATAAGAAATGCTAAACGAAAAAAGACCAAGGTCAATCTAGTTCGCCTTCCACCTTCCTGGCCGTCGCATGCACATGTGTCCCAAACTACCTTTGTACTATATCCCATAATGTTATTTTCTAAAAGAAAGCTGTCTAATCTGTGTTTGAAAGAATCAACACTTCCTACTTCAACCGTCTCCCCAGGGAGCCTGTTCCACAGGTTCACTATTCACTCATTGAAATAGTGTTTGGTAGATTTGTTCTGAATTTATCCCCATTCACTCGCAGGCCGTGTGCTCTGGTTTTACTATTCTGAACAAGTTAAAACAGCCTGTCATTATCTATATTGTCTTGCCCCTTTAGAATATCAAAGACAGCAATCATATCACCTCTCAATCTCTTTTCTAGCATGAACATGCCCAATTTACTTAGTTGCTCCTCATAGTCCTTTTTGTACTGGGGGCGACAGAACTGTACACAATATTCTAAGTATGATTCTCTGACACACCATTCCCAGCGCAGGATTTGCTTCTTCGACAATTCCCAAATCCCCACCCAATCAAAACTTCAGATGACTTTCTCTTTGTAAAAAAGTAAGAGAAGATTTAACCTTATGGTTAGAGCACTCACCTCACAAGCGAGAGACCTGGATTTGATTCCTGACAGGGCGAAACTCGAGCGAGTTTCCTTATTCCACACGCTTGATAATAATCCTTCAAGAAAAAGAAAAAACAATAATTATCTGGTCACTCAATCCACGACTGTTTGTGGGACACTGCTGTGCCCAATTGGCTGCCGCATTTCGCCCGCAAAATATACAGTCAATTCACTTTACAGTGTATTCTGTGAAGCGCTTTGAGACGTCGAGATGTGAAATGCGCTATATCAAATGCAAGGATTATTTATATTATTATTATTATAGTATTATCTGCCAAAACCTGCAATGTCTAGGCCACTTGGCTCAATTGAGATCCTTTTACCATTGAGACCTTTGTATCAAATATTTTATCCAGACAATGCAGCATTCCCCCATCACCATCCTTGAGTGTGAGCTCAGATGCTGAACTCAAGACTCAATGTGATATTTGAACCTACAACAACACTCAACTCCAGAGACTAGAGTGTTACCAACTGAGCCAAACTAACACCTGACTGAATAAAGCACCCTGCACAGCTGACTCATGCAGCTGAGTGTGATCCCAATGGTTTTATTTGATGGAGAAGGTCTGAGTGCAAGCTGGGCAATTAATTACTTTTCTCACCTATAGTGATTGTCTCACTTTCTTCACTTCCAAGCTCCAAAACCCAAACTACCATCACTTCAAAACATCGTATAATTAAACTCTCTGGATCATGCATCCCAATGCCTACTGAGCATCACTGATGACTGAACAGACTATTGCGTAGAGCAGGTAGATGAAGTGAAAAAAAGAGTTAGAGACATCAGTAGCTTCTGGTGAGACAAACACTGAATGAACTTGGGCATGGAGTATTCAGTTGCTGAATCATATCATTCATCTTTTTCCACAGAGCTGATGGGAACCGTCATTGAAATCAATAGATGATTCTCCTGAACTTGAGTATAACAAGTTAAAACACATTGTTTGCCACTGAGAGCACTGTCTGCAAGATTCCTGCTGTTTTTCCAGCTAGGACTACCCTAGCCGTTAGGATTTTGACTTGCAGGGTTAACAATAACAAATTGCATTTATATAATGCGCCTTTCGAGTTTCTCTCAGTGTTCTGGCCAACAATCCCACAGATAAAATTGATCATTCCCTTCTTGGTTCTCCGTGGGACATTGCTGTCAAATTAGATACCACGTTTGCCTACAAAATACAGTCACTGCGCTTTACAGTAAATCCTATGAGCACTTTGAGATGACCTCCAGACGTGAAATGCAAGGATTATTTCATTATTATTGTTGTTATAGATTATACTTTACAGTACTACCCAACAGGAGACTATTCTGCCCATTGAGTCTGGGCTGGTGCTTGATCCCACAATGGTTCCCTACAAATTACTAAGTGTGCTTCTTCTACTGGGGTGGGGATGGGGGGGGTCATTACATGGCAAACGTTGCTGGAATCCATGAATACAATAGAGCTCATGCAGATCATTACCAACAAGTAGAGACGCTTTGGAGGTTTAATTACTGTAGAAAAGTAGATGTCAATATATCAAAAGGAAGGATATAACTAATTAGCAGCAAGATGACTTGTCCTGGAAATATACAATGAGGTTGTGAAGCATTGCCGATGAACTGTCAGACTTAATTGGCAGAGACTTGGATTGCGTCACTTCAGACTTCGAGGAAGAGCCAAAACTTTTCAGCAGAAAGGAGGTGACAAGTGTATGGTTAGAGTAGCCTGAGCCTTAGAGCCCAAGTTACCTTTGCCTGCGATGGGATAGAGACCAACGGGGTTAGGTGCCGGAGCGAGGTTAGTTGCCAGAGCAAAAGTGGCAGCCAGTTTGCACACAGCAAGTCCCCACGAACAGCGATGAAATGAATGACAATTTTATACTTGGGGAGTAGGAGCATTAAAGGCAACCAGGGGTATAGGTAAATGGGCCTGAAAGGATAGCTCTTTTAAGGAGCCAGTATAGACATGATGGGTCGAATGGCCTTCTTCTGTGCTGTAAATTTCTCAGGATAGGTTGAACAGGCAGGCACATGAGCTGATAGCCGAGGGGAACACACTCAATGGGTTGAATGATCCAGATTCCTGTCTAACAGATTGTGCATGGGACCAAGGAATCCAAATTGTAGATAAAGTCAGGAACAGGGTTAATTATTTTAATACCAGGAATTGGTTAAAACTCTTCATAAAACCGAGGCTCAGAACTTTATTCCAGGCTCCATCATTAAAATGAAATCAGTTGAAGTGACCTTAAATGATCGTTCCTTTACATGTGCAGGCAGTGGCAGTGAGGACAATCAGAACACATTCAGTATAAATTGGCTGAAATGACTCATTGCTGCAAATAGCCAATCATTTAGGATTTGTCGGGCTAATTGTCGGAGTCAAATGTTCACTTGAAAATGCCCTTGTTCAGAAAGCGTTTGCTCCATCTTGTGCCTCTGTGTTCAGACTATACTTATACAGTTTACCGTTTGTAAAATGTCCCCAAACCCAACATTTTCCTTTTATCCACAAAATGTTTAGTCAATGCATTTTTTAGTATATCCTGTGACGCGCTTTGAGGCGTATCGATGACGTGATGAAATACTGCATCAAATGCAAGGATTCTTATATATTATTTTCCTCCGATGTTTTTGCCTTATTTAGGCTCAAACACACAGGCAGCAGTGTAAAGCATTTTAAAAACATCCCCGTGACATGAAAGGAGCTATATAAATGTAAATTGTATTGTGTTGTATTTGGCATATTTAGCATTGTGCTTACTTCAGCATCGCTTCCCTCAGTACAATACAATTTACACGTTGGGAAGATGTGAAAATGATTTTCAATGCTGGCTAGGCACTGGAGCTAGGGGATGGGAGTCAACGAGGGCAAGAAGGGAAAGATAACTAAAAGCGTGGTTAGAGAGGTATGCCATGAGAGGTGACCTTGAACGAAATGAGCAAGTAGGAGAGACTCCGGGAGTTCCAGGGAGTGGAAGGTGAACTGGATGGACCTTGGTCTTCTTTCATCTAACAATTTGTACGTTCTTTTGTAACTCCCACAGCTGATGCTGGCTTGAGAGCCAGGCTAACTCAACCACTGGGATTCGAGCAGTTTATCCAGCGTTACTGATCTTCACATTTGCTCTGATAAGATCCCTTCCCTTCCAAATAGGCTTTCTTTCTGCTAGATGTTTCAATGTCCTTTTCTGCTGTTACTTTTTCTTAATCGTAAGATCACACACCTGGGTTTGCAAGATGATTCATCTCCTCACCTTACACCGGGATCTGAGCTCTCAGTAGGAGTTGCTCCTTTTAGGGCTCATTTTAACTGCCTCCAGCTGCAAAGAGAAGTCACCTGCACTGTTATTGGCACTCTGAGTCACCCCCTATTCCTGGAGCTTGTGCTTTGTGACTTCTTCTCAGAAGCACATGAGGAAGATGTATATTGTAAGAATACTCCCTCCCCTAATCGCATAACATAATATGATTTCACTGGAGGAGAAGTAAGGATAAGCGTTATCTGATTATCAAGTGTCAGCCTAATAAATCAGTTTGGGACATCTAAATTTAATTTGTTGTTGTTGGCTCAGTTGACAGCACTCTCACCTGCGTTCAAGACCCAAGGTCGGGTTTTGATCTCACATAGACTGACACTCAAGCACAGTGTAGGGGGAGCGCTACTAATCCCCCCCCCAAAAAGCAATAATAAATTGGTCATTTTCAATCCACGACTGTTGGGACGCTGCTGTGCGCAATTGGCTGCCACGTTTCGCCCACAAATATACACTTTACAGCATATTCTGAGACGTTGAGACGTGAAAAGCACGATATCAAATTCAAGGATTATTATTATTATTACATTGTCAAAGGTGCCATCCTTTAGATGAGACATTAAACCAAGTTTCCATATCATCTCCCTGTTCAGGTGGCCAACAATCCCCCAGATAAAACTGGTCACTCACTCCATGGCTGTTTGTGGGACATTGCTGTGGCTGCTGTGTTTGCTTACGCACACTTTATAATATTAATAATAATAATCCTTGCATTTGATGCAGTGCCATATTACATCTTTGAGACGTCTCAAAGCCCTTCACAGAATATACTGAAAAGTGAATTGACTGTATATTTTGTGGGCGAAACGAGGCAGCCAATTGTGCACAGCAGTGTCTCACAAGCAGTCGTAGATTGAATGACCAATTTATTATTATTTTTACGATAACTGCAATGACGTGATAAGGCACTGTATCAAAAGCAAGGATTATTAATACTGTATATCATCAATGAGGAAATTGGCAACATTTCCCAATCATAAACTTCACCAATGCAAATCATGGAAAACTTAATCTCATAGAACCACAGAAATCTACAACACAGTCGGAGGCCATTTAACCCACTGGATTAGAAATCATGTATCGCTACTCTCTGCCTCTTCTTTCTGTGAACTCTAATACGCTTTTCTCCACATTCACTTATCTAATTCCCTCTTAAATGCCCCTTAAATTGTACTGCTCAGCCGAGGGATATTCTGCTGTAAATATCTGTTCCAGACCCTTTCGAATCAGTATTTTGCAGGAATAAAATCAGACGGGAGATAATTAATGTAAATGCATCGCCCTCCGATATTTAGGATTATTAAGGAATTTAGAATGACTTAATCTTTAGTAAAAGGTTTCTGCAACGATCCAAGGAAAGAGCATGTCATCCCTCCATGTAAAGTTTGACAGATGGGAACCTGTTCTGGTTAGTAACTGGTTGTTCAGATGGTTATAATGGGAACTTAGTGGGTTTTAGGCTGAAAAAAGGGAAACAAACGTAACTGAAAGCAAGAAGTGCAGACCAATGCCTTGTTTAACTCAATGACCCTCAGTTAGAGAACAGAATATGCTGCGGTGTTAATTATTATCATTATCAAAGAACTGTCAATTAGGAATGCACAAATTAATGGCTCACCAAGATTATTCCTTCACTTATGCCAGGCACCTGCCATGTCAGTCGCAGGCTTTACAAATGCTCAGCCACCTATTGACACATTCCTGATTTATTGTGGCAGGAATCTCACTCAAAGTAACCCGCAAAGTCTGAAAGTCAATACGCTTTTTTTAAAAAAAAATACGTTTCTCCGGGCTACCGTGACCCAGCAGAGCTGACAATTCATTGTGTTTTTATTCACCAAACCCGGAGTCCAGATTAACCTGTAAAGTAACAGAGTGTCCTTGTTACATAATAATAAAAATTAAAATAATCCTTGCATTTGATATAAAGTCTAGCACGCCATTGAGATGTCTCAAAGCACTTCACAGGATATACTGTAAAGTGGATTGACTGTATTTTTGTAGGCAAAACACGGCAGCCAGTTGCGCTCAGCAATTTCCCACGGGCATGACAATATTTATTTGGGGGGGTGGGGGGATTGTTGGCCAGGACACTGGGAGAGAGAAACGCCCTTCTTTTTTTGACTATAATACTTATATATGAGGCAGGGGATGAGCAGCAGGTCTGAGTTAGCTGAGTGGATCGAGCACATACGAGAAGATCAGAGAGATAGGGAGCTGGTAGCATGCAAAGGAATTGATACGCAAGGGTGAGGATCTGGAAATCAATCCATCGGATGGAAACCGGGGAGCCAGTGCAGTCTGATGAGTTAGGATTAGCCGGACCTTGTGGATGGAACAAATTATTATTAAGTGTACGGCTGGAGTTTAAACAGCGAAAAGGTTTAAACAGCTGAAACATGCCACTGCGGTAAAAAAAACCACTGCTGAAAATCAGCACTGAACCAGGGCCCATTAGAACTTCAGTCTAACCATCTCCCAAAGGGGCTGCTTTGGTTCCTCAAAGTGAAGAATTACAAAACGAGTCTCCGAAAGTTTCCGTTGCAACAAGAGTTTGAGAAAAGTTTCGTCCTCTTGTGATTCAGTATCAGACTTTTACAGTGGGGGAGGGTGAGGGCTCGGTAATTTTATTCAGCTCAAGTAGCAGGTGCAAAAGTGAACAAGCACGATAGAATTATTTGGCTTATTTAAAAGAATATGGTAATGTTCCTCTCCTTCCACTCCCGTTCTCTCACCATCTGTCATGTGTGAAGTGCTGTTGGCAGCAGTCTTGCTATTTGTTCAGACAAACACAATGCATTTGCTCAAAACATAATGAATATTTCTTGCTTTTGCAGCCAGGAAGTCATGACACTGATGTATGCCATTGCAGATGGCATCTATTTCTATTAATAAAGACATATCTTGAGCAAAGCCCAAATGCTACATTCAGAAAAGAATGCCATTTATCATTTCTTTCACTTGACTTAGAAAGGCAGCGGGCATTGTTAACTACCTCAACTTTCTATAAAATTAGTGTTGAGAAGCAGCATGAGGAATGTTCGCAGAGGATTTACAGCCAAGATGATCAAATGCAAACTGAAATCGCGATCTAGCTCCAGAGTTCACCCATTCATTCCTGGCTTGCTCGACCATTGTGAGTTATAATAAAAATCATCATTATCATCCCTTGCATTAGGTGCTGTGCCTTTCACGTTAAGAAGATGCCTCAAAGCACAGGATACAATAGCGATCCTTGCATTTGATATAGTGCTTTATCATGTCATCAAGATGTCACAAAGCTCTTCACAGAATATACTGTGAAGTGAATTGACTATATTTTGTGGGCAAAACATATAGTGTGAAATGGAGTGACTATAACTTTGTAGGCAAACGCGGGAGCCCATTTTCACGCGGCAATGCCCCACAAACAACCATGAAGTGAATGACTAATTTTATCTGGGGGATTGTTGGCCAGGATCCCAGGAGAAACTCTCTTCCATTTTTGTACAGTGCAATGGGATCTTTAACGTCCACCAGAACAAGCGCAAATAGGACCTCAGTTCAATATCTCATCCGAATGATAATGCAGCACACCCTCAGTACAGGACATATAACACTGATTGTTATAAAAAGTCTCAACAACAACTTGCATTTATATATCGCCTCTCACACAGGCTAGCGTCCCAGAGCGATTGACTGTGGTGGAGCACGACACCGAACCAGGGGGAATGGGGAGTTGACCGCAGGATAGCATCTCGGAGTACCAAAATGCCTTAAATATCCTCTGCTCACCTCACACCTGAGGAAAAAAAACCTACGGGTTGACAATGGGAAGACCACAATTTTAGAATGGCAACTCAAACCGGTGATTGTTGCCCCATCAGTTGTGTTTCCCCGGCAACTTTTCTTATGTTTTCACCATTAGTTTATCGACTCAGCGAAAAATAGATCCCACAGCTGAAGAATGCCAAGACTGAGTATTGTAGCAATCCCTTCAATTAAAACATGCCTCGGGCTAGTTTGCACAGAGCTTATTTAAAGTCCTAGGAGTTTGTTTCCTTCCAGGCCTGCACACGAAAAGGCTAAAGGTAGATTAAAAAGTCAATTTGAAAAGAACTCTATCCGCCTCACACTGGAAGATGTCTCTCTTCAGTGTTCCTGGGGCGAATGGCAGGAGACAGCTGATGTGCAGAGTACTTTTCTGTTGGTGAGATCCCAAACTGATTGCCTTGTAGCGACACAGAAACCAATCAGTGGTGGGGGAGAAAGAAATGGAGTAAAAATATGCAGGGGGGTAGGATTAAGAGAGGTAATGGTAAACAGGGCATGCTATAGTTTTTTTGAGTCAACCACATGTCCGACACATGCAGAAACCCGATCTCTAACAATGGCATCCTTATATTCCACAGAGCAATACTAATGGGACAAAAAAATGCTCCTTGTGATTATTAAATCCAGCTCGATTAAAGTAATGAAAGAGAGAGAGAGAGAAACAGAGAGAGAGTGGTGCGATGGGGTGGGGGGGGATGGATTTCCCTCACTCGAGTAAATGAGCAGTGACTTTGATTGTTAATACATTGGGAAATAACAGATGAGAACAAGTGAATTACCAGCTGGTCATAAATCACAGGGCTCCGCAGATATAAATCATTTCATTTCTCAGCTCCCGTGATCCTGTACCTAGCCAGTTCCTTCCAGTGTACTGGTAGACGCAGGCCTTTGCTGCAAAATATACAATTGATGTGTTCGGCTGGGGGTGGAGGGATGGGGGGGGCTATATTCATCTGTTGGAAGGAGGACAGCAGATGAAGTAAGTTGTTGGTGCTGTCTGAATTCCTTTTAGAGCAGCTTGCCGTTTAGATTGACTGGAGTCTCCTAACTACCATAGTTATTGAATGGCATGTTGCTATTCTGGCACATTTATGTTGGTGCGCTTATGGACCCTGGTACAATGCAGGTTGGCACCACGCCATCTCGCCCACGCTGCCAAGCTTACATCCACCCATGATGCTATAATTTCAGTTCCATCTGAAAAACCAATGCACACGTACAGACGTTATCCTGATCCTCCAATCGCTTCATGATCTTGCTTCTTCCTAACTTTACATCCTCCCCATCTCTGTCCTTCCGCCCTTGTCCCTCTGCTGACATCCTTCCTAAGGTGGGGTGTAGTGGAAAGGCTTGAACAACTGGGTGTGTTTTGAATAGACTACAATTTACATAGCACCTTTCACATTGGCAGGACATCTCAAAGTGCACAGTGAGGAATGGGGAGGTAAGAGGGAGAAAATAACTGAAAGTGCGGGAATTGTTGGAGGTGAAGTCCTTCAGATGAGACGTTAAACCAAAGTCCGATCTGCCTGTTCTAGTGAATGTTAAGAACCCCAGGATTATTTGAAAGGAGAAGGCAGTTTGTCCTGGTGTCCTGGCCAAGAATCCCCCAGATAAAATTTGTCATTCTCTATTTATAGGACATTGCTGTACGTACGTTGAGACTGTGGAAGGATGGGGGAGGGCGAGACTAAAAGGAGGAATGTACTGGTTTTACAAAAGATAAAGTATATAAAAATACTGACTGTCCAGCACTTTGGGACTTCCTCCCTACGTGAAAGGTGCTCTATAAATGTAATGTTGTTGTTGTTGTATAGGAAGAGACTATTCCCACTGGTGTAAAAACTGTAACAGGACTGCAACACACTAAAAGCAGACATTAGATGTTTTTTTGGCACAGGGTTGTTTGAATGCTGAAGTTGTTAATAGCATTAAAGTAAAATCCATAACAGCATTTAAAAGGGAAGTGAATACATACTTGTGGAAATATAAGATGAAAGGATGCAGAGAAAGCGTAGGGGGTTAGAATTGGAGTGGTTAGTTGCAGTGGCACAGTTTGCACCAGTACTGAATGTCTCCTTCTGCGCTGTGAACCTTGTATAATTGTGTAGGCCATAACCCACCATCCCTGCACTGTGCGATGAGGTCATATGTTTTAATGGGCATCAGTCCATATCACCCACAAAGTAAATGCACTCTGGCTGGTAAGTCAATTAATGACTTGCCAACTACCACCTGTCAATTTCTTGGGCAATTTGCAAGCTCAACCAATTATGTGAAAAAAAACAATGCAGACCTGTTATAAAGCACCTATTTTTAGCACCCATTCAGTTAAAACAGGGTTACAGGGTACCCTGAACACTTCCTCCTCTCCCGCTAAAATGGCTGACAGCCAGATCATTAGGTCACAATTGACAAAATAAAATCATAATAATCTTTGCATCTGATATAGCGCCTTATCACATCTTCAAGAGCCTCGCAGAATATACTATAAAGTAAATTGATTATATTTTGTGAGCAAAACGCGCACAGCCAACTGCGCACAGCAGCGACCCACAAACAGTCACGGATTGAGTGAGAAAATTATTATTTTTTTTCTTTCTGAAGAGATCACCTCCGGAAAGCAATCCGACAATCGATTAGCAACCGGGTTTCTGTTTACTGCGAGGTAAACAGAGGCATGTGGAGTAAAGAAGCTTGTCCAACATTTCGCCCATCACTTCCTGGTGCAGTGTACAGATAGCTGATGACTCTGAAGTCAGCCATTTTAGCTTCCCACCAATAAAATAATATGTATTCAGGTCATCAGTTTGCAGCTGTCATCACTTCCTGTTTTATGTAGATAACATCACAGGTGAACCCCATCGTGTCTCTTTACCATGTGGATCGAGACCTTATGAATCCCAACCACTGTGTTATAAGAGGGTTCCACTGTACTTACTTTTAATATCACGTGCCTTATCATGTAGAAATATCTCAATAAGTGCTTCACTACCACAAGTTGTTCTCAAGGTATTCTCTTTTTGGGAATAGTTTGCAATTGCTGTTATACAGGCGAATGTGGTGACTAACCCACATTAGAACCATCCCACAAACAGTGGTCAAATGATACAGGGGAGAATCAGGCTGCTGAACAACCAATGACACTCAACAAATGCCACAAAAATACATTACGCCTCAATACACTGCACTACAATCCTGTGAGGAGCACCAACCTATTTCCTTACAATCGTACAATTGGATAAGCAAAGCAGATCAAGTGATACACTACAACGGAATTTGCAGCAAAAAGCAGGAAGGGAACTAACACAAGGCTGGGAATGAAGGAAGTATTACAGACTGGGAGATACATTTGAAGAGAGGAAGGCTTAAACATGTCAAAACAGAGTGGAATAAGGACTAGAGATAAACTGGAAATATACACGGGCAAAGTAGGTAGAGAGAAGATTAATTCAAGGCAACTTTGTTTGAATCCCTAGTGTTTAGAGTATGTGTCTAATCACGAATTACAGGTTATTTAATGGGGGTTGGAACCTATAAAACAAGTGCTTTATATGTCACAAAAGATTTAGTCATTAATGAAAGATTGGATTCATCTAATGGCTGTAAATTGATTGAATCAAATTGGTTAGGGATTTGTGAACATGGTAGGATAACGGTTATAGAAATTTGCTGTAGACAACTGGACCAGAAAGAACAAGTTGAATTTGGAATACTTTGAACAATCAAAGAAGACAAATAGGAAGGACAGAAAGTAGATATGAGCGATTTCAACTGTCCAGAACGGTTTAGGTTTGGGAGGTGGGCCACATGAATCAATTGATGTACATTACTTTACCCGGCACATCTTGTTTCCAACTTGACTTGATGCTTGATGATCCATTAACTCCTCTGAGCCATCTGCAGGATGTTTCCTCTCCTCACACTGTGTTATCTCACAGCTATTTATCACTTTGTGTCAACTGCATCATTCCGGCTCAGTGGTAGCAATCTTGCCTGTGAGCCAAAATGTTATGGGGTCAAGCCAGCATGTCAGGACTTTGAACTCACTCCAATACAGTGCTGAGGAAGCATCCGACAGATGAAACGTTAAACCAAAGTCCTGTCTGCTTCTTCAACAACAGCAACTTGCACTTATATAGCACCCTCCATGCATACAGCATCACTAACCAAGATTGCACGGGTGAGCAAATTATTCAAGTGGATGTCAAAAATCTCCTGGCTTTATTGAACAACAGAAGGGAGTTTCTCCTGGTGTCATGGCCAACAATCCCCCAGATAAAACTGTTCATTAACTTCATCGCTGTTTCTGGGACTTGCTGCGCACACAATGCCTGCCAACTTTGCTTACAAAATGTACAGTCACGACACTTTTAAGAAAATACTGTGAAGCACTTTGGAACGGTCTCTCCCGAAATGAGAGATGCAATATCAAATGCAAAGGTTATTCTGATTGGACAACAACAAGTGCAACAACAAAATTACATGTGTATAGCACCTTTCACGTCGGGAGGACCGGCCAAGGCGCTGGACAATCAGTGTTTCTGACCCGAGCTTGGGGTCGGTGATCAGGGAGAGTGAATGGAAGTGGGGGAAGGAGGATGATCGATGGCACGATCGAAAAGGATGGTCTTGAGATGGGTATTGAAGAAGGCAAGGGAGGGGGTGAGGTGGAGGGCCTGCAGGATGGAGTTCCAGAGGGTGGGATTAGAGTGGCTGAAGACCCACCCGGTGGGCCAGATGAGATGGAGGACATGAAGCAGGCCGTAGCCCACTGAGCGGAGAGAAGTTGGTAGGGAGAGGAGGTCGCAGAGGTAGTGGGGAGCAAGGCCATGGAGGACTTTGAAGGATCTTGAACTGTATCCTCTGTGTGATGGAAAGCCAGTGGAGTCGGGCGTGGATAGGGCTGATAGGGTCACGGAGCCTGTTGCGGGAGAGGACACGAGCTGCAGTGTTCTGGATGATTTGCAGCTTGTGGAGGGAGTAGTTGGGGAGACCGACAAGAGGGAGTTTCCGTAGTCAAGCCTAGATATTACGAGTGCGTGTATGAGGGTTTCGGCGGACTGCGGTGTGAAACAGTGACGGAGCAGGGTGATGTTGTGGAGGTGGGGGAGTCAAAGCAGGTCATGGCATGGATGTGGGATAAAAAGGATAATTGAGGGCCAAAGAAGATATCAAGGTTCTGGACTGGCTTAATAAGGTGGTGAATGCATCCTTGGATGGTGATACTGTCAGTGCCTGAGGTGTGGAGGCGCTGACGGGAGCTAAGCAGGAGAGCCTCGGTCTTGTTGACATTCAATTGAAGAAAGTTAGCTCTCATCCAAGATTTGATGTCTGACAGATATTCTGACAGTGGTCCTGGAGTCAAGGGTGGAGGCAGAGAGGTAGAGTTGGGTGTCATCCACATACATGTGGAAGTTGACCCCATGTTTGCGGATGATGTCACCAAGAGGGAACTTATCGATACTGAAGAGGAGGGGACCAAGGAGAGGAACATTGCACTAGATGGTGCGGGGGCTAGAGGGGAAACCGTTCACGGAGATGGTGGAGACGGTCTGAAAGTTAGGATATGAACCATTCAAGGACAGAACCATGAAGGCTGAGATCAGAGGACAGGCGGTGGAGGACAATAGACTGGTCAACGGTATTGAAGACAACAGAGAGGTCAAGGAGGACGCGACAAGGGGATAGAAATTGCGGCTTTTGATGCAATCACTCTCACCGCTGATAATTATCACGTCCCACACTTGTACCATTCACACCCTCAAAGTGTGAAGGAAAAATTCAAGTAAGGAAACAACAACAACAACAAAATTACATTTGTATAGCGCCTTTCACGTCGGGAGGACGTCCCAAACAACTTATAACAGGCAAACCACTGCATTAAGTAGTTACCGCAATACGCATAGAATGATTTAAAAGAGCTTGAAAATATATTTTATTACAAGAGAAAACAAGTTACGAACCGCTGGACAGGTATATTAAAGGATAACATATTTCAGGGAAATAAAACACACGGAGAGAAGATGGGAATCAGGGCAGGTAGATTGCAACAAGCCAGCCATAAGCTTTCCAATTCTCCAGTGTTTTCTAAATTGATAACTAAAGCTAAGATTACATTTCAGTGAGTAAATCCAGAGAAATACATAACTTGTCAAGAAATGTTATACTCAAATCAAAATTTCTCCACACTCCGATAAATCTGTAATATTTGGAGTGTCAGCCGTTTAATGGTTATTCCACAACTACATTACAGCTCAAAACAATTTGCATTTTATAACCCAGCAACAAAGATATCCTATCAAAGCTAATATCAAGGATAGCTAAAATACAGTCAATGTTAAAAAAAGACAATTGGGAAATTAATTGACCATTTTTCAATGTTATTGTTATTGAATTTTGTAACTGGAAACCTGTGTCCTCTTGTCCCGCTGTCTTGCTGCATCTGCAGGGGCTGTTCTCAGTTTAACAACAAGAAATTACATTTGTATAGCACCTTTAGTTTACATTCTCAATCGCAGTTCCAAGTTTACATTCTCAGTACCTTGTGGTCAGAGTACTGACTAGCTCGTCCTGACCACACAGGTACATGGAAAGAAAGAACCTTTATAGCATCTTATGACATTGAAACGTCTCGTAGTGCTTCACAAGATATGATGTAGTGATCGTTCTGCTAGGACTCTGTGCCAGAAAACTGTCTTAGTCGGCGTGAATGATCAATTAAAATCTTATATGATGTTGGTGAGGTTTGAATGCACATTGGTACACAGCCTGATTGAGAATTAACTCTGTTGGTGAATCCCATCTCTCCTGTGTAAGTATCTCCCCGACCAGAGGAGAGACTCAGACTCCAGTCGGAAGACTTCGATTTCAAACCTCACGTCGGGACTTGAGCTCAGGGACTCCAGTGTGCAATAATAATAATAATTCTTGCATTTGATATAGCGCCTTATCACATCTTCGAGACGTCTAAAGCACTTCACAGAATGTACTGTAAAGTGAATTGGCTGCATATGTTGTGAGCGAAATACGGCAGAAAATTGCGAACAGCAGTGTCCAACAAACAGTCGTGGATTGAAGTGACCAATTTATTATTATTAGTTTTAATTTAATTTATTTGTGAAGGGATTATTACCCCCAGAAAAGCGATCTGCCAATCAACTAACAACCGGGTTCCTACATACCGCTAGGTGAACAGAGGTGTGTGGAGTAAGGAAACTTGGCTAAAGTTTTGCCCTGCCGGGAATCGAACCCAGGTCCTCTCGTTTGCGAGGCAAGTGCTCTAACCACTACTGTTACAGGATTCCACATGCAATTCTTGTTGCATCAGAGTTCTGGCCAAACTGAGTAGAGGTGACCGTGAGATAGGTTCAGCACAAAGCTCAGTAGAATGGTCGTTAAAAGTCATATGAGCATAACAATAAAGGACACGACAATATTTAAACAACTCAGGGGGAGGAAACTGAGGCGGACTAACTAATGAATGAGCAGCCCACTGGGGACCTCAGCCTTCGAACCATGTTATTAGAAGTGAAGGGATCATGAGACTAATTTCAATTATTATTTCAAACTCAGTGTTAGAAGCAAAGTCAATCCAAAGCAACAAAATCAATGAGTTGAAACGTATTTCAGATGTGAGGTGCTTCAGGCTCTCCAAAAGCATAAAAATCAAACCTTATTTCAAGACAGAGGAACAGCCACAAGCACTTCTCCTTCACACAGGGTTACATAACAGAGCACTGGACACGGCAGTTAGAATCCTTATACAAGCGCCGGTCAGGCCAACTATTGGTGCAAATCTCTCTGATATAAACATATTCACAGGAAGGGTTCGATGACTCCTATCTCAGTGTTAGCTCAGATCAATTGGTAGGCCAGAAGGTTGCGGGTTCAAGCCTCAAGTTGGGACTTGATGTCACAGTGTGTCTAGACTGACAGTGCGGCTCTGGGGAGCACTGGCTTGTCGCTTTTGCTGTCTTTCATGTGAAACATTAAGTGGTGAGATCCTGTCCGCCTGGTCTAGAGGATATTCTATTCAGAAAGGAAAGGAACTTTCTCTAGGTGTCCTGGCCAACAATCTTCCAGATTAACTGGTCATTTACCCCATGACTGAGAGAGCTTCCTGGCATAGAGGCCCAGTAGAACAATCACTACACAATAACATATGAAGCACTGCAGCACTGTGAGACATTTCAATGTCACAATAAAAGTTCTTTCTTTCCATGTATCTATGTGATCAGGACGTGCTGGTCAGTACTCTGACCACAAGGCATGTAACGTAAAGGTTGGTGCGAGTGCAGGCGAGGTGTGTATATTCAGAACAACAACTACAACTTGCATTTATACAAAGCACTTCATGCAGGGCAGCGTCTCGGAAGGTTTAACAGTCACGAAGCCTGATGGCTTTCCAACCACGTGTTAAGAAAGAGCAGTTGGGAAGCCACAGGAGCCTAACAACAACAACAACAACTTGGATTTTCATAATGTACTCCACACAGGATCCAACCCCCTGAATCCAACCCCCTGATGAATCTAACCCATTCCAACAGTCCATCAGTTCTGAGCAAACAGCTTCCGACATTTCACTGAGGAGCCTAAGATGTCGGTTGTAACTAGGGCGGTTCACTTTTCATTCTATTTTTGTAGAAAACACAGCTGGAATCCTAACGCAGAGGAATGGCTTCAACCGGCGAGAGCAGGATATCTACTTTCTCCCGATCTTGGTGGTGGACAGCGGCCCCCCGGCCCTGAGCAGCACAGGGACCCTCACCATCCGAGTGTGCGGCTGTGACAGCCACGGCACCATCCAGTCATGCACTGCGGCCGCCTACGTTGTTTCACCCGTCCTGAGTCCTGGGGCGCTCATCGCTCTGCTCGTCTGTATCCTCATACTAATCGGTAAGCGACTCAGCCGGACACAAAAGCCTCATCGTATATTACCATCCGTTCGCCTACAAATACGATGCAAAATTCGATTTGTGTAGCAGCGTTCACATCAGGAGGATGTTCCAAGCCGCTGGTCCTCCCGACATGAAAGGCACTATACAAATGTAACATTGTATTGCATTTTGTAAATACACAGTCACCACACGTCGCACCCCCTGACACTCCATCCCTGAATGCTGAATCCCTCTGCTTAGCCCCCCCCCACTTTCCTTGCCTTCTTCGAGGCCCACCTCAAGACCTCCATCGTTGGCCATGCCTTTGGCCACCTTCCCATCCCCACTCAAATCGGCTGCGGATTTCGCCCGCAAAACACACAGTGAATCCACTTCACAGTATATCTGCGAAGCGCTTTGAGACACCCTGACAATGTGGTAAGGCGCTCTATTAAACCCAAGGATCGTTATCAATATTATTATTAGCCTGCGAGGGCTTTGACACGTGTTCCTGATGTGTAAAAGCAGAGCTATGAAACGCCAGCATTATTAGTATAATTACAATACAAATAAAACAGAGACGGCTGGAGGGCAGGTTGCTGACAGCCTCTGTTTCCTTCCGTTCCAGTGTTGGTTCTCCTCATTCTAACCCTGAAGAGACACAGAAAGGGTCACATCATCCCCGAGGACGAGGAAGACATGAGAGACAACGTCATCAAGTACAACGACGAGGGCGGAGGGGAGGAGGACACGGAGGCCTACGACATGACCACGTTAAGGAGCCTGTATGATTTCACCGAGGTGAAGGCAGAGGCCGGCTTGACGCCAGAGCTCCACTCTCTGCCGCAGTGGTTTCAGAATCCCAATGCGGATTTCTCAGTTTTTAGGAGTTTTGTGTGTAAAAAGCTGGAGGAGGCTGACGCGGATCTCTCCGTCCCTCCATACGACTCTTTTCAAACGTACGCATACGAAGGCACTGACTCTGTGGCCCAGTCTCTCAGCTCCATTCACTCTCTGTCCAGTGACTCGGAGCAGGACTATAACTATCTCAGTGACTGGGGACCGCGGTTCAGACAGCTGGCCGGACTTTACTCAGGAAATCAGGAAGACGATGGATCCTAGCATTACCATTTGACGTTCCTTTTTCCCCCTTTTATCGCAGAACAATACAAAATCCTTCCCCGGTTCGAGTTGTGTCGCTTAAAAAACAAAACCCTTGTTAGCCAGTATTTGGGAAAGATCGCAAACAATCTGTTTTGCAAAAGCAAGAGCGAATCCCGACCTGGGAATCGACCGTTTCTTTCCTTATTGTGGTCACACGATGCCAATAAAAAGGAAAGATTATGCACAAGTTATTGGCAATTATCCCAGTTCAAATGTTTCGAAAACCCTCCCCTCCCTCATATTCCTGTTAAGGTTGGGTAATTGTTGTACAAGGGCATCACGCTGGCACTCTGGTCACACAAATTACAGGCGAGGTCACTCCTGAGTAATGGTACGACGAGAGAGAGACGGCAACTCAGAGTTAAGAGCGAGACTGCAGTGCGGAGGGTTCTGAGGGCTATTGGTTCGTCATATCTGAAGTTCAACTTAATTTATTTGCAACCAATCACTCGAAAAAAGACTTTTTAACAATTGTCATCTCTAAAGCTTTTTTTTCATTTGTATAGACGGCTGGAAATTTGCACAGACTCAGGTGGACGTGTACTCACCTTGCCCCCACATGGTGAATTTGAACTCACAGTCTAGGCTGATGCTCCAGTGCAGTACTGGGGAAAGTGGCAGCCCTACATTGCCAGACAAGATGTTAACCCGAGGTCCCGTCTGTACCTGTTCAGGTGGACATTGAAGATCCCATGGCGTTATTCGAAAAGAGAAGGGATTTCTCCCCATTGTCCTGACTAGCAATCCCCCCAGAAAAGATTAGTCGTTCAGTTCAGGGCTTTTTGTGGGACATTGCTGTGTGCAAATTAACTTGCCATGTTCATCTACAAATACACATTTTACAGAAAACCCACTGAAGCATTTTGAGACAAGTTAGCATGATAAGACACTATATCAAATACAGGAATTATTAGTACGGTATTGCCAACCTCAACGGTGTGTGGTCAAGTGGTTAAGCAGCCATGAACAGCTGCCCGAACCAGAAAACTAGGAATTAAATTGCACAGGCCCAGGTAGATGAGTGGACGTACCAGAATTGTACTGATTTAAAGCACACAGTCAGGGTAAAATTAGTCATTGAAAAAGTAATGTAGGAGCAAAACAAATTACACCAGTTCCTTCCAACATCACTTATTAGAATAAAATCCAGATTAAGAGTCTGTGAAGTCCGTTTTAAACATCTGAGGATTCCCCCATTGAGGTGCACACTCACTGCTGGGCATTGCAAACCAGCGAAAGGTGGATATTGCTATTGGCCTCTGATCCAATGACTATTTCTAAGGTGGAAATAGCAACTCCTGCTAGTGACTCCCACGGGATTGTCACTCCACAGGCCGATTGTGTCGGAGACGAGTTCCCGCTGGTCAGCCCGATGCTCCTCTGGTGATGAGACTCCTGTGTCACACTGAATCCACATGTATCTGCGCTAGTGGGTTGCTGTGTTTGGGATACAGATTGGAGCCAAGGCAAGTTACCAACACTCCTTTGGGTGGCGAGACATCGACAGGTGTTGATACCGTTCAGTCCATCAATTGAAAAAAAAATCCTCTTTTTTTCGTCTCGATCAGTTTGAGACATTGCTCACATCCATGAACTATCAGACCCTCTGGGACCAGCTCACAATCTTCTCTTGGCCTCTGTATTGTGAGCCTTGGATTCTCGGATGCACCCGCTAGTGTTTCAATTCATTTGCTGAAGTTTACTTGTTGTACGGTTTTTAATGACAAAATTCGAAGCACTCATCCAAGCTCCCGGGACACAATCTACAGGAGCGGATGTTTAAACTGGTTCCGCTCTTCTGGACTCTTCCTTTGCCTGAGTGAGACACACACCTAGAGAGTTGACATTCAGTGATTTACAGACACTCTCTTGGCAGGACATTTTGAGGCGTGATGTCAAACACTGCTCCCAACGACGTGTGCTGCTTTCAAGTTATTAAAAGAAACCCTTTGATCACTTCACAACAGGACAAAAGTTGTGAAGGTGTTGATTGAAGACTGGAGACAGACTTCCCCCAGCTAAGACACCCACTCCCGCCACCTACGAAGACACGACTCCCATTGCTTCCCCTCATAAACGTCACAAGTCATGAGCAAGAGAGAGAGAGAGAGCGAACATTTTGGACGGTGTCGACTCTTAAAAAGTTCACAGAGCATGGCTTTTTGTACAGAACAATGCTGTCATGAGGTCTTGTGTGTGTAAGTGTGTGGGGTGTGAGTGTGTGTGTTGAGTGTGTGTATGAGTGTGTGAAATGCAAGTATCTGCATCCATCTCCCCCTTTCGGTGTAAAATACAACAGAATTGGTACTTTTTTAACCCTCTTCCATCACGCACCCCAGCCCCGACTCTCTCCTCTTCCCCCGTAATAATGACAAATGGGAACAAAAAATAGTAAAAAGTAAAATATTTCTGGTGCTAGGTTCAAGGTTTTGAAACTGGGGTAATCCGAAAATAAAAAAAAATTTCAATATTCATCTTTATGTGACTTATGACGTTGGTTTGTGTCTTGGTCCGAGGTTCCAACATATGAAATCGAGAATCTTTACTGTAACCAACCCAATAGAGTCAGTCAAAAGCCAGTGCTGGGCTGGACTTATTGCACGTTTATTGCACACAAAATCAAAGTGGTTTATGGCAGTCCCTCAGAAGGATGTTTGAGTGAGAGCAGGAGAATGAAACAGATACTCAACCTTTATGCTTAGTTTTCGTTACACTGTATAATAACTGCTATGAATTGTTTGTTTCCTTCAAGTGAATTCAACCTGTTTTGCCCATCAACAAAATCATTGCAAACCAGCCTTCATCTCTCAGGATTTGAGGGGCTGCATTGGGGGAGGTGCCATCGTTCAGATGAGACCAGGATTAAACCCTGTTCAGGTGGACGCTTTCGATATAGTGGCAGTACTCATAAAAGGAAACAAGTTTCTCTCTCCCAGTGTTCTGGCCAACAATCCCCAAGATGAAATTGTTCATTCTCTTCATGGCTGTTTGTGGGACATTGCCATGTGCAAAATGACTGCCGCAAACGCCCACAAAACACACAGTCACTGCACTTTGCAGTAAATCCGGTTAAGCGCTTTCAGATGTCCACCTGAGGGGCAAGGCGCTATGACAATTATAAGAACGTGTTATTTGCCATTATCGATTTTGGTTGGTAACAAAAAAATGAACACTAAATCGTTTCAATTGTATAGATTTTGTTAAAAAAATCAATTTAGAAATCAAATTATTTCAATTGTACAGATTCTGTTGAAACAATTCTATTAAAAAGTCAAAATCATTTCGATCTGAAATCAAATCATTTCAATTATTTAAACGAAAGACAACTGAAGCAAACTACATTGCTTCTTTAACAGTAAAATTAATCTCCACGCGGGTGGGGGTGAGGGTGAAAAGGAGAGGGGGTTATATATTAAGGTAAACCTTACTAAAAAAAATATTTTATTTTGATATATTAAGGATGTTAAGGAGCTCAGTTGAGGCATGGGGAAAGAGCAAGAAGTTGGGATTAGGGCAAACGGCTTCACAGAAATAACAACAACAAATTATGCAGTGGTTTCACGCAGGGAGGACTTCCCAACGTGCTGGACAATAAGGGGTTTGCACCCGAGCTGCGGGTCTGACCGTAGGTACTTTATGCTATATTCTGTGAAGTGTTTGAGATGCTAATTCAAATGCAAGGATTATTATTATTATTATGAGGATAGTCACTGGTTGGTAATTTGACAAGCATCAGTTTGAGCCCTCACTAGGTGGATGGCACAGAGAGGAGTAGACAGCGAGGGGGGTGGTGGTGGGGGGTGGGGGGGGGAGAATACTGCGAGGGGAGAGGACTGTGAGAAGGGTTCAGAGAGGAGATGTGATCAGTCCATGAATAAACGCCAAATCTAAATATGTGTCACTTTGTGGAATTGTAAGAACAAGATGTTCACAGGAAGATTGGCGACTGAAAGCTGCATCGCTCTGTGTCCTGTGGCTGAGAACACGTGTCGGCTGCTGGCTAACGTCCTCATCGTGGTTGCTGATTATATTGTGTCCCACTTACTCTGATAACTTTCTATAAAAAGGCACTCTTGTCCCTCTGCTGTATAAATCAAAGTGGGATGATGGTCCTTAAAGGAGACATGTCATCCTTGGGGGGATGTATAAGCAGGTAAGGAATTCCAGTCATCCTGGAATCGACTCAGGTCTGATCAAGAACAATGTTGTTCACTACTGTATTCACAGAGCGGGAATGAGAGAGAGAATAGGAGGGAAAGAGAGAGAGCAAGGGAGGGAGAGAGGGGAAATGAGCGACTGGTACTGAAAGTAAATAAAGTGGGAATTGGTGGAGGTTTTGGTGGAAACTCGATTGGTTTACTGGAAGAACCCAGAGGGTGGTGGAACAGGGAATGTCATCAGACTGGGAAAATGTTACCAGTGGAGTTCCACAAGGGTCTGTTTTGGGACCTCTTTTGTTTAGTATTTTTATAAATTATCTGGAACTAGGAGGCACAAGCACAGGGGCTACATTCGCAGATGACACCAAGCTAATGAAAGTGGTAGTTTGCGAAGTTGAACAAGATAGGTTACAGGAGGATTTAAACATACTTGGAAATTGGGCAGATCGATGGCAGATGAAATTCAGTGTGGAGAAATGTAAAGTACTTCACATGGGACCGAAGATCCTGGAAGGAACTATTATTTGAATGGAAGGAAAATAATATATATGGGAAATGAAAAGGACCTGGGGGTCCTGATTGACAATAAATTGAAGATCTCCCAACAATGCTCTATGGCAGTGAGTAAAGCAAACCAGATGTTGCGATGTATCAAAAGATTAATAGCTGGTCAAAATAGTGAGGAAATCTTGCCAATGTATAACTCATTGGTGAGACCATACTTAGATACTGTGTACAGTTCTGGTCACCGCAGTACATAACAGGATATTGGAGAAATCGAGAAGGTACAGAGGAGGGCAACCAAAATGATTGAGGGAATGGAAGCAATTCAGAATAAATC
Organism: Callorhinchus milii; assembly: GCF_018977255.1. Classification (NCBI taxonomy): domain Eukaryota; kingdom Metazoa; phylum Chordata; class Chondrichthyes; order Chimaeriformes; family Callorhinchidae; genus Callorhinchus; species Callorhinchus milii. Next base: position 6,600,536 of record NW_024704759.1, on the reverse strand, counting down.
GAGGTAGTTTGGGACATATGTGCGTGTGACAACCAGGAAGTGGAAGGCGAACTAGATGGACCTTGGTCTTTTTCTGTCTAGCATTTCTTATGTTCTTATGAGCGAGGGTGAGAGGGAGAGAGCAAGGGAGAGAAAGAGAATGAGCAAGAGAAAGAGAGAGAAACAACAAGCGAGAGAAAGAGAGAGGGAAAAGGAAAGAGAGAGAGAGAGAGAGTAAGGGAGAGAGAGAGAGAGAGAGAGGGAGAAGTGAGCGAGGGAAAGAGATCAAGTGAGCAAGGGAGAAAGAGAGTGAGCGAGGGAGAAAGAGAGAGAGAAAACAAGAAGAGAGGAAGGGATTCTTCATCACAGTTTAAGGGAGTGGCCCAAGGCTGATGTGTCGCTTCTCTCAAGTCTCAGTAAAAGCAGCCCCTTTCCTGAGACAGCTAAAATCTAATCCTGTTTATCTTGTACGGAGGCAACAATAGTCCATAAGCAGTAACGTCGAACCACACTCACTCTACAAAGCCAATGGATTGAGGTCCTGCAAACAACTTTACTGAACGATTCTAGTTATTAAAAAAAACACGACAGAGTTCCTTCAAATGTCCCTTGTTTTAATTATCTCAAGGAACGTGTTTAGATTTTAACAATAACCTACATTTATAAAGTGCCAATCACGTTGAATTACTTCTCGGAGCATGTTATAATGATGGCTTGGGTGCCAAAGGTGGGAGGGGGTCGGAAGCACGGTCTATGAAGTAGGTTATGGAAAGGTTTTGAATGTAAAGAGAGAAATACAGTCAAATCCACTTTACAATATATTCTGTGAAGCGCTTTGAGATGCCTCAATAACGTGATAAGGCACTATATCAAATGCAATGATTATTATTATTGTAAACGACTGCAATGATTATTGGTCGATGACCCAGATTTACTGGGAAAGTGCTTGAAGTAGACAGTGGTGAATATCTTTCTTTGTTTGTGGATGTGGACATGTGAATGAATGCGAGTGGGTCCTGAGGACAGATACTGTGGAACGTTAAGTAGCAACTGGTCCTGATAGCATTCATAAATAGAAAAATGCACCATGGCGAAACATCCGTTGCTAGGTGACCGCAAAGTAGCAACCAGCAGTCATTACATTTTGTCAATATTAAAAGCCCGGAAGGCTTGTGATTGATCAGGTGGCAACTCGTTCAGTCAGCACGGAGGCTAGGAAAAGCCACTGTGGGCAAGCTTAGATTTACATAAACTTCGGCAAGCGAGGGAACCGTGGAGCTTCGCGTCTCATCACGTTTAAACAGTGTACGATTTCACGTCAGTCAGGTAATAGGATTATTTATAAGAGACCAGTGCTTTCTGGATCCTCCATTACTCTGGAGCTTGGCACATGGGACAGTGTTGTGGGTGAAGGCTACCGACAACAATTTACACTCTCATAGACCACATTTCACACTGTATAAGTAATAACATAGCATAATCCTAATCCTTGCATCTGATATAGCCTTTCACATCAGGAGGATGTCACGTGCTTCACAGGATTTACTGTAAAGTGGAATTGATTATAGTTTGTAAGCAAACACTGCAGCCAATTTGCACACAGCTTGTGTCCCACAAACAGCCATGAAGTGAGTGACTAATCGGATCTGGAGCATTTTTGCTCCCTTCTCTTTTCGAGTAGTGCCGTAGGAACTTTAACGTCCACCTCAACGGGCATGCAGGACTTCATGGCCTTATCGGTCGTGCCTCGCCCACTCCCTCCCCACTTTTAAAACCAACTAGAAAAAGACTAATCTCTTCCACCGCCCTTTCAGTCATCTTATCCCCCATTATCCACGCCCCAGCTTGTGTGCGCAGTTCCCCCTGTGTGAAGCGCCTTAGGACATCCCCCCAACATGAAAGGCACTATGTAAATGTGTACGCAATGTGATGTACGTGAGGCCTTTTCACATGACATTCCATGTCCTCAGCTGGGAGAGTTTAACTCATTGTTTACTGTACTGGGGGATGGTTGTATTGAGCGCCGGCCAGTAATTCACTAAGTGTCCCTACGAGTGCGTGAGCAATCTACTGGTGAGTGTGTCAGCCTGGCACAGTAGTAGCGCTCTTACCTCTGAGTCAGAAGATTGTGGGTTCAAGCCCCACGTCAGAACTTGGAATCACACAGTCTAAGGTGACTCCAAAGCACTGCTGCGATTATAATTATTATTAATGTAAACAACCATGAAATGAATGACCAATTTTATCTGAGGGATGGCCAGCTAGGACACTGGGAGAAACTCCCTTTTCTTTTTCAAACATTGCCGTGGGATCCTTAATGACCACAAGATGGGACGTCGGTTCAATGTTTCATTCGAATAATTTATTGGAAAGAATCGATTGGATTCCATAACTTATGCCAAAACGTAACGTGTCAACATTCTTTGGAAAGAATAGCAGGCAGAGGGTGCTTTACCTGCTGTGATATTGATTGGCCTCGATCCTTCCATCTGGGATTTGGTCTAATCTTGCAACTTTAGCTGTGCTGTTCAAATCAATGTGAAGATATTCAGAAAAGAGCCATCGAATTGCATCACATTTAATAACTTCATAGCTTGAGCCTCGACTCCACCTGGGAAGAGGTAACATAAGCGGACAGTTCAGATTTCATTGTTACACACAGTCAGCATTGAATATGTGGATTGAGCAAATAGGCAGTCAGGCAGATTGTGTCAGCAAATTCAAGAGGGAATTAGACAGCTGTTGGCAAATAATTCAGTTGAGGGTGAACGAGAGCCAGCAAAGTGCAGGATCATTGTGTTTTTTATACTTTGAGACCCAGCGGATGAACATCAACAGGCTTCTCCGTTTGGTACATTGATTTGTTTGCTTGTTTCTGACAGTGAAGGTAGTGAATTTAAAGGGGCTTCCCAGTCACCATTTTCCCAGTCAATTTTGACAACAACAACTTGCACCCTTCAAAGCAGAGTAGCATCTCGCAGCGCTTAACAGCCTGACGCAGAGCCAGGGGGAGGGGGGGAAGTGACAGCAAGCATAGTCAAAGAGGAGGGTCTTCAGACAAGATCTGAAAAAGGGAAGGAGGGGGCAAGGCGCAGAGATTGAGGAGAAAGTTCCAAACTTTCAGGGTGTCGTGGCCGAAAACATAGGCACCAATGGTGGAGCGGAGGGGACAAGGGGCAAGGAGGAGATCAGAGCCGGCTGAGTGGAGGCTGCGGGTGGTGGGGTGAGGAGTAAGCAGGTTGGAAAGCTAATAATGACAATCCTGGTCTTTAATGTAGAACCATATCATGTCTTTAAGATGTCTCAAAGCACTTCAAAGAATATATTGCAGAGTGTAGTGACTGTGCATTTTGTGGGAAAAACAGGTAGAGAGGTGCCAGGGAATGAAACAATTTGTAGACGAGTATGAGGATCTTGAAGTCGATCCATTCTGTGATAGGGAGCCAGTGGAGCCTGGTGAGAAACGGAGGAGTAGGGGTATGGATTTTAAAGCGGGTGAGTATACAAGCAGCGGAGTTCTGAATTAGTTGGATTTTATGGATAGTGACACTGGGGAGACATATATATTGACTTCGCACATTTGTAAACCTAACAGCAAGTCATCCAGGAAGAAACAACAAGGACCTGGGTTTGCTGAGCCTGAGTTTAAATAGATTGAGATGTTCCTATAAAACTCTTTGCTTTCAGTGCATTTTCACTAATGGAAGCTGTGCTTGCTCAGCACCTTCATCAACCCTTGATCCAACAGTGCATTACACTGAGACACTGTCGTTTCACAGCAAAAGAACTAAGTAGGATTTTTAATGCAGGGAAGAAAATCTGGAATGACCATCTTCATGACTGGCCCCCTCCCGCTCCTGGTGATTGTCGCAGGCGCGATCCATTAAGTGTCCAGTTAAACCGGGGGTGCTTTATAATCGCAGCATTTGCTGTGCCGCTCCAGTAGGGTTCCAAACCAAAGCTTTTTTAAACCTCTGCTTCTCGTTTTTTTTGGGGTTCGGCTGGGTGTCTGACACATGCTGAAATCCATCATCAGCAAATCCTTGATTGTCCAGCACTTTAAGGCGTTCTTCCCGATATGAAAGGCGCTATACAAATGTGATTTTATATTGTATTGTATCACGCTTAAGAGTATCAAAACCAAACCGAGAATTCCAATGCAATCCACCAACACATGGAAATTCCAAGAGATAACTTGTCGGAACAATTAACACATAGCAAACCATTCTGAAACGCCGCAAATGTTACCCTCACACAAAGATCCCTCGTTTGAAACTCAATCCATAGCTACCCAATTTACTTCTGAATTGACTGTATTTTACAGGTAAAATTTACAAAGTAAATTGGTCATTCACCTGTTTGTGGGACAATTTGCTGTGCGCAAATTGGTTGCCATGTCTGCCAACACATACAGAATCACTACACTTCACAGTAAAATCCTGTGAAGAACTATGAGACAATTTGACAACATGGTGAGGTGCTGTATCAAAAACATGAAAGAATTATGATTCTATTCCTTGTAATGGAAACTCACAACATTTTGCGATGAGTCTGGCATCACAGCTCTGAATTACCTCTTGACTGATCATGTTCTACTATAGGACTTGACCTAACAGTCACAATAGTGTGAAATTTAATAGAGATCGATTGTTGCACTCAGGAAATCATTTGGTACTTTTCAGTCCCCGGGTTGTGGAATCAATGGGTAAGAGCAATCTCTGGAAAATGAGACTTTACCTGCGATCTTTCTGTTAGAGAGCTGCTTTTCCCTATTTGGGTCCTGGTAATGTTTTTGTAGTTAATTGGCTCTTTTAGAAGACGGACACCTTGGATCAAAGCATAAAAAGAAGACAGAATTTAAAGCATTGAAAGTCAGGTGTCAGCCTGGCTTAGTTGTTAGCATCCACACACACCACAAACACATATCCACCCACACACAAAGGATGTTTGGGGACAACTTCACACCCGGCCCCTAGGCCAAGTCAGCGTGGGTATGAATCTGCTCACAATTCAGGCAATGTTGGCAGTGCCACTCAGAAAGCACAGCTGGTGTGAGACAGGAACAAATCCACACACACACATCCTCGCTCTGGTGGGGCTGCTCATCGCAGGCTGGGTTAAAAGAGCAACAAAAAAGATTGTGTTTGGCAAAAATTTTAAGGGACATTGATTCATTCACAGGGAAGTTTGGACAACATTGTGCACACAGATGGTTGGAATATAAAAAAAAACTCTGCATAAACTGTTGATGAGACAAAGTCTAGAAAGCGGTGAGAGCTGAGTGCACGCAGCGACTCTCCAGTGATCAAAGGAAGAAAATTTAATTCCCCCAACACTTTCCCCCCAGACCCACTCAGTGGGCACTTTTTAATTGTCAACCTGGTTCAGTGGGTAGCACTCTTGCCTCAATGAACTCACAGTCTAGGCTGACCCGCCAATAATGTGCCGGGGAAGCCCTGCATTGTTGGTGGTGTCATCTTTTGGATGAGACGCTAAACCAAGGTCCCATCGCCTGTTCAGGTGGACGTTAAAGATTAATGATCCCTGAAACTGGGCTCTCTTGTCCTGCTGCCTTAGTAGATCTGAACATATTGTTCTGGGTTTATGATCTCTTATCAATTTAGCATCTTACAAATGCCACAGGGCCCCTCTGAGATGTCTTTTGTAAGCCTGAACAGCCCGAGCTTATCTAGCTGTTCCTCAGATCTCATCACTCCAACACTAGGAATCAGCCTCGTTGTCCTCCTCTACGCTGGCATTAGAGTATGACCAGTCCCTTTATGTTGTGGTGAGCAGAACTGTACCCAGTACTCCAGCTGTGGCCTGACCAATGTACATTCCAAGCATGGAAATCTGAGCTCAACAGATTTGGCAATACAGCCCAGCCTCTTGCTTGCCATAACAGGAAGAAGATGTAAGCTAACTTCCCTCTAAAATACAAGACAGAAACCCACGTATGCGGGCTCCTGAGTGGCATCTCGAATCACTAAACCAAATAACTATTCTGTGGCACTGTTTCACACCACAAAAGGTGTTATATTCTAAAAGGGGATGAATAATAAATGGCTCAAACTCGTTACCCAGCTCCAATCTTAATTCAAAAGTAATTGTACAGCAGCCAAAGTATCAGCCTGGCTCTGTTGGTAGCAATTTTGCCTCTGAGTCAGAAGATTTCAGCCCCACATTGGGACTCTGAACTCACACAGTCTAAGCTGACACTCCAATACTGTGCTGGGGGAGTGTTGCATTGTCAGACATACTACTGTTCATTTGAGATATTTAAACAAGGTCCCATCTCTCAATTCAGGTGGATGTTAAAGACCCCGCAACACTATTCGAAAAGAGAAGGGAGTTTCTCTCTCCCAGTGTCCTGGCCAACAATCCTCCGGATAAAATTAGTCATTCACATCATGGCTGCTTGTGGTATATTGCTGTGCACAAACCGGCTGCCGAGTTTGCGTTTTACTGAAATGTCTAAAGATTTTTCACTTTACAGTAAAATCCTGTGAAGAGCTTTAAAACGTCCTCCTGAAGCGAAAGGTGCAATTTCAAATACAAGGATTATTAATTATTGTTAAATGTGAATACTGTATCTATCCTTGTAAACAAAACCAACATAACTACATTGTAATTGATTCTACCCGACCATTATTGCCCTTTACGCTGAGCATTTTTACTTTTCCCCTTTCTTGGGTTCACACCAAGACCTGAAACCGTCAGTCGGTAAATCAAGAACCCAAATCATTTTTCACCCCTGGATTATAGTGAAGTCAGGCTTCATCTATCCTGACTGGCAGCGTTACTTCATGGCTCGCAATCCACTTCAATGACTATTTCACGGAGGTTGCAGGCAGCATAAAGCGTGATTGACAAGCACTCAAGACACCACTAAAGCAACCAAGAGCCTTTCAATGGCTCAGCCCAATTCATCATTATCGGCCTCTCTGATAAAACAATTTGCTGTTGGACACCTGATGAAGCGTGCAGGTTTATCACTGACCTGGTGCTGGAACAAAACCAGCCACAGAATGCAAAATATTCCTTTAACTGCTTCAGGGGAGAGCGCACAGACGAGGCAGACACCCAGTGCAGGACTGTGGGACCACTTTCTGATACAGCATTAAACAGCCCCTTTGATCTCTGCCTGAAGAAGAGACAGATGGGACCTCTGTTTTAAATGTCTCAACAGGAAGTCCCGCACTGGACGTCAGCCGAGAATATTCTCACCACTGAAAGAGTTTGTTGTTTTGCATTCTGTAGCAGGTTGCTTTCCAGCGATAACCGCCCCCCCCACACACCCCCACCCACAATGTCATCCCTCACAGATATGCCCATAACTGCATCAACGCACACAATGGAACAGAAATACATAAATAAATATTTATCAATTCACTTTACAGTATATTCTGTGAAGCGCTTTGAGACATCTCCAGGACGTGGTAAGGTGCTGTATCAAATGCAAGGATTATTATTCTTACACTGCGTTTTCATTGGTGCCGTCCTTTGGATGAGGCATTAAACTGAGGTCCTGTCTGCCTTGTTCAGGTAGACATTAAAGATCCCGTAACACTACTCGAAAAGAGAACGGAATTTCTCTCTCCCAATGTCTAGGCCAACAATCTCCCGGATAACATTGGTCACTCACTCCATGGCAGTTTCTGACTCATTGCTGTGCCCCAAATGGCTGCCACAATTGCCAAGAAAAGCAGTCCACGCACATCAGGAAGTGTTTTGATGTGATACTCAGCCATAAAAAGACAAATACTTTCGCTCTCTTTTCAGAACGCTGACAATTCTATTTCAAAATAAAATGTTCTTGGTGGTTTTTTTTTAAAAAGCAAATTTCCGCTATTTTTAGGGGAAGGTTTTTTTGACATCCATGCCCAGGTCATGTGATCACTTCCTGTTGGTTGTTGCTTCATGTTTCCTCTAACTTCTTGTCAGCTTTGACCAGTCACAATCTTGGAAATCCTCTTAGTGGGGATAAAGGATTAAATTCTCTGGGAAATCTGCGGTCCCAGCTGTTACTAGCTTTACCAAGCCAAGTCCAGGAGATAGTTTATACCCAGTTTCCGCAACTTCATGCAAACAAAGTAAATTCCCAAATTTCCCACTAACCTCAGTGCAGAACTTCCACCATTTCAGTTCCATGCAGCTGAAGCTTAATCGTGGCTCCACCATTGTAAAGCGCCTGAATACACCACCCGCTGACGTTAACTGGAAAAGTAGGCCCAGCCAGCAATGTTATCGCAGGCTGTGATGAGTTTCTCCCAGTGTCCCGTCTTCCGGAATAATATGGTCATTCATTTCATGGCTGTTTGAGAATATCTGAATTGCCCTGAATTGTTGGAGGTGCCATCCTTCAGATACAATATAAAATTAGACGAGACATCAAACCAAGATAAGTGCCACGGCACCACTGGAAAAGAAAAAGAGTTTCTCCCGGTGTCGTGGCCAACAATGCACCCAAATAAAATTGGTCATTCAATTCATGACTGTTTGTGGGACGTTACTGTGTGCAAATTGATTGCCGTGTTCGCCCACGAAACACACAGTTCTCTTTGGGATGTCCTTCTGATGTGAAAGGCACTACCCAAAATGTAAGGGTTATTATTATTGTATTAATATAATTAAATTTTCTTACAGTAAATCCTGTGAAGCGCTCTGAGATATCCTTCCGACATGAAATGTCCTGTATCAAATGTAAATGTTATTATTACTTTTTTAAATTTTAGACCGATGTCTGAATGGACATCCTGACAATCAGCTACAAAATATGTTTCATCTACAATCCCTCCATGACGGTTACCTCACTATAATAATAATAGTAAAAATCCTTACATTTGATATAGTGCCTTATCACGTCAAAGAGCTTCACAGAATATGTATTAAAAAGTGGATTGACTGTGTATTTTGTGGGAGAAATGCAGTAGTTGTAGACCGAGTGACCAAATTTTTTTTGGAGGGATTATTACACTATTAAAGCGATCCACCAATCAACTAACAACCAGGTTCCTACTTACTGATAAGTAAACAGAGGCGACGGATTATGGAAACTTGCCTAAGGTTTCGCCCTGCGCGGGAATCAAACTCGGGTCCTCTCACTTGCAAGGTCCTCGCGCTAACCACTAAGCTGCAGGACTCCACAAACAGACATCAACCACACGGGAGCTGATCGCGGCTCAAGTTGATAGGAAGAACACCTATTGGGGTTGTTCCAGATGCACTTGGTCACAGGAAAGGAACGGAAAATTGCCGCATTGGAGCAAGCTGATAGTCATTTCCCATCAGAAGCTTGGCCAGTTGCTGAACTAAGCTGATGATTGGTATAGCATGTGGAACTTGTGTAGGGATTTCATTTGCTGAGCTTCCGTGCCACTTCAGTTTTCCACTAACACAATCCAGGCTCCATCTGTTCTGAGCACCAGGCAGGAGGTTACTGGGAAATCTTAACACTGCAAACAGCCCCGAAGCTGCTGCTGCTGTTAAACTGTTTCAACCGCTCGCTGTCAGCTCAGCATTGAATTAAAACGTCAAGCCCCATTTTGCCGTCGTCAGGCAATTCCGAGGGCCTTAATTGTGCTGGAGGAAAGAGATTAACATCATTAAATTTCAGAAATGTGGCAGTTTGATTATTAAGAACAACTGCTCTTATGATTTTGGGGAATGAATTGCGTATTATATGCACAGAATGCAGAACTTCGAGCGATCAATCGCAGATTAGTTCTCAATAAGCCTGCAGTAATGGTGTCTCAACTATTAATCCTCTGGTGTGATTATCTTCATACATTAAAGGCACATAATACCATAAATAACCCTTGCATCCGATAAAGTGTCTCATCACGACAAAATGCTTCACATAGAACATTGCTTTGAAGCTGTTCTGCAGGTAAAACCTTGTAGAACCTTGTTCTACAAGGCAGCTGATCTGCATCAGTAATATCACATTCCCTTCTGTTTTCGAATCGTACCATCGGATATTTAACATCCTCCTGAACAGCCAGGCGTGAAGCTGTTCATTGCTTTATCCGAGGGATGGCACGTCCAACCATGCAGCACTCCTCCAGCACTGCTCTGCACTGGAGCATCAGCCCAGACGTCTAATGATTCTAGCAACTCAGCTGTAGAAGGTAAATGTTTTATTCTCCGCTAAACCCCCCACCACCCCATTATAAAACACACCAGCTGTTCTCACAGAATCCCTTTTTATACATCCTATACTTTTACGTCTTCTTTCACTGGTTTCCAGTTAATTGTCTATTTCTTCTTCTAGGGGCTTATCCAACAAGACTGTGAGCTCAAAGTCCCGATGTTGGGCTTGAACCCACAATCTTCTGATTCAGAAGCAAGAGTACTACCGACTGAGATAGGCTGCCATTTGAAGAGGATAGCAAAAATTAGAGAGGAAAACAGACAGATGAAATGAGCGGGTGGAAAGATGTCAGGCGGAGATAACGGAGCAAAGTGAGAGGCACGTGGACATACAACAACTTGCATTTATATAGCACTCCTCACACAGGATAACGAGCGTCCCAGAGTGCTTAAGAATAGCAGAGTACACATGGTGAAGCATAATGTAAGGAAACTACAGAAAGGAATGGAAGGGAAGCAGATCCAAGACCACAGATCATCAAAAATCTTGTTTGCACAGGGAGAACTCAATGACTGATGCTAAAATGAGTGCTGGGCTCTATGACAAGGGCCTGGAATATAAAAGCAAGGATGTGGCGTTTCGCACTGGATACTTGAAGGAATGGGAGAGATAGACATCTGGCGAATTAAGGGTGTTAAGAGGTAGGGTGTTAAGAGGCTATTAAGAATTGCAATTAAAAGATTTGTACCTGTTACACACACCATCTCCTGTTCCTATGTTCCTGACAGTTGATAGACTACTGAGAGAAGATGAAACGATTGTTATTGCCATGTTATGTAAGTTGTTGTATATATAAAGTGTTTGAATTTGGTGTGTGAAATGGGCTTTGAAAGTTGTGCTATAGCACAATTGGTGTGTGACATGGCATGCCCAATGTGAAATGACATGTGGTACATGATACAGCAGGTGAAATGTGACGTGACGTCACGTGTGCATGGATGTGTGGGGTGTGACATGTGGTATGTGACATGTAGCGTGCATAACGTGTACATTTCCCAGATCATGGTAAAGGCCTGTCCCAGACTGTTGAACACCAACTCGAACAGAACAGTTTTGCTGAGAAGCACCAGGCACCTAAGCTACAGAGAAACCTTTTTCAAAGCAATGGGAAAAATACCCCCAGAAAATTACATATTAAAGTAAATTGTTATTTGCGACTCAAAAGTAATTGGATTTCTACTTCTGCTATTTTAACCACTCGTAGGTAACGCAATGTTAAGTGAGTATCCTTTAGCATTCGATTTACTTATAATATAAAAGCAGATTGAGCACAGAATCTAACACGAGAGAATATATCTGCTGTAATTCATTACTCTTCCTATAAATCATTCTGTCATTCAGCAGCAACCTTTAGTGACTAGGAGAGACTTTATCAACTCCTCTCGATACTGCAAGATTGTTTTTCCTGTGTTTAGCACTCAGAATCCCAGTGCTATTTCTCCAGCAGAAAAATATGTCTTGCTTGTGCGTTTCCAGAGCCAGGCTGGTCCACAGTAACTCAGGGCAATGCTGAGGACAGGCCTGGATGGGTTAAGTAAGATGTCTAAGGGTTGATCGGATGCTGGAGACTGGGATTTGTATTCTAATAATAATCATCCTTTCCTTCAATGGTAATAGTAGTAATAATCCTTGCATTTGATACAGCACCATTGACATCGGGAGTATGCCTCAAAGCGCTTCACAAGACTTACTGCAAAAGTAAAGAGCAATGTCCCACAAACAACCATGGAATGAAAGGCCAATCGGTTTACTAGTCTGGGACACTGTTAGCCAGGTCACCAGGAAAGCTGCCTTGGGCACGACTTAACACCCACCTGAACAGGCATATAATGAGACCTCAGTTAATGCCTTCAACAATGTAGCACACCCCCAGCACTGCACTGGAGTGTCATCTTAGATGAAGAACTCAGTGTCCCAATTTGGAGCTTGAACTCCTGACTCAGAAGTGAGAGTCCTACCAACTGAGTCAAGAAGTCAAAAACGACAGAAAGACGGCTTCAAAATTGAGATTGAACTTAAGCAAAAGTTTTACGCTGTAAATGCTATGTAAAAAGTCGCTTGTCGGAAATTCAGGTCTCTGGGTCAGAGCAAGCGATTTCTGGACCAGAGCGGCAGCAATCTGCCAGTGTGGAGCACTCACACCAGCTCTGTAATCATGTGATGAGAGTAACTGGCTGTACTTAATGTATTTAATGTCTTTGACAGTAAATAGCCTCAAAACCTACACTACCTCGCACAGCAGACAGTACTGTGGGTTCTCAGTCACCGTCCTTATAAAAAGCAATAATCCTTACATTTGATATAGTGCCTTTCACATCAGGAGGATGTCTCAGAGTTATATCAAACGTAATAATCATTATTACCACTCCTCGGTTTCAACCTTCCTCTCCCCCGCACCCCCCACAAACCCGCCCATCTCAGACTTATCAGTCAGTTATGTGGAGCAAGTGCTTTGAGACATCCTCCCGATGCGTAAGGCACTGTATAATTCCAAATTGTTATTGTTGTTGTGTGAATCATACTTGAAACATCAGCCAAGTAGCGTGGGTTAGAGTAGACTAAATAAATGACACACATCATCCCCAGCTAACACCATTTAATTTACTGATAAACTAAATCATTCAAACAATATCGCAGTTCATAATACGCCATGTGTAAACACGAGTGTATCGTGCTCCACATGTAAACATGGGTGTATTATGTACCACGCATAAACACGGATGTATTCTGCACAGACGTCTTCCGAAGCGGGACCCTGGAATTTCAATGCATCAACACAATTCATTGCAGTGCAGAGAGCCACTTTATACACAAACACATGTTTTAAATTTATTAATAAATTAATAAACAAATTACACTGATTGCGTAAACGAATGTTGTTTACACAAACAGTGTCTTACACACGGTTTACACAAAGTGCATAATACACCCATGTTTACACATGACATTATAAACCACAAAATGGTTTGAATGTAGATCAAGTGATGTGAGTTTTATCACTTGTTTCTCTCTATTCCCGCCAATGCTGTTTGGCTGCTTAGTTGATGTTTCTGATACGGAGACAGTGATTGAGAAGCACAGGACTGTCTGTCCAGAACGGCGCATTTTAAATAACTTGCATTAGGCCAGTTTAGGTTAATTTTATCACATTTCAGAAACTGACCTAATTTACTGACTCTCACACTGCAATATATCAGCTGTCGAACCAGACGTGCCTGTGTGCACAGGGGGAGAAGGATTGATGGGAGTGTGTGCCTCAGAGCTCTGACACAGGGAGCTCGCAATATTAATTTTTTAATCGGGGAAGCAGGATCCGGTGGGGGAAGGGGGCAGAGAGTAGAAATGGTAAGGGAAGAGCAATATTAATAAACAAATTACGCATATAGTCTTGATATAGCATCCACACCGGTGAGCCATCTCAAAGCTCTTCACGGGTAATTGCTGTCAAACACAGTGACTGTATTTGAAGACGTCTCAAAGCACTTTGCAGGTTTTTCCTATGATGTGCAGAGACTGTGTTTGTAAGCCAAATATGAGGCTGAGAGTACCGCACTCATCAGTGTAATAATAATAATCTTTGCATTTGATTTAGCCCCTTATCACGACATTGAGGCACTTCACAGAATATACTGTAAAGTGAATTCACTGTACATTTTGTGGGAGAAATGCAGCAGTCACATAGTGTCCCACAAACAGTAGTGGATTGAATGACCAAATTATTATTTTTAAAAAAAAATCTTTTGAAGGGATTATTCCCCCTGAAAACGTGATCCACCAATCGACTAATATTACTAATAATCCTTGCATTTGATATAGCGCCTTATCACATCTTCGTGACGTCTCAAAGCACTTCATGGAATTTACTGTAAAGTAAATTGATTGCATATTAACAATCGGGTTCCTACTTACTGCTAGGTAAACAGAGGAACGTGGAGTAAGGAAACTTGCCTAATGTGTCGCCCTGCGCCAGGAATTGAACAGTGGTCGCGGCAGTGATGCCTGGCATGTGTGAGCCCTTTGCTGAGCCTTTTGCTGAGCCACTGCACGGAAACAGCTGGTTGGAGCGGTGAGGAAGAGACACGAGAGGAATTCTCCCACATCGGCCTGCTCAGCCGAGCAAAAAGGTAACACGAAAGACGTCCACATCCATCATTCTGCTGCTCACTTCCCTTTCACTAAACAGACCTAAACACCCTTGTGTTTGCTGGCGGGCTGGTGGGGAAAAGGAAGAAGCCTGTGTATCTTTTAATCATGTCTGTCATTCAAGAGGCCATTGGGAAAAAACAGTTTGCATAATCTGATACTAATTGCCCGTGCTGGCAGCACCACAGAGCTCGGGCGAGGCTGGCAGATGCCAGGTGGAAATGTGCCGCGACGCGAGGGGAAACAGGTGGGAGAACAGGTTGCCTTCCATGGCCCGTGGGTGGGGGGGAGGGGAGCGGAGGGGCGTACAGTGCCATATGTTGCCTCAAGAGAGAGACATCAATGAGCAGCGCGTGACACAAGACTCCATTGGAAACACTGGTCAAATGAAAGACCAGCCCTCGCACTGCAACTCAGAGAGAGAAATGATCACCTCAGATTGACATTGAGCAACATGGACCGGGAAATGATAGCAGAACTAACTGTGTGGGGTTTTAATGCGATAATAATAATAATAACAATAATAATAATAAAAATAATGATAATCCTTGCATTTGATATAGTGCTTTTCATGTCTTCTAGACGTCTATGATGGTCTTGAATGTCATTCAGCACTGAACTGAGAACAGGCACAATAGCCAAAGGAGACATGGAGCGAGGAGACTTTTCAGCTGTAATTTCTGGCACGGTTCTGACCAGCGATGCCCAGTCGAGAGGGGACTGCTGCTTAAACCCCCATATGAGGAGCATAATTCTGGGGATTTCTCCTCACAATCTTTACGTCAATTTCGGATGCCGATGGCTCTTCCGCACTCGCTCAGCTGAAAACAGCGGTGATGACAGCAATGCCTGGGGCACTAGAGCCTTTTAATGAGCCACCACACGTGGGGGGGGGGGGGGCTTCGTGATTAATACTATATTCCACTCTTACTCAAGCTGCTTTCCACAACATTCCCTACGTGGTACTCTTTCCCTCCCTTGAAACTTCACTGTTCCTTCTGTGGCTAAATGTCACAAAAGCTATGCATCAGCCTGGCACAGTTGGCAGCTTTCTCACCTCCGAGTCCGAGGTTGTGCGTTCAAAACTCATCCAGGCTGACTTAAATGCAGTGCAGGGGACATGCTGATAACTATATGAATAATAATAATAATTCTTGCATTTGATACAGCGCCTTAGCATTTTGTTGCGACATCTCAAAGCGCTACACAGAGTATACGGTAAAGTGAATTGACTGTATATTTTGTGGGCAAAATGTGACAGCCAATTGCAAAAAATCTACACTGGACTCAATCCAGTGCTACAATATCCTGTGTTTGTCAGTAGAATAATTGGCCAGGACACGAGAAGAAATTCCATTCTCATTTTGAATTGCATCACAGGATCCTTAACCAAAAACAGAGTTTGCTGCGAAAACTCAGCAGGTAAGGCAGCATCTGTGGAGAAGGCAAAGTAGGTCAGCGTTTCGGGTCCATGGACCTTCATCAGAACCCTTCGCTTAGATTTCCAGCATCTGCAGTATTTCACCTTCAAAGCTCTCCATGGTCTTGTTTTCTTCAATATCTATATGCTCCCTCTTGGTGACATCATCTGCAGACATGGGGCCAATTCCCACATGTATGCGGATGACACCCAACTCTACCTCTCTGCCTCCACCCTCAACTCCAGGACCACTGCTGTCCTGACAGAATGTCTGTCAGATATCAATTCCTGGATCAGAGCTAACTTTCTTCAGTTGAACGTCAACAAGACTGAGGCCCTCTTGATTGGCTCCCGTCAGCGCCTCCTCACCTCAGGCGCTGACAGCATCACCATCCATGGTTGCACTCTCCCCCTTGCTAAGCCAGTCCAGAACTTTGGGGTCTTGTTTGACCCTCAACTATCCTTTCTACCCCACATCTGCGCCATGACCCGCGCTGTCTTCCCCCACCTCTGCAACATTGCCCGGCTCTGCCACTGTCTCACACCGCAGACCACCGAAACCCTCATACATGCTTTTATTACATCAAGGCCCAACTATGCAAACTCACTGCTTGTCGGCCTCCCCAACTCCTCCCTCCACAGACTGCAGATCATCCAGAACTCTGCAGCTCGTGTCCTCTCCTGCACGAGGCTCCGCGACCCTATCACCCCCATCCTCGCCCAACTCCACTGGCTTCCCATCACACAGAGGATACAGTTCAAGACCCTGGTCCTCACCTTCAAAGCCCTCCACGTTCTTGCGCCCCCCCTATCTCTCTGACCTCCTAACCCCCTACCATCTTGTTCACTCCCTCTCCTCAAGGGGCTCTGGCCTGCTTCACGTCCCCCACCTTGCTTGCCCCACTATTGGTAGGCCTGCCTTCCATCACTCTGCCCCCACCCTCTGGAACACCATCCCACAGTCCCTCCACCTCGTCCCCTCCCTCACCACCTTCAAGACCCAACTCAAGACCCTCCTCTTTGACCGTGCTTTCATTCTCCCTGCTTCCCCGCTGCCCTCCACCCTCCCCTACACTGACCCCCAGCTCGGATCCGTAACTCTGTCTGTTCAGTGCCTTGGGACGTCCTCCCGACGTGAAAGGTGCTATACAAATGTAATTGTGTTGTTCGTCTCTACCTCTGCAACCCCTAATCCCCTACCATCCTGCCCGCTCTCTCCGCTCAGTGAGCTCCGGCCTGCTTCATATCCCCCATCTTGCCCACACCACCATTGGCGGGTGGGCCTTCTGCCACTCTGCCCCCACCCTCTGGAACTCTTCCCTTGCTTCCTTCAAGACCCAAATCAAGACCCTCCTCTTTGACCGTGCTTTCGCTCACCCTGCTTCCCCCCCTGCCCTCCACCCTCCCCAATCCGGACCCCCAACTCGAGTCTGAAACTCTGACTATCCAGCCCCTTGGGACGTCGTCCCAACTTGAAAGGTGCTTTACAAATGTAATTGTGTTGTTGTTGTTTTACAGGATCCTTACTGTTCACCTGAACAACAATAACTTGCATTTGTATAGCGCCTTTCCCCTCGGGCGCTGGAGCGCTTAGCAGTTGTGGGAACAGATAGACGATCCTCAGTTTAACCTCCAACAATGCAGCACACTCCTAGCATTGCACTGGAATGTCAGCCTATACTGAGTGCTTAAGTCCTTGTGGATTTAAACCCACAAGCTTTTACCCCACAGAAAAGTGTGCTATCAACAGAGCCAAGCTGTTATCTGGAGCTTGGCCCAGAGCATTTGCCTCATCAGCCCTTCACTAAGGGTTATTGAGCAGGAGACAAAAAANGATGCGAACAGAAGGGATGGGCTACGTTAGTACGGGCCCCAGTGCAGGACTTCTTTACAATGTGGAGATGGTTTGTGTCTGCAAATACACAGATGGTTGGCGATGCAGCGCAGCTGTTTTGCAACACACCATATTCTGTAGTTACACCGCCTGGTTTGACATTGTTGCTGCATTAGGAATTAATGCAAATGAATCACTTTGGCACACTCTTTACCAAAGCTGACACCCTATTAACGACAGTAGAGGCATCGAGAACCAATTTCATCTGCTGTTTCCTCACACAGTGACTTAAAAGGGCTCTGCAGAAAAGGACTTTACTCTATAGAAATGAAAGATGGGTCTCACCTGTAGAGCTGAACTTTTTTGTGAAAGGCCAAGGTACTGACAAACGTTGACTAGAAGTCATTTACAGAGGCTGTGAGTTATTTCAGGTATCAACCAAACATTAAAAGGTCTCGGAAATCGAGGAACAGCAATGTCAAAAGCTGGGAATTTGGTTGTTAAGTTGTCAGACGCAACACGGAGTGGTTTTGCCAGGAACCTGTTCCCCTCTTCTTCCAGCTCATAAGGAAAAGAAAGGGTCATTTAATCAAAGAGAGAAATGTAGCATTTTCATATCATCATAAAATTGGTTTGGATGAAGAAGGGCTTTTGGCCCATTTGATCGCATCCTTCCCTACTGTCCTCCCATCGCAGTGTCCTGATCTCAAATGCCTTCCTGGCAACATGTTCCAGTCATTAATTACCCTCTGGGTAAATAAAAACTCCCCTGAAAATGCCCTTTGCAACTTTCAAGGCACTGTCCTTGAATGGTTTAGGTCGTACCTTTCTCACCGTCTTCACTTCGTCTCAACGAATGGCTTCTCCTCCACCCCCCGTACTGTCTCATGTGGTGTCCCTCAGGGCTCTGTCCTCGGTCCCCTCCTCTTCACCCTCTATATGCTCCCCCTCGGTGACATCATCCGCAAACATGGGGTTAACTTCCACATGTATGCGGATGACACCCAACTCTACCTTTCCTCCTCTACTCTCAACTCCACGACCACCGATGTCCTGACAGCCTGCCTGTCCGACATCGAGTCCTGGACGAGAGACAACTTTCTTCAGCTCAACGTGCAAAAAACCGAGGCCCTCCTGATTGGCTCACGTCAGCGCCTCCGCACCTCAGGCGCTGACACCATCAGCATCCAAGGCTGCACTCTCCACCTCTCAAAGCCAGTCAGGAACCTCGGCGTTTTGTTCGACCCTGAGCTGTCCTTTCTCCCTCACATCCGCACCACAACTGGCACCGCCTTCCATCACCTCCGGAATATCGCCAGATTACGGCACTACCTCACCCCTCACGCTGCTGAAACCCTGGTTCACGCCTTTGTCACCTCAAGGCTGGACTATGGGAACTCTCTCCTCGCCGGCCTTCCCGCCACCTCCCTCCACAAGCTGCAGGTCATTCAGAACTCTGCAGCTCGTGTACTGTCCCGCACCAGGCTTCGGACCACATCACTCCCACCCTCGCTCGCCTCCACTGGCTCCCCATCCCCCAGAGGATTGATTTCAAGATCCTCATCCTCACCTACAAGGCCATTCACGGCCTTGCTCCCTCCTACCTCTCCAACCTACTATCCCCCTACCTACCTGCCCGTACCCTCCGTTCCTCTGGCTCCGGTCTGCTCCACGTCCCCCGCCCCAACCGCCCTACTATCGGTGGTCGGGCCTTCAGCCTCTCAGCCCCGAGGCTCTGGAACTCCATCCCCCAGTGCCTTCGCCTTGCTTCCTCCCTTTCCTCCTTCAAGGCCGGTCTCAAAACCTTTCTCTTTGACCGTGCCTTCAGCTCCCCTCTCGACTCTCTTCCTCCTCCTCGCTCCCTCCCTTCCCTCCCCTCACCCTGACCATTTCCCCCTCCTCTCTCCCTCCCTTCCCTCCCCTCACCCTGACCATTTCCCCCCTGCTCGGGTCATGACCCAACTGTGCAGCGCCTTGGGACGTCCTCCTGACGTGAAAGGCGCTCTATAAATGGAATCTTGTTGTTGTTGTTGTTGTTGTTAAACCTGTTCCTCTTGTTCAACTGCCCTGGTGAATGCTAATGTATTGTTATGGGTTTACTTTCTCAATCCCATTTAAGATTTTATTTCACCCTTAAACTTTTTGAAACAACTTTTCTCTAGGCTTTTGTCGCTTCCATCAGAGGTTCAGGACAAGTTCTGGCAACCGCAGCTCATGACATTGGAAAAGATGCCTTGCCTTGCGTTGATCTGTATGGTGTCCTTTGGATGATTAACCAAGGTCCCGTGTGCCAAGACACTATTCAAAAAGAAAAGGGAGTGTCTCTCTCTCGCTGTCTGAGCCAACAATTTCCCAAATAAAATTCATCACTCACTCCATGACTGTTTGTAGGATAGGATATTACTGTGCTGCTGCATTTCCCCCTCAAATTAAACGTTCAATCCATTTTACAGTATATCTTGGGAAACACTATGAGATGTCTCTGTGAGGCACGATGTCAAATGTAATAATATTATTATTACAGCAAGCCATCCAAGGTGACAACTCACAGACATATTTAGAGTGTTTTCAGTTCCAGACGTTGTTGAATGACCTGCGAGCATAAAATGCCACTTAGATCAACCACTGCCTCACCCCACCAGGCCGCCAAAATACATCCAGGCTCGACTATTCCAATGCCCTGCTTGTTGGCCTTCCCAACGCTTCCCTCCGCAAGCTGCAGATCATCCAGAACTCTGCAGCTCATGTCCTCTCACGCTCCAGGCTCCGTGACCCCATCACTCCCACCCTCACCCGGCTCCACTGGCTCCCCATCCCTCAGAAGATCAAGTTCAAAATCCTTGTCCTCACCTCAAGGTCCTCCATGCTTTGCCCTTTCCTATCTCTCCAACCTGCTAACCCCTTATCAACCTCTCCTCTCCCTCCGTTCAGCAGGCTCCAGCCTGCTCCATGTCCCCCGCCCAGCCTGTAATTTTGTATTGTATTTTCACCAATGTTAATTGATCCCTGTGTTTCATTGTGTTTGAAACAGATTGTACAAATGATCAGACATCGCTGCTTGTCACATATCATTAAGGAATACAACAATACTTGGGCCCTTTCCCACTTATCAGCACATTAACTGAGCCAGGCTGTCACCAGCATTTTGAGATGCAACTGGACGTGATTGCGGAGTGAAAAGGGTCCAAGTGTGTCAGCCTGGTTCAACGGATGTCCTCCTGATGTGAAAGGCGCTTTACAAATGTAATTTTGTTGTTGTTGTTGTTGTTGTAGTGCTCTCACTTCTGAATCAGAAGGTTGTGGGTATAAAAATCCCACATCGGGACTTGAACTCACACTCCATTGCAGTGCTGGGGGGTGTTGCAGTGTCAGAGGTAGGATGAGACGTTAAACCAAGGTCCCATCTGCCTGCCCGGGTAGGCATTAAAGATCCCAGGGCACTATTCGAAAAGAGAAGGGAGTTTTTCTCTCCCAGTGTCCTGTGTCCTGACCAACAATTTCCCAAACAATTCTAATCATTTGTTTCATGGCAGCTTGATGAGGCGTTGTTGTGCACATATTTGCCGCAGGGTTTGCCAACAAATACACAGTCATTCCGTGACACACTGTTTTGAGATGTTCTTATGACGTGATAAGACACTACACTAAATGCAAGGATTGTTATTTTAAGGGAGACACCAGGGAGGTTAGATTTAGGCTCAGCAGAAAGGAAATGAACCTGCAAGGCTAAACGGTTTTTTCCTGTACCTGAAATCTTTCATGTGCTAAACAGTTGCCTTTTTAGTAAAGCTCAGCTAAGACATAAAGAATAATGAACCGACGTTATGGGAAAATCAATAAAAAAATCTTATTCTCCGTTTTTTGAACCATCAGAATATTAACAGCATTAATAGGGCCGGTAAAACAGATTTAGAATACAATCCATAAGCTTTCTGTAAGAATTATATTCATCAAGTCTGCGTTTGTCCCAGGTAAGGCAGCTCGGAGCGTCAATCACACAAATTGGAATCACGTCAAGCCGGTTTTCGACTGAATAGGCTTTAAATTAATTAGCCATTTAAAATTAAAATAAATAACATTTTTCAGGCACCACATCATCAATTTTTGTGGCCCAGTAATTTATTTTATTAAAAAATTATGTAAATGAGATTTAAATAGCCACGTTGTGATTTATTGGAGAAATAATGTAATGTATGTGTTCCCTTTAATGACAGGATTGCACAGTTAGATTTATTTTATGAATAAAATGTTGCAGCGTTTTGATTAATTAATAGACTCCAGCAAAGCACATTTTCTTTAAAGTAACACTTGTGTCATTGCCTAGCATCTAAGCGCATTCCTTTGCTCTAAATCATGGCACTTTACGACGACTGCGACAGATACAAATGTAAAGAACCTGTTTCCTTTAATGCCTTCATGGATAAATAACTTGCACTTTTATTACATCTTATTCCCAGTGCCTCACCCAAGTGAGCATCAAAACAGCAGAATCAAACACATGAATTCATGGCTGGAGAATGATGCAGAAAGGAGGGCTTCAGGTTCCTGGAACATTGGAACCAGTTCTGGGGCAGGTGGGACCTGTACAAGATGGATGGGTTATACATGAACAGAGCTGGGACCAATGTCCTCTCAGTAAGGTTAACTTGTGCTGTGGTGAAGGGCTTAAACTAATTTTGAGGGGAAGGGAATCAGGATGTAACATCAGAGAGGAGAAACAAGTTACATAGAGGCCTGGGAGAGAAGAATAGTAATGCAATAAGGAGTAGTCCAGGAAACGGAGGGATTAGATGAGGGAGAAATGCAGAACAGACTATGTCGGTCTTGGAGCGCATGTGCGTAAATACACAGAGTGTGGCAAATAAGATTGGTGAGCTGCAGGCTCAAGTTTTTTTCATAGATTCATAGAATGTTACGGCACAAAAGGAGGCCATTCGGCCCATCGAGTCTGTGCCGGCTCTTTGACAGAGCAAATCACTTTCACTAACATGGGTTATGATGTCGTGGCAATCATTGAGACTTGGCTTAAACAAGAGCAGGAATGGGAGTTGAATATTCCTGGCTACAATGTATTCAGGAGGGATAGGGAAGGAAAAAAAGGAGGTGGGGGTGGTAATATTGATTAAAGACATGGTTACGGCCCGGGAAAGGGACGATATGCTCGAGGGTCCAAAAACAGAATCTATTTGGTTAGAGTTAAGGAGCAGAAAAGGTCCTGTTACTCTGTTAGGTGTATACTATAGACTATAGTGGGAAGGAGATAGATGAGCAAATCTGCAAGCAGATTTCAGAAAGATGCAAAACCAATAGAGAAGTGATAATGGGGGACTTTAATTATCCTAACATAGACTGGCAAAATAACAGTGTAAAGGGCAAGGAGGGGGAAAGATTCCTGAAACATGTGCAGGATAACTTTCTGGATCAGTATGTTTCTTTCTTAGAGAAAGCAATCCATGGCCTCGCTCCCACCTATCTCTGTGACCTGTTAAGCCCATACCATCCTGCCCGCTCCCTCCGCTCAGCGGGCTCTGGCCTGCTTCACTTCCCCTGCCTCATCCGCCCACCATTGGTGGGTGTGCCTTCTGCCACTCTGCCCCCAACCTCTGGAACTCCATCCTGCTGTCCCTCCACCTCACCTTCTCCTTTGGCTCCTTCAAGACCCATCTCAACACCCTCCTCTTTGACCATGCTTTCCATCACCCTGCTTTCCTCCAGCCTCCCCAATCCCAACCTCCAGCTCAGGTCCGAAACTCTGACTGTCCAGTGCCTTGGGACATCCTCCCGATGTGAAAGGCACTAAACAAATGTAATTTTGTTGTAAATCCTTGAAGGTGGCAGGGCAGGTAGAAAAAGCATATGGGATACTAGACTTTATAAATCGAGGTATAGAATACAAAAGTCAGGAAGTTAAAATGAACCTTTATAAAACACTGGTTAAGCCTCAGCTCCAAGAAACAGAGGGGAGGTGAGGAGAATTTTTTTCACACAGCGAGTTGTTCGGATCTGGAATGCATTGCCTGAAAGGGTGATGGAAGCCAATCCGATAACAACTTTTAAGAGAGAAATAGATAATTATTTGGGTTGGACAAGTTTGCAGGGCTATGGGGAGAGAGCGGGGGGAAGGAGATTGATTTGAAGAGCTCTTTTCAAAGAGCCCACACAGACACGATGGGCCGAATGGCCTCCTCCTGTATAATTCTATAATTCTATGATTTTTATTACATCAAAATGTCTCCAAGTGGCAGCCTGGTTCAGCTGGTAGCACTCTCAATTTTGAGTCAGAAAAACGTGGGTTGAAAGCCACATTTCTGGGCTTAGAGCTCACAGTCTAAGCTGGCGCTCCAATGCAGTGCTGAGGAGAGTGCTACATTGTGGGAGGCACCATTCGATGAGACGTTAAACCAATGTCTCATCTGCCTGTTCAATTGGACGTTAAAGATCCCATTGCATTGTTTGAAAAGAGAAGCAAAGTTTCTCTCTCCCGGTTTCCTAACCAACAATCCCCAAATAAAATTAGTTACTCACTCCATGGCTATTTGTGGGACATTGTTGTTCTCAAATTGTCTGCCTCGTTTCGCTCACAAAATACACAGTCGTTTGACAGTACTTCACAGTAAAATCCTGTGAAGCGCTTCAGAAATTCCCAACAAAGTGATTAGGTGCGATATCAAATGCAAGGATTATTATTTTTAGCATTTTTTATTTACCGTCTTCTACAGGATGTAATATGAGCAGAAGATCATTGTAGATTGCCTCTAATCATGGACAATAATTCGTACCGCTGCTCCTTAGAGATCACCAGGTCTGTATAGATATAAATCATTCTGTGGCGATGACAAGGATGAAATGCACCATAGAAAATCAATTCTTTCTACAAAGTCTACAAAGCAGGCAATGTAGACAATCTATGCACAACAATGTCCCACAAACAGTAGTAAACAATAACAACAACACTTTGCACTTATATGAGTGACCCAATTTTCTTGGAGGGTTTATTACCCACGGAAAGCAATCCACCAAGCAATTTGCCGTTCAACTCACATTCGGGTTCCTACTTACCGCTAGGTAAACAGAGGCGTGTGGACTAAGGAAACTTGCCTAAGGTTTTGCTCTGGCCGGGAATCGAACTTGGGCCCTCTCGTTTGCAAGGTGAGGGCTCTTGACTTGCAAGCGATTAAATCTAGATCCCGTGTGCCTATTTGGGTGGACATTAAAGATCCTATGATAGTATTTCTAAAGAGAAAGGAGTTTCTCCCCTTGTCCTGACCAACAATCCCCCAGGTAAATTAATCATTCGCTTCTTGGTTGTTTGTGCACTGTTACTGCATACAAATTGACTGCTGCATTTGTCTACAAACACACGCTTGACAGCACTACAGACACAGTCACTACCCTTGTTAGCAATTTACTTTGTTGTGTTACAGGCTCTACATCAAATGCAAAGGATTACTGTATTGGTTATTGTCACTCTTGTGCTGTACTGAGGAAAGACACAGGTTTGGGACACAATGCCGAGTCAGGTTTCTGTAATGCAAATAGTATTTGTGGTCGGTTGAGGCTTTATTGCAAACAAAGTTGCAGACATAAGCATTTTAAACCAAAGCTATAGGCTTCGCTCTATTACCATCTCATTGACAAAGTACTGTGACCTTTTATAAGGATAGCTTATCACGTTCTTTATAAACAACTGATCCATTACCAATTAGTAGATGTAAGGCCTTTGAATGAGCTTACCTTGCATGATCATCGCAGCATAACCGGCTGTTACCATATATTTAACCTAATCCCCAGGGTCAGGGTTACATTTGACGTTAATGAGTCTTTGCTTATTGCAATACTTAGGTCGGGATAATAATCCTTGTCTCTGATCCAGCACCTACAATCTCGAGTCGTGCTTCAAGGGTGATTTCTGTCAAGTGTAGTGACTGACTACTTGCAGGCAAACAAAGCAGCCAGATCCCTTGGCACTTTTCCTGAAAGAGAACTCGGTTTCTTTGCACAGGGCAGTTACCCACAAACAGCCTTAATGTGAATGACCAATTCACATTAAGGCTGTTTGTGGGTAACTGCCCTGTGCAAAGAAACCGCGTTCTCTTTCAGGAAAAGTGCCAAGGGATCTGGGTTTAATATCTCATCCAAAGCAGGGCATCACCAACAATGCAGATTGTAAAGTGGATTCACTGTGGCATTTCCTGGACGAAACTCAGCAGCCAATTGCACATAGAAATAAGTGTCCCACAAACAGTCGTGGATTAAGTACCAGTGTAGCGTAATGGAAGCTTTGTCAACTGAAAAAAAAACCTGGTTACTAGAATGCATAAACTCATGCCACCCACTTGCTTTGTGAGCACAGGACAGTTCCCATGCTGAAACGCTAATGTGATCAGGTTATTACCGATATCACTTCCTGTTTTCTGTGCAAGCGCAAAGCAGCAAGTTACATTAGTGTCGATGAACCGATGACCTGGAAATCAGCTTTTATATTTGCAAGCGTAGGTCACTAAAATGGCTAACTTCCATTACGAGGTTTCACTGCCCTGTGCTTCTCTGAATAAAATTACCCAAGTTCAAGTACACCTCACCACCAACCCTTGAGAGTGTTCCCTTTAATGGTGTTTCTTTAAGAGCAACAAAAAGGAACACTTTTTTCCCCAGCGGGATGGTTCCATTAAGAGGCTTTTATTGTACATTCTAAGTACAATCTAAAAAAGCTGACATCAATAGTTGATCACTGCAAGCTCTCGCGTTGGCTCAGACTCAAAGGGGGTGACACAACTCAAAATTTATATGGAAATTGCTAATATTAAGTGTAAATAATAAGCAGCCTAATCTCTCCTCGTCACTTTTGATCGATTATATGGAAAGTTACAGAATGGAAACCGGCAGTTTGTCAAACTCGTGTCAGTATTTATACAGTTCGAGCCGGTGTCTTGCTAATGACAATCCTTACGTTTGGTGCTGTGTCTTTCACAGGAAACCACCTCAAACAGCTTCACAACGTGGGTAAATCGCAGTGGTGGTGTACTTTGTATGCAAACACAGCAACCAATTTGCACACAGCAATGACTCCCAAAAACCTCTGCGCCTACCAGTAAGTGGAAACCTGGTTGTTAGTCAATTGGTGAATCTCTTTCTGGGGATAATAATCGCTTCAAAAAAAATAATAAAAAATAATAATAATTTGGTCACTCAATCCACGACTGTTTGTGGGACACTGCTGGGCGCAATTGTCTGCCTCGTTTCACCTACAAAATACACATTTACTTTACAGTATATTCCGTGAAATCTTTTGAGACATCTCAACGACATGATAAGATGCTGTATCAAATTCAAGGATTATTATTATTGTTATTGTTTACCCAATTACAGTCACTTTGTTATACAGCGCTCTGAGATGTTACCTTTCACAGGGAATGTGATATACATAACTATGACTCAGAGTAAAGTCATATGACTTGTTAAAATATCAGTCTATATTTACTGTGCATAATTTGCAGACATAATTAACAACCCTAGAAAATAGACTGGTTGAAAGGTGCAATGGTTACTGCAGCAGCTCCACATTTTCATATGTAAAAATAAGGTTCAAAATTTCTGGGATATTAGCTGTGACAAGACACAAGATGAGCAATTCTTTAAACTCATATTGAAAAAAGGGACAACTACAAATTGCTCCTGACCAGCCAAATAAAAACCTGTTAAGGTCCAAATTGGAAGAAAAATAGTGAGGGCATATCTTCATATCAGTGCTTGTGACTGTTCTCCCTGTGAAATGATTCTTGACTTTTTCACATTAGATTTCCGCAGATATGTAAAATAAGCTGTTATATCAAATTATAAATCCAATCTCAATGACGTTTTATTAAGATATACAGCGACACCAAGCATGCATTTCCCAATTTTATCTCAGTTAAGTACTGTGCTTCTCACTTACTCTATCAGGCTGAAACGCTGCCAACGTATGAGCTGAAATTAAATTCATGGCAGTCGCCTCACGATATTTTATATAAGCTCGTGTTCTTTTCAATGGTTTCGGAATTAATGATTCAAGTGTCGACAATCACGTAAAGCTTCCGCAAAAAGTCTGGAAATAAGCAGAGACACAAATTCTAGGACATCCTGTGTGTGTGTGTGTGTGTGTGTAGTACGCTCACTGTTTAAAGCTATAAGTCATCACAAGCAATTACTGTACAAGTCATTACTGTACTCCGCATTAATAATAATAATCCTTGCTTTTGATAGAGCGTCTTATCACATTGTTGAGATGTCTCAAAGTGTTTCATAGAATATACTGTAAAGTAAATTTACTGTATAGTTTGTGGGCGAAACGCAGTAGTCAATTACGCACAGCAGCGTCCCACAAACCTTGGGACGTCCTCCCGACGTATTACTCCTGGATCAGCGATCCACTACGAGTTCCTACTTACTGCTTGGTAAACAGAGGTGTGTAGCAGGGAAACTTGCCTAAGGTTTCACCCTCCACATTATATTTGAATAAGCTGGCAAGCTTCCTGCTTGCCAACTCATTCAAGCTTCCGAGCGTTGTGGCACAGTCTGCACTAATTTCTAATAGAATTCCGTAGCAAGTACAACTCTCAACCCTAATCCATACATCATTCTTTCTCATGCTTTGAGATATCCTTCCAACATGATAAAGCACAATACCAAATGCAAGATTATTATGATTATTATCGTTCAGTCTCTGTCTGTCCTTCGAATGAGATAGTACAATACTTCCCGGTTTTTGTCCTGAAATTGTCCTTCGCACCCCTGAACCTGTGTCTTCTCTCTGCTCTGTCCAAATACGTATTGTACAAATATAAGGAGCTCAACTCTGAGCAATCAAGATGTGTGTTGTATTATGTAAAGAATAAATTGCTCTGGGGGCATGTGCCAGTGTTTATAAACCCTTCCTAGTCTGCCTCTTGCACTGTAACCAATCGGTGGCCTCAGTCCACACTTTGTTTGATGTCTCGCACTGACTGTATAAATATTTTATGTCTGGAGTTTAGCCTGTTGTAGTGACTTCCAGGTCCAGCCCCAGGCAAGCTGTAAGAGCAATATGATCCTACATTTACTTTGGCACACTGGTGCATCTGTAAGGCAATTACCCTACTGCATAGTACAGGAGATTGCACACGTTATTAAAAGATGCAATCTGGATATTAACAACGTTATTTGCATGATATTACCAGAAGCCAACATAATTATCGAGGGGATTTATTCCCCTTCTCCCATTTAGATACATTTCAGTATTTGTCGACCCATCCTGATCTGAGCGTCTACAATGCAGTGATTTATACTGGAGCCTTATTTTGTCTGGGGGAGGAGTCTCCATGGCACTGAGCTAACTCCGAGGTGACATACGTGGCCAAAGCCCTAACGGGAAGGGTGATCCTAGCTGTATAAGCAGCAGGAAGCTTGCCAGACAGTGCTTTTAATGTCAGGCTATCAGGTTTCAGTTGGTTACACTCCAGCACACTCAATGCATCCTCTGGGGTCCCAAAGCCTTGGCTCTTGCCAACCTGCACTTAATACTCTCCGGAATTAGGTAAGTGGGATGTGTTCCTCCAGGGAGAGAGGGCGCATTCCATCCCAGATTTTTGGGATGTGTGATTACTGCATAAATAGTTTTGATTGCTAAGGCAGCTATAAACCACGTGTGTAGCATCTAAGGTAAACCTCTGTAAGGACATATTACAGAGACAATTCCGATATGTAAATTGCAATGGATACAGGATTACGTGAACTTCACCTCGCAGTCCCTTCCATCAACACCAGAAGACACTGACTGAATTCAGGTCGCGAATGGTCTGAGAGAAGCAAAGAATATGCAACGGACCGCACGCCAGCCAAGTGAAGGTGATTTATGATGGAGTTATGTCTGTAAGTATTGGCGCAAGGACCAATAAAATTGGACACAGTTCACCTGTTTACCACACCGCAGAGATAGAAATGGATTTTCACTAAAAATTCAGTCAATAGTAATCCAGTTGTTAGTCGATTGGTAGATTACTTTTCGGGGGTAATAATCCCTCAAAAAAAAATTTGGTCACTCGATCCACGACTGTTCATGGGACACTGCTGTGCACAATTGCCTGCCGCGTTTCGCCCACAAAATATAGTTAATTCGCCTTCCAGTATATTCTGGGAAAGCATGTTGAGACATCTCAACGACGTAATAAGGCGCCATATCAAATGCAAGGATTATTATGATTATTATTAAATCCCTAACATATGGCTCATGAACCCACAATATTCTGACCTAGAAGCCTCCAGCACAGTCTCTGTGGCAGAGTGTAATAATGAAAAGATTATTGATATCAATATTCAGCAAATACCTTCTATTGGGATTTGCCCTAATCCATTTTTTACAGACACTTTCTCTGCAGAACCCACTACTTGGATGGTTAAAGTGCTCCTCCAAGTGTTAGGCAAAGAGCTTTCTGCTTTAAAGAGAGGATCTCCATACAACATTTAAAAGGATGAACATCAGAAGAAGAATAAACTGTAGAAGGTTACAGGGAAAGAAAGAGCAGGGAACTGGGAATAAATAGCTGACTCCAGCGGATGAGCTAGCAACCATTCAGGCTGGGAGGACTGAGTCATCTCTCTGATGCTGTAGTTTCTATGATCCCCCCCTCTTGTCCACATCTGGGAAATAAAGCTGTAAGGAATGATAGTTGAGTGTCTTTTATTCCATTCATCAAAGCATTCAAAACCAGAGCTCTGACAACAACAAAGAAGCTGCTAACTTGAAGCAGGAAATTGCGTTCAGATCCACAGTGATTTCAGGTTAAAGTGAACCTTTGTCAACAGTAATATCTATGAAGATAAACCCATTAACCCAGCCTTCCACCAATATTTGCACCTCTCAGCAGCAAACCCGGCAGCCAATTTGGGAATAGCAATGTCATGAAGTAAGTACCAATCTTACCTGGAGGATTGTTGGCCAGCATTTCAAGAAAAACTTCCTTCTCTTTTCGAATAGTACAACGGACTCTTTAACATCCACCTGAACAGGGAGACAGGACCTCGGTTTAATATCTCACTCGAATGATGGCACCCCTTAAAAAGGACCACTCCCCCCAGCACTGCACTGGAACGTCAGCCTGCACTGTATGAGTACAAAGTCCCAACCTGGGACTTGAACCCACAACCTTCTGACTCACAGACGAGAGCGCTACCAACTGGAGCCAGGCTGGGATTTGGGATTTGAAGTGAAAAATGGACAGCGTCCAGCCAAATAAGAAAGAAACAGAAGGGAAGGAGTTATCGGAATGAGGCCAAAACAGGCAGAAAAAATAGTAAAATATAATGTAAAAACCAAAAGGCTGAGAATCCAGGTAAGAATAGAACAAAAAGGGGCCGAGAGGTTAAGCAGAGGTAAAGCTTTTAATATGATTTATTTATATTTTGTAGTTTTTTAGAGGTTTGTCAGATGTTAGTGCGAGGCTGCCGACAATAAAAATGGAATTTAGGGTAAAAAATATACATTTTGAAAACTTTGACTCTCCTCTACTTTTCTTTTGATTCAGTATGATGCAGAACTCTGCAGCTCGTGTCCTCTCCCACACCAGGTCCCTCCATGAGATCCCGTCTGTGTTCAGCTCCACTTTCTCCCCACCACCAGCAGATCCAACTGAAGATAATAATAATAATAATAATCCTTGCATTTGATACAGCGTCTTATCACATTGTTGAGACGTCTCAGAGCTCTTCACAGAATATACTGTAAAGTGAATTGACTGTGTATTTTCTGGGCAATACATGGCAGCCAATTGTATACAGTAGTGTGCCACAGACAGTTGTGGATTCAGTGACCCAAATTATTTTATTTACGCCAAGAAAACAATCCGCCAATCAACTAACGAACAGATTCCCACTTACTGCCAGGTAAACAGAGGAGTGTGGAGTAAGCCATGTGGAGTAAGATCCTTGTCTTTCCGTTCGCAGCCTCTCCCCACTGTCTCTGTGACCGCCTGCAACCCTCCAAGCCCACACCACTCTATCCGCTCAGTAAATACTGACTCACTGCATATTCCACCCACCACCACCCCCAAACCCCCCCAGCTACCCACCACCACCCCCTCACCTGCTTTCAGCCATTCTGTCCTCGTCTCTGGAACTCCATCCCAGAGTCCCTCCACCACACACACCCGCCCTCCACCCAACTCCACACATTTAACGCCTGCCTTAGGCTTTCAGCCCCGCTTTTCCTCCCACTCCTCTCCTTCCCTCCTCCCTACTCAAGTTCCAGCCAGCCGTGAAACACTTTGACACGTCTTCCTGAAGTGAAAGGCTCTGTGTAAACCTAACCTGTTATTGTTGTATTCTCTGCCATTCTCTCAGTCCTTTAGACTGTAATGACTCTCTGCCAAAGCAAATCTCTCTCTCTCTCTCTCTACCATTGAGAATGGTTAATTAATTGCCCACAAAATATATAGTCAATCCATTTACAATATATTCTCTTAGAGAGAATTTGAAACGTTTCAACAAGGTGAGGAGGCGCTACGTCAAATGCAACAATGCTTATTATTCAGAGGGAGAGGATAGGGCGCACTCTGTCTTGTCAGAGGATCTGATAATCGCTTTATTTTCTCAATCCAAAGATGTGGTGCAGGGGAGGGGTGTAGGGTTGGCGGGAGAGTGGGTACTGATTAAAGAAGTTATTGATCGTTCTCCAGCTGCCTGCTTTTGCACGTACATTTTCGAAGCCGAACTGTATTCATCAGTTGCTCTTGAAGTCTGTTCAGTTCTACACGGAACAATACAAATAATGCTGTTCCAAGGACAAAGTTTGCGTAAGAGGAATATGCTCAGTGGAAAAACTTCTCCTCACTTCACCGCCATCTCACCCCCACCCCCCCACCCCCGCGCACACACACACACACACATATACACACACACGCACAGAATCTGGTGATGTATTTTGAGCTGCAATAATCAGTTTTAGAAGTGCCAGGCTGCAGAATTCCCACTGATGCCATGTGCCCGCAGCAGAACCCACTTCGCCTTGTTCCCTCCCTTGCCTCATTCAAGGCATGACTCAAGACTTTCCTTTTCGACTGTGCCTTCAGCCGTGCTCCTACCTCTCTGCCCTCCCTCATCCCAAACCTGACCTCCCCTCCCCATGCTCGGGTCCTGATCCGTGACTGTTCAGCACCTTAATAATAAATAATAATCCTTGCATTTGATATAGCGCTTTTCACGTCGGGAGGACATCCCAAAGCGCTTCACAGAACACACTGTAAAGTGAATCGACTGTATATTTGTGGGCGAACGCGGCAGCCAATTGCGCAATTCATTTTTCAGTATATTCTGTGACACGCTTTGAGACGTCTTGAAGACGTGATAAGGCGCCATATCAAATACGCAGATTATAGGATTATTATCTCTGTGACCTTCTCAAGCGGAACTGACCTGGCTGTTCCCTTCGATCGGCAGGCGCTGGCCCCCACACCACCCACCGTATCATTGATGGTCAGTCTTCCAGCCTATCTGCCCCCACTGTCTGGAACTCCATTCTGGAGTACCCCCAACTCAGTCCCTCCCTCACCTCTTTTAAGCCCCGTGTTTCCGATATCATTGCATCCCTTTTCCTACCGACAAGCATGCCTCACATGCCGACAAGCTTTTCCTCAGTTTCAGCTCATGAGATTCACAAATATCATGGTGATCCAGGAGGCTTCACGTCAACCTAATTGGCTATTTTTGTTGTTGTTGTTGCTGCTGCTGCTGTTGTTTGCCGGTGAATGTTCAGACTCTGAACGAAGCCTGGGTCAATTACACTACCGCAGATTCAGAGGCAATCAGTCTGGAATCGTGGGGCTCACAGCCAATGCTCAGAATCTAAAGCTGAAATTTAACTCCACAACACTTCACAATCTGTGTGACCACTCGCATCAAATCGACCTTCTCTGTGTCTCTGAATAACTTTTCTCTATTTAAATGATAGGGAAGAACATTCCAACATCCCTGTGAAACGGCTGCTGTGCTTATTAACTGACAAGATTACAAGCTAATGCACTTACCCTGAGTGCAGAGACTATTGACTGACAACAAGTGATTGCTGCTGTAGTGATTCACCGTTCAACTTGATAATATATGAAAACTGAGCAGTTTTAATACTGAAGTTCAAGATCTTCGTGCTCACCTTTAGATCTCTGCACAGTCTCACCACACACTATCATAATTTGGTCAACACTTTACAAGCTGTGTGGCACTCAATTAATTTCATTAAAATTAAATTAATTTTACAAAATTACGCTTGTAAAATATATTCTGTGAAGCGCTTTGAGATGTCTAGAAGACGTGAAAGGCGCTATATCAAATGCAAGGATTATTATTATTATTATTATTTGTATTTGGTATAGCAGCCTTCATGTCGGGAAGACATTTCAAAGCATTTTACAGGATTTAGTGTAAAATGGAGTGACTGTATATTTTGTAGGTGAATGCAGCATTAAGTCTGACACTATATAAGTCTGGTTTGGTTACTCTTAAGCATGGGGTTGGGCTTGGGCGTCTCAGACACCCGATTGACCAAATACAATTAACAAAACATTCTTGAAGGTTGTTACGGACACCATAACAAAGATCTGTGAACTGGACACGGGTTTTACAGCTGATCCCTAGAGCTACAAGTGCTTTTTTAACAGATTCTGTGCAGAGAATGCACACATTTCTAAGTCCTGCCTTTTATGGAGGTTATAAATTCTTGCTAAGAATTGATTGATTCCCCCCAAGGCTGCTGTTATAGCTGGTTTCAGGGTGACACAAGAGTCATAAGTCCAAAGTCAAACCACTTTACAGTATATTCTGTGAAGCGCTTTGAGACGTCTCGACGACGTGATAAGGCGCTAATTCGAATGCAAGGTTTATTATTATTATCAGTACATTAGGCTAATGAGAGGCACGGTGAGAGGCCAACGGGAGTTTAAATGAGACAAAGTTTAAATCATACCAGAATTAAAATAAGTCAGGTTAAAATCAGACGTGTTAAAATCAGAGAGGTTTAAACCAGGCGGAGTTTAAATCAGATAGAATTCAAATCAGCCCGAATTAAAATCAGTCGGATTTAAAATTAGTCAAAGTTTAAATCAGAAGGGGTTTAAATCAAATGTAATTTGAGCATTTTTTTGCTATTACCTAGCAGTACGTAGGAACTTGGGTATTAGTCGATTGGCGGATCGCTTTCTGGGGGTAATAATCCCTCCAAACTAAAATAATAATTTGGTCACTCAACGGTCAAAGAGAAAGGTCTTGAGACCGGCCTTGAAGGAGCAAAGGGAGGAAGGAACACACAACCCTGGAATACAATAAAGAGAGCAAGCAAGTATAGGAGACATCACCACTTTAATATCCTATTTCCAATGTTCAAATAAAATGTGGCCCTAACTGTTAGCCTTTAGCTGCTGATCTTGTTTGTCTTAATTGCCTTACTTCTGATAGAAGTAGTTGCCATTAAAAAACAATGATGTGCTCCACGAATACTAATAAAGGCCAGAAGCTCGATCCATTAACTACCTTTAACCAATCTACTGGTTTGGGTAAACTAATAGCCGTCAATCGCAGGACCCGATATCACTTCAGGCAGCAGAGAACGTAAGTTACATCTTAAGCATCCGTACTGCCGTTTGGGAATGTTAATGCCATTGCCAGCTCTTGTACCAGGCTGAACTGGGAGTGAGGAATGAGAAGCTCTGTCTGGGGTATACAGTCCGTCCGTCACAATGAAGGCAACGTTCATATGTCATATGCATCTCTATAATAACAATAAGATAATAATAATAATAATCTTTGCATTTGATATATATATATATTTTTGTGGAACTGTGCTGTCCTCAAATTGAATATAATAATAATCCTTGTATTTGATAAGCCTTATCATATCTTTGAGACAGCTCAAAGCGCTTCACAGAATAGACTGTAAAGTGAATTGACTGTATATTTTGTGGGCGAAATGTGGCAGCCAATTGCGCACAGCAGTGTCCCACAAACAGTCGAGGATTAAGTTACCAATTTTTTTTAAGGAATTATTACCCCTGGAAAAGTGATCCGCTACGAGTTCCTACTTACCAATCGACTAACAACCGGGTTCCTACTTATTGCGAGGTAAACAGAGGCTTGTGGAGTAAGGAAACTTGCCCAACATTTCGTCCTGCCGGGAATCGAAGCCAGGTCTCTCGCTTGCAAGGCGAGTTCTCTAACCACTGAGCTACGGGACTCCACGTGTCATGTTTGCTTACAAAACACATTCACTCCACTCCACGGTAAGCGCTTTGAGATGTCCTCCTAACATGAAACATACTATATCAAATGCAAGCATTATTGTTATTTATTGTTCATACACACTTACATTACAGTGCCTATGGCACTATGGCTGGGCACATAAGCACAGCATACAATAAACTATTCCCTTCCCCTATTGCACAGGCTAATTTAATTGTGTAGTACTGTAGCGTATTGGTTAGAGCACTCGCCTCGAAAGCGAGAGGACCCCGGGTCGATTCCTAGGCTGGGCGATACCTTAGGCAAGTTTCCTTACTCCACACGCCTCTGTTTACTAGCAGTAAGTAGGAACTTGGCTGTTAGTCAATTGGTGGATCACTTTTCAGGAGGTAATAAACCCTTCAAAAAAATTTGCTCACTCATTCCACAACTTTTTACGAGATACTGGTGTGTGCAGTTTCACCCACAGAATACATAGTCACTCCACTTTACAAGGTATTTTATGAAGCGCTTTGAGATGTCTCAACGATGTGATAAGGCGCTATATCAAATGCAAGGATTATTATTGTTATTATTATTCATCTGAATCGGAAGACACTGCCCCTAAGATTATTCATCATTTCTTCCTGTATAATTGAAGGAGACTGAAATGGTGCATTGAATTTCATTCCCGTACAGCTTTAAGGCACTGAGTTTGTGAGCAGGGATACTGGTAACCCAAATGAGAGCTTCTATTCAGAATGAAACCAATTGCAGAATGCTTTCTCGAAAGGGCAAAATGTGTCTTCGCATATCTGAGCTTTATTAAGGGTCTTTTCGTAACCTTTTAGCTAGCAGCAGGGCATTCAATGCAATAATATCCAGCAATTTATGAGACAGGTGCAATATGTGCTCGCTGGAAGATTATCAGAATTTATTCAAGTTTGGATCCAGGTCTTCATAGAAGTGGCTGAAGTTAATTCAGCAGCCCACACTGTAAATTAGCCATGGCTTAGCTCAACCTTCTCACCACCGACGACAGATTAATTTATTAACGGTGTGTTCGCAGTCCTTTCAGTTTCTCCAGCTTGTTTTGCAGCGAATGGCCATGTGGGTGTTTGTTTCTGTGACTCTGCCCGAGCCTGCTGCTGAGGCTTAACTACTGATACCCAGGCTCATATCTGCCCGAGCTTTTGGATTGTGCTCTTAAACATGGTGATGGGTTTCCGCGTGTGACAGGCTGACCAAAAAACATGATCTCCAAAGTCGAAGGGGAGAGGGCGAAGTGCAACATGCAGCTTATTTATCCATAAATCCTTCCTCAATTATCATTAACCATGAATGGGATAGAATAAATTGAAGAAAACTGGATTGGCTGCCCCTTGAAACCCTTTGAGACCCAGAAGCTCAAAATTCCAACCAGGCTGTGAGACCATTTTACCTTAAAATTTAAGATCCTTACAGAATAGTAGAGAATTCAGTCTACGGAAAGTCATCTCCGGGTAAAAAAATAACGTGGGATTCAAAGAGGAGATGGGTGATATCTATAAATATGTAGGGGGTGCAAATACATATGTGAAACTCTCAGTCTGGTTTGGATGCTCTTAAGCATGGTGATGGGTTTTCCTGTTCGTTAGACACCCGGCTGACTAAAAAAAAATGGTCACTTGGTCAAGTTACTAGAAGGTGGGCAGGAGCCCAATCAAGTCGGTTTCAATACCTTGAGGAACAGAGTGGAGAAGATTGGTATTGTAAAACAACAGGCATGAACATAGGTTTAAGGTCTCACAACAGGCATTCCAAAACCTTTCCAATGCCCATAAATGCACAGCTTATTCCAGATTGATTTCTTTCCATTTTCTACCCGAATGCTGAAGTGTACTTGTTATGGAACCATCAATCAAATGTGATCTCTGCTATTACTGGGAGCTTTTTCATTAAATTTATGTTGCTTGCCCAGAGTTTATGAGGAGTCTGAGATAGGGAAAAGGACGGGAAAAGAATATGCAGAGATTGGCATGTTTTATGAGCGCCAGATTTTGATTGAACGAAGCTGCTTTGGTTCCTGTTGGGATAAGGAGGATCAGAGCAGATGTGCACCTTTGATGGGTAATTACTTTTGGCAGATTGTTGTTCAGAAGCAACCGTCATTTCCTCTGTTCCCCCAGGTCCTCTCCATTTTTGCGCCAAGGCACTTCTGAAATTCAGACCCGCGTGACCACAAGCTTGCCGGGCAGGCAATCACATGTGCTTCGCCCGTCAATTTTTTGCAAAAGGCTTTTGTATAAACTGGCCCAATCTGTAAGAATGTAATCAGTTGTGCTGGGGCAGAGTCAGAACCTATTAGGTTAGTCCTTTGCGATACACACTCACTCCCTTGCCTCCTCCAAGTCCCATCTCAAGACCCTCCTCTTCGACCTCGCCTTTTGTCACCCCCCCATCCCTATCGTCCCTACCCTCTACCCCTCCTGATCCCAACCCCCACCTCAGGCCCAAATCCCTGACTGTCCAACACCTTGGAACGTCCTCCCGACATAACAGGCACTATACAAAATGTAATTTATTGCTGCAGGCACTGGTAAAGCACTCAGTGCATCACGCAGTGTGAGAGGGCTGGTTTGTGCCCACACCTTCCCAGCGAGACTAGTTCCCGGTCTGAGCCAGGCCTTTGGGGGAATGCTGCAAATTGTCTGGGTAAAGCGAAAAACATCAATACCATTCATTGCTACTGGACCTCCTGACAGGACTAACTGCTAAGTCAACAACAACAACTTCTATTTGTATAGCATCCCTCACGCAGGGTAGCATTCCAGAGTAGTGGAGCACAACCCTGCACCACACAGTAAGGGACGTTGTTGTTGTATAGGCTCAATGGGCCGAACGACCTCTTTATTCTGACATTTCTGCTTAGGCTCTTTGCCCATTCCCACTGGTTACTTTTAACCAGTCGTCAAATCCACTGACACTCGGTGTTATTTACAGTCAGCGCTCACACTCAGCCTAACTTGCAGCAGTAGCCAAGGCATCTTGCTCAACCTCCGAGCAAGCCTCTTCAATTTCCAACACACGTCCCGAGCATCGCTGTTGGCTATTGCCCGTCTGTTAGCAATATTTTTTAATATTACGCCGAGCGATTATAAAATCTGCTGCTGTTGCTAGGCAGCCCAAACGATTTAGCTAGTGTTTATCACCTTCCCAGCAATGCACCATATGGTGTGTGCTGTAAGAAAGATTAGACTTGATAGTGGTTTAGCACCACAAGGTTTTCTCAGTCAGTAGCACTTTCAGAGCAGGATGGTGCGATGCTGAATGCATTCTCAGGTAGGCTCCCAGTTCACTAATGGTTCTGCCACTGACTATAAAGGCAGCCAAAGGGGGCAACTCACAATCACTGAACGTCAAAAGGTCAATTTACAAACCGCTCGCCAGGACAAAACATGTCCTTTTCAGGCTGTGTTAACCTGCGCAAACGCACGTGTATCAAGCAAATGACGGGCTCTTAATTAAGTTATCCACAGGACACTAGGGGAGGCTCCATTCGCCACACTTTCAAAGCCACTATAGAATGTGGGGCCTTTGAACTCACAGTCATAAGATCATAAGACTTTGACATCAAGATCCTCACCCTTGTATTCAAATCCTTCCACTCCTCTGCACCCCCCGACCTCTCTGACCTCCTCTCTCCTCAAAACAGTACCCGTTACCTTTGTTCCTCTGGGTCTGGCCTCCTCCTCATCCCCCGAGTCCTCCACTGCACCTTCGGCGGCCGTTCCTTCAGCCACTATGCCCCGAGGCTCTGGAATTCCCTTCCTCACTCCCTTTATCTCGCTCCCTCCCTTCCTATTTTCAGGTCTCTGCTGAAGACCTTTCTTTTTGACCGCGCCTTAGGTCACCTTCCTCCCCCCCCCCACCCTCCCCCAGCTCGGCCCCGGGATCCGTTACTGTGAAGCGCTCTGAGACGCCGTCCAGCGTGGAGGGCGCTATATTAATCTAAGTTGTTGTTGTTGCCTTCCACCTTCCTGGAGGTCACATGTACATATGTGCCGAACTACCTATGTACTATATCCCATAATATTAATAAGA
This sequence comes from Callorhinchus milii, assembly GCF_018977255.1. Classification (NCBI taxonomy): domain Eukaryota; kingdom Metazoa; phylum Chordata; class Chondrichthyes; order Chimaeriformes; family Callorhinchidae; genus Callorhinchus; species Callorhinchus milii. Next base: position 6,560,711 of record NW_024704759.1, on the reverse strand, counting down.
TCATAAGAAAACTAGAATGATGCTCCAGTGCACTACAGTGTCGGAGTCGCTGTCTTTCGAATGAGACCTTAAACCAAAGTCCCGTCTGCTGTTCAGGTGGGAGTTAAAGACCTCATGCGCTCTTTGAAAAGGGAAACTGGCCAACAATTCCCCAAATAAAAGTGATCATTCACTTCATGTCCGTTTGTGAGACATTGCTGTGCACAAACTGGCTGCCACACCCACCTACAAAATACACAGTCACTACACAAGATTCAGCAAAGCGTTTTCTGACGGCCTCCCAATGTGAAAGGTGCTGTGTCAAATGTAAGGATTATGATGGGCCATTTTGACTGTTCACTGAACGCAGAAGTGGAAGGAAATGTACCTTTGCTGACTGTTAATAATTCCCTGATGAAATATATGCTGCCATTCAGTTCCATCAAGCAGCACACGGCCATAGCTGGGAGCAACGAGAGACAAACCCAATCAAAGAAGATATTAGAAATATAATTTGAAAACCCTGGCAGAACAGGCAATCTGAGCACGGCCGGCCTGAATAAAACATTCCTTGCCACCAGCTAGCTGCTTGTCGAGTGCAATTTCTCCTCGTACACAGCAACAGGAATTCAATGTTAATGTGAACGGACTTGAATGTACGTGGCCCAAAGGCCACGGGTGTTACCGGCCATGCTTCCCCGTGTCTGTGGCGATGCTGATCTCCCAAACAGTGCCTCAGGAGCTGAGGAACAGATATAGCAAGAGCTGTCGGCTCATATTTCAGGCTGACCTCATGGCTCGAGGGCAGGCAGGCCATCTGAATTGATAGGCCTGCTTATCACCAAGGCATTGGAACCTTTCGCTCAGACAAATTGGTTTTGGCATGGAAATGATGGCCTGGCTTCCAATGATCGCACCAGGCAGTCATTGCTGTAGCTTCTGCTTACTGTCAGGCCTGATGGTAATTCTCATTTTGTCATTGGGTTTTGCTAACTTCCAAACAATTCCTTACACAGCACTTGTTCGAGCAAATCAGTTGCCTTCTTCCTACAATTTCTTTGCACCGCCAGCTATCTTCCAGACAGATTTCCTCTGAAATAATAATAATAATCCTTGCATTTGATATAATGATAAAATAATCCTTGCGTTTGATACAGCACATTATCATGTCTTAGAGACGTCTCAAAACACTTCATAGAATATACTGTAAAGTGAATTGACGGTATTTTCGGGGCAAAATGCGGCAGCCAGTTGCACACAGCAATGTCCCACAAACAGTCGTGGATTGAGTGGCCAAATTTTTTTGTTCTTTACAACCAATGATTGGCAAAACCTTAAGCAACTTTCCTTACTCCACACACCTCTGTTTACCTAGCAATAAGTAGGAACTTAGGTAAACTTAGGTAAACCTAACCTAAGTTAGGCAATTGTGTTCAACTTTAATAAAGGAAACAATTGTTTAACATCCAAATTGGGTGCACTATTTCATCATTAATTAAATAACAAATGTTTCCTTTCAGGCTATATAGTTTACTTGGATACTGCAGAGAGTTCTGAAGGTTGAAAGCTCCTGGAACTAATGACAAATTAGCTAATTTGTCATTAGTTCGACTAGTGTCTTCTCTGGGCCAGGCTGGTGCCTTGGGAATTAAAAAAAACACATACTGCAGATGCTGGAAATCTGAAAACAAAAGCAGAAGTCGTTCTGTCCTCCGTCCTGTCCGCAAGCTCAACCCTGAGCTTCCGGTCTCTTGCCATTTCAACTCTCCCTCCCACTCGCACTCTGACCTCTCCATCCACGGTCACCTCCGCTGTTCCATGAGCAACAGCGCAAGCTCGAGAAACAGCATCTCATGTATCTGCCAGGGACCTTATAGCCCTCTGACCTCAATATTGATTTCAACAATTTCAGACCATAACAGCTCACCTTCCCCCTCACTCTCTTCTGTGATACCACCAGGCAGTCATCATATTGATCCCAGACACACTTTTTCTCTCTGATTGCCTCTTTTGTTGCAAGTTTTTTCGCAACCCCATCCCCCACCAGCCCCCGCACCTTTTTGTTCTACATTATTAACACCTCTATTGCAATCTCCTCCTTGTTTTGCATCATTAACACCCTTTTAACTCATCACCCCCTGCTCTCTATCCCATTTTTCTCCTTTGCCTTCCTTGCCCAGCTTCCCCCCTCTCTGTTAGTCCTTAAGAGCCTCTCCCTCGCAACATGCCCCAGTTTTGACGAAGGATCATGGACCGAAAACGTTCACTCACTTTCCTTGCTCCATAGATGCTGCCTCACCCGCTGAGTGTTTCCAGCGACTTCTGTTTTTGTTTTTTGGTGCCTGTGTTTTTTGTTTTTTGGTGCCTTCTCTTTGACCGAGCCTTCAGCTCCCCTCTCGACTCTCTTCCCCCTTCTCGCTCCCTCCCATCCCTCCCCTCACCCTGACCATTTCCCCCCTCCTCGCTCCCTCCCTTCCCTCCCCTCACCCTGACCATTTCCCCCCTCCTCGCTCCCTTCCTTCCCTCCCCTCACCCTGACCATTTCCCCCCTGCTCGGGTCATGACCCAACTGTGCAGCGCCTTGGGACGTCCTCCTGACGTGAAAGGCGCTTTATAAATGGAATCTTGTTGTTGTTGTTGTGTACAGTCTGGCAACTCAGACTGAGGGCCAGTGAAATGCGATGATGAGACGGATGATTCGGGCCTGTTCAATGTAAAATATTCTTCAACTTTGTTGTCGCACAGGAAAAGATTTCAAATAAAATCATTTTGAAAAATTAATTAACCAGAGTTAATTAACAAAGCAGTTGTATTGTAGTTGTGTAACCATCTTCTGACATGCAATGATAGACTTATAATTACAACCGCTGGTAACTTACAATTACAATACTTTAAGATGCCCTTTCTTACCCATGACATGCCAGCCTCACAAAGCCACCCGTCCAAACAGCCAGATTAGCAGGAACGCTGGCAACAGTGTGGGACCAGGTCAACTCTCCTTTATTGTGGCCAAAGAGAGACAGACGCAGAAAGAGAGAGAGAAATGTCAAGGCAGTGACACCAATAGACACAGACCAAGGCAGGGAACACAAACAGAGAGGCACAGAAAGAAAGCGATGAGGGGAGAAGAGAGAAATGGACAGAGAGCAACTGAGACACGAGAGAGACAAAGAGACCAAGAGACACAGTGACACAGAGACAGGTAGACTGCCATAGACATCAAGAAATATAGAAAGAGAGAGAGAGAGAGAGAGAGAGAAAAAGAGGGAAGGGACATTAAGAGACACAAAGATATGAAGAAAAGACAGGGAGAAAAGAGGGGGGGAACCAGGGGTGAAAATAAAATACTTTCAAGCAAGTGGAGGGACTGAGTTTATCCATCTCAATCTGAGCTGCCATGTCTATCTCCATGAATTCAGTGTGTTCTCTGGATTTGGCACAGAATGAGAAATTATTGTAGGAATATTTGATTTAGCTGCTCAGCTTATTCCTTGCAGAAGATTGTCTATAGATCAAAGCAAACACTCAAATCTATTTTTAGTCATTAGTTCCATAACTAGGGAATTGGCATGTCTACTATGCAGAAAAATCTAATCTGAACGATAGGTGACTTATTTTGGTTAACACTATAGATGTTATTACATTTAAAGCTATAGGAGCTTATCACTGTAGAATGGTTATTACAGTAAACTCCACATAACTTGTCACTCTAAGGGAAAAGGGCTCAATAATGAGTTATCAGAAGTGGCGACTTAGGCATGTACCTAAATACATAAATAAATGTGGCCAGGATATTGACAGCTTGATGACTTAAATGGTGGTGACAAGTTAAAAGAATCAAGGAGATTACTGTACATTTAATGTTATAGGGTTTATTCAGTTTAATGCTATAAAACCTTATTCTCTCTGATACTGTCAGATCACTGTGCCAATCACCTGTGTTTGGAAGTTTCACTGCTCTTTGGACGGTTTAAACTATTTGCATTTCAGTAACTGCTAAAATCTCCATAGTATTCAATTACTGAACAATGAACGACAGTGACCGGAAGCGACAGGCATCAATCAGTTTCTTGGGTGAGCTAACAGGATCTCAGTGAAGATTCCATGATGTCAGGGTTACTTTAGAATAACCTTGCAGGAGCAGACGGCAAGTTCGCCATTTTAACACAGAGTGAAGTTTGCCCGTACAACCCCGCACTCAGCTCCAAATAAATACATTCCCACTCTCTTCTGTTAACAAAGTTCTGTTCAAAGTAACTGTCCAACGATAAGATTTCCACTCAGGATCCAATATCTCGTCCTCATCTATACATCCCCTCATGGTCCTGCCCCACCCTACCTCTACAACCTTCCCAACCTGCATGCTGTGCGCTATATGACTGCTGCAATCGCCTACAGAATACGCAGTCACTATGCTTTATAGTAAAATCCTGCAAAGTGCTTTGAGGCATCCTCCCGACTTGAATGGCACTGTATCAAATATAAGGATTAGTTAAAAGAGTCATTTTTTTACCAAAATGTTAGATTTGCAGTTTTAGTAAAGCTTTCAAGGCGTTTTGAAACCTACATGATGTGCGTGATGTGCACCGTTTGATTTTTAATAATTCTGGATAAGGTTTGGAATTGCTAACAGGGAGCATCTGTTTGCAATGAGCAGAGAGCAGCACAGAGAAACCCAGAGCAATCCCACAACACAAGATTCCAGGGATTCAGCTTCTTTTATGATATTGCTTTATTTTATTTAGAGGGTTGAATTTTATATTATTTCGGGGAGGGTGGGGGAAATACAGTTGCGGGACGTGATGTGATTTTAACTGTTGTCATTGCAGCGCCTTGGGACGTCCTCCTGATGTGGAAGGTGCTATACAAATGTAACTTTGTATTGTATAAGAGCGGAGGAGTGGGACTAGTTGGATAGCTCTTTCAAAGAGCCGGCAACCACACAATGGTCCAAATCGCCTCCTTCTGTGCTCTGAGAGTCTATGATTCTATCTTGTCCTATCCCCTGCCCCCGAGGCCTAGGGAGTTCACTGTGGGTTAGCACACTAGCCTCTCATTTCTGCGATCCCAAACCCAGACCCCACCCTGAGTAGAATAAAAATCTTTCTCTGCTGTATACACAGAGTGCAACCAGGAAGTCTGGTTGAGGACAGGACCCTGGACTCATTTAAGAAATAATAATTTTTGCATTTGATACAGCCCTTTATCAAGTTGTTGAGACTTCTCAATGTGCTTCACTGTAAAGTGCTTGACTGCATATTTTGTGGGCGATAACGTGGCAGCCAATTATACATAGCAGTCGTGGACTGAGTGACCACAATTGTTTGATCATTTAAGGACCTGAGCATGGCTTTATATTAAAATGGAGAGGAGTGTTGACCAGCAGGGCTGAATTTTAGAAACAGCTCGATTCTGTCAGGGATAGAATGTGGGATGGGTGTGAGGAACAAAAGGAAAAGCGCAACTGGAGGAGGCAATTCAGCCCATCAAACCAGTATGGAGTTTCGTACCAGATAACCTTTCTTGTGATCTTATACTTTTAATATTGTGATATTGCATGGAATTCACAGTGTGCTTTGGATACTCTTAAGCACGGTGATGGGTTTCCATGTGTTATAGGACACCCGGCCGATCAAAAAAATGTGATGTTGCGCTAGAATGATTTGCTCAGTTGACAGCACACTCGACTTTGGGCCACAAGATTGTAGGTTCAAGTCTCAAAGCCTCGGCTAGCACTGCAGGGCAGCACTGAGGAGCCAGTGAGTTTCAAGCTGTGTTGACCCTCAGATGAGATGTGCATCTTAAGTGCTTTCTGTTTGTCAACAGATATTCCTAAACCACTATTCAATCAGAGAAGGATGTATCTCCCAGCGCCCTGGCCAACATCCACTCACCACCTTTCATGCAAAAGAAATGGCTCGAAGCCCTTTCACAAATAAGGTTAATTAGAAATGAAGTGAATGCTCTTATGTAGATAAATGCAGCAGCTAATTTGCAGCAGTAATAACCTGCAAACAACAATGAGATGAGCAGCCAATTCATTTGAATTTGAGTTTAATTTGGATGAGGAGGAGAATATAAACCAGCAGTAACTCCAAAGTTTCTTTGAATATAATAAACCTCGCATTTGATATCATCGGGAGGACATGTCAAAGTGTTTTACGGGAATTATTGCAAAGTGTATTGAATGTGTATTTTTGCAGATGAAAGTGGCGGCCAAATTGTGCACAGCAATGTCCCACAAACAGTCATATGGATTGAAAATGACCAATTTATTATTGTTTTTTTTTTGGAGGGATTATTATTAGGTGTGTGGAGTAAGGAAGCTTGCCCAAGGTTTCGCCCTGACCTGCCGGGAATTGAACTCAGGTCTTTCACTTGCAAAGCGAGTGCTCTAACCACTGAGCTACAGGACTCCACGGCGATGGATTCCATGAGGAGCCCTGTAGTGTAATGGTTAGAGCAGTCTCCTTGCTGTCGAGAGGACCAATTCCTGGTCGGGGCAAAACCTTTGGTAAATTTACTTATTCGGGCGTAATAATCCCTTTAAAAAAATATAATTGGTTACTCAATCTACAACCTTTTGCGGGACGCTGCTGTGCGCAATTGGCTGCCACATTTTGCCCACAAAATACACAGTCTATTCACTTTACAGTATTATATTCTGTGAAGCGCTTTGAGACATCTCAAGGCACCATATCAAATGCAAGGATTATTCCTATGATTATTATTATTATTATAAGGGGATATGTTTACCATAGCAAGTCATACAATAAGCAGAAGTCATGCGAAAAGAAGGGGTGGGAAAACTGAATGGAAATTTCCCTTGTTGAGACAACAATAAACAGATTATTTAGAAAATGACACAGAGAAAAGCTCCACTGGTTATATCTCATGCAACCACTAACACTAATCCATCCAACACTCCTTATTGCAGTGCTCAGGCTTTATCACAAAGATGTGCTGCTGAATGCAACGTCATTAGCTCCCGGTCCTTAGTTTATGCCAATGAAATACATGTTGGGCAAAATCACACAGAAATGTATTTCCGTGGGAAAAGCAATATATTTTATTACCGAAGGACACCAGTGACTTATATTGGCTCTATGTGATGCAATAAGACATCACAGGGCACCTTGCACTGTGAAAAAGCTCTCGATGAATCCTGCTTTTCCCGCAGTTGTGAAGACAACACTGCTATCTCTAGTGAATTTCTCCGACTCTGAATCCACATCTCTGAGCCACTTGCTCGTGCACAGCAGGGAACGCTCCCCATATAAAGGCTGCCGATTGCAATTACTGATAACATCACTTCATTTAATTATTGGCAGGCTCTCAGAGAGTCTACTGAGAGACACACAAAACTCAGCCCTGATAGATGCATACATTTTAACACAATTAATTCCATTTTTTTTCCATCCCGGGATAAAGTGCTGTCAATTCTTCTTAAGTGTCGAGTCTATTTACTATGAGATTGTGTACACTTATCAGGAACACAAAATGAACAGGGATTTGCATGAGCTATGAATCCTAACATTCTGGTGTTAATTTGTAGTTTTGCTTTTACTGAGAACAATTTGGTTCCGTGCAATAAATTGTCAGGGATTGAGGGAGTCCCGTCTATGTGAAGGCAATGAATCTGAACACGAATGGTGTTCTAGACAGAAATTTGACTGGGATTCAGACAACCACAATGCACTTTAAACCAAGAATCTTTTGCAGAAAAGACATTCTTCATTTTTGGGTGACAAGGACGCATTTAATAAGATAATAATAACAATGAAAAACCTTGCATTTGATATAGCGCCTTATCAGATCGTTGAGACATCCCAGAGCTTCACAGAATACACTACAGAGTGAATTAAATTGTATATTTTGTGGGCAAATGCAGCAGCCAATTGCACCCAGCAATGTCCCATATATACTCGTGGATTTGTGGAGTCCTGTAGTTCAGTGGTTAGAGCACTCGCTTTGCAAGTGAGAGACCTGAGTTCAATTCCAGGCAGAGGGCGAAACCTTGGGCAAGTTTCCTTACTCCACACAGAGCCTAATAATAATCCCTCCAAAACCAAAAACAATAATTAAATTGGTCATTTTCAATCTACGACTGTTTGTGGGACATTGCTGTGCGCAATTGGCTGCCGCGTTCGCCCACAAATATACAGTCAATTCACTTTGCAGTATGTTCTGTGAAGCGCTTTGGGACGTCCTCCCGACGTGAAAAGCGCTATATCAAATGCAAGGATTATTATTATTATTAGATTGAGTGACCACGTTTTTTTTAAGGGATTATTACCCCCGGAAAGCAATCCACCAATCGACTAACAACCTGGTTTCTAGTTACTGCGAGGTGAACAGAGGCGTGTGAAGCAACAAAGTTACATTTGTATAGCGCCTTTCACGTCGGGAGGATGTCCCAAGGCACTGGAAGACAGAGTTACAGACCCGAGCTGAGGGTCAGGTTGGGGGTGGGGGAGGTAGGGGGGGAAGCAGGGAGATCGAAACATGTTGAAGAGGAGGGTCTTAAGATGGGTCTTGAAGGTGGCGAGGGAGGGGTCGAGACAGAGAGACTGGGGGATAGAGTTCCAGAGGGTGGGTGCAGAATGGGGCGAGCGAGGCGGGCGATGTGAAGCTGAGCAGAGGGAGCGAACAGGGTGGTAGGGGATTAGGAGTTCGCAGGGATAGGGGGGAGCAAGACCGTGGAGGGCTTTGAAGGTGAAGACCAGGATCTTGAACTGTTTCCTCCATGTGATGGGAAGCCAGTGGAGTTGTGCAAGGATGGGGGTGATAGGGTCGCGGAGCCCAGTGCGGGAGAGGACAAGGGCTGTAGAGTTCTGGATGATCTGCAGCCTGTGGAGGGAGGAGTTGGGGAGGCCGACAAGCAGTAAGTTTGCATAGTCGAGCCTCGATGTAATGAAGGTGTGTACGAGGGTTTTGGCGGCCTGCGACGTGAGACATTGTCGGAACCGGGCGATATTGCAGAGGTGGGGGAAGGCAGAGCAGGTCATGGCGTAGATGTGGTTTTCCTAAGGTTTCACCCAGGCTGGGAATTGAACCCAGATCCTCTCACTTGCGAGTCGAGTGCTCTATCCACTAAGCTACAGGATTCCAATTACGCAATGTGAAAAAATTGCGAAATTCGCAAAGAAGATATGAAATAATAATAATCCTTGCATTTGGTATAGCGCTTTTTCACGTCTTTTAGACATCTACAGTCGTGGATTGAAGTGACCAATTTTTTTATTATTTTATTTTGAAGGATTATTATCAGGCGTACGGTGTAAGGAAACTTGCCCAAGGATTCGTCCTGCCGGGAATCGAACCCAGATCTCTCGCTTGCGATGCGAGTGCTCTAACCGCTGAGCTACAGAACTCCATATAGCACAAGAGAGGTTCATTTAAAGACATCCCTTCATCCAATTCATCTCCTCCTTCCAGAACAGGAATTTGAGCCGAGCTCAATGGGTAGCACTCTCGCCTCTATGTCAAAAGGTTGTGGGTTCAAGCCCATAAGGTCAGTTCAGGCTGATTCTCCAGTGCAGTGATGGGGGAGTGCTGCATTGTCAGAGGTGCCTTCCTTCGGATGAAACATTAAACCCAGGTCCAGTCTGTGGACGTTAAAGGTCCCATGGCACTATTCAAACACAAAACAGAGTTTCTCCCAGTGTCCTGGCCAACAATCCCCCAGATAAAATTGGATATACAATTAATGTCATAAATAGGCTGCAGTGTTCACCTACAAAATACACAGTTACCATACTTTACGGGATATCCTGTGAAGCATTTTGAGATGACTTCCTGATATGAAAGGTGCTGTACAAATGCAAGGATAATCATTATTTACTAATACCGATCCAGCTGTCCACATTTTTACTTGAAAAGCACTTCCTCTATTAGGAAATTCAGCTGCATTCTTAATTAAGAAAGGACATACTTGCCCTGGAGGGGGTGCAGCGTAGATTCACTCGGTTAGTTCCTGGGATGAGGGGACTGACCTACGAGGATAGGCTGAATAAACTAGGGCTATATTCTCTAGAGTACAGAAGAATTAGGGGAGATCTTATTGAAACTTATAAGATTCTTAAAGGGCTGATAAAGTAGACACTGAGGGTCTGTTTCCCCGGTAGGAGAATCTATAACCAGGGGTCACAGTCTTAAAATTAAGGGTCAGCCTTTTACAACAGAGATGAGGAAACATTTCTTCACTCAAAGGCTATTGAATTTATGGAATTCACTACCCCAGAAGGCTGAGACTGATAGATTTTTTTTAAAAATAGAGGGATTAGGAGATATGGGGATAGAGCAGGTAATTAGAGTTAGGTCAGAAGATCAGCCATGATCTTATCGAATGGCGGGGCAGGGCTCGAGGGGCTGAATGGCCTACTACTGCTCCTAATTCTTATGTTCTTATTCTGTTAACAGTTTGAGTTTTGGTGGTAGTCTATAGGTGAACAGATTATTTCAGATACATTCCCAAGGAGATGAATAATAATTGCGATGCTCAAGCTAATTTCCCATAAACTGTAAAAAAAAGTTTGTTCATTTGAGGAAAATAGCATTTCTCTTTGTACTGTTAATGTAATTCGATATACGTCATCAATCTAAGGCATCTCCACCTCCCTGTGTCCTCCGCCTAAATCCCAGTATCCTCAGATGTATGTCAGACCCTTCCTGTACTTTCCTCCACTCCCACTTGCGTTTCATTGGGGGGATTGTGACACTATGAGAACCCTCCCCATCTTTTTTTGAATATTCTCAGGAGATCTTTAACACCAGTCAATCCACTTCACAATATATTCTGTGAGGCACTTTGAGATGTCTTGACGATGTGATAAGGCCCTATATCAAATGCAAGGATTATTATTACTATTATTATCACCTGAACAATCAGGTTATACCACATTTCATATCAGGACACGTCTCACAGTGCTTCACAGGATGTATTCTGCAGGCAAAAGTCGCAGAACCATTTGCGAACAACAATGTCCCACAAACAGCTATGAAGTGAATGACCAATTTTATTTATCTGGGATGCTAGGAGAAACGGGATCTTCAAATCCCACCTGAACAGGGAAACAAGACCTCGGTTTAATGTCTCATGTGAAAGACAGCATCTCCAACATTGCTGCGCACCCCAAGCCCCGCATTGGAGTGAGCTCCACATCCTGACATGGAGCTTCAGTCCACTTCTGACAGGTACAAGCTTTCCACTTCTGACAGGTACAAGCTTGTGCAAGCTTCCCCTGTTGACACTAGCAATGGCTGGAGAATCTCTCTGTGAAAATTGCACTATGTGACCACCACCACCACCAAGATTACCTTTATATAGCGCCTTTCATGTCGTGAGGACGTCCCAAGGCATTGGAAGCCAAGTCCCTTCACTCAGAAATCTCCCAGGGTTATGATTGTAAAATAAATAATAAATAAATAATAATCCTTAAAATTAAAATTTGAAGATTAAAAAAAATAGAAAACACCAACAAATAAACTCTGCTCCAGTCAAAGCCTCTGTTATTCGCCATCACCCGAGAGTGAAGGTCAGGCATTGTTGCCGGCTATTGAAAAGGAACAGATAGATCCTCCAACCACGAGGTTTAGAGAAATTGCTCCCGTAGAGGTGTGATGAAATGTCCTGTATCACTGGCATTCCAGGAGAGACAGAGATGCCTCTTTTAATGAGTCCCTCTTTTAATGATAATAATCCTTACAATTGATAGAGCACCTTTCACATCGGGAGGACATGTCAAAGTGCTTCATGGGATATACTGTATAGTGGAGTGACTGTGTTTTGTAGGCAAAAGTGTCAGCCAATTTGCACAAAGTAATGTCCCACAAACAGCCAAGAAGTGAATGACTGATTTTATTTGGCCAGGACACTGGGAGAAACTCCCTTCTCTTTTTGAGTAGTGCCAAGGGATTTTTAATGGCAACCTGAAGCACAGACAAACTCGATTTAACATCTCATCTGAAGGATGGCACCTCCAATAATGCAGCGCAGCCCCACACTCGGGAGACAAAATGTTCAGAAGCATTCCGCATTTGAATTGATTGTGATGTAAGCTTATGATTACTTGCAAGAAAGATGTTTTGCCAAATGTAGTGAATAAAGTAGCTACCCAATGGAAAGAGTAACGATTTGAGCCAAACACCTAGGGAAGCATATCAATCAACAGGCACCAGCTTTAGCAGAGGATTGGTGAAGAATGAGAATCATGGAGGAAATGGAGAACAAGGACACAGCTTTACTTTCTGAAATCGTTACAAACCTTTGGCGTATGGTTGGAGTTAGCTGGGGAGTAAAGATTAATTAACAGAGCTTTAATTAGCTCAAAGGTCCTCCAAAGTTGCGATACATTTTGTTCTTTCACATCTGGTGCTCCTCAGCTATTGCAGCTGTCAGGACCACCTGCTGCACAGAACTCGGATACATCTGGTAGGATTTCAAATTCATCGCAGTGCCAGGTCTAGAGAGTTCCAATAATCTGAAGTTTGAGACCTGCACAAATATCTATTAAAACTACAATTGCCTCTGCATGATTTACAGTGGGGGGGAGGGGGGGGGGGAGGGGTGTTGGAGGGTGTTTGGAGGTGGGAGGTGGGGGGACATGACTGCATTCCAACACTCTCACCCCTGACTCAAAAGTCAGAGTCGGAAATGAGGTAGTTGATCTCAGTCAGGTAGGTGGTGGAGTCATGCAGTGCAATGGTCAGAGCGCTCACCTCAGCGAGAGGACCTGGGTTAATTTCCCGGGCAGCGCAAAACCTTAGACAAGTTTCCTTACTCCACACGCCTCTGTTTACCAAGCAGTGCATAGGAACCCGGTCATTAGTCGCTTGGCGATTCACTTTCCGGGGGTAATAATCATAAAACAATTTGGTCACTCAATCCCCCACTGTTTGTGGGACACTGCTGTGTGCAATTGGCTGCTGGGTTTCTCCCACAAAATATACGGTCAATTCACTTTGCAATATAGTCTGTGAAGTGCTCTGAGATGTCTCAACGACATTGAGATGTCTAGAAGACATGAAAAGCGCTATATCAAATGTAAGGATTATTATTATCTTATTATTATATCAAATGCAAGGATTAATATTGTTAAATGCAGCACTCTGGTTGAGATAAGGCACGCTGATGGGTTAAGCAGAAAACGTTATTCTGAAAATTTTATTCAGGAAACTTTATTGTGCATCAATCCATGCTGTAGCTGTAGCTATAGCTGTGTTCTAGAACGCAAAAGTCCTTGAACCCGTTGTTGCCAATCAAATCCGGGCACACCTGTCCTCCCACTCCCTCTTCGAACCCTTCCAGTCCGGTTCCCGCCCTGCCCACAGTACAGAGACTGCGCTTGTGAAAGTCACAAATGACATCCTCTCTATCTGCGACCAGGGCTCCCTCTGCCTCCCTGTCCTCCTGGACCTTTCTGCCGCTTTCGACGCCATCCTCCTCCACCGCCTTTCCTCTATCATCCACTTCAGTGGGACCGCACTCGCCTGGTTTGAGTCCTACCTCACGAACCGCCAGCAGTATATTTGCACCAACGGCCTTTCCTCCTGCTCTCATCTGATCACTGCAGGGTACCCCAAGGATCCATCCTTGGCCCCCTCCTCTTTCTGATCTATATGCTCCCTCTTGGGGATGTCATTCACAGACATGGGGTACACTTCCACATGTATGCGGACGACACCCAACTCTATTTTTCCACTTCAGTTTGCGCCCCCAGTCCCCTGATGTTCTGTCAGCTGCCTGTCAGACATCAGGAGCTGGATGAGCGCAAATTTCCTTCAGCTAAATGTTGACAAGACGGAAGCCATACTCTTTGGCTCTCGTCAACGTCTAAAATCACATGGTTCTCACCGCCTCCACCTATCCGACCTCCCCCTAAAACTCTCCAAACCCGTACACAACCTAGGCGTCAGGTTTGACCCCCAATTATCCTTCCTCCCCCAAATCCAGTCCCTCACCAGCACCGCTTTCTTTCACCTCTGAGGTATCGCCCGTCTCCACGAATACCTCACTCCAAAAGCTGCTGAAACCCTGGCCACGCCTTTGTCACCTCTCGGCTGGACTATTCGAACGCCCTCCTCGCCAGCCTTCCCTCCACTACCATTCATAAAATCCAGGTCATTCAAAACTCTGCCGCTGCATTCTTACCTGCACCAAACTCCGCTCCCCAGTCCTTGCCAGACTGCACTGGTTGCCTGTCCCAGAGAGGATCGAATCAAATCCCTCCACTCCTCTGCAGCCCCTACCTCTGACCTCCTCTCTCCTCACAACAGTGCCCGTTGCCTTCGCTCCACCGGGTCTGGCCTCCTTTTTGTCCCCCAAGTCCTCTTCTCCACCATTGGCAGCTGTGCCTTCAGCCACTACGCCCCGAGGCTCTGGAACTCCTTTCCTCACTTTCTTCGCCTCGTCCCCTCTCTTCCCACTTTCAGGTCTCTGCTGAAGACCTTTCTTTTCGACCGCGCCTTTGGTCACCTTCCTCCCCCTCCCCCCGGCTCGGCCCCGGGATCCATTACTGTGAAGCGCTCTGAGACGCCGTCCGGCGTAGAGAGCGCTATATAAATCCAAGTTGTTGTTCCCAACACCAGTGCAAGTTGAGAACAAAACCAAAGACTGTTTTGGTATTGCTCATGCATTAAACTAACGCATGTTAGAATGTTGCTCGTAGAAATTGTTAATGGAAAGCAATGACTGAAATCTTCTACACTTCGCATTAATTTTCTCTTCCCCCCTGGGCAACCAGATCTCAGCCGTTCAACTCCCATTTCATATGGTGTTAATGAATATTCCAGGGGATTTTCTGCTGGAATAGAGTGCTGATCAAAGCTCGAATTGCAGCAAATCTATTAATCAGCTCGAGGACTTCTATTCCAGCCCTAAACACGCTAGGACACTCATTACAACCATTAGGTTCACTGTGAGAATACATAAATGTCCAAGCCAACAAGATCAGTGTTTTTTCCGATCATTCACATACAGCACAACTCTAAACCTCCAATCCACTGTAAAGAGCTGGATTTGTTTTTAACCATGTGAGCCCCTTGACATAATAATAATGCTTGCATTTAATATAGTGCCTTATCATGTCGTTGAGAAGTCTCAAAGCGCTTCGCAGAATATACTGTAATGTGAATTGACTGTATATTTTGTGGGCGAAACTCGGCAGCCAATTGCATCCAGCAGTGTCCCACAAACAGTCGAGGATTGAGCGAACAATTTTGGGGGAGGGATTATTACCACCAGAAAAGCGATCCGCCAACCAACTAACAATTAGGTTCCCACGAGGAGTCCTGAAGCTCAATGCTCAATGCGCTCGCCTCACAAGCGAGAGACCTGGGTTCGATTCCCGGCAAGGTGAAATGTTGGGCAAGTTTCCTTACTCCACACGCCTCTGTTTACTCAGCAGTAAGGAGAAACCCGGTTATTCGTCTATTGGCAGATCGCTTTTCCGGGGGTAATAATTCCTTAAAAAAAAATTGGTCACTGCAAACCACTTTTGAATAGTAGAGCTGGGGAGACCGGCGAGGAGTGTGTTTGAGTAATCCAAGTATGGGGTGACAAACCATGCACAAGGGTTTCGGCTCGATTTGGGGTAAGATATGGTCGGAGGTGGGCAATGTGGCAGAGGTGGAAGAAGGCGGTCCTGGGAGTCGAGCCTGACACCTAGATTACACACTGGTTCGATGAGTCTGAGACGGAGCACAGAGAGGTTGAGGAGTTTAGATCCACAGGAGTGAAGATGTTGACGGGAGCCAAGCAATACTGCACATCTGTCGTGTCCACATTCAGCTGCAGGAAGTTTACACTCATCCAAGCCCCGATGTCTGGCAGATAAGCTGATAGAACATCGGCGGTCCTGGAGTTGGTACAGGAGGAGGCAAAGTAGATTTGTGTCATCCGCATACATGTGGAAGTTTACCCTGTGTCTGCGGGTGACATTGCCCAGACGGAGCATATAGATAAGGAAAAGAAGAGGGCCAAGGATGGAGCCCTGGGGTACCCCACAGGTGACTGGGCGGGGGCGGGAGGAGAAACCATTTGTCGAGATGAAGTGGAGGCGATTGATTAAGTAGGACTCAAACCATGCGCGTCTGGTCCCACTAAAGTGGATGAGGGAGGAGAGGCGGTGGAGGAGGATGGTACGATTGACTGTGTCGAACGCGGCAGAGAGATCCAGGAGGACAAGGAGGCAGAGGGGGCCCTGGTCACAGATAGAGAGGACGTTGTTTGTGACTTTGACAAGCGCTGTCTCTGTGCTGTGGGTGGAGGAGAAGAAGGAAATGAGCAGCCAATTCATATGATATCTGGCAATAAATTGGGCTGAGGGATAGACTATAATTCTGGACAAACTGGGAGAGACTGCGTTTCTTTGAAATTGCAACGGTCACCTGACTATAGACAGCACCATATGTTTGTGGAATCCCATAGAGTATTGGTTAGAGCACTTGCCTCACAAGCGAAAGGATCCGGGTGGGGCGAAACCTTAGGCAAGTTTCCTTATTCCAAGCACTTCTGTTTACCTAGCAGTAAGTAGGAACCCAGTTGTTAGTCAATTGGTAGATTGCTTTTCCAGGGGTAATAATCCCTTCAAAAAAAATAATAATGATTTGGTCACTCAATCCACGACTGTGGGACACTGTTGTGCGCAATTCCCTGCCGGTTTTGAACGTGTGTCCTCTCGCTTGCGAGGCAAGTGCTCTTATGTTTATTATCTGCATAATAAACTTTGCATTGGAACGAGTGCCTAGAACGTTGGAACATCTCAAAGTGCTTCAAAAACAACTGGTGCAAGTGAATATGTTGAACTCCGTACAGTGAGAACCAAATATAAGGGGTAACAGCACCGGAGCCATCAGTGGGGAGCCGGCCTGCTTAATTGGCCAGTTTTTCATTTTAAAGGCAGGTTGGTTGTAGCTGCTGTTTAAACAGGTGGAAAATTGGGAATTAATTGACAATTAGCCTCCAAAAAACAAGTTGCAGCTCCAGGAGGCGTCCGTCCACCAGCGAAACAAACTCTCTAGCAATAAGATTAGTTTATAAACATTCACATCCTTGCAAGAGCAATAACTCTCCTTCTCATTCAGTAAATATCTGACTCATACCCATGGAGTGTTCTCTGTGTGGAGCAATCACAGGGCAATCAGCACAGGGCAATCAAAGCTTCATTCCGTGGAAGCCAACTGATGGAAGAGCCTCCTCATATAAATGCAAGCGAAAGGACCTGGGCAGAGCAAAACCCTCAGCAAGTTTCCTTGTGCTTCGGTTTACCTAGCAGTAAGTGGGAATCCAGTTGTTAGTCGATTGGCGGATCGCTTTTCCAGGGCTAATAATCCCTCCCCTAAAAAACAATTTAGTCACTCAATCCATGACTGTTTGTGGGTCACTGCTGGACGTAATCGATTGCCATGTTTCGCCCACAAAATTCATAATCAAACATCTTGATAACATATTCTGTGAAGGGCTTTGAGACGTGATAAAGCGCTATATCAAATGTAAGGATTATTATTATTACATTGGATGTAACACTTTTCACGTCAGAAGGACTTCCCACGTTTTAAAGTGTAATGAAGTGACTTGAACAGCCATGAAGTGAATGAGCTATTTTATCTGCAAATTTTATTTTACATAAGCATTGCAGATCTCTTATTACCTAATACTAATACATAATCCTTGGATTTGAAATAGGGCTTTATCATGTTGTGGAAACATCCGCTGTTGACATGATTTTATTGTGGAGTGCAGTGACTGCGTGATTTGTAGGTGAAAGCAACAGCCAGCCCTGCAGACCATCATCGCGGGGGACAGAAAGGCTGTGCATTCACTATGTTGGTACACGGTCAAAGGGTTGATTCAACCACTTCAAACAGCTACTACAATCTTCAAAAGGAAAAGATAAGGAGACGTGAGAGACTCGACACATCAGACAGAGACTTGCGGACCTTCTGTTAAAAAGGATCTTTTCTTCCCTCTATTTTCTGGAGTTGGCGATCGATCCTGTGACAGCGCGTGGACACAAAAGGGACTTTTCTGAAGCAATTCCTGGCGACTGTGGTTTGACCGTGTCACTGATAAGAGCTGCAGTGAAACCAATTAGCTTTTCATTTCAGGCCTCAGTCCAAAAGCGGTTCGATGCTAAGACTACATCATCCCTCACCTATATGATTCAGCGTGCATTATTCCCGAACTGCTTGATATTTCTTCTCCATACAGAATAAAAGCACGGTTGTTTTTTAGAACAAGTGCTGGTAATTTCTGTAAATAGGCCTTGGCTCTACCTGAGCTGACTGAACGATAATTACACTTCCAAAGTCCCATTTAATTTCAAACACTGAAGGTTGCCCGCACTCTAATTATTCCGTCGGAGTATTTTGTAGCGTTTCCTGATTACTTCTTGCAGTCTCTGTTGCCACCGGCACAATCGTTGTGTGTAGTTTTGACTTCTCATTGCGAGTGGCCTGCCGAGCTCTGAGCCTGGCACAGTCCCTGTGGGTTCTGAGTTCAGCTGCTACGGTCATTTATCAATCTCTACCTTTAAAGGTCCAGATATCCACAACTCTGGTCACTTGTGGGTCGGAACCGTAGTGAGCTCCTCGGAAGATAACAGAGCTGTGCGCCTCTTGTACGCAGCATAATGCTCTCACTTATCCAAATAACCCACAATGGGGACTCTTCACAGTCCGTAAATAGACTCTAAGTGAATTGATTATGATAATAATCCTTACATTTGATACAGTGCCGTAGCACATTATCGAGGTGTCTCAAAGCACTTCATTGAATTTTACTGTAAACTGCAGTGACTGTGTGTTTCATAGACCAACACAGTAGCTAATTTGCACACAGCAACGTCCCAAAAACAGCCACAAAGTGAGTGATCAATTTCATCTGGGAGATTGCTGGCCAGAACACTGGAAGAAACTCCCTTTTCTTTTCAAATAGAGGGTTCTTTAATATCCACCTGAACAGGTAGACAGGACCTCAGGTTAACTTCTCATTCCAAGGATGGCAGCTCCAACAATGTAGCACTCCTGCAGAGCTGCACTGGAGCATCAACCAAGACTGTGAGCTCAAAGTCTTGATATGGGGCTTAAACCCATGAGCTTCTGACTCAGAGGTGAGAGCACTACCAACTGCATAAGACTGATTTCCGACAACTGACAGATTGCCATTGTGCGAGCAATGTCAAGAGTGCTGTGGGAGAGAGGGGGTTAACTGAACTAAACTTTTGAAAAGTTGATAACTCACAGCTTTAATTTTACTCACTTAAAATTTTCTTTGAACAATTTTGACCATGACTATTGGAAGTAAATCAATCCCTTCCCCCTCCTCAAAAAAAAGGAATAAAGTGCACTAGTCATATAAATGGGGATTTAAGAAGGAGCGAGAGAGGGTGGAAAAGATCAGAAGCAGCTGGAAAACAGAGGAAGAAGCAATCAACGACTGGAGATGGATGAAGGGAGCTGAATTTGCTTCAAGGGTGTGAGTTCCTTTGCTCTTCAGCTCATCAAAGCTGGAAATAACTAACCCGAGGCAAAGCGAGCAAATGGAATTTTCTAGCTCTTGGTTTCAATTCCTGGGTGATTGAATCTCACACTAGCCTCGGCTCAATGGGCGTGAGGTTGGCTCATTCTCGACTGAAGGGCTTCACCTCAGGGGAGAGGCCAGGGTGTTGCCAACTTCCCGATCTCAGAGAGACTAGACACCCCAGCCCCCGCTCTCACAAGGCTCCACTGGCCACGTTGTGCACTGCCAGCCAACCTCAGCAAGCTTTGAGCAGATCTCCTTGGTGACATTGCCCCTGCACTAAAATAAATTCCACTCATCTTTGCAGGTTTAACAGTAATACCACAAGTGGAAGGTTTATATCAAATCTCAGTCGCCCAGTGCTAGAAGCAAAGCCAGGCTGGTCCACAGAATTCCAGGGCACTGTTGATGACAGCACAGCCCAGCCTGGCTCAGCAGCGGGATTTGGAAGGGCAGACCAGTCATTGGGGGCAGGGAATCATCCCACTCAGCTCCTGTTAACCCTGCAAGCCAAAACCCTAATGGGTAGGGTGGTCCTAGCGAGAAGCAGCGGGAAAGCTTGTGAGACACTGCTATCACTGGCAAGCTATGTGGTTTTAGCTGGTTAGACTCCAGCAGTTACCCCAACGCACACTTAGGAGTCCCCAGGCCTTGGGTCTTGCCAACCTGCGCCTATAATTTCTGGAATTACGTTAGCAGGATGTGTCCCTCTAGGGAGTGAGGCAGTGGCAGAGTCAGGCATAGTTGTGGAGGTGGGGGAAGGCAGAGCGGATCATGGCATGGATGTGGGGGAGAAAGGACATTTGAGGCTCGAACAAGATGCCCAGGTTTCCTGACTGACTTGTTGAGGTGGAGTGTGCATCCATGATGCTAATGTTGCCAGTGCCTATGGTGCAGAGGAGCCCATCAGGAGAGCCTCGGTCTAGCTTACGTTCAACTGTAGAAAACTTAGTTCTCATCCAGGACGTGATGTCTGACAGGCAGTCTGTCAGGACATCAGTGGTCTTGGGGTCGAGGGTGGAGGCAGAGAGATAGATAGAGTTGGGTGTCATCCGCGTACATGTGGAAGTTCACTCCATGTCTGGGGATGATGTCACCAAGAGGGAGTATCTAAATGCTGAATGACTGCGGGGATTAAACTCTGCCCGGTGGAAGGAGACAAATAGAATCTCCACACAGTGCTCACAAGAACAACATGCACATCAACTTGCATTTATACAGTGCATGGACACAAATCAAGCAGGGGAGGAGTGTGGGGTGGGTGGGGGGGTAGGCGGTGACCATAACTCAAATTTATAAAACCCCTTTCACAAAGAAATGAACACCTCACGAGGCAAGTCAAGAAACATAATCGATGAAGAACAAAGTGAATGTTGTTCTGTACGAAGCACAGCCACTGATGTGCACCAGCAATGAGATGCAATTAGATGCCGAGCTGATTAATTTGAATTTGGATTTGGAGAGAATAAGAATAATCAATTTAAGCAAGCGTGAGCTAGGAAGGGGCCACATTTATCTTCAACAAAAGTGGTCAGATGATTAATGATCTCACTTGTGTCCCTTGCCCAAGACCAAAGACCCATTTATAACCGGCAATGTAATTAGCAAATTTCATTGAAGTTATTAATCTCAGTGTTAAATGTCCGATCCTTCACACTCCGAGTTGTGTTGCATTAAAAGAACGTCACAATTAAAACATTCAAATGTCTGACAATGGGAAGAACATAGGATCCTGCCCAATTCAACCATTCTGTCCCTGCTCTCTGGAGCTCTCTCCAACTTATTTACTCCTTCCCACCGCACGTTCAAAGCCCCTCCTTTCAAACTTACTTCCTTAACTGCACTTTCCCCTTCCCCACCCTCTTTGGTTCCCAACCCCAGCTCGGGTCCCCAGGCAGCTGTGTGAAGTGCTTTGAGACGTTCTCCTGACGTGATGCGCTCTTTATAAATGTGAATTGTAGATTCATGGCGGGAAACAAACTTAACAAAGTTCACATCGTTTCAAAGCAACCTGATTGAAGCTGCGGTACAAAGCAAAGTTATTATTCTTAGTGTCATTCCAAAAACCATGTCATTTCTAGTAACCAGAAACCATCCCCGTTAAAATCTCCACATATCAGCTGGGAAAAATGAGAAGCAAAATTCTCTCAGCCATTGAGTTAACAGTCTTGGCCTCAGCGTATTATATAGGAACGGAGACCAGAACTTTATAGCTTAGGTCAAAATGGTCTTAATTTCATCCGTGCTATTCGGTCCCATTATCTGAAGCAGTCACTGAAAATTAACAGGGAAGTTGTAAAATTCACCAACTGGACATTGAAATTGCTTGCGATTCATTGGTTTTTTAAGTTAAGGTTCCGTGGGCACTGAACTTAGCAATGGTTTGTTAATTTAATGTGAGTCGTGAGCCAACATTAAGAGGATTCAGCAATCAAGTGTCAATGTTCCATTGGCAGGCAGCATTGGGTACGTGCTGTGAAGCTCTCCACTGCTTCTCAATTGCCTGAAGGATATTTTAGAGTATCCAGTTGATACGTTAAACTGAGGTCCCATCTGCTTGTTCAGGTGAATGTTCAAGACCCCATTGCATGACTCAAAAAGAGAAGGGAGATTCTCTCTCCCGGTGTGTCCTGGCTAACAATCCCCCAGATACAATTGGTCATTCACTTCATTTGGCTATTTGGGAAACATTACTGAGCACAATTTGGCTGCCACTTGCACCCACAACTTTACAGTGTATCCTGCAAAGCGCTTTGAGACGTCCTCCCAACAGCAGCACTATACTAAACATAAAGATTATTAGCAATATTATTAAATTCAAGGATTATTATACTACTATAAATAACGAGGGCTAACAACAACTAAGATGCGTTCAACAAAGTTAGTATGATTGCAGAGTACGGCCACATCAGTGAAGACAGCTGATATTTTTAGTCATGCCCACAAGCGTCATCACATTCCAGCGGAACATAGAAGTCAAAGGAATTGATGTCACTCTGCAATGGATTAGTAAAAAAAGACATTTCTTTCAATTCAGTCTTGAAAGCTGCACACACACAAGCACATTTAATTCCATCCGTGCTATTCAGTCCATTTATCTGAAGCAGTCCCTGGAAATTAAGAGGGAAATTGTAAAATTCACCAACTGGACATTGAAATTGCTTCCGATTAATTGGGTTTTTGTTGGCTCCAATGTTAATACCTGTGAATTACAATGTTAGTTACACGGTACATTTGTATGTTTTGTTAACTCGCCTCAGGACGAAAGGGAGGAATGGAGGGCGTGAAGTAAACAAAGGGAAAGAAGAAAGAGAAGAGACAAAGAAGAAAAGAAAGGGAGAAAAGAACAAATCTGATCAAAAAGAGAATTATAGAGAGGAAGAAACGGCAGAGAGTTTGGTGGGAAGGTGAGGTGAGATGGAAAGGGAAGGGGAAGAGAAGATGTTGAGTGGAGAGAAAAGAGGGAGGGAAAAAAATGAGAAGCAAAAAAAGAAAACTAAGAGAAGAAAGTCAACCGAATAAAAGAGAAGTTAATAAATGATAGAAGGATTTGGGGGGAGGGGAAATAACCTGAAGTAAAAAGGAAGAATGGAAAGAAAGAAAGGAAGGAGGAGAAAAAGGAGGACAAGAGGGCGAAGAGGAAAAGATTGGAGGAAGCGAATGTGAGTAGGAAATGTACAATTCTCGCACTGGGGCTGAATGTGGGTTCAATCATTGAACCAGAATTACTAAACTGCGGTTATTTCTTCCCCCATTTTATAAACCACGAGCACTTTAGATATAAATGAGCAAGTTTTCCCCATGACCTTTGGGAGACAAATCTCAGCGGGAAGTTATTGCTTGTCAGGTTTGTTCAAGGTACCTATTGTCACTCGCGCACACTGGCAAAATAAGCAGAATGGAGACTCATCAGTTTCTCCCACAAATGATCATTTGTTACAAAGGAACGGTGAAAAGGTTCATTTAAATTAAAAACATTTCGTCTTATCTGGAAGTCTGGTGATGTAGCTGGCCCTTATTTAACCTTGGCAACAACCGCTAGATCATCAGTTTTTATCAGACTTTGCAAATTAAGCTTGATGAAGTGCTTCTCTCCCTCTCACACGCTATCTTTCTCAGCTCCACTTGGTGCACACAGCAATGCTATACATGCAACTCACTGCATTTAACTCTTTCAGGACTCCCCCCCACCCCCACACACCCAAAACATACTATCTGTGGACGCATCATCCTCGCATTTGATAGAGTGCCTCATCAAAGCGCTTCACAGATTACATTGTAAAGTGGATTGACTGCATTTTGGGGGCAAACAGTTATGGATTGAGTGACCATTATTTTTTTTAAAAAAACGTAACCTGAGTCTCCACTTACTCTGGCCTGTGAGACCATTTTGTGTTAATGTATAAGATTGCGCAGGACTGTAAAGAAAAAGACGTTAAAGGTTCCCATGGCAATGACTTGAAAAAAGAAAGGAGTTTCTCTCTCCCACTGTCCTGGCCAACAATCTCTCATATAACTTGATCATTCACTTTGGGGCTGTTTGTAATACGTTGCTGCACGTAAATTGGCTACTGTGTTCCCTACATAATACAGTCACTACACTTTACCGTAAAACTCTGTGAAGCGCTTCTGTCCTTCTGACATGACAGGCACAATATCGAATGTAAGGATTATTATTTTATTTATCAAGAAGTCTCGGAAAGCCGCTTTTGCTGGTCAAGACCATGAAAAAGTTAGTTTGGAAACTCACGGGTGTGTTGAGTTACCCCTACCCCTTCCCTATGAATGGATCAGTCCTCACAAGTGACTAAGAGGCCACAAAAAACAGCTGGGTCCCAGAGAAAGGGGTGGCGTGGGGTTGGGGAGGGAAGAGGTGTATTCAAGAGATAAAGAGACATTCCCCTCCCCAACAAATGGACTTGTTTGATTTTATTGCCTCAAGCACTCTGAAAATAAATCTTAAATTCCTTTCCAAATTTTTTTTTCACATAGTTTCAATAGATGGGGAGCTAAACGTGCTTAATATAATTCCAGCATTTACTTAAAGCAGTGCACAGATCACAGACATATTGCGGATTGCTCCTCATCTGCTGTCGAGATTATGTTGGAGTCTGGAACTGATCCTGAGATGCAAGAAAACATAAAGCGGGGAGCAAACAATGATACATTGTCAATAGGGATTACGCCCAAGTCAAATATAGATCAGTGAATGGATTTCAAATTAGCATACATTAACATTTGCTATTAACATAAAACTAATCCCCCTAAAATCATGCTCAATAAAAGAAAATGCAAATACAGTCATTAACTAAACAACTGTTCATTCTGGCAGGGTCTGATGCTTTTGTTCCCATTCATCGTAGACCATTATACACTGCGTATAGTTCTAGTTGCTGTAACATAAGGCAACTGTTCAAGCCCTATGGGCATTGCACGGGAGAGCAACGAATGTTAGAGGGATGAGCTCTGAGCAGCGATTACATAAGATGGGCCTCTTCAGCCTTGAAATGAGACAATTCAGAAGAAACTTTAAGAGAGGAATATATGAGAAAATAAACCCACGACAATGCTTTCAAATACAGTGAACTCCTGATAACTCGCCGCTCCAGAGAAGTGGGCTCAGTGACGAGTTATCAGGAGTGGAGAGTTAGGCATAACAATAAAAATGATAATAATCCTTGCATTTGATATAACACTTTTCATGTCTTCCAGGCATCTCAAAGCGCTTCACAGAATATACTGTAAAGTGAACTGACTGTGGCAAAACGCGGCAGCCAATTGCGCACAGCAGCGTCCCACAAACAATCGTGGATTGAGTGACAAAACTATTATTATTGTTTTTTAAAAAAAATTCCTGAGGGATTATTATCAGGCGTGTGGAGTAAGGAAGCTTGCCAACATTTCGCTCTGTCCGAGAATCAAACCCAAATCTCTCGCTTGCAAGGCGAGTGCTCTAACCACTGAGCTACAGGCATGCGTACAAATATCTGAATAAATGTGGCCGGGATATTGACAGCGTGATGACTTAAGTGGTAGTGACAAGTTAAGGCAGGGTTGAGTTATCTCAAGCTCTCTAGGACTCTACCCTACATGAGGGGCAATACATAAATTCAGTTGTTGTTACTATAGGTAAAGTCCTGTAGTTCAAGTGGTTAGAGCGCTCACCTTGCAAGCGAGAGATCTGGGTTTGATTCCCGGACAGAGCGAAATGTTGGGCAAGTTTCCTTACTCCACATGCATCTGTTTATCTAGCGGTAAGTAGGACCCTGGTTGTTAGTCGATTGGTGGATCACTTTTCCGGGGGTAATAATTCCTTCAAAAAAAATAATATTAAATTGGTCACTTCACTCCACGGCTGTTTGTGGGACACTGCTGTGCGCAATTGGCTGCCATGTTTCGCCCACAAAATATACAGTCAATTCAATTTACAGTATATTATGTGAAGCGCCTTGAGACATCTCGAAGACGTGATAAGGTGCTATATCGAATCAAGGATTATTATTATTGTAGGTCAAAGCAGTAGAATAATTGGTAACCGAGAAGAAAATGTGGAATATCTGCCTCAGAGAACTGCAGAGGTGGAATCAATTAGAATGTTTAAAAGAAAGAGAGAGGATTGGGAAGAGAGGAATAAAAGATTTTCCAATAATCTGATAACCCATCAGAACAGACTCGATAGGCCAATGGCCTCCTCCAGTTTCCATGTTCTTCTCTTCTTCCTCTTATTCCACCATCCCCAACTTACCCCCACCCAACCAAGACACACTATGAGACAAGGCAGCTCCAGAGTGCCAGCAACGTGTTGAGTAGGACAAACTTATCAGAGGTTTTGTCCTCAGAAACTGTGATCAGTGGGGTGTGAGCTTGTGCCCAAAGTCACCTGTACAGAAAGTGCAAAAGAACCAAATATATTAAGTCACGGAGGCTCGAAAGCCCAATATACAGAACATGGGAAAAGCCATCACCTTGCCTGGCAATGGCAATGCTGCACTCACTACAAGATGCTTTTCTAATCAACCTTTATTCCTGCCAAGCTTCAAATTGTTTGCTTTGGCATCAGGAGACATTCGAGGCACTGTTGTGTCTGTCAGTCCAAGAACACAATTGGCTTTTGATGAAGACATATTCAGCTCGCAGTCATTTCTGTCTCTATTGAAGAAGTAAACAGCCATGGACACAGAGACCGGCACCCAGGACATAAGGAGAAAGACACAGATTGAAACCCATTTAAAGGTTTGAGGCCTGAAATTCCACATATTCTTTGCCTGTAGGACCATTTCATTGTAAGATTTAATATTTGTTATATCGTTTGCAGCTCGTGTTTGTCAAATTAGTGACGAATCCCAAATCATTTCTGATGAGTGACCATTCCCAAACGGTTTCCAGCTGATGTTTTGTTTTCCGGATTTCTTTCTGGATTTTCTTGGTTTGGGATTGGCCGTCGACTGGCCAGCCACAAGCTTGCCAAAATTCTGGTTCCCCAACTATATTTGTTACATTTTAGAGACAAAATCGTGCCAAAGGATATAAAATATACAGTCAATTCACTTTACAGTATATTCTGTGAAGCGCTTTGAGACGTCTCGAAGATGAGATAAGGCGATATATCAAATGCAAGGATTATTATTATTATTATAAAGGCTACATTTGGATGGAAGTGATCTGAAGGCCGACAGGCCTACATTTTTACATTGCTTCACATCCATTTAAAAATCAGCTTGGAAAGTGTTACTGTGCACAAAACACAGTCACTACACCTTACAGTAAATCCTGCGAAGGAGCTTGAAGTATCCCACTGACATTAAAAGGCAATGTATCAAATACAATTATTACTATTATTATACATAGGTATTACAATTATTTGGAAATTTCAGCACAATTCCTGCATTCCAAACTTGGATCATGTCCTGGAGAGAAACAGATGTTCAACGCTCTGTCCACGTGTACTGGGGTATAATAAGCCATTCGTGGCTATTCTTTCCACGAGTTATGGGCGTTCAAACATCTATCTAAAATCGCCTCAGTCACTTGATATCGATCTTTTCTTAGTGGCATTGAACTGATATTTTATTCTCCAGTTTATCGTCTCAAGGCAACAACACAAAGCACTTTGGTTCCTTCAGCATACAAAACTCAAGATTAATGCAGTTTATTTTCCAGCTTTATAAAATGGATATCTTTGCTTACAATGCTACAGTATGTCGTCACAGTGTAATAAAGCTACTGAGCTAACCATGTGCCTCTCATCCTGTATACAGCCCCAGGAGGCTGCTCTGACCTTGTCGGTCTTCATCATCAAACCCACATAACTACACAGAGCAAAGCATGGACACACTTATCCCAACTTTCTCGTCTTTCTCACTTTATGACCTATTTTTCACTTGCATCTTCGAACAAGTAATGGACAAAACATTGGCAAACCAACAAGTGGCAAATATCCACTTATATAACAATAATAATAATATTTGTCCTTGCATTTCGTATGATAACAGTACGCACAGCCAATTTGGGCACAGCAATGTCCCACAAACAGCCACGATGTGAACTATCAATTTTAACTGGAGGATTGTTGGTGAGGACACGAGAGAAATTCTCCTTTCTTTTTTGAAATGAAGTGCGCTCCAGTGCGCAAAGTGGAGTCCTGTAGGTCAGGGGTTAGAGCACTTGCCTCGCAAGTGAGAGACTTGAGTTTGATTCCCGCAGGTCGAAACCTTGGGCAGGTTTCCTTACTCCATACGCCTGAAAATAATCCCTCAAGAAAAAAAAATAAATAAATTGGTCACTTCAATCCACGGCTGTTTATGGGACACTGCTGTGCACAAATTGGCTGCCGTGTTTCGCCCACAAATATACAGTCAATTTACTTTACAGTAGATTGTGTGAAGCGCTTTGAGACATCTAGAAGCCGTGAAAAGCACTATATTAAATGCAAGGATTATTATTATTATATTGCATTGCTGTGTCTCAAAGCACTTCACAGGGAATGACTGTCAAGTGACTGTGATTTTTGTGGTGAACTCAGCAGCCATTTTGAAGTTGCCTACAGAATTCACTGTGACATGAATAATAATAATAATAATAATAATAATAATAAAAACTAACAATAATTATTCCATTTTATATAGCGCCTTATCACGTCAGCGAGATGTCTCAAAGCCCTTCATAGGATATACAGTAAAGTGGAGTGACTGTGTATTTTGTGGGCAAATATTATCATTTATTTTCAAGAAGTGAATTTCACTGCTCAGAGGTTTGGTGTATTGTACGTGACAGTTCAGAGTCACAAGGCAAAGCTCTGAGAGCCTTAGCCCAACACAATGGCCACTTTCAGCATTCCGAGATTCTAGGTCGCTACTCAAAAAAAAAGAGAATTTCTCTTGTGTCCTCACCAACAATCCTCCAGATAAAATTGATCGTTCACATCATGGCTGTTTGTGGGATATTGCTGTGCGCAAATTGGCTACTGCAGATGCCTACAAACTCACAGTCACTACAATTGACAGTAATTTCCCGTGAAGGCCTTTGCGATGTTTTGAAGTTATAAGCACTGCATGAAATGCACGGATTATTATTTTTATACTGTACACATTTGATTCTGTTTTCCAGAGCATCGACAAAACACACTTAGCTCAGGACTTAGTGTGCAGTTTAAAGCTGCTAAGTAGTAACACTGAGCACTCTTGCCGAATTGCTTTCTGGGGGTAATAACCCCTCAAAAAAAAGGAAAAATTAGGTCACTCAATCCACACTGTTTATGGGACACTGCTGTGCGCAATTGGCTGCCACGTTTCGCCCACAAATATACTGTCAATTCACTTTGCAGTATATTCTGTGAAGCGCTTTGAGACAACTCAATGTGATAAGGTATAATATCAAATGCTAGGAATACTATACTATTAATATTATTATTATTTATAATTAACGCTTGAAATTCCAATAGCTTTTTAATCTATTAGTTTCAACGTGATAATCAACATATCAAATCTGCTGTGAAACATCGCGTTTTTTCATCCCAGGAGCCAAGAATTTGGGAAAATTTGTTCTGTATTGTTTTGCTTCCATCTGTATTCAATAGGGATTCTTCACACACATAAATCTTATTTCAATCTGAAGGGGGATAATAATAATACTCATATTAAGTCATGTATATCAGTATTGCTCAAACTGCAAACTTTTTCCATCCTTCATCCAGTTGAGGAAACCGATTGTTCTGCCTCTAACAGGATTTAGTTACAGAATTGCTGGAAGCAAAATCTCGAGCTGAACTCTGCGGCTTTTCCTCTGTCGGCTAACAGATCCACAAAGATTATTAAAAATTCAGGAACGCCGCAAAAAAAGATTGTATTCTTAACTCTTGACACAGCTGTAGTCTTTCAGATGTGGTTGCCAGCAAAGTAACCCTTCTAACATGCTTGGTTTAGTGCTAACCATATGGTGTGAGTCTCTGTGGGTCCTATTTATTTTACAAACCTATAATAGTTGGTCAGACTACAGAGATGCTGGTCTCTTCTCGCTGTGAGTGGACTTTGATTTTTGATAAGAATACAAGAAAATATACAACCTGAAAGGGACTATTTGGCCCATCTAGTCCAACCGGTCGGCTTGGCGGTCAGTAGTGCTTTCGCCTCTGGGTCAGATGGCTGTGGGTTCAAGTCTCACACCAGGAGTTGAATTCATGGATTTCACACTCTAATACAGTACTTGGAGGAGTGCTGGACTGGCAGAGGTGCCATCCTTGAAATAAACTTTTTCATTCATCCTTGGAATACACTCTTCAGATGGGAATTAAAGATTCAATGACATTATTCAAAAAGAGAAGGGGGTATATATATATATAAATATAAAATATATATATATGTAAACACTGGCACAACTAGTTGATTAAATGAAAGCCAAAATACTGCAGATGCTGGAAATCTGAAATAAAACAGGAATTCCTGGGAACACTCAGCAGATCAAGCAGCATCTATGGAGTGAGGAATGTGAGTCAATGTTTCAGGTCGATGACCTTTCATCAGTTCTGACAAAAGGACATCAACCTGAAATGTTAACTCACCTTCCTCTCTCCCTACACGCTGCCTGACCTAGTTGGTCAAATGGTCTGTTTCCGTGCTGTATCACTCTGTGCAACTGTTTGTGGGTCATTGCTGTGCACAAATTGACTGCTGGGTTTGCCCGCAAATGCAGTCACTACAGCCAAGCTAATTTCAATGTCATATGGAAACGAACACCTCACCACACCATTGAAATGTCTCAAACCGCTTCACAGAGAATTTCTCCGAAGTGTAACGACTGTACATTTGGAGGCAAACCAGGCAGCCAATATGAGTGCCTCCCACAAACATTCGTATAACACATAACATGTCTCATTCATTCACCTCAGCAAAGACTTCCGACTGGTCCCAGTTGTCCAGATTAATACACCCACAATCCTTCTCTGAAGACATCTGCAATTTTTTTGTTGGAGTTTTGATTCTGTAGTTTTGATTTTTTTGATTCGGGTATTTAGGAAAACTTAGATGTGGAGGAATGGGCAGAGGGGAGGAGGAGGAAAGTTTAGAAAGTTTCAGAGAAGTTTGAGATAGTTTGACAACCTCAACCAAGTATTGCAATCTCTTCCTTTTTAAGATCAGAAAGATATTTTGGAGTCCTGTAGCTCAGTGGTTAGAGCACTCGCTTTGCAAGTGAGAGACCTGAGTTCAATTCCAGGCAGAGGGCGAAACCTTGGGCAAGTTTCCTTACTCCACACAGAGCCTAATAATAATCCCTCCAAAACCAAAAACAATAATTAAATTGGTCATTTTCAATCTACGACTGTTTGTGGGACATTGCTGTGCGCAATTGGCTGTCGCGTTCGCCCACAAATATACAGTCAATTCACTTTACAGTGTGTTCTGTGAAGCGCTTTGGGACTTCCTCCCGACGTGAAAAGCGCTATAGCAAATGCAAGGATTATTATTATTATATAATAAAATGATTAACACCTTGCCTGTTATTACAAGGCATTATTGATGGCTCCATTCATGTTTGAGGCTAACACAAATATTAATGTTGCATTTCCTGCTTTAGTGTGAAATCCCTTTAGACTTAATCCTCTATCTTTTAGGTATTCATTGTCAACCAGCGCTAACCAAAATGATCACACATTCTACATGAGCAACGATCCAATCTTAATGCCTACAAATTGATTTAAACCACTGTGACTTCCTCAGCCCACAGAGAGTTCAGTTTCCGAATGGACTAAACAAGAGCGAGAATGGAAATTTCCCCCAGTGAATTGGCCCGAAATGGAACGCGAGCTACACACCTATTTTCCTTTGCAAAATAATCTTCAGCGAGATAATTCGCAAAAGTAAGGTGGCTATTGGATTTTAAGAGGCAATCTGCCACAGAAAACACTTCAGGGTGAAACGTCGGATAAGTAGAATGCAAAAGAGATACAGTGAATCGTGACAGCTCCGGTATTAGCAGATCTGTGCAAAACTTGGCCTAATGGAATTTGAAGAGAAACAAAAAAAATCCAGGTTTAATTGCTTGCTCTTTATCTGTCGCTCCTGCGGTAAAATCTAATTTGCAATCCGGTGCAACACGAATCCACCCGCAGTGAATACTAAAAGCCCATTTCAATTCCGTGGCAGAAACTATTCAGTATCAGCAGAGCACTGTCCCCAAAGAAAGGTTTTTTTTCCCTATCCCTTTTTGGTAAGCAATATACAAAACAAAATGCACAGACCTTGCTGTTCATACTCACGCTAAAACGTAATGAATGTAATGTAATGAATACATCTGCCCACTCCATAGTTGCAGCCATTGCAATCAGTAAAATTACTTTAATAGACGCATTTTCAGATCAAATTTCACGGCACTCTTAGGTTTGCCCGTAATGTACCATTTCAAAATCAGCGATAATCTGTTTCCAGGTCGCCTGTGATCCTCTGATCCTGCTGGTGCTCAGGAGAAGCTCAGGGCGACCAGTCTGGTCAGAGTGACTTCTGTGCTGCTGACACGAATACTGCACACATGGGGAAGAAGGCCAGAATTGAAAAATGGATGAAGACTCTGAGCTCACAGTCTCGGCTGACACTCCACACACAGCAGTGCTGGGGGTATCTTTGTATTTTCGGAGAGTACGATCCTTTAGATGAGATGTTAAACCAAGGTCCTGTCTCTGCCTGTTCAGGTGGATGTTAAAGATTCCCATAATAATAATAATAATAATAATCCTTGCATTTGGTATAGCGCTTTTCACGTCGGGAGGACGTCCCAAAGCGCTTCACAGAACACACTGTAAACTGAATTAACTGTATATTTGTGGGCGAACGCGGCAGCCAATTGCGCACAGCAATGTCCCACAAACAGTCGTAGATTGAAAATGACCAATTTATTATTGTTTTTGTTTTGGAGGGATTATCAAGCTAGCACTTGAAAAGAGAATGAAGTTTCTGCCAGTGTCCTGGCCAAAAATCCCCCAAATATAATTGATCACTCACTCACTCCATGGCTGTTTGTGGGACATTGCTGTGTGCAATTGTGCTGCTGCATTTGCCTACAAAAACATTCCATTTCACAGTGTCCAGTGAAACGCTTTGAAATGCCTCAGGAATATGTTATGTGTTATACCAAGTGCAAGGATTATTATTATTATTATTATTTATTATTATTATGGTCTTCATACTAATCTGACAATACCTCACTGCAGAGCAGAAAGGGGGAGTTATTTTCTCATTAGGGATCAAATTACGTTTCTGTTGAGAACCTGCTTATTCCAAGGAGGAGTTAACACAGTTCAGAAATGCGCCACAATATATAAAAATGTATAGTTGACAAACAACAAGATTAACAGAAACTCTCCAGAGATTCTCTTTCTCGGGATTAAATCACAAAATCCAATTTAAAACAATGAAATAAAATTAATTCCTTACTGTAACGTGTGCATAAAAATATTGACTGGTTTTGAGGATTGGTAGAACATTGACAGCTGAGGGCTTTATTGTCCAATTACTTTTGTGACTCAAGGGAATGTATTTTTTGAAACGCCAGCTAGTGAGTTTTGCTGTGTGATGATTTCATCTGCACCATGAGTTGCTCTCAACCCAACAGCTTCTCAAGCATTCTGCTTCAGTTGTGTGAGGATCTTCAAACCCAGAGGGAAAGTGAGAATGTCATGTGGATCTACATAACGCAATAGTCAGCGAGAATCATAAAGATCCAACTTGCCTTCTAACAGCAGCTGGATTTATATAGCGTCCTTCATGCAGGGTAGCGTCCCTGAGCGCTTTACATTGGCAACGAGCCAAGGGGAGAGGGGAGATGACCAAAAGTAATGTTTTTAGGCAGGATTTGAAGATTGGGAGGGAGGGGGCAAGGCGAAGGGATTGAAGGCGAGAGTTCCAGAGTTTCAGGGCATAGGCATGGCCACTGAGAGTGGAACAGAGGGCACGAGAGACAAACAGCAGGCCGGAGCCAGCTGAGCAGAGGTGGAGTGGGGGGTAACGAGGGCAAGAAGGGATTTGAAAATAAGTGAGAGGATTTCAAAATTGATCCATTTGGTGAATGGGAGCCAGTGGAGCCTGGCAAAGACTGGTATGATGGGGCTAAGTAATGGTGTGGTGGGGGTTCTGCCCACTTATTCAGGGCAAATTCTCAGGACATCAGGAATCAAAATGTTTTTTTTTAGTTGTGACAATAAGAACAAAATAAGGAAATGACCAAATTATCACTATTTATTTATTATCAAGAAAAAAACCAACAATCAATTGGTCACTTCAATCCACGACTGTTTGTGGGACACTGCTGTGCGCAATTGGCTGCCGCGTTTCGCCCACAAATATACATTCAATTCACTTTACAGTCTATTCTGTGAAGCGCTTTGAGATGTCGAGAAGATGTGAAGAGCGCTATATCAAATGGAAGGATTATTATTATTGTTATTATTCAAAGATTTATTAACCCTGAAAAAAGCGATCTGCCAATCAATTAACAACTGGGTTCCTACTTACTGCGAGGTAAGCAGGTATGTGGAGTACGGAAACTTGCTTCATGGTTTGTCCTGCCCGGGAATCAAACCTACGTCCTCTTGCTTGCCAGGCGAGTGCTCTAACCAATGCGCTACAGGACTCCACATGTTGCAGATGATCAAAGCTTCTGCAGTGCTGGTGGAATCCTTCCTTTACTCCAGGGTTGGTGGAAATGAAAGAGTGCATTAACAGTGAGCTTTGCTCAATTGCCTGTGATGGGGAAGGTCAGTGTTGTACCGTCTTGAAGGTTAACTGTTCTTGGTCACCTCCCTCAAGAGATGAATGGGTTGGGTAGAGTGTGTGATTAGACCAATTATGGAGTGAATGGGCTTGGTAGGTCAGATGGCCTTCGTCCTGCCTCGCAATTTAGAACATCACCATATCTCATTACCGCATTACTCGGAACCCACATTACCCCCATAGAAAGTTACAGTTTTTGATTAGATAAGGGTCAATCCGAAGGTTATTTCCATTTATGCAGCAATGGCATTGTCACATCTTATCATAAATGAATGGTGATTTTCTTTAACCAGTTAAAAATACAGACCGCATTACTGCAGGGAAAGACTGTGGTTATCGTGTGACAGCTGAATATATTCCAGTCAGTAACCATGGTACAGTCCTGTATCTGATAGCTTACTCACTTAACAAGGCAGTGAGAACGCTTGAAGCCATTTCCCTTTCTTCCACCGGCTATTCATCACAATTCTCTGGCTTTCAGACAAGCTCAATCCCCACTTCCTCAGCCAGCTCCCCATCCACGTGCAAAAGAAGTGTCTTTTGCCCAAGGTTATATAAAAAAAAGTGCAACACAAACCAGTACTTATCCGTCTGCAATCCTTGAGAACAACAGAGCAGCCACCCGTAAAAGCAGGCACTTTCCCAACGGCTCAATCATTCCCTCCAAGGCTTCATTTTCTCTGACTGTGTGAATCAGATTCCCCAGTCACTTGCCTGGGTTCTAACATGTGAGATGCATGTTGGACATTAGCTTGCTGCTTTTCAGGACCTGGGCTTCAACGCACCCCGTTACCACCAACCCCCACCCCCCCACCCCACACACACACACAAACACACCAGCCTTCAAACTTCCAGCTCCACAAACATTGCACTAGAAACAGCGGAGTAAATGTAGCGTTTCCCCCCAGTTTCTATGAAAGTTTTGCACATTGTGGAACTTTAACAAGGATATAACAATAATCTTTGCATCTGATACAGTTCCTTATCACGTTGTCGAGATGTCTCAATCTGATGTCACAGGACATAGTCTACTGACTATTTATTTTGAAAGCCAATGAGGTAGCCAATTTGCGGACCCAAAGTGAATGACCAATTCTATTTGGGAGATTGATGGCCAGGTCACTGGAAGAATCCCTTTTCCAATAGTGCCATGGGATCTTTAGCGTCCACTTGAACAGGAACCAATGAGGCTTAGGTTTATCGTCTCATCTGAAGACACATTAACAATGAGCTAAGAACCAATACATGCATTTGTCCACCAGAACACAAGGGATACCCGATAGCTTAAAGCTCTGAAAGGTCATGTTAAGGT
This sequence comes from Callorhinchus milii, assembly GCF_018977255.1. NCBI lineage: Eukaryota > Metazoa > Chordata > Chondrichthyes > Chimaeriformes > Callorhinchidae > Callorhinchus > Callorhinchus milii. The sequence continues at coordinate 6,524,641 of NW_024704759.1, read as the reverse complement.
AAATAGGGAAAGATTATTTCCATTAGGTCTCACCATCCTTCGAAAACGGAAAGGAATTTCTCACAATTTCCTGGCCAACAATCCTCCTGATAAATTGGTCATCCATTTCACGGCCATTTGCAAAACTCACCTAGAAAAATAACAAAGACTGTAAAGTGCTTTGAGGTTGATCAACGCGACAAAGCTCTCTAAATAACAGTTCTTTGTTTCTTCTATCTAATGGTAGGAACTGTAAATAATAATGAAGGAATAATCCTTGAACTTGACAAAGCATCTTTCACACCAGGAGGCGCTTCACAGGATGTACTGCAAAATGTACTGACTGTATTTTGGAGATAAAGTAGTTTTATTTAATAATAATAATCCTTGCATTTAATATATAGCGCATTATCACATCGTTGAGATGTCTTCAAGTGCTTCACAGAAGCTGTAAAGTGAATTGACTGTATATTTTGTGGGCGAACCGCGGTAGTTTACTGCGCACAGCAGTGTCCCACAAATAGTCATCTAAGCATTCATACAGCTATTAAAATGAATTGACCAGTTAAATATCACTGAACTGGTCACATTAACCAATTCTAGAGCTCAGGATTAGTCATTGCACAATACATCGAACCTAGTAATTCCTCTTACCAGCGATCACCCTAAGTAGAATTGTGGATGAATAATAGACTGGAGATCATACATCACAGTTAATAAACATCTAAAGGACAGACTTTTGTGAATTTGTGAATAAAATCCTAGTGAGTTATGGGAACATCCTTTCTTAAATAAATGATTCTAAGTGATAGCCAGCCTTCGCTATGACATTCCACCGAATGAGTGTCCTGCTCGCTGATTGCAGGGAGTGATTGGCAATTACAGGCTGTCACTGTAAATCTCACTAAGAAGTCCCAGCAGACTAATCTGACAATATTAATCTGTTGTCTGATCTGAACGGCAATCTTTAACAGTTTAGGTCACACAGAGGTGTGCTCCATATATTAAGAATGCAGGAAATCAGCCCGAGCTTCTTACGGAGGCTAGATTGGCCTTCACCTTCCCAGAGTTAAGGAGGGGGAAAGCCAGCCAGGATTCCTGATTCTGGTCGCTCTACAGCACCCTCTGTTTCATTCCACGAGTGTTTGAGGGACACAAAATATACAGTCAATTCACTTTAGTTTATTCTGTGAAGCGGTGTGAGACATCTCAATGACATGAAAAGGCACTATATCAAATGCACCCCATTGATTATTCAGTGGACACAGAACACAGGTCATTCCTCTAACACTGGGGCTCATCCTCCATGTTCTCCTCTGACTGCCTATAATGCCTGGGCAGCACCCTGATGTGATGATGCAGTGATCAAGGTGACCAGAACACCATACATCCTGAGTAATAATAATACTAATAATAATACTTGTGTTTGATACAGTGCCTTATCACGTCTTTGACACGTCACAAAGTGCTTCACAGGATATACTGTAAAGTGGAGCGACTGTGTATTTTGTGGGCGAAATGCAGCAGCCAGAGTATAATGCAATGTAAGGATTATTATTCTTATTATTAATTTCACAAAAAAAAGGCATAGTGCAGGACCTGTCTGTAAAGCATTCTGTACGTGTATTCAATTATTCGCTTCTCCATGATTTTTCTGCCTTTATTATAACAGAGTCAGGGCTGAGCAGATTAAAAATAGTCCAATTTGGACAAATACCCGAACTATTTCACCTCCCTGGCTCTGTGTGTAAAGAACTCCCCCACCCTCCCAGTTATTAGCTTCCCCGACCTAAGCAGGAGAGTTTGTTAATCATTCTGTTACAGTTTAAGTAAATTGATTCAGTGCATTTGCTTTGCTTTTGATTGGAGCGCAGTTAATTATCGTGCAGAGAATTTCTAGCTAGTTTGTTTTAAGATGAATATGTTCGCTGTTATATTCAACCGTGCCTGGATGACCGATGCTTTCGGTCATCCCTCTCATCCTCTCACCTCCCCACCCCCCGGGGGCTCTCACCCCCAGCTCAGGTGCACAGCCAGCATTCAGATGAGACATTAAACCGAGGTTCCATCTGCCTGTTCCAGTGGACGTTAAAGATCCCATCACGATATTCAAAAAGAGAAGGGAATTTCTCTCACCCAATATCCTGGCCAATAATCCCCCAGACACAGTCAGTCACTCATTTTGTGACCGTCTGCCGTGTTTCGCCCATAAAATATGCAGCCAATCCATTTTACAGTCAATCCTATGAAGTGCTTTGAGATGCCTCGACAACATGATGAGGCGCTATATCAAATGTAAAGGATTATTATTATTATTATTAATGCCAAGCGAAGAAACTCCCTTCACTTTACATGAAGTGCCATTGAGATCTTTAACATCCACCTGAACAGGCAGATAGGGCCTCTTTTTAATGTCTCATCTAAAGTACGCCACCTCCGACAACGCAGCATTCGCCCCAGCACTGCATTGGAGTGTCAGCTTAGACTGTGAGTTCAAAGTCCTGACATGGTGCTTGAACCCACGACCTTCTGACCAACAGGCGAGAGTCCTACCAACTGAGCAGGGCTGATTGGTGTCTGATAACAGTTCAGTCAGACCACAGCAGGAGGATAAGAGATGAAGAGGTTACCTTTGCGATAGCGCTGCAAGGTGGGGTAGGCTACTGCTGCTGTTGAGATTCTCCTGCAATGATGGGCACTGACCAAAACCCCAAGGCACTCACAAGGCTTTTCACTGCACAGCTAATAACAAGGACGCAAGCTCATAACCTGGAGCAAAAAGCACACCTCTGCTTCACAAATCCTTACCCACTGATCTGTACAGAGTGTTCCACAGCGATCTCTCTCCCCAAACCAGCCTAAGGCAACAAAATCTTTTGGTTTGCATGCTATAAATTGCTGTAAAGGTCAGCAGCCAAACTGAGTTGAGTTGCAACTTCTTGCAGGCATACATCATGAGATATTATATAAAGGCTCCACGCCACCGATTATCCAGAAAGGCACACTGCAGCTGGAAAATCCCTGGCTGAGAGCTCACTGCATGTGGGAGCAGACTCCGTGTATCACTATTCATCAATGAATGAACAAGTCTGCTATAAATGGGACCATCCAGAGACTATTGCAACAGAAAGAACTGATATTACGTCAAAATGCCTTAAAGCGCTTCACAGGTAATTACAAGTCAGGCTTAGGTGACTGTGTATTTTGTTAGACAATACACACAGCAATGGCCCACAAACATCCGTGAAGTCCTGGCCAGAACACTGGGTGAAACTCCCTCCTTTTTTCTAATAATAATAATAATAATAATAATAATCCTTGCATTTGATATAGCGCTTTTCACGTCGGGAGGACGTCCCAAAGCGCTTCACAGAACACACTGTAAAGTGAATTGACTGTATATTTGTGGGCGAACGCGGCAGCCAATTGCGCACAGCAATGTCTCACAGTCATGGATTGAAAATGACCAATTTATTATTGTTTTTGGTTTTGGAGGGATTATTATTAGGCGTTAATAGTAACATGAGATCATTAACATTTGTCTGACCAGGTAGACAGGACCCAGGTTTAAAGACTCATCTGCAGCACTGTAGCTCCAACGATGCTGTCTTCCCCACCCGGCATTCCTCAACTCCCACCAGCACAGAACTGGCCTCGACCAGAGTGTCTGCCTGGACTGTGAGCTTTATACTTGACTTTTATGCTGCAGAGTATACTAGAAGGTGCAGTGTGTGTTTGTGTTGCATGGAGTGTTGTACAGTGTGTGTTTATACAGTGGGTCACAAAGCATGTTAAACTGTAAGACAATGTTTAAAAGACAAAGATCGGGTGGATTTCATGCCTCTGGAGCTTTAAGGTGACAATTGACAATCAATGGTCATTATCTATATTACAAACAGAGCAAATCTCCAATTAATTAATTGTCTCGGCAACAAAGTAGTGTGATCCATCGCATCTCTGTGGAGAGTTACTCCCTCAAACTGGCATCAGAGGGCAGCCATAAGGAGATGACAGAACCAGACCAATTGTTTCTAATATTGTTTCAGAGAGAATTTTTTTGAGACTTTATATTAATGTAATTTGTTTTATAGCGTAATGTGGGTTCCTCCATCTACATAGAAAAAACCAAGACACATTGTTGAACTTCTCAAAGTGTTTCACTTGCTGAACTCACATAGTCTAAGCTTACACTCCAATGCAGCACTGGGGGGGCGGGGTTGCATTGCCGAAGGTGCCGTCCTTCGGATAAGACATTTAACAGAAGTCCTGTCTGCCTGTTGAGGTGGACGTTTAAGATCCCACGGCACTATTCAAAAAGAGACAAGAAGAGTTTCTCTCTTCCGGTGACCCAGCCAACCATCCACTAGGTCACTCATTTCATGGCTGTTTGTGGGACATTGCTGTGAGCAATTCATCTGACGCATTTGCCTACAAAAGTCACTTAATTTCACAGTAAATCTTGTGAAGCACTTTGAGACATACCTCCAACATGACGAGGTGATATACCAAATGCAAGGATTATTATTTGTAGTAAAAATTGCATTTAAGTGTAGTGACTGTGTTTTAGTAATGCAAATGCAACAGCTAATTTACAAACCAGCCATGAAGTTGTTCAGATCTGGAATGCATCGCCTGAAAGGGTGGTGGAAGCCAATTCGATAACAACTTGTAAGAACGAAGTAACAAAGGAGATAATTATTTGAGGATGACAAGTTTGTAGGGTTAGGGGAAGAGAGCGGGAGAGTGGGATTGATTTGGATAGCTCTTTTAAAATAGCCGGCACAGATACAATGGGCCAAATATGTGTGTGGGGGTGGGGGTGGGCAGAGGAGGGAGGAAGGGAGAGGGAGAAGATAACCAAAAGTCTCCATTAATACAACAAGAAGATTGCATTTGTATAGTGCCTTTCACGTCGGGAGGACGTCCCAAGGTGCTGAAATACAGTAATACAGTAATATTTACACCACTGCTAATTTTGCAGACTTTGTTTTCCGCTCTGACACCACAAATCCAAACCCCAATTGTGACCAAAGCAATAAGCGTAGTGATTTGCTCAGATTATCGATCTTGTGAAATGTTAACAGAAACAAATAATACTCCTCACTTTTCACACAGCGCTTATCACCTCGCAGGTTCACTTGGTCCAGTGAAATTCAGCAACTGATCTGAAACTGAAATGATCAATGATCTTGTTGATGGTATTAAACATTAAGCAGTAAAATAAATTCTGGTTTAGAGGCCAATATTTGATGTGTGTGCAGCCTGGACTCAGAGAGCCACATACTTTGTGATAAATGATTACAGTCTGTTCTGATTTGTATTAGTGGCTGTAAAATACCTCTCCCCTTGTTGTTTTATTAAAAGCCTATGCCATAATCAGGCACATGCACTCTCATCAAGTTGTTGTAAGGGATGTTCACAAAGTCCTGTTACCCCACTGTGTATTTTTTTTCTTGCAATTAATTTCCATTTTCTGTTGCACATGAGTCAAGTGTAACAATTTCTGACACCAGTAACTTCCACCTCACTCCATCCTTGTTATTGAAGATGTTGCACCGAACATGACAACGGATCATTATCAGCCATGAAAATGATGGCGTTCCCTCACAGCGATCCTCTGAACGTCAAAATAGAGTTAAATACTCGTACTGAATACTTTTAAGTACTTCTAAATACAATTCCACGTGTTGAGTACCGTAGCATTGTTCGCCCACCAAATATACAGTCAATTCACTTTACAGTATATTCTGTGAAGCGCTTTGAGACGCCTCGAAGACGTGATGAGGCGCTGTATCAAATGCAAGGATTATTATTATTATTGTGTTTCAATTGTTGCTCAGTACACTGTAGAAAACAACATGAGGATAATGGGACTTTTTGAGCACCCTGCACACAGTGCAAAACAGGCATATTCAAAAAGAGGAGGGAGTTTCTGGCCAACCCCCCCCCCCCCCACCCACCGCCACTTTGGTTTTGCAATGCAATTCATTGCCAAACAGGGGAATTCATCACAGTGGGCCACTAAACAAAATGGAGAGATAAATAAATTGTAACGTTGAAAGCTCCAATCGTGAGTAATAGGCAAGTAAATGAGAATTGATCAAAGTGGAAGAATAACACATACCGCATTCTTGGTACAGACTATTAATACACACATGCAATTGTTGTTGGTTAAATAGCACATTGCCCCGCTGTCTCAGCACGTGTCCCGGGTTCGGACATTCGCAAGTCAAGTTTGATTTTGCTCAGTTCACCACGTTTGTCACTGGTGTTGTGGTCACCTGCGAACCCAGGTCATGACCCGTTATAACAATTGCAAATAATCCTTCCATTTGATACAGCTTCTATCACATCACTGAGGCGTCTCAAAGTGCTTCACGGGATTTACTGTAAAGTACGCTGACTGTGCAGCGGACAATTTGCACACAGCAATGTCCCAGAAACAACCAAGAAGTGGATAACTAATTGTATTCAGGGTCCATTGTTGGCCAGAACCCCAGGAGAGAAAAACTCCCTTCGAGTAATGCCATGGGATATTTATTGTCCACCTGACCAGGCACGGAGGACCTCAGTTTTTAATGTATCATCAAAAGGAAAGCATCTCTGACAACGCAGTGTTCCCCCAGCACTGCACTGGAATGTGAGCATAGAGTGCACAAGTTCAAAGCCCCAATGTGGGGCTTGAACCCACAACCTTCTGACTCAGAGGCAAGAGTGCTGCCAACTGGGCCAGGCTGCCAAAGGCATGTCCAGGAACTCTGGAATAATTATCCTACATGCCCCACAAACAACCATGGAGTGAGTGACCAATTTCATTTGGGGGAATTGTTGGTCTGGCTCAGCGGCAGGACCTGGAAGTCACTGGGGGACAGGGAGTCATCCCATTCAGGTCCTGCTAACCCTGCAAGCCCTTAACGGGTAACTTGGTCCGAGCTGGACAAGCAGCAGCATAACTTGCCGGTCAGCAACATCAAACCCATATCAGGTTCAGCAACAACAACTTGCATTTATCCAGCGCTCCACACGCAGGGCAGCATCCCAGAGCTTCCTCCACACAACTTGTGGGGCCAACACTGCACCTGTTGGCTAATTGGGTTCAGATTGCTGCAATAACTGTACGCAAACAGGGTCCCACAGACACAGGCATCATTATGTGGACCGTCCGGTTGCCATGGTGACCACCATGACCACACTGCCGCAGTGGTTGGTACACGGCCTGGGTCTGTAAACGTGGATATATTTTAGTGGAATTCCTTGATTTGTTTCCATCTGCAGCCAAACGTGGCAACGAGAAGGGCATCAATAATGAATAACAATAATAATAATCCTTGGATTTATTATAGCATCTTATAGGGGAGTGGGGGGGGGGGGGGGGGAGTTGTTGGGGGGAGCTCCAGAAGTTAGGTGCGTAGCGTCTGAAAGAGCGACCACCAATAGCGGCGCAGGTAGGACGGGAGACGCGCAGTGACTGCACTTTACCGTAAATGCTGTGAAGAGCTTCGAGATATCCTCCTGTCGTGCAAAGCGCTATGTCAAATGCAAAGATTACATTATGTTACAGTTGTTTTAAGCAGTAAGGAAGGAACCGTTACTAACCTCAACCTCTTCCCCTTGATACAGGAGTGATGGCATATATAGCAAGATCATCTGAACATCATGTCATCGATATTTCTATAAACCTCCGCACAGCTCCAGCTCACCACGGCAGGAAATGGGCATTTGTATTTCTTGATGTGATGGATTTACGGAGGTTGATTCATTGACATGTGTCCCCATCACTTTTCACCATTAACGCCACATTGCCATTGGAATCAATAATGGAAATGGCACAGAGTTTGCCTTGAACACTGATTTAATAAAGAACCGGACAGAGCCTGCAGATGGATTCAGACACCAAGACTTCACACCCCCGACTTTGCAGTTCCCACCCTGTCACAGCTCCGCCCCATGTCACAGCTACTCCTCCCCCATCACGGCTCCATTCCCCACCCCCACCCCCTCCGTCACAGCTCAATTTTGCGGACAGCAATGTCCCACAAACAGCCTTGAATTGACTCGCCAATTTTAACTGTGGGATTGTTGGCCGGGACACCAGTAGAAACTTCCTTTCCTCTTTCAATAGTGCCGTGGAATCTTTAACGTCCACCTGCACAGGCAGACAGGTCTTTAGCTTTAACGTCTCATTCGAAGGCCAAAGTATCCTGTGAAGTAGCACTCCCCCCACTTCTGCATTGGAGTATAACTGATGACTCTTGTTGGGGACTAAATGCCATCATAAAATTCCTAGTTGTGGTTTTGTTTTGGGCAGTCGAGTTTTTAGAAAGAAAAACACACAAATCAGGTAACTGACGAAAGAGAATGACCTCTTGCTCCCTGATTCAATTCTGTCCGCCCAAGCAGTCAATGTGTTTGGGACGAGGGCAATGAAAATATAGGCCTGAGCTACTTCAATAAAGATAGGACTTGGTTCAAAGGAATCCCTTAAGCTTTTCTGACAAGCTGTCACAAGCAGTAGACACAGGGAGAATATTTGTCAGTGAAATACTGGCAGTGATGTCCCATTGAAAACCACAACTGACAGTTTACAGTTGCGTAGACATTAAAGGCAAACTCCAAGAAAATAACTACTGACATTATAGAAAGAAAGCACAGTGGGGCTACCCAGCGAGTGATACAGCTGCCCTCTCCTCCATAGCCACACTGGCCCATCCGACTGAGTAATACATGCACTGTATCATTTCTCTGCAATCATCAAAATGACTTGCACTGCTGGGGACATCCATCGGCAGCAATGCTCAGACTCCCAGCAGAACTCAATGAGAAGCAACGGAATAACATTGGTGCTTAATGGCTGCTCTACACCCAAGCTCTGACCATCTGTGGTTCCCGAGTCTGTGTTGACAGATCCAGAGTAGCCGGTACCCAATCCAAACCCACGTTTGTAGCACTGGATCAATGGGCAGCTCAGTGCTGCTCCCCGTAGAAAAGAGGTGATTGGGCATCATTTACTTTTCTCCAGATTAAAGCAGATTCATTATACCAAAATATTTCAAAATTGCTTTTAATTTAATTTCACGTTCACTTTGATTAATAATAATAAATAATAATCCTTGAATTTGATACAGCGCCTTATTACGCTGTCTAACAACCAGTTTCCTACTTCCTGTTAGGTAAACAGAAGCGTGTGGATTAAGGAGACTTGCCCAACATTTCGACCTGCCCAAGAATCAAACCCAGGTCATCTCGCTTACGAGACAAGAGCTTAAATGACTAAGCTATAGGACTCCACTCCAATTAATTGTGGTTTAAGAGAGAAACTTTGTGTTACACCAGATCCAATGCCAATCATCACAGTCCCATTATACCGTATAGTATTGCCTGCAAGACCCTCCATGGCCTTGTTCCACCCTACCTCTGTGACCTGTTAACTCCATACAGACCTCGCCGCTCCCTCCACTCAGCGGGCTCCAGCCTGTTCCATATCCCCCGCCCTGCCCGCCCTGCAATCGGCGGTTGAGTCTTCAGCCTTTCTGCCCCACCCTTTGGAACTTCATCCCACCGTCCATTCGTTTTGCTCCCTCCCTTGTCTCCTTCAAGACCTGTCAAAACCTTCCTTTTCGACTGCGCCTTCGTTCTCCCTCCTACCTCTACCCTCCCTGCTGATCCCAACCCCCAGTTCGGGCCCAAATTCTAACTGTTCAGTGCATTGGGACATCCTCCCGATCTGAAAAGCACTGTACAAATGTAATTTTTTTTTGTTGTTGTTGATACAGCGCCATTCACGTCAGGAGGACGTCTCAAAGCACTTCGCGTGATTTACTATAAATCTATGTATTTTATAGGCAAACATGCAGCCAATTTGTGCACAGTAATGTCCTAAAACAGTCATCAAGTGAGTGACCAATTTTATGTGGAGGATTGTTGGCCAGAACAGCAGAACTACCTTCTCTTTTTGAATACTGGCAAGGGATCTTTAATATCCATCTACCCGAAAAGGCAGACGAAGCCTCAGTTTAACATCTCATCTGACACCATTGAATGTAAATTGGTGTTTCAGACTAAAGTGTGCAAGTTAAACATCCCGGCGTGGGGCATGAACCCACAATCCTCTGACTCAGAAGCGAGAGTGCTACCACGGAGCCAGGCTGATATCATTGTCCTGACAGAAAATGATGCACCTTATATTAAAGTGTCGAGTACATTTAAGGCCCTTTATTGCTCTGTCATGTCAAAGGGAGCGATTTTTCATTCGCACCCATACAGCAGTTCCCAACTTCACTTTTAAATAAACTCCCAGCCTCAAAACATACTTCCCGTAAATGTTGAAAATTCTACTCTAATTTGCAGTACTTCTTAAACAGATTCTTTACCATGAAACGTGCAACTATTGAAGTGCTAAAACACTGAATGTGATGAAGAATTATTTTGGGGGGGGGTGGGGAAATTTGATTAAATCACAAAATAAATAATCAAGAACATCGTCAATTGTAATTTCTTACTCTTACAGTGTTGCTCTTATAATCTTCGCAATTTCCTAACTTCGAAAACCTCAGAAGTGCTAATCACATTCCATTGCACACTGAATGCTTTGGAAAACAACAGCCTTGCGTTTCCTGTTAAGGAATCTGTTGAGAAATGGCATAAAGTAGGCCCATTGCGCATTGTCTAGTTTAAAACAGTTTCAGATTTTGTTTCATTTCTGATCCCCAGAAGATTGCAAAGTGCCCCTGAGGCATCCAGACATTTGCCTGACAGAAAATGTGGTTTTTTTTGGCTCCGAGTAGTCCTCACTTTCTAAAATAGTCCCTGCTGCAGGATTTAAATCCTAATTCCATCAACGCTTTTTCACAGCTGGTTACTAGAGGGCTAGAGACCATCTAATCCCTGCTACCAGAGCACGTCAGAATAACCTTCATTTAAATGTTTTCTATGAAGACATCCCCCTCAGGGCAAGATTCATTCAGAGCCGCTTTTACTGAATAGACTCCCCATTTTCATTACCAACACATTACATAAAACTGATCCAAGACTCAAACACATTCCGATGATTGAAACAAACGACTCGCGCTTCAGTGAGCTGATAACTGCTCTGTCAGATATTTCATTAGGAGCCCAGTAATTCTAAGGCTGCTCCTGAATTTGCAATATATTTGTGCTGTAACAGGATTTGCCTTGCGGTTTTTCAATTGAATTGCTTTCCCTATGGTCTGGGTTGTTTGGTTTCAGGGCGAGACTTGGTATTTAATACAATAGAACTCCATAATAGCAATAAATGCAACTGGCCAAGATGTGGCTATGGAAACAGCACAGGTATCAGGTCTCGGTGTGATGTTGCATGGGTGAGTGTGTGTGTCTCCGTCTCTCTCTCTCCAATTCTTTGTGTCTCTCTAACTCTTGGTCTATCTCTCATCTCTCCAGTACCGTGTATCCCCTTCTCTCTCAATGCATGTCGCTCGATCTATAATAATAATAGCCCCTGCCTTTGGTATAGCGCACCATCGCATCGGAAAGACGTCTCAAAGCGCTTCACGGGATTTACTGTGAAATGGAATGACTGTGTGTTTGGAGGCAAACGAGACAGCACAATTGCGCACAGCAATGTCCCACAAACATCTAATGACCTTCTTTTTATTTGGGGGGAATTGTTGGCCAGGAAACTCCATTGTCTTTTCAAAGTGTGCCATGGGATCTTTAACGTCCACTTGAACAGGCAGACACGACCTCGATTTAACGTTTCATCCGAAAGACAGCTCCTCTGACAATTGTGGTGTCAGCACATAGCATGACATTGGAGTACCAGTTTAGACTATATGAGTTCAAGTTATCTCTCTCTCTCTAACTCTGTGTCTCTCTAGTAGTGTGTATCCCTTTCTCTCTCTCTCTCTCTCTTTCTCTGCGTGCCAAAAGTGCAGAGCTGTTACTCCACATCAATGTTGTACACACTGACCCACAGCTCCGAATCTGAGCTTAAACAGGTCATTTACATCTCTCTTCACGTTCCTTAATTATTATCTCACTGTTGTTTACAGGTCGTTGCTGGCGCACATTCACTGCTGCAATTGTGTAACCTGTAAAACAATTGCACTTTCATTCAAACAGTTCAATTTTGCAAAGTAATTTATACAGTTTACAGGTTCGGCCTTAATATGAATAGTTTTAATTTCACTGGTGCTTGTCAGGAAGGGCTAAGAAGAAGTTTGGGGCTAGATTTCAATGTTCGGATTATTCTGCCCAGTTCCTGTGTCTTTCTACTATCGTCTGGTGACATTAGCAATAACAAGATTGACAAGCTAATAATTTTAACACCATATTTACCATCTTCCCATCTATAAGATCAGAATGGAGGCTTCAGTGAAGAAGTACCTTTGGTCCACTTGATCTCATTCTCCCATATTATCCTGCCCTGCCTCTTAGTTCAGTAACAGTCTAAGCGTACGGAGAGATGGGAAGCATAGCTGACCTGACCTTACCCTCACCTGTCGTACACAGCCACACCTTCCAGCTGAGGTCACCTTTATAGACAATAACTGATCTTCTTCTCCCCAAGTGTCTCTGACACCAATTCCAAGCCCCACACGACTGCCCTGGAGACTGCACACACTGAGGTTGAGCTCCTTTCTCATAGAACTCTGTGGAGTCCTGTAGCTCAGTGGTTAGAGCACTCGCTTTGCAAGCGAGAGACCTGAGTTCAATTCCAGGCAGAGGGCGAAACCTTGGGAAAGTTTCCTTACTCCACACAGAGCCTAATAATAATCCCTCCAAAACCAAAAACAATAATAAATTGGTCATATTCAATCTACGACTGTTTGTGGGACATTGCTGTGCGCAATTGGCTGCCACGTTCGCCCACAAATATACAGTCAATTCACTTTACAGTGTGTTCTGTAAAGCGCTTTGGGACGTCCTCCCGACGTGAAAAGCGCTATATCAAATGCAAGGATTATTATTATTATTATTATTATAGAACTTTTGTTTCAGGACAGAAGGCAATTCAACTCATCCTGGCTGTGCCTTCCTACAATCTGTGCCTTAAGCCACAAGGTCTCTACGTTGTGATCAGGAACAGCAAGCCTAGCAATCAATATTATAATAATAGTTATTATAATATTATTATTATTATTGCATTTGATATAGCGCCTGATCACATTGATGGGATGTCTCAAAGCACTTCCCAGGTGAATTGACTGTATATTTTGTGGGTGAAACGCGGCAGCCAATTGCGCACAGCAGTGTTCCACAAACAGTCGTGGATTGAGTGACCAAATTATTATCATTTTATTTGTTTATCTTGAAGGGATTATTAACCCCCGGAAAAGCGATTCGCCAATCGACTAACAACCGGGGTCCTACTTTACTTCTATTTATTGCTGACAATATTGCCTGTCAGCTAACAACAGCGCCACCTGCTGCCTTTCACTCACTCACCTGCACAGTTTGGATCATTCTCTGCCACGGAAGGAGACCAGCAACTGTGGCCAAGCATTTCAGTTAAAGGGGAGCAGATACTGCTGGCTCAGAGTAATCCTGCACCTCTTTGAAACATACTGTGTGAAGAAGGACAGCACTTCCAACAAGGCAGTGCTTCCCCTGCATTGCAGCCTAGACTGCCTCGTGTCAGCTTCGACTATGAGCTCAAAGCCCACACAGCCTTCTGGCCCAGTAGTTATACGAGCAGAAGTTTGAAGGTTTCCAGATATTGCCTACAGAGCTGCATCAATGATCTCCGTAATGCTGTTTGAGACTCACTGAGGGTGCATTCCTCTGGGCACAGAGTACACTCCATATCAAGCACATGCAAACCATACATACAACCATCCCACACTGACCACCTTCCCGCACACTAATAAAATGGCCAACTTCTGAGTCATCAGGTTACCACCGATGTCGCTTCCTGTGCACTATGCATGCAGAACACGCAGGAAATGGTGCTGATGAATGGGAAGTTGACCCTTTTTTGTAGAGCGGGAAACTGATGCGCATAGCAGCGTACAGGAAGTAACATCTGCAACAGCCCGATAACCTGCAAATCAGGCATCTTTTAGCCAGGGAGAAGTATGTAGTAGAAGTAAACCGGTTGGTGATGTGAGCAGTCAGACAGTTTTCCGCGCACTGGGAGACCGGCAGCCACTTTTGATCGGACCCCATTATGATCCAGGTTGAAATTCTACACTCCACCCAACCACTGCCTTTTAATGGGCTCTACTATACATGGAACTGATTGGATACTCTTAAACTTGTGTCAGTTGACCAAAAAAAGCCAATGCTTCCAAATCCCATATTAGAATTCTGCTCTCTGCCAGAACAATCCGGAAAAAAAAAACATGCGGTTTGAGTGGCAAATCTGGTGAATTAATCAGGAAACATATAATCCTCAACAACAACATCAACAAATTGCATTGATATAGTGCCATTCATGTCACTCAACAATTGCTGAATGGAACAGGGGCAGATCGGACCAGTCAGTCCCTGTGGGACAGACATATTACCATCCCAAATGAAGTCAATGTGAGTCAGGCTGGCGCCGTCCCACTGTCCAATGTCTTCTTCATATTCATTAGAAGTTGAAGAGGTTGCGAATGCTTTGCTTGTAATGAATTGCAAATCCGCGAGTGCTTTTTTTTTCTTATGCTCCAGTATTGTGCTCCGCTGTGAAGGGAGCACGTCATGGGATTGTGTTCAGGACTGTTTATCATACACATACTCATTGCTTCACTGAAGGGGAAAGGATGGGGTAGTTTAATATTATGAATAATAATAATTAATAATAATAATGCCAAACTTCCCACTGCAGCCGAGCCAGACAGGGAGAATCTGAGACTATTTTTAATGTATTCTGTCTCCTTTCCCTTCGCTGAGGTCAACGGCTAGCATTTGCATGCCATCGGAGACCGCATCTCAGTCTCAACCATTATTCATCACACACACACACACACACAAATCAAAGCTGGTAACATGCATTTTTGAAGTGCTTCAGCCCAGGCTTCAAACTCTATCATGCAGCTTCAAAGTGAGATGGCAGAGGATGAGCAGACTGATGCCTGGAGAAGCCAAGGGCATGGAATCTGAAGAAATGGTCTTTTGCCCACAAAATATACACATTACAATATATCCTGTGAAGCCCTATGAGATGTCCCAATGATATATCAAACTTTATATCAAATGCAAGGATTATTATTACAGGAAAACCTGCAATCACTGACGTTCTGAACACACAATGCAATTCATTCACTCCTGGTAAATGTAACAACAACAACAACAAGATTCCATTTATAAAGCGCCTTTCACGTCAGGAGGACGTCCCAAGGCGCTGCACAGTTGGGTCAGGACCCGAGCATTGGGGAAATGGTCAGGGTGAGGGGAGGGAAGGGAGGGAGCGAGGAGGGGGGAAATGGTCAGGGTGAGGGGAGGGAAAGGAGGGAGCGAGGAGGGGGAAGAGAGTCGAGAGAGGAGCTGAAGGCTCGGTCAAAGAGAAAGGTTTTGAGACCGGCCTTGAAGGAGGAGAGGGAGGAAGCGGCGAAGGCACTGGGGGATGGAGTTCCAGAGCCTCGGGGCTGAGAGGCTGAAGGCCCGACCACCGATGGTAGGGCGATTGGGGCGGGGGACGTGGAGCAGACCGGAGCCGGAGGTAACATGGTAATCCCTAGCTACAACCAATATTAACCAATAAAGAGCGCTGGGTGATATTTGCACCTCGCTCAGCACTAATCATTGAGCAATATAATAATCCTTACATTGATCTTGCGACTTATCACATCATCGAAACGTCTAAGCACTTCACAGGATTTACTGTGGAGTGAACGATTAATTTCATCTGGAAGATTCTTGGCCAGAACCCCAAGAGAAATTCTTCTTTTCAAACAGTGCCTTGGGACCCTTAACTGGTCACTTACTTCATGGCTATTTGTGGGACATTGCTGCGCAGAAATTGGTTGCCATATTCACCCAGAAATACAAAGTCACTATGCTTGGCAGCAATTCCCTGCATTTTGAAACTTTTCGACAGTATCGGCACAGTATCAAATGCCTCTCCAGGGAGAGTGCACATTCCATTCTACACACTGGGCGATTTCCATGTGGAGGTGGCATACATATGTGGAACTCTTAAGCATCGTGATGAGTTTCCGCATGTGTCAAACTCCCGGCTGACCAAAAACAAAAAACAAATCAAATGCAAGGAAAATTATTATTACCTTTACTTCCCACTATATATTATCTCCTTGTTAAATACCCTGATTGATTCTGCCTGTACATAAATAGATGTATATAAATGACCTGGACTTGGGTATAGGGAGTACAATTTCCAAATTTACAGATGATACTAAGCTAGGAAAACTGGTAAACGGTGAGGAGGATAGTAGCAGACTGCAAGAGGATATAGACAGACTGGTAAAGTGGGCAGAGACGTGGCAGATGAAGTTTAATGTGGATAAATGCAAATTGATGCATTTTGGGAGGAAGAATGAGGAGAGGCCATATAAGCTGATGGTAGAATCTTAAAGGGTGTAAAGGAACAGAAAGACCTGAGGGTTCATATAAGTAGATCTTTGAAGGTGACAAGACACGTAGATAAAGCTGTTAAAAAAAAAGCTTACAGGATACCAGGCTTTATAAATAGGGGCATAGAATACAAAAGTCAGGAAATTATGATGAAACTTTATAAAACACTGGTTAGGCCTCAGCGAGAGACTGTGTTCACTTCTGGGCACCACACTTTAGGAAGGATGTCAAGGCATTGGAGAGAGTGCAAAGGAGATTGACCAGAATGGTACCAGGAATGAGGGACTTCAGTTATCAGGAGAGGCGAGAGAAGCCGGGATTATTCTCCTTGGAGCAGAGAAGATTAAGAATAGACTTAATAGAAGTTTTCAAAATTATGAGGGGATTTGATAGGGTGAACAAGAAGAAGCTATTTCCACTGGTGGGTGGGTCGGTAACCTGAGGACACCGATTTAAAATAGTTGTTAAAAGAAACAGAGGGGAGGTGAGGAGAAATATTGTTGGAATCTGGAATGCATTGCCTGAAAGAGCGGTGGAAGCCAATTTGATAACAACTTTTAAGAGAGTAGATAATTATTTGGAGAGGACAAGTCTGCAGGGCTATGGGGAGAGCGCGGGGGAGTGGGATTGATTTGGAAGCTCTTTTCAAAAAGCCAGCAGAGACATGATGGGCCGAATGGCCTCCTTCTGTGCTGTAGCATTGTACGATTCTATGATTCTATGTACGGATAGCACTTAGAGACGGAAATCACCAATGAACAAGAAGGTGTGTGTAAGGCGATTACGGTAGGATAATGTGTAGTGAGGATTCAGACACAAGTCACATCATGCAAAGCTTCATTGGAGTAGTTAAATACTCTGCTGCCCACAGCCTTCAAGTGCATTACTGCAATTAGTTTTGTTTTTAATACATAGTGTAACAATCAATCATATGAATTGGAGCCATAAACAAACTCTGGGTATGTAACAAGCATTAGTTCCAGAACATTTACAGATTAAATCTCAAGGCAATGTTGCTAGTGAGAGTACTAGGCCTTTAAACACATCTTAGCATGCTGGGGTGTGCAATAAATTACAGCCAACTGACAAGGTTGATTCATGGCAATTGTTCACCATTGCTGAGTGAGGGATCAAATTGCAGGGACACAACTGAAACACTAGGAAGGTTTGATGGGCAAAGACCATCACTTAGTGCAGCGCCAATAATTGTATTATTATTTATAAGACAAGACTCGGAGCTCATTGTCCTGACATAGGCTTAATCCCACAATCTTCAGCTGAGCGTGACCAGTTGGTAGCACTCTTGCCTCTAGGTCAGAAAGTTGTGGGCTCAAGTCCACGTCAGAACTCAGGGATTAGGCTGCCACTACAGTGCTGTGCCAGTGGAGCGCTGCATTGTTGGATGTGCCATCCTTCGGAGTAGATGAGCTCCCGTCTGCCTGTTGAGATGGATGTCAACAATCCCATGGCACTGTTCAGAAAGAGAACAGTTCATGCTTATGTCCTCGCCAAAATAATAATGCTAATAATCTTGCATTTGATATAGCGCTTTATCATGTCGTTATAATAATAAGAGACGTCTCAAAGCACTTCACAAAATATACTGTAAAGTGGAGCGACTGTGCATTTGTAGGACAAATTCCTCCAGACCCTAGGTGTTCATCTACGAAATATACCATCACTGCACCTTACATTCCTGTGAAGTGTTTTGAGAAGTCCTTCTGACGTGAAAGGAGCTATATCAAATGAAAGATGATGTTAACTGGATTATTTGCCTCTTGTAATTAATGACTGGGACAGTTTGCTGTGAATGGTGGCTGAGGCCGACACTGGAATCATTTTTTTAAAAAAAGCAACTTGATGCTGTGATGGGAGGACAAGTGAGATCAGATGGACCAAATAGTCTTCTTCCACCAAACCAATCTTGGGATCTCCAACTCACCACTTAGTGGCCGAGCCTTCAGCTCCTGTTTTCTGGAACTCTCTCCCCAAATCCCTATGTATTGGGTGTTCTCTCTCTGCCTTTAAAACCCACTTAGAAACGTCCCTTGTGAAAGGGTTAAATAGCATCGGAGAGCTGCAGTATACTTCCCTACATGGTAATGTGTGGTGCCTTTTACTGAACCAGCAATCCACTGCTCTTAGTAGCTCTAAAAACAAACATTTCCCAATAGTTAAACCAGGGCTTTTTTTTGCCTGCAGACAAATATCAAATTGTATATTTCAACCAAATAAATCCTTTAATATATGGACGACCGTTCCATAATTATACAAACCAGGGTAAAGTGGGCATCATAAAGATGCCTGGGCTGAGTCATCACTGAGTCCAGTGGCACTAACAACTGCAGCATAAGTACTGTGACAAAGTGATTTGTCTCCGGTACAACACTAAATAGAACACTGAAAGCTTAGCAATGGTTCCAGAGCAAACAACAGCGGTCGCTCTCGGGCACTTTGTACTTAATTCTCAGCCGGGAATGGCCTCCTCCTGTTCCTATGTTCCTGTGAAACACGGCAGCCAATTGCACACAGCAATGTCCTGCAAACAGCCATGAAGCAAGTGACCAATTTTATTTGGAGGGATTGTTGGCCAGGACAAGGGGAGAGGGAAACTCCCGTAAAAGAAGTTTTCAAAATTATGAGTTTCCAACAGTGCCATGGATTCTTTAACAACTGCCTGAACTGGCAGATGGGACCTCGGCTTAATGTCTCATAGAAAGACGGCACCTCCAACAATTAAATCCCCCTCCTCCAGCACTGCATTGTGCCTTTCATGCAGAATAACGTCTCGAAACACATCACGGGGAGAAAGCGGAAACCCAAGTGGGCGGGAGGGGGGAGGTAGGCATAACAGGAGGAGGGTGACTGAAGACTTGGCCCGACCTGACCCAAATTGGCACAGTTCCCCTTAACCAAACTGGTCCAACATTGGTACGAAACATTGTTAGAGAGAACCCTAACCTGGTCAGTGAATGATTTATCCCCTCCGTCTGTACACAGGACAGGGGGAGAGGAGGCTGAGCGGACGGAAGCTAAAATGTCCAGCCCTTCGAGCCCTGAACGTTTCCCCATTTTGATTTATTTTGTGGGCAGTGAGTTCAGTGATAGACCTGGACCGCGGCAGCAAAGGCAAACGTGGGAAATTGCTCGTCTGCTTTGGGGTTTTAGCTCGACTGTGACCTTTAAGCAAGACTCAGCTTATTATTGTCTCTCACATCTGTGCGTTCATGTAGTGGTTGTCAGGAGCAAGAAGGTTGCAATCCAGTCGGAGGAGGAACTGGAATGTCAGTCACAAAGATTTAGTTCAAAACCATTGCCTCAGATCTCCGATAATGTTCTGTATGATTTTATTTTGTTTCTTTAGGTCTATGTTCCTAGGCAATTTTTGAGGGGGTCAACCGGGTGTCTGACACATGCAGAAACCCAGCACCATGCACCCTGCCACCCCCCAGCACCAACCCCCACCCCCACTGCATGAAAATATAGAGTGAATGAAATTGACATCAATTCCCTGTGAATCACTTTGAAGAGTGTTGACGGGATTGGGAGTGATATCAAATGCACAGACTGCAGACAATGATTACAGTATTTACTGTAATGACAGAATCTGACATTGCTGCAAAAATAAAAATGCTTTCACTCTTCTTCTAACCGCCAGTAGTCAGCATGACACTAACTACCTGGGCCCTCTCTCCACTCACAGGCCAGCCCACATAATAATAATGATAATAATCCTTGCATTTGATATAGTGCTTTTCATGTCGGGAGGACGACCCAAAGCGCTTCACAGAACACACTGTAAATTGAATTGACTGTATATTTGTGGGCGAACGCGGCAGCCAATTGCGCACAGCAATGTCCCACAAACAGTCATGGATTTAAAATGACTAATTCATTATTGTTTTGTTTTTTGGAGGGATTATTATTAGGCTCTGTGTGGAGTAAGGAAACTTGCCCAAGGTTTCGCCCTCTGCCTGGAATTGAACTCAGGTCTCTCGCTTGCAAAGCGAGTGCTCTAACCACTGAGCTACAGGACTCCACTCGTGTGTTATCATGGGTCTCCAACCACATCGCCGCAGGTACCTCTGATACACTGAGATACTTCAACTTCTGGGATCACTTCTGCTCCCTCCTCATATCCTTGGCAAATAAGTGATCACATTAATTACTCACCTCTTTTATCTCACTTGCTGGGAACACAAGAGGCCCGACTGATTGTACAGCACTCAGCAAGCGTTCTCCCCAGAAACAAACTGCTTGAAAGAGAAACTAATCAAACAATCAGGATCGCCTTTAAGAGCTCTGCTATGTAAAATCATCAATCAATTCCCCAGATCTTAGTAACATTGCTTGCTTTTCCTTAAAGGTTCCTACCTCATGAACAAATCCAGTAAACGTCATCGAGGTTAGCTCCAGTAAACAATGCAGTGTCCCGGGTGAGACTGAGCATTCAGATGAGGAAAGTCACAGGTTTCTTCTGTGCTGAATAAATTTGCTTTCAAATTACACAGTCACTGCACTTTACAGTATATCCTGTTTATCCTCATTTGAATGGCTTTATATCAAATTTAAGAATTATTACAAGGAATCTGTTCACATTACCGAGCAGTGCGTATTAGATCGCAGTCCTGGATCGTGTGTATCAGCTGATCATCTCCATTTGTTGTTTGCAACTCACAAGTAAATACATACTATAGTTAAAGGCACATTACAAGAATGAAATGATTGCCAAAGTAATGTAACTGACCACTGCAATAAGAGTAAAAATTACTACTACAAAGAAACGTGGAGGTTTTTTTTACCACCGCAATCCTTCGTTAAACTCCTCTTATTCCAAATTTACCTCCAGATTTCAATTTAATAAGATGCTCATCTCGTCATAGTTTACAGGACGTTATTGGTGCAGATTAACTGCTGCGTTTGCCTACAAAACATTCCTTTCCATTTTAATCAATTTTGGGAAGTGCTTTGAGGTGTTTTTCTTTACGCAAGAAGGGCTACATATAATCAAGCTGTATTATTACATTTTAGCAATCTTTAATTCTTTTGGAATAAAGTCTTAACAAAATTAATTCTGGAAACAAACTGAGTTAAATGTTCACTGAAATGTGACGTTTGTGACGTGACAGGGAGCACAGCGAACTCTGGAACATACTCCCAACCCAGCGTAAATGACATTTCAGTGTATTGTCTTTTCAGGTTCAGTGTTTTAGTCAGGAGGTGACTACACTAGGTATAAGGATTAGCTTTGCATCAGTGACAGATGCCGTGTACATGTCAAGGCTGATAGGGACCATTGGACCTTTGCAAAGGAGCAACGTCAAATACAGTCGGATTGGATTAACATTTGCTGCTCGAGAGGGAGAGAATTTTGTTAACGAAAAACATTTTAAGCATTTTCATTAATAAGCGACTAAACCTTGGATTTGATACAGGGCCCTGTTGAAACATTTCGGAATGCTTCACAGGTAACTGCTGTAGTAACTGTTTTTATACGCAAACGGGGCACTTTATAGAATTTACTATAAAGAGACTGTGTATTTTGTAAGTGAACGCAACAGCCAATTTGAGCACAAACAGCCGTGAAGTGAACGGCCAACATTTTGGGGGGGATTGTTGACCAGGAGAATCTCCCTTCTCTCTTCAAATAGTGCCATGGGATCTTTAACGCCCAGCTAAATTGACAGACATGACCTTAGTTTAATCTCTCACCCGAAGGACAGCACCTCCAACAATAATAATAAATAATAATAATTCTTGCATTTATATAGCACCTTATCGCGTCGTTGAGATGTCTCAAAGTGCTTACAGAACGTATTGTAAAGCGAGCACACTAACCACTACACTACAGGACTTCACAGTGTAATCCTGACAACTCTCCCAGCATTGCAAAAAACTACCTAGACTGTGAGGACAAAGTCCCCCAATTTGAGGTTTGAATAACCTTCTGACTTAAAGATAAGAGATTTACCAACCGAGCTAAGCTGACACTAGTAAGAGGAGGTAGTGAACCAATAGTCTTACAGAACTTAGTGATTGGAAGAGTTTTAGTTTAGACTGGGGTCACGACACAGAGCATCACACTACAAAGAGAAATGAATGAAAGCCAAACAGCACTTAACACAAATATTATCCTAACAGGATTAAATGCCAATCAATTGTGTGTACAGAGAACCCAAGCGAGTACACTCACGCTGTTTGTCTGGTAATACAGCTCGATGCTGGAAAACTTTGCAGGATTTCTAATCGTGAGCCGAGAAGACTAAGGGTTACTGCTAACATTGGAAACCTGCAGAGGACGGCTTTGGGTTTGTAACCTTCCATTATGCTTCTTGTTCCTCTCAGGATCCATCTACACTGTTTGGTTACCTGGAACAGTTTTAGCATTTCCCCCACAAAATAAATTCACTTATTACAGTATATTCTGTGAAGCACTTTGAGACATCTCAATAACGTGATAAGGTGCTATATCAAATGCAAGGATTATTATTATTATTACAACAAAGATGAAGGAACTTGGAATAAACATAGGCAAAACATTTAAATCATGTGAAACCATTACAATCCTGCAGGTCGGGGACACCGTGTAGATACCATTACACTTGCAAGGAGAGGCTGCAGACTCTCTTGGGCTTCAGGCTGCCAGTGCCATAAGGGCAACAGATCCATCTTCACTTCCCTTCCCCTCCACCATCTAATTGGGCCTCCAGGAAAACAGAAGCTCTCCCTATACACCACCAGTTAAAACTGATGTATTATAACTCCCCCAACACACATGCTCTGGCCTTACGGGTCTTTAGTCTATAAACCTATCAGAAATATTTAAAAACATTTTTTTTTGGCCAGCCAGGTGTCTGATACATGCCATCACCATACTTGAAAGTATCCAAGCCCAACTGGGATTTCCATGCATCCCACCTGCACATAAAAATTCCAGAGAAAGATTAGTGGAATGGAATGCACACTATCTCTCTGGAGGGATGCATCTTGCTTACCTAATTCCGGAAAGTATTGGGCAGGTTGGCAAGATCTGAAGGCTTGGAGACCCCACAGTGTGCATTGAGGTAACTGCTGGAGTTTAACTAGCTAAAGCATAGCTGCTTGTCCAGCTAGGACCACCCTACCCATTCTTAGGCATGCAGAGTTAACAGGAGCTGAGTGGGATGATTCCCTGCCACCAGTGACTGGTCTGCCCTTCCATGTCCTGCCAATGAAACCAGGCTGTACTGTCATCAGCAGTGCCCTGGAATACTGCAGATCCTTTTGGCTCAGGAACCAGACGACCGAAACTGCCACAGAGGGCTGGCTTGATTCCGATATTCCGTTGCCAAGCATGTCACCTTGAAGCCAGTTCAGCTCCAAGGTGACCCCACTTATCTCCCTCCCAAGAAGGAAGTGTTAGATGAAGCATAAAAGAGAAAAACGTAGCGAGGAGGATGGCAAGGTGCTGGAGTCCTGTAGGATTTCTTGTCTGTGGAGCAGCATTTGGAATAGCTCCGGATGCTCCCACCAGCAAAGTCAAGAACGCACAGGCAGGAAACAAGCAAATGAAATCTGAAACCTTGTCTCCGCTCAGAGTTTTCTGCTCAATCTTGATAAAAATTCTCACTGAAACAAGTGGCACTCGCTGAATTGTAAGTGTCTTTCTATCCATCTTCAGAGGAGTGGGATTTTAAGTGTAATATAGCACCTGGAGCGATAAGGATGTTATTTAAATGGAGAGATAGTGTAATTGAAAGGGTGCTGTGAAGATCTATGAATTTTACAACCGCAATGGCAAGACAAGAGGTTAATCTATACATCAGATTTTCTGTCAGCTATTTTATGATTTACAATTGCCACAGTCGATATTTGTGAAGGGGAGCTTTACCACAGAGAGAAAAGTTGTGAGGCATCTCAAAGCCACATCAAGATACGCGCACACAATTTGAGCTTGTTTACAAACAGACATTACAACAACTTCCAACGCAAATATCAATTCAGTCTAATACTACAGGCGAGTAACACAAACTTCAAAGCAAACTCTCACTCATACACACACTGCAGCAGGCACATTCTTGCCTCCGAAGTTTGCGTGTTCAAGCCCCATGTCAGTCTTTGAACGCACAGCCGAGGCTGACACTCCAGTGTAATACTGGGAAGGGCAGCATTGCAGGAAATGCCAAACTTCGGATTATATGTTTAAATCCAGGATCCATCTGCTTGTTCAAGTGGACGTGAAAGATGCCATGACATTATTTGAAAAGAGAAAGGAATTTCTCCTGGTGTGTTGGCCAAAGGTTGAGGTGGGCGGGAAGGGTGGGGAGGGGAAGGAGGGGAAGGAGTGGGACGGAGTAGGGAGGGAGGCACACAAGGTTTCCTTGGAGCTGAGTTGGCTCCAAGGTGAGGTGCTTGACTACAGAATGTTTCTGGAGTCCTCAAGCCTCAGCTTTTGCCAAACTGCGTCTCATACTCTTCAGTGTTAGCTGGCCTCCAAGAAGAGAGTGCAGACTCCATTTCAGACACAGGGACATTTTTCTGTGTAAGTGGTATACGTATGTGAAACTCTCAGTTTAACTTGGATTCTCTTGAGCATGGTGATGGGTTTCCGGACATGTCAGACACGCAGCTAACCAAAATACATTTTGAGTTAAATCATTCCCCATGTTAAGTCTCGTGTTAAATCACTCCTTGTGTCAAGTCTGCCCAGGGGCCACATTTTGGAATATTATTGTCACTGAGGTGAAATGAAGTTTTCCAATGATTAAGTGACCTTTGGCTGTTGCATGTCACTGAGATAATTGTGTTTGTTATACTAATTAGCCAGGACAGCACTTAATACAATACAGACTAGCCACGGTTACAAAACCCATCAGTCAACAACAAACATATCAACATGATGTGAGAGGAAAGTGTTCCCATTTTCACTCAAATTCCATGAAACAATCAATCAGATAAGAATACTGAAAAGTTGGACTGCTTTGGGTTGTGGAGTCCTGTAGCGTAGTGGTTCACCTCGCAAGTGAGAGGACCCAGGTTAGATCCCCGGGCAGGGTGAAACCTTAGGCAAGTTTTCTTAATCCACAAACCTCTGTTTACCTAACAGTAAGTAAGAACCCGGTTGTTAGTCAACTGTCAGATCGTTTTCCAGAGGTAATAATCCCTTAAAAAAATCTAAACAATAATAATTGGTCACGTAAGTCACATCTGTTGTAGGACACTGCTGTGCACAATTGGCTGCTGCGTTTCGCCCACAAAATATACAGTCAATTCACTTTAGTGTACATTCTGTAAAGCGTTTTGAGACATCTCGAAGACGTAATAAGGCGCTATATCAAATGCAAGGATTATTTTACTTATTATTATTGCCTCTCTTATATTTTATGCCCCCTCATTTTGATTCTCCAGCAAGTGGAAACAGTCCATTAGCGTCCAGATGATTAAATACTTTCATAACTTTCAATAACTCTATCACATGGAAGGTTATTTATTTCCCACATGCACACAGTTAGATATGCCTGAATTAAGACCACTTTCGGTGAGAATATTACAGAGGGGACGCGTGATGGGTGCTGCCCAATGTCTATTTTCGCCAATTAACTAATTGGATCGCCCACAGCACTCAGATGGAAAGGAGATACAGAAGTGAAAAGAAACAAGGGCAGGCAATGTCCTCCTGCAATTATTCCATTTCGCCCTCTCGAAGTATTATTTATAAGATGGCTTTCACATTTTAATTTCATGTCGAATTTAATTTTAACAGTGACAGTTAGGAATACGGAGCAATCTCACTTAGGTCAGGGGAGCAGTCGCTTACCTTTCCCCGAAGAATCCAGGCTCTGAGTCAGACAGAGAAATGAATTTAGAGAAAGCGTCTGCTTCAACATACTTGCTCGCTGGACCACTGTCTGGGGGGTCTCACTGCACTGCTACCCACCTAGGTCTCGCTGTCTCCCTGCCCTGTTCCCCAGTCTCGTTGCCCCAGTATCGCAGATTTGTATATGGCGTCCAGTAGCGTAACAATTAGCGTGTCACCTCACAAGTGAGAGGACCGGGGTTCGATTCCTGGACGCGAGACCTGAACTCCCAACGTTTTCACTTGGAGGCGAGAGTGCTACCGAGTGAGTCAGGCTGACACTAAACCGACACTGAATATTATTAATAGAGTCCTTTTAAATTAATAATAATAAATCAAAAATATGGGAAAAGGGTCTGAAGCAATTGAAAGCAAATGAGATGAGACGCAAACACCGAGGGACATGAACATTAAAACCGCATGAGGCCAAACAGCCGATTCTGACAATTATTATTGTTATTTGAAAAGTCGAGCTTTCCTCTGTTTGGACAGAAGCCTCAGCACCATTAACATGGGCTGGAGAGGAGCAGCGCTATTCACTGAATGTTTAGAATTTGTGGAGCCATGGAAAGTAATTATCCGTTGATCGCAGTTATCTGCATGCAGATTGCAAATTGCTATGAGTATTTATCGCAACAGGCTGTGGGGAGGGGAGGATCTGTAAATATCTCCTGGTACCTATTAAACCGTCCTGTCCCCAGTCAACAGCTATCCCCCTCCCTCCACTCCCCCAGCCTCTTGGACAATCTCCAAAGCAACTCTTCTGGCCTCTTAGTTTATTTATTTCAGAGCTGGAATTAAATGTCAATCAGGAAGTCATAACCTCCTTGAAATCTTCACCCACAAATACACAGTCAATCCACTTTACAGCGTATCGTGTTGAAGCGTTTTGAGATGTCTCAACGATGTGATAAGGCGATATATCAAATACAAGGATTATTTGGGGAACGAGCGGGGATCATAGATGCGTGGGATGAGCACAATGCAACCTGTAGTTTAGTGGTTAGAGCACACACCTCACAAGCGAGAGGACCTGGATTTGATACCTAGGCAGGGCGAAACGTTGGGCAAGTTTCCTCGTTCCATATGCTTCTGTTTACCTAACAATAACTAGGAACCTGGTTGTTAGTTGATTGGCGGATCGCTTTTCCACTGCAATAATCCCTTAAAAAAATTAATAATTTAGTCACTCAATCCACGACTGTTTGTGGGACACTGTTGTGCACAATTAGCTGCCGCATTTGGCCCACAAAATATACAGTCAATTCACTTTACAGTATATTCGGTGAAGCACTTGGAAACGTCTCGAAGATATAATAAGGCGCTATATCAAATGCAAGGATTATTATTATCTCTCTGTGACTTACCCCAGTAACACCTCAGTCAACTTATACTTTAATAACGCCTTAACTGCGTTCTGGAGTCTGTGTGGTAGGAATATCCTTTTCTTCTCTTTTTGGCAAATAATAACAACTTATATATAACATTTATACAGCGCCCTTCATGCAGGGTAGTGTTCCTGAACGCTTTAATGTAATGTAACCTTTATATTTTAAAAGCAGTGCCTTTCATGTCAGGAGCACGCCTCAGAGCATTTCGCAAGACAACAACAACAACAAAATCACAGTTGTAAAGCTCCTTTCACGTTGGGAGGACATCCCAAGGCGCTGGACAGACAGAGTTTCAGACCCCAGCTGGGGGTCGGGATCGGGGAGGGTGGAAGGCAGGGGTCGAAACAGGGAGATTGAAAGCACGGCCGAAGAGGAGGGTCTTGAGATGGGTCTTGAAGGTGGCGAGGGAGGGGGCGAGGGGGAGGAACTGTGGGATGGAGTTCTAGAGGGTGGGGGCAGAGTGGCAGAAGGCCCGCCCGGGCGAATGAGATGCGGGACGTGAAGCAGGCCCACTGGGCGGAGGGAACAAGCAGGATGGTAAGGGGTTAGGAGGTCGCAAAGGTGGAGGGAACAAGACCATGGAGGGCTTTGAAGGTGAGGACCAGGACCTTGAACTGTATCCTCTGTGTGATGGGAAGCCAGTGGAGTTGAGCGAGGATGGGAATGATAGAGTTCCTGCTCCAGGTCCCTCTCCTCAGTGTGGCAGAGATGAAGCTTGGCTTCAAAGCACACCTCAAGACTCTCCTCTGCAACTGTGCCTTCGACCGCCCTCCTACCCTCCCTGCCTTCCACCATCCCTGATCCCAATATCCCATCCCGCTTGGGTCCTAATACTTGAATGTTCAATGCCTTGAGATGTCCTCCCGACGTGAAAGGCACTTTACAAATGTAATTTTGTATTGTATCGGAGAGAAAATTACAAAAATAATTGGATGCATTAATTGAAAAAAAATTAATCAAACTTGTTCTTAAATCGTAATGCAACCTATTCTGGCAATCTAAATAGATTCTGCCTTTCACACAGTGTATTGATTGTCACTGTTTTATATGCAAATACAGTCAAGCCTGGAGAAGCTGCCTGTGTAGGTGCCCAGGTGTAAATCCAATCCCAGCACAGAATTCCGATATATCAATAGCCTATTGTCATATGGAAATCCGAGGCCAAGCATTGAATTCTTTGGAAAATGAGATCAAGGCTAGAAGCCCGGGGTTTGTTACAATGGGATTTCTGTCAGCGAAACCAGCATAGAACTAACAGAGAGAAAAAAAGCAATAATAATTTGGTCACTTCTATCCACGGCTGTTTGTGGGACACTGCTGTGTGGCTGCCGCATTTTGCCCACAAATATACAGAAAAATTCACTTTACGGTCCATTCTGTGAAGCGCTTTGAGTCATCTCAAAGACATGAAAAAGCGCTATATCAAATGCAAGGATTATTATTATTATTATGATTATTATTATAGCACGCTGTTCCTCCTCTCGTGCTGTCAGTTCTGATGTCTCAGTTTTTGGGGGGCTGGGGCGGGATTTGATAATTTGCTGCCCCTGCTATGTTTCTGTTTGCAGCTTAGTGGTTAGAGCACTCGCCTCACAAGCAACAGGACCTGGGTTTGATTCCCATTCCCAAGGGAGCGTCCGGGTCAGTAGGGCTGTAAAATAGTATTCGGCACAATTTATTGTAGCGGAATGGCTTTGAAAAATTTGCCCGTTTGCATTCGTGGGCTGTGCTGGGCCGGGTTGGGCTGGACTAGTCTGGCCTGGCCTATTAAACGGTAGCTTGCCTGAGCAGAAAGCAGAGCAAGTGACAGGAGCGGAGAGATGATAAGGAAACGCCAGCTGTGCATTGAGCAATGCAGAACCCGAGTCCATTATCACCTCCTCAATTACTTCCTTAATTGGCGCTGTCGATTTAATGCTGACATGTTAACTTTTGCACACAGAAACCCAACGAGTGTAATTAGGAAACGCATCGATCCAGCCACCTGCCTGCTGTTCAGATTGCTGCCTCGCTTTACATATTCCATTGCCAAGGGGCACAAGCCAGGAGGAATTAAAATGCGACTGCAAATACTGACAAGATACATAACAGGAAACTGCTTCTCGTATTGATTTTGTCCTCACATTTGATCAGTTATTGTCTCAATATTTCCACTGGGTGAGAGCTGGCATGTGGAGTAAAGTTATCATTTTGCCTACAAAACATCCAGTCACTGTACTTTACAGCAAGGCTGGGCAACCTGTGGCCCGAGAGCCAGAAGTTGCCCACGGGGCTGTCAAGAAGATCCTTCCCCTCATCCAAAAATTCGAACGAATCTAGGTAAGTCTGTTTTCGATCTTTAGTGTGTTTTCCATTTTTTTCTTGATTGAATATTTCTTGATTTATGGCACGAATTAAAAAATATTCAATCAGAACATTTATTTTGTCGGCCGACCATAAAAGTTGGGAAAGGTTTCAAAGCCGCTCCATGACAATAAATTGTGCCTAATTTACAGCCACTAACAACACCTTAGTTCCCTTTGCTCAGAGATCATCATAAAGGTTGGCCACCACTGCTTTACAATAAAAATCCTTGGAGACGCCATCACGATGTGAAAGGTGTTGTATCAAATGGAAGGATTATGATTGTTGTTATTATTACTATCACTGTCTCAGGCATCGTGTTCACGCTAGGCTTTGCAATGACAATATGCTTTCCATCCCAGGCACCAATCCCATTACATGTGTCTCATCCTCCCCAAGCTCACGTCAACCTCTGAGGAAGGCTGCTGACTGAGTATGGCCAACCAACGGGTCATTTGGTGCTGTGGGCATACTCTCCAACAGGGGAGCTGCAGAGGTTAGAGGCACAGATAATAATCCTTGCATTTGATATAGCGCTTTATCACGTCTGCGAGACGTCTCAAAGCGCTTCACAAAATACACTGTAAAGTGAGTTGACTGTGTATTTTTCTGGGCAAAACGCAGGAGCCGATTGCACACAGCGGTGTCCCACAAACAGTCATTGATTGAGTGACTCCATTTTTTTTTAAAAGGGATTATTACCCCAAGAAAAGCGATCCGCCAATCGACTAACAACTGGGTTCCTATTTACTGCTACGTAAACAGAGGCTTGTGGAGTAAGGAAACTTGCCCAACATTTCACCTGCTCAGGAATCGAACCCAGGTCTTCTCCCTTGTGAGGCAAGTGTTCTAACCACGAAGCTACAGGACTCACAGTTCCAGAGCTTACACAAAAACTAATGTTTACCTGGGAGCAATTTGCTTCCTGTGATTCAGTCAAGATGTTTCGTCGGAAAGAATAACAGACAGAGGGGAGCGAATCACAGGTGGGCATCCAACAGAAGCAGTTCTGACGTTTTAAGTAGAGAATACAGGTTCTAACCCAGGAGCTAAGCACAACGAGTAGCAGTGAATCCTCCGAGGTGTTTAACATCTGACGTAAACCTGAGGCTACACTTACTCTCTTGAAATCACTCATTGTCACACCTTAGATTTTCTGAAATAACGTTTCAATTTTACAGTGGCATTTCATAAGGAAAATGCCTTATGGAGCACTCTCATAGCTCCATAAAGCACTATACACTAATGTAACCAGTCTACATTGGCGCCTAGCCCAGTTATTAGAGATAGTAGGATCTCTCGTGCATCCAGTCAATAAATACTACCAATATAGTATTCTCACACGGCACAATTTTAACCCCTGTACAATTACATGACTAAATTTTGAACTCTACATGTATCATATACTGCAATTTTAATCCCTACATAGTCTTATAAAAATAAAACATGTACTCAAAGAATTAAAAGCTGTATAATTTTGACAGGTTTCTACAGTAATGGAATGCATTGTACAATGTCTGATAGTTTTAAACAGCCAATTGTGACTTCAAGGCTATATAAATTAGAAAGAAGATTAATTTACAAATAAATTATTGAATAGCAGTTGAAAATATCTGACCCGTGGATCTGAAAGACAAGCACTTGGAGACACTGAGCTCCTGATGGTATTATTGGATTTTTTTTCACAACTAAATCAAAATCAGCTGAAAAGTCTTGCTCTTATTTGTGCCAAATTATAGGGTGGGTTGAAAGAATTAATGTGGTAGAAAATGGATCAAATTCAAGGGCTGATGTGAGGCTCCCAACATCAAAGCCATCACCTTCCATTAGAGAATTAGCAGCACTTGGTGTTTACATGGTTACGTGTCTGGCCTGTTGGCACTAACACATGTCCCATGGGAACAGGCTCCCTAGGGAGACGGTTGAAGCAGGAAGTGTTGATTCTTTCAAACACAGATTAGGGAATAATATTAGGGAATAACATTATGTGATATAATAATCATTATGGTACACGCGACCGCCAGGAAGACGGAAGACAAATTAGGTGAAACTTGGTCTTTT
The DNA here is from genome assembly GCF_018977255.1 of Callorhinchus milii. NCBI lineage: Eukaryota > Metazoa > Chordata > Chondrichthyes > Chimaeriformes > Callorhinchidae > Callorhinchus > Callorhinchus milii. The sequence continues at coordinate 6,492,535 of NW_024704759.1, read as the reverse complement.
TTCATCTGGCATTTCTTATATTCTTATGTCCCATGTCCATGACATGCATGTCCAATACATAGTGTGAGCTACTGTGCATTTTTTCGCATATCTGACGTCCTTCAGATGAGACGTTAAACCAAAGACCTGTTCAGGGGGATGTTAAAAATCCTATTCGAAAAGAGAAGGGTGTTTCTACCCGGTATCTGGGTCAACAATATACTTCATGTCTGTCTATGGGACGTTGCTGTGTGCAAATTGGCTGTCAGTTTGACCAACAAAATGCACTACACATTGCAGTGAATAAGGATTTTATCTGGGGGATTGTTGGTCAGGACACTGGGAGAAACACCGGGAGGTCACAGAGGTAGGGTGTAGCAAGGACAAGGAAGGAATTGAATGAGCTCAATATGAGCAAAGTCTCATCATTTGGCATTCACCTACAAATACAGTCACTAAACTTCACAGTAAAAATCCTGTGAAAAAGACATCTCGACGACACGGTAAGGTGCAATGTCAAACGAAAGGATTATTACTGTTCTCATTATTATAAATTGGAAATATCCTTCATCCGGATTGAACCCCACCTGGCCTCACTAATCCCCAGCGATACAGTATAGTCCTGTGGGATTTCAGAGCCTGTGTTACAGTATGGTTAAGCTCCTGGAGACAGGCAGTGTCACTTCCTATTTGCATGAGGGACGAATAACTTTTGTTTTTCCTTTTGCAACTCACATAAACTCCTTGTTTAAAACCAGTTGGAATTCATTGACTGACTGAATCAATACATTTGAAACAAAGCAGATTTGATGCAAATTGTGTTTAGTTGTCAACTCAATTATTGTGACATTTGTACGAGGATTGCGGATTTGAACAATAACTGATCCCTGGGACTTGGGCTGACTGCAAAGGATTGATTTTGCAAATCCCTGAAATCCAGCTGTCATTATCTTGCGGAGGCAATGCCCGCAGTGTATAGCAGGGCATGTCATCACCTCAGGGGTGCAGTAACTACATCCAAAGTTAAGTTTTGTATTAAGAATAAGAAAGTGCTTTGCTAGTTTTTTTTCTCCTCCAAGAATGTCACAGAAACAATGCAAGAAACAGCAATTAGACGTTGACTCCACCAACCTTTTAAACCAAAATTACAAAGAACCATTGCAAGCAATGAGTTAGTGCACTAGCCTTTCCCCTCCAGCTTAAATGTTGCTCAGAGCAATGGCATGAAACATCCCTTCTCTCTGTTCTTTTCTCAGTTTAGCATTGGTTTGCGAGTATCATCCGAGGAAAAATTAATTTATAGAGCAGAACAAGTTATACACATATTGTTGATTGTTAACAGGGCTTACACTCACAGTCTAATATACTGCTGGGCACTGCAATACATTACTTGGGGTGAGCTGCATTCTCGGAGGTGGTGATATTCAGATGAGGTCTTGTCTGCCTGTTCAGATGGACGTTAAAGAACCCATGGCGCTATTTAGAAAGTGAAAGGAGCTTCTCCTAGTGTCCTGACCAACAATCCCCCAAATAAAATTGGTCACTCACTTCACAGTTGTTTGTAAGATAATGCTGAGTGGCAATTAGCTGCTCCTCTTGCCTATAAATCCACAAGTCACTGCACTTCATAGTAAAAATCCTATGAAGTGCTTTGAGACATCGCAATGTGATAAGCTGCTATATCAGATACAAGGATTATTGTTCTCTGCATTTCATAAAACTTTGAAATCAAATAAGTAGCTTAGCATGTCACTCTGCGGTCTTTTTCTGTAAAGCAAAAGATTTGTAGCAGGGTGATGGTTCCTTGGGAAGTCAGAACATGAATGTATATAGATTTCTTTTAAAATGAAGGGAAAAAAGCTTTAAAAGATCTGTCATGTTCAAACAAATGGCACAAGAGGTTTGAATGAGCTCCTCCTGAGAGTTAGTCCTCTTTGCAGTTAGAAAAACCTACCCACAACCACAGATATTGAAGATAATGTCCACAGTCATTAACCTCAATGTCCTTGGGCAGCCTCAGCACGTGGGGTTTCTCAATCATGACCAATTGCTTTTGTCCCAATTGATTTTCTAACCAGATTAGATCCTGTATCGTCTGTGGAATAAAGTGTGACCAGCCAGGATAGGAAAGATCTCTATTTCCTCCATGGGAGTTCCAACAAAAGGTCTCCTTGTTCCCATTTCACTGATCTGGCTTTGACCCCAGTTCTTTAAGTGGACATTGAGGATCCCGTGACAATATGGAGAAAGAGAATTGGGAATCCTGGCCAACAGTTGTACAGATTAATAATAATAATATTAATCCTTGAATTTGATATAACAGCTTATCAAGTCGTTGAGACACCTCAAAGTGCTTCACAGAGGATACTGTAAAGTGGATTCACTGTGTGCTTTGGGACAAAATTAATTGATTGTTGACCCGTGGGCTAATTGTGTGCACAAAAAAGCTGCCGTAAAAATAGTCACAACATCCAATAGTGATTATGTGAAACATTTTGAAACATTTCGACTGGGTAAAGGTGCTATAAAAATAATGATGAAGGAAATGTATGTGAAGCAAGTTGTCTGCTGGTGCACGGGGAATAGACTCTCGCTGTTATAATTGGAGCTTTAATGCTGATGTATACAGAATGGCGTACAGGGAGATTTAACGGTAACAAGGCTGTTTCCGTTTTGTTTAGGCAAGATTAAGGGATGTGGAATGAAGGGCTGATGTGTCAATGAACATTGTGTGGCATTTGCCTAGCTTGCCATAAAAAGGACATTGATGCATTGGGAAAGCTTCAGAGAAAAGCTACCAGGATGATACTGCAACTTAAAATATTGCATTACAAGGCTAAGCTGACAAAATTGGATTTGCTCTCATTGAAAAGAAGATTAAGAGTGCTCATGATTTAGGTCTTTAAAAAGAAATAGATCATTTTAATGTAACCAGATTATTTTATTTGAACCGTGATCAAAGGACAAGACATTGGTACAGAATTACCAAATATCCAATGAGTCATGAAGTTGAGGGAGTTATCTCTGACTTTGACTTCAGCGAATCTAAATTTCTGATTCTCCACAACCAAATCCAAACCTGAACAAGCTTGACCTAACTGCTCTTGATTGTGACGGACTAGAATATTTTTAGTGTGTCTGGACAATGCACTCACCATCTGAGGGAAGCTTTATTAGTTGGGTACTGACAGATCTATCCAGGCCTTTGTCTCTGGGGTCAATGAGTAGCATGTCGAAAAAAAACCTCCAAGGGTGGGTTGGTGAATAGGGTCTTTATAGACGTGATGGTTGGTGTATGGTGTCTCTGTGAGTATAAGGGGTGGTGAGTGGTGTCTCTTTGGGTGTGAGATTTACTGAATGGGGTTTGGCCCTATTAGGGGTGATAAATTGAGTCTCTCCAGATGTGTCTGTCTCTGAGACCTAGCCAGTAATGCCCAGAAGGACCATAGTTAACCAGACGTGAAGGTGTAGATATATCCTACAATCATAATAATCCTTGCATTTGATATGGCGCCATATTACGTCTTTGAGACATCTCTGTTTGTTGACCAATATTATACTTTACTGATGCTGACATCTTGCCTGTAGCTGTGACAGTCCTGTAAGATGGTTAATTTAGGACAATGCATGTCCTCCTACTGAGTACAATCACCAGACTGGTACATAATTATGTGATTGTGAGCAGACAGCTCTCATCAACAAGGCACCTAAGAAACAGTTGGACAAATGATAGATTTCCTAAAGATATTGGGGATCAGCCATCGATCCACAAGGGTATGTGATCATTTGCACAGCACATGTTTTGTGGGTGCCTAATATACTCCACAGTGTATTTCACAGAGCTATCAAATCTGACTGGAATTCTTAACTTCTGACATACAAATGGTGGCTGCTCACAAACCATATAAAGTCTGAAATTACAGAACTTCTTGACATTACTGGATGACAGACGGGGTGACAACTGAATGATACATCCATCTCACAAATGCTTGTGAAATTTGCATCCATCAAAAATATCAGTCACAAGCTGAGAAACCTGTCAAAAAGATGAAAGATAAGGGCAAACAGTTGAGTGTTCCTCTTCAAACACACAACACTCACTTTACACAAATGTTCTCAAATTCACCCTTGAGGTGAAAGAACCAGTCACCATCAGGGTTAACAGAAGAAGGTGCTTTGTAAATTCACAAGTTAAAATATGTTCTGCAATACTTGCAGCAAGTTTCACATAATTCATCAGTTTCAGTCGGTGAAAGATATGAGGAAAACAGAGGCATTGAGTGAGAGACGGGCAACACAATAAAGATTCACTGTCACGATCAACAATAATAATCCTTGCATTCGATATAGATTGGGAAATGTTTCAAAGCATTTCAAAGGATTTACTGTAAAATGTAGTGACTGTGTATTTTGTAGGGAAACACAGCAGCCAGTTTGAGCGCAGCTATGACCCACAAATACTATAAGGTAATTGACCGATTTTATCTGGGGGATTGTTGACCAGGACACGCCAGGAGAAATTCCCCTCTGTTTTCAAATAGTGTAGGATCTCAGTCTAACATCGCAACCGAAGGACGGCAGCTCCAACGTGGCACTGCATTGGAGTATCAGCCCAGATTGTGTGAGCTCAAAGTCCCGACACAGGGTTTAAACCCACAATCTTCTAAATCAGAGATGAGAGTGCTACCAACTGAGTTCAGGCTGACACCTCAAGATTCTGTAAGTGAAAGGTTTGTACGGGGAGAGCATTTGCACTGGAATAGCAGAATTTCAAGTCGCACATGAAAACCCTCAAGCAGGACCTAGAGATTTGGAGAATGGAGTTGTGAGACATTGCGAGGTGTGAAGACTGAGGCAAATATTCCATGGAGCAGGATATTTTCTCTGCTGTTTGGGAGGGAATACGCTCTATAGAAGGACGTGTTTCGGGCTAAATTATGGCGATCAATAATTACATAGATTTTGTTTGGGAACACTTGTACAATACTTTTCCTGAAAAGATAAGTGCCTGGTTCAAGGTTTGTAATAAGGTAGGTGTTATACTGAATTACTGTACAGGACCAAAGCAGTCAGTTCAGCCCAACAAGTCTGTGCCAGTGTTTAAACTCCACACAAGCTGTCACATCTCCTAACCCCACCCCCCCCTCCCCTCCCAATACCCCTTTATTGCCTTCTCCCTCATGTAGGCATGTTGTTTCGATGAACTTGTTGGTGACTTTGCTCATTCAATCCTTCCATATGCACCTTGACAGATGCCCACACACATTACTTTGGCTCTCAAAGTTTAAAATCATCAGCTCTGAATCTCCGTACCGAAAGCATCAATATTGAAAACAGCAACAGTCAGGTAGCTATTGAACTGCCTGCCAGGCGAGGGGTAGGGTAATTACCTGACCTATTGTTCAGTCAAATGCTGGTCAGACGCCCATCTCCATACAACAAATTACAGCATTCAATAGCCAAAAGCCTTTTGATAACCGGATCAATAAATGACCTTGCTTCGCTCAGTCGCTCAGCATTTCAGCTGCTTCGTTCCCCTGACACTCACTGAAGCACAAAGAATATAGGGTGAAGAATGAGTGAGGAAAAACCTTGGGTGAAAGGAATTTTGTCCCGAACGATCTTTATTAAAAATATAATGATCATTTTAGCTGAAGTCCAGTAGCTTTCATGGTTAGAGCACTCGCCTCGCAAGCGAGAGGACCTGGATCCAATTCCCAGGCAGGGCGAAACATTTGGGCAAGCTTTCTTACTCCACGCGCCTCTGTTCACCTAGTAGTAAGTAGGAACCCGGTTGTTAGTTGAGTGGCGAATCCCTTTTCCGGGGGTAATGGAAATTTATAGAAGTGAGGAACAAGGAGAGCAAAGAATGAGAAGGGTAGGGAAGGAGGAGAGTGAGGAAGGAGTGAATAATACAACAACAACTTGCACTTATTTAGCACCCTCAACGCATGGTAGCATCTCAGAGCCGGAGTGGGGGTGGGGCTGGGGCGGGAGGTGACCGTAAGCACGGTCGGAAAGGAAGGTTTTCAGGCGGGACTTGAATAATGGGAGAGAGGGGCAAGGCAGAGGGATTGAGGGAGAGTATGCACGAGGGTTTCGGCTGCATTTGGGGTAAGGTACGGCCACAGGCGGGTAATGTGGTGGAGGTGGAAGAGGGCAGTCCTGATCAGGGATCGGATGTGGGGCAGGAAGGACAGCTGGGAGTCAAGCAGATGCCTAGATTGCGCACAAAGAGTATGGCTTATTTCTCGTCCGTATTCAGCTGCAGGAAGTTTACACTCATCCAGGCCCTGATGTCTGCCAGATAAGTTGATAGAACATCGGCGAACCTGGAGTCGATGCTGGAGGAGGTAAAGTAGATTTATGTGTCAGCCGAATACAGGTGGAAGTTTACACTGTCTGCCGATGACATCGCCTATTGGGAGCATATAAATCAGGAAAAGAAGCGGGCCAAGGATGGAGCCCTGGGAGCCCAAGGATGAATACCTAGAAACTTGAATTTTCGTTTTGTGTAAAGTATGTTTTCTGTGTTTTCAACTAATATTTCAGTGAATTTTGATGAAGAACTCTGGCGGAGCACAAAATTGTGCAGAAATTGTTGCCATTTGGCCTTTGAAGATAAGAGGAATCAATTTAGCAGACTTCAGGAGACCATTAACTTTCAATCCATCCTGCTTCTGGGATGGTCACCCTTGGCAGAGCAGAGCTCCAACAACTTAGCAATACCTAAGATTGAATGGTGAAAGAAGAATGGTGGTCTGCTTCGCCTGGGCAACAAAATTGATTACTATTGACGATATCCACTGGGTAATCTCCATCCAGTGTTGAAACAAAGACCCCACTACTGATGAGAGGCCAGAAGTAAAAACCTTCAGGAGTCAAGGGTTGAGCATTGCGCCATCATCTTAGACGTTTTGCCCCCAAAATGCGCAGTCACTACACTTTACAAGTATATTCAGTGAAGCGCTTTGAGACGTCTTGAAGACGTGATAAGGCACTATATCAAATGCAAGGATTAGGCTGATTATTATTAGCAGTGGATGGCGTGATCCTGGCGTCAGTGGCAGAATGAAGCTTGCCCCCCACCCCACACACACACCTCCCCCACACTGTGTTTTTGGTAGCAAGGAATTCCTGTTATTCGCTGCATGTATGCTCACAAATTGACTCCTACATTTGCTTTGCAATGTCCTCCTGATTTGAAAGACAATATCAAATATAAGGAATGGAGCTTTGATCACAGGGGCAATGTAGATGAACATAAATCTGTGGGGTGGGGGGTGAGGGGGAATCGGGGGAGAATAAGGAGCTGATTCAAATTTGAACATTCAAAAAATGTTGTATTTGCTTTTTTGAAAAAGTACAGTGAGAGGAGCATTAGTTGCTTGAGAGGGGAGACTTCTCGCACACCCACTATTTTGTGGGAAAACAGGTTAACCCTGACCCAGATCAGTGTACAATGTCAGCCATTTTCTCTGTCCTACAGCTAGTTTCACCACTGTGGAGAGCACAGCTCTGTACTCTGCGCCCTCTCCTGATGCTGCGTACAAGGTCACTGGTGACACAATGTTAGTGAATGACAGGGATCAATCACTTGATGCCGTTCAATAATTGTGAAGCAAGCAGCGAGCAGTGAATGCAGGAGACACGTAAGGTTGTCCTCAGTGACTGTAGAAGATAATCCAACATCACATTACACAGTCACTGCAATTTAAGGAAACAAGTCGTCTTTCATGAATGACTTTCAATACAGAAGGTCGCAGGTTCAAGTCCCAAACTTTCAGAAGAGAGTTTTGAATTGAATTTTGGTATTTGTGTTTTCTCTCACTTCCCCCCCAACTGCTTTCGCTCAACATGCACATGCTTTCCACCAGACTTCGACTGGATTGACAATCAGGAACGGGAACACTAATGTTCTCTGTCTCTCATCAAGGGACACTGAGGCACATGTCTGCCTCGGCTGAGATCCGCTAACTCCACACAGTCTGGGACTTGAACGTGCGACCTTCTGCATGACTTAACCCTACACTGGAAAGTTCAGAGCCACAAAAGTCAAAGTAATCTGTGTCAATTTATAATTAAACAGCCTCATCATTCACACACCACTTAATTAGCTGGACAATCGCTTGAAACTGACTGAGCAGTGATAACAATCCTCACATCTGGCACAGCGCATATGTCGTCAAAACATCTCAAAACGCCATACAGGTCAGTGTAGTGACTGTATCTGCAGGAAACCATGGCATTCAATTTGTGCACAAGCAAGGTCCCACAAACAGTGACAAATTGATACGCTCACAGTCATGTCGTGTCCTCACCTTTTCCATTTACCACCTTTACTGATGGTCACCTATCTGTTGTGTGTATATCTCAGGTTGTCCTACATTTGTCCTACTTTGGCGCAACATTAGATATCCACCTTCTGTTCTTTAGTCCCTGCATTTACCTTGTCAAATCCCTTTTCATGTCCCTATCCATGTAGCTCCAATATCTCCCTCTGAGTGGTTTACGAACAGCATAAAACAGCTAAGCCCAGAATGGATCCCCTGAGAATTCAGTCATTACTGAGTCCAAAACAGAGCCTTTCCATTAACCTTTCTGTGGCAGCCTTGGCTCAGCTAGTAGCAGTCCCACCTCTGAGTCAGAAGATTCAAGCCCCATGACTTTCAACTCACAATCTTGGCAGACACTCCAATGCAATGCTCAGGGATGCTGCATTGCTAGAGGTCCCATCTGCCTGTTCAGGTGGACGTTAGAGATCCCACAGCACTACTCAAAAAGAGAATGGAGTTTCTCCTGGTGTCCTGGCCAATAATCCCCCGAACAAAAATTGGTCACTCACTTCACGGCTGTTTATGGAACATTGCTAGGCGCAGTTTGGCTGCCATAATCATCTACAAAATACACAATCACTACACTTTACAGAAAAATCCTAATAATAGTACTATAATCCTTGCTAATCATTTTATATAAAACGCAAGGAATATAATGATAATCCTTGCATTTTATATGGCGCCTTATCACACCATCAAGACCTCTCAAAGCGCTTCACAAGTAAACACTGCAAAGTTTTTTTTTGATTGCGTATTTTGTGGACGAAATGCTAAACCTTATCAAAAGCATAATGAACATGAACTGTTCCAAAACTAAAACAGAGAGAGCAGCGAAAACTCAGCAGATCAGGCAGCGTTTATGGAGAAAGGAAAGTCAACGTTTCGGGTCCATGACCCTTCGTCAGTCCGTTGACTCACTTTCCTTTCTCCATAGAGGCTGCCTGATCTGCTGAGTTTTCCCAGCTCCCTCTGTTTTTGTTTCAAATTTCCAGCATCCGCAGCATTTTGTGTTTTGAACTGTTCCAAACTGGTTCCACCTCCCCCCTTATCCTCTGACTCACCTACTCAAAGAAATGGTGAGATTTGCAAGGCTTTCTCGATGGCTTCTAAATCCAGCCCTAATAGCCTAAATGTTCAACGTGAACATGGGATGTGAAATGCTCCTGAGGAGTATATATCTTATCTCCTGGCATTAGGGGAATTGGCCAATTGATTTCTGGCTCCTAATCTTCTGTATTTCTGCAGCCGATTGAAATATTCCCTTAAGCATTCCTTCTTCTTCATTTCCTGGAGGATTCTTGGTATATCTCATCTACCCCGTAGATGTTTAAAGGCTAATATTTTTTTTAAGCCGTTTTTATCTTTGAATCCTAATAGATTTTGCCGTTCTGTGAAATAACAGGGAAGTGTTCTATATTCGCGAACTGGAGATCAGGAATACGTTACATTCATTACAGTGTCGGTCTGATCTCACCACACGGAACTAACTCTCTAAACTTGCTCCGATCCCACTCAAATTTCAGGAAGTGCATCTGTGTCTTGTGGAACCGCACCCCAGTAAGACAGAGCTGGGGACCAGAAGCAGAAGCGGATGCAATGGGGAGAAAAATTAGACAATAATTGAATGCATTAAAATGATTTAAATGAAAAGACAACGAGGGTATTTATATAGTGCTTTTTATGTTACAGTAGCATCTCAAAGTGCTTTAAGGAATGGGGGAGGGAGAGAGCGAGGTAGCCCTAGGCACTGTCAAAGAAGTAGGCTGTCAAGAAGCTTTTGAAGACAGATGGAGAGGGGGCAAGGTGGAGAGATTTGGGGAGGGAGATCCAGAGGAGGAGCTATCCTGGCTAAAGGCTTGGCCACTGATGGTCCGGCGGAGGGTGCAAGGAATACAACAGACCCGAGTTTGCTAAGCAGTTGAGAGGTCAGCACACGTGGGAGAATGTCTCCACATTTCTTTGAAACAATTATCAGAGTCTGAAGCGTGATGTTTGACCAGAGAAACTGTGCTCGCTCAGATCAAAGGCACAGAGAAGGTTTTGAGATCGATTAAATGATCCGCAGATGTTCCTTCTCTTTATACATAACAATATCATTGAAAGCTGTTTGTGTAATTGCATCCTTACTTATGGCTCTGCAGTGTAACAGTTGAATGATAAAAAGGTAATTCCGAATACTATTTACATTGCGATCAATAAGTTATTCTTTTGAAGTCCATTATTAGTCATGGGACACCAATAACCATTGTTACAGCCAAGGCAGCTCCCTGAAATCATGTAGTAATTACAAAGACATCACTTTGTACTTTGACTTTTATTTACTGAACTAATGTGACAGTAGCAGTATTAGATAAAGCAGCTGAGATTTTACAATTACTTGTAGGGAGATTAGTGTGAGCTCTGCTCTGGACACTGCAATATGTCATTTTATAATCAGTTCATTTGTATATAATAATAATAATCCTTGCATTTGATATACCACCTTATCACGTCGTTGAGACGTCCCAAAGCACTTCACAGAATACATTGTGTAAAGTGGATTGACTGTGTATTTTGTGGTCGAATCGCAGCAGCCAATTGCATATAACAATGTCCCACAAACAGCCGTGTACTGAGTTACCAATTTCTTTTTGAGGGATTACTACCCCTAGAAAGCAATCCCCCAGTCGACTAACAACCGGGTTCTACTTACTTCTAGGTAAACAGAAGCGTGTGGAGTAAGGAAGCTTGCCTAAGCTTTCACCCTGCATGGGAATCAAACCCGGGTCACCAATACCGTACAGGACTCCATAGCATTGAGACATCCTACTGAAGTAAAAGGTGCTGTATCAAGTGCAAGGATTATTATTTGTAGAGGTCACTACACTTCACAGTAAATCCTGCAAAGCGCATCGAGACATTCCGACGATGTGATAAGGCACTGTATTAAATGTATCCTCACCCAACTTGATTGGCTGCCCATTCCCCAGCAGACTGAGTTCAAGGTCCTCACTCTCACCTTTAAATTGCTCCATGGTCTCGCCCACCCTACATCTGTGACCTCCTCAAACCTACAACCCGTCCAGCAGACACCAGCCTGCTTCATATTCGAGACGTGAGGCAAACCAGCTGTCGGTGTGGTTGAGTGTTGACAAGAAGCCAGCAACTGGTTGGAAAACCACCAACTCTGCACAAACAAAGGCTGCCAAGAAATAAATATCATCATAAATGGTCTCTGGTGTGCACATTCCCAATCAAGATGGACAGCGCAAAAATCTTTGTTCATTACCAGTCAAGTGCGCTCATAGATGTTAACAATCTTGACTGCATGAGCATTCAGCACTCCCAAACCTCACTGCCACCCACAGAGAGCAACACTGACGAGAGTCAAGGGCAGCCCAGCCCAGGCATTACAAACAGGCAATGCTGGAAAGATGCAGTTTATTGACATGTGGAACAGAGAGCTTCCACTTAGACACCGAGACTTGAAATACAACATCGATGAGAGAGAAGAAAAAGCAAGCCTCGCCTGTCAATCCTATTTGCTTAATGGTATAACTAACCCCTGAAAAGTCGGTTTTCTTTTACTGTTAAAAAAATAAACTGAGCACTTGCTGGGAGTAGGGGGAAGGGAATAAATGAATGTTGGCTCTATGCAAAAAAACTAATGAAATTTCGAGAACTGGACCTTACAGCGAAAGTATAATTAAAAATATATTTCTGGGACCGAGAATAAAGATTGCTCTTATCAGTCATCTTGATATTGCTGAATCAATATTTTAAATGCACCTGCTGCAATTTCAGGCTTCGAATACTATTATTGTTCATTAGAGCAAATGAGTCTCAATAGCTGAAGAACTATGACTTTTAGCATGGAACGTAAACATGTCAGGGAGGCAGGCTGGGTGAGACACAGGCACTGAATGCGAAGAGCCACAGTAAATGCAATGAAGTATTATGGATTAAGACGCTGATTGGGTTGACTGGATGAATAATGCAACAGGCGAGACATGATGTGACAGACAACTGTCTGCCTCCCGGGAACCCTCAAACCATCCATCAGCAAAACTTCCTCCTCCATCCAAGGCTGCCCAGATTGCTTCCCTCCCTGGCTGGTAAGCAGGGAGTTCCTGACTGAATATGGTATGATTTGTTACTGGTTATTACTGGTGTTCAGTTTTTCGGGGGCAGGAGGTCAGGGGAACCAGGCACCCAGCAGGACTGGAAAAATCTTTACAGCAGAAATATTCTGTTTTTTTTATTAAGCATAACTTAATTAATGCCCTGTTTAACTTGCACTTTGAAGAAAAATGAGGATAGACCATTCCACCCCGAAGCTCCTTCCTCCAGTACATTATTAATAATTGTCTGTTCTGATGAAAGATCATCGACCTGAAACGTTAACTCACTTTCCTCTCTCCATAGATGCTGCCTGATCTGTTGTGTGTTCCCAGCAACTTCTATTTTTATAATAACCCTTGCATTTGATATATATATCTTAAAGCGCTTCACAGGATATTCTGTAAAGTGGATTGACTGTGTATTTTGTGGGCAAAAAGCGGCAGCCAGTTTTGCACACAGTAGTGACCCACAGACAACCATGGAGTGAGCGAACTATTTTATTTGGGAGATTGTTGACCAGGACACCTGGAGAGAGAAATTCCCTTTTTTCAAATAGGCCATTAGATCTTAAAAGTCCACCTGAACAGGCAGATAAAACCTCTCCCATCGTGGCATTAACTCTCTCTCCCATCATGCCATCTACATGCTATTTGCCTATAACAACAACAACAACAAAATTACATTTGTATAGCCCTTTCACATCGGGAGGACGTCCTAAGGGGCTAGACAGTCAGAGTTTTGGACCCGAGCTGGGGGTCGGGATCAGGGAGGGTGAAAAGCAGGGGGAAAGCAGGGTGATCGAAAGCACAGTCTAAGAGGAGGATCTTGAGATGGGGTTTGAAGGAGGCAAGGGAGGGGGCGAGGCGAAGGGACTATGGGATGGAGTTTTCCAGAAGGTGGGGGCAGAGTGGCGGAAGACCTGTCCACCAATAGTGGGGCGAGCAAGGCGGGGGACGTGAAGCAGGCCAAAGCCCACTGAGCGGAGGGAGCGAGCAGGATGGTAAGGGGTTTAGGAGGTCGCAGAGGTAGCGGGGGGCAAAACCATGGAGGGCTTTGAAGGTGAGGACCAGGATCTTTAACTGTATCCTCTGTGTGATGGGAAGCCAGTGGAGTCGGGCAAGGATGGGGGTGATAGGGTCACGGAGCCTGGTGCAGGAGAGGACATGGGCTGCAGAGTTCTGGATGACCTACGCCTATGGAGGGAGTAGATGGGGAGGCCGACAAGAAGGGAGTTTGAATAGTCAAGCCTGGATGTAATGAAAGCGTGTATGAGGGTTTCAGCGGCTTGCGGTGTGAGACAGTGGCGGAGCCAGGTGATGCTGCAGAGGTGGGGGAAGGCAGAGCGGGTCATAGCACAGATGTGGGATAGAAAGGATAGTTGAGGATAAAACAAGATCCCAAGGTTCCAGACTTGCTTAGTAAGGTGGAGTTGCATCCATGGATGGTGATGCTGTCAGCACCTGAGGTGTGGAGGCGCACTCGGAAGCCAATCAGGAGAGCCTACAATACTTCTCACTCAGTATAATAATCACTCTTTTATTAAAGAACCTTCTGATCTGAAGTTGCTTTGTACAAGTTGTCATCCGTCTTCTCTGGGGCAGCTTTCTTGTCTCACTTTGAAGTAATAGTCAGCATTGATCTCACGTACACAATCACAGCGCAGTTCCAACCCCCTCCCAAAAGCCTTCATTTACAACACAATACAATCCACATTTACATTTATATAGCGCCTTTCACATCAGGAGGACGTCCATTTACGTTGAAACGGAAACAAATGTCCTGAATTTTTCCTTATAGCTCAATGTTTTTTGGGGACGTCCTCCTGACATGAAAGGCACTATATAAATGTAAATTTGTATTGCATGTTTGTCCTGCAGACAAAAAAAGAATTTCAGTCCTTCTGAAGGCATGTTAAAATTCCCCCATCTACCCTCCCTTTTTGTCCACTTTTAATAGAAATACTGGCTATATTATTGCAATGATGACAAATAGTTGATAACGTGCAGAGGTTATATTACAATATTCTCCCTCTGCAAGACATGGTCACACAGACAAAGTAGACAGCTCCTGGCATTTGCAATGAAGTTTTGTGATGTGACAGTAAATAATAAGAGATGAGACTCACTGCAGGGCCTATTATTATTAAATAATAATCCTAGCAATTGTTATAGCACATTATCACATCGTTGAGACATCTGAAAGTGCTTCACAGAATATATTGTAAAGTGGAGTGACTGTATTTTTGTGGCAAAACGCAGCAGCCAATTTTGTGCTTCCACACCACTTTTCGTCTAGAACTTAACAACAGGTTGCTCCATTGGCGGCCAAATTTCAGCCACTACTCCCCTCTCTCCTTCCCTTTTGATTAGTCTTCAGATTTGTAGGCAAATGTACCAGACAGTTTTGCACACAGCAATGGCTCACAAACAGCCATGAAGCGAATGACCAATTTTATCTGGAAGATAAGAATATTGCCACGGGACTTTTAAAGTCCACCTGAACAGGAAAACGGAATCTTCATTTAACGTTTTATCCAAAGAACGACATCTCCGACAATGCAGCTCAGCCCCCAGTACTGCACTGCAGTGTGAGACTGAGTCTTAAAGTCCTGACACGGGGCTTGAATCCACAACCTTCTGAGTCAGAGGCGAGAGCGCTACCCACTGAGTCAGGCTGATACCTGATGTTTGCATCCTCTGAGCAATGCATTTCAGGAGATGATCAGAGGCTTCACACAAAACCGATTTCCAACGTGGACAAAGAGGTCCTATCCGAATGCTCGCAAATGTCAAAGGCCGCACCTCTGGCTTCAAGCCGAGTAGCAGGAAAACCTCTCGCTGCTTATGTTACGTTATCATCCGAAGCCGTCTATTAAATTGCCAGCTCATTACTCACCCACAAGCGTGAGCATTCTGGGGCAATTTGTGACAATCATATTTACGGTTCATCTTACTGATTGAGGAATATTAATGGATGAGAGCAGTCTTGCTGGGAAGTCATTTGTGCCTGTGCATAGTTAATTCTAATTGAGATCACAATGGTGAAACCTGGTCATGTGAGCTCCTATTTCCCACCCACGTTCCTCCTGCACAGTTACATTGCTCATCAATATGGATGAGGTCTTCATGGCTGCAAATCAGGACTTTAATGTGGCTAGTCAGTGAGTATTACCATGCAATGTGGCTACAGAGATGTTGAAGCCAGTGAACATGTTTTAAAGCACTTTCTGCAAATTCTCATTATTCCAGTGAAAGCAAACTGGTGATCCGTTAATCCTGTTCCACACCAACATTTCCATTGGGAAATAAGAATTGCTCTTAAAAGGGCCTCTCTACATAATGCGCACTTCCCTCTGAGGAGCCACGAAATGTAGATTTAACTCTGAATTATACTTGCATAGTGCATCATACCTAATCTCACACGAGCACACACAATCTCTCCCCTACAAAATGCAGGTGAACAAACTAAACCACAGTCACTACACTCTGCAGCAGAACCTGTGAAGCAATTTGAGATATTTTGACAAGGTGATAATTATTCCTCCCGTCCTGATCCCAACTCCCAGCTCAAGTGTAAATCCTTACTGTCCAGTGCCTTGAGATGTCCTCCTGATGTGAAAGGCACAGTACAAATGTAATTTGTTGTTGATGTTGTTGATAAGCCGCTTTTTATCCTCACTTGCCCTCCATCTGTGTGTCAGTTTGGTTGGTTTTTCAACGTGCTCCAATAAATAGCAAAATAAGCAATCGTCACTAGCAAAGCACTCCTCAGACCACACGGCGGTTAAGGGTTAAGTCTGTCCAAGAACTCAAGGCGAAAGTGATCCCATTAAAAGTTTACCACTCCAGGCATATTTCCAGGTTTTGGAGCATTAGCCTTCATTGTAAGAAGTGATAGGGTCCCGGATGACAAGACTCAACTCATTTCGCAAAACAAATTGATACCTTGGTATGATGAGAACTTTGATAATCAGGGTTTTTATGGTATCAAATTGTGCTTTATAACACTGTATACATTTTTGGTGCAACCTTGCATTATATAGCCCAATAAAAAAAATGACATTATAAATTGTGAGCCGAGTTTGCTGTGTGGTACCAAATGCAACCAGTCATTCTAAATCGTAAGCATTGAGCTCACAAGGAAGATTCAATGTGAACGACCTAAAGCCAGGAGCACAGCCACAAAGATTTTTACTGTTCGTTCAAGAGGTTGAAGCTCTTTGAACTCAAAGTCTAGGCTGGTTAAATTACTTGTAGAACGTGTCAATGTTTGTAAAAAGATCCTGGCAGGTTAAAGCCCAGATATTTCTTAGCACATGTAAGATCTCGCTCGCTTATTTGGCTTTGAACATGTTTATTTCAAATGCATTCGGCTGCTCACAGGACTTACTTCATGCTCATAAGAGAATAATTGTGAGTCAGCATGGAAGGTCTCACACAGATCATTTAAACCACAGAGTCTGCGGAATCTGACGTGTTCAGTAGCAAAGTAACCAAAGGGGTTCCTGGAAGTACTAAGGAGCTAGTTACTTCAAGCTAAATAGCAATTTCTGTAATAAAAGCACTTTGCTTTTCAGTCCTGTGAAGAAAAGCCATTTCTTCTTTGAAGGAGTTGCTTAAAAGTGTTGTTACAATACCACAGGACATTTACTTGTAATTTGAGAAAGGAACAGAACCAACAGTGTTCATACTGAGAAAAATAGTTACAGCTGAGCATTGCGCTGGAAGTCATTTCATCACCCACTGCAGTCAATGACGTTTCAGCATCCCTACATAGAAGCCTCAATCTATAAGACTCTGAGGAACTCCAACAACACACAACAGATAAAAAAAACCTATAAATGACAAAACTATCTATAGTCAGTGCACAATCCAAGGAACATAAACTAGATATCAAATAGGTTGGATTTGTCGGACAGAGTTCAGCCCCACAATTGTTGAATTAAACTGCGTCAGCCCTTGGTAGGTTCAAACATGACCAATGATTCCTGAGGTGGAACATGTCTATTGGGCCTTTTATCATCCACCCCAAAATACAGCTGGTAATAAGAATAAATTCAATCAATGATGGCATTGCCCTGTCCACCCCATCATTGGCAGGTGGGCTTTAATCTATTCTGCCACCGCTCTCTGTATCTCCATCCCGGAGTTCCTCAGATCACCCCCTCCTTCTCTCCCTTCTTTCAAGGCACGTCTCAAAACACACCTCTTTGACCCCTTTTTCTGTTAAATTTCCTCTCCTCACTACCCTCGACTTCCACCTGGAGCTCGTGTTCCCACCCGGCACTGTGAATGTGATTCAAGACGTCCTCCCGACACAAAGGGCGCTGGATAAATGTATATTGTAATCATATGTATGATCCTAAAATCTAGGGAACCTGATCCCAGACTGGACAAGCATCAGTGACAATCTGTCTTCTTTTCCTCTTGCCCTGAAACCTCCCTCCGACGAGCAACTCCCATACAAGCAAAACACACAGGCAACATGCCCCCAGAAACCAGGGAATATTAAAGACAAGGGCTCAGAGATATATGTGTTTGTTTACAGCTCACAATGATCATAATTGACTTGACGTTGTGTCCGTTTCCTCATTGTTCACAAACCTTCCAGAAAGAAAACTCTCAGAGGTAATATCAGTCAAGGAGCGGGCAATAAAAGAAGACATGTGACAGGATTAACGGCAAAACAAAAAGCAAAGCATCGCGGAGTTGAGCCCTGTGTAAAGCGTTCGCCCTTTGGACTGGTGAGTTATGTGACCAATGTCAGTCAGTGATTTGTTTTTCACTAAAACGCTGAGTGTCCTTCACACTGAGGAAGCTTTATAGGCTGTAAAGTAAACCCTTGCCCTCAAATGTCATCACTGATTGTACAAGAGCATTAGTTAGGGCTCCATGTGAACAGTGCTATCTCGATCGATATGGTAGGACAGACATTTCTGCAGTACTGGGAGGGAGCAAGTATTCACACTGTTATAATAATGTGTGTCAGCTTGGCTCAGTGGTCGCGCTTTCGCCTCCCAGTCAGAAGGCTTTGGGTTCAAGCCAACATCGAGATTTGGAATCACATGGTCTAAACTGACACTCTAATCCAGTGCTGGAGATGTGCTGCATTGTTGGGAGGTGCCATTCTTCGAATTAGACATTAAACTGAAGTCCCCATTGCCTGTTCAGGTGGATGCTAAGGAGCCCATGGCACTGTTCATAAAGAGAAGGGGTTTAGCTCAGTGTCTTGTACAACAATCCCCCAAATAAAACTGATCACTCACTCCATGACTGTTTGTGGGACATTGCTGTGCGCAACTGGCTGTCATGTTATGCCCACAAAATACACAGTCACTCCACTTTACAGTATATCCTGTGAAGCCCTTTGAGACGTCTCAATGACATAAGGCGCGATATCAAATGCAATTATTATTATTATAAAATTCCTTGCATATGATACACCATCCCATCTACAGTAACATCTCAAAGTGTTTCACAAGGAATTGCTGTCAGGTGACTGTGTGTTTCTAGGGAAATGCGGCAGCCAATTTCCACACAGGGAAAAAGAAGGGGAATGGGATACGGGTAAAGCTCCAATGGGAGGGTGGGGAGTGAGCACGGGCACAGTCACGATGGGGAAAAGCAAGTGAATGGGAATAGACAGTTCCAATGGGGGGAGAGAGAGCACGATCATGGACATAGCCCAAAAAGAGCTAGGGAATGGGATTAGAGCTAATACCAACAAAAACGGAGTGGACTGAATGGCCACTGAAGGATGGGCTTTTGGGATGAACGTTCAAATCCCATTCAGCACTGTTCTGGGCGGCTGGATCCTGGAGGGGGCTGGGGCAGGATTGTTGTAACAGGTCACATCCCCATTCCTTCCTCCCGCCCACATCATTCAGAGGCCACAGGCAGAAGATGGCATCCTGGGATGAAGCGACCACTCGGGAAAGGGGAAAACTCGAATGAAATTCCTGAGCTTTTTTTAAAAAAAAGAAGTATATGTGATGATACCATATTGACTCTGGCAGTTGATGGCACATTTTACAGATGTTGCCAGAACATTCCTAGTAAGGGTAGGAGAAAGGAGGAAAGACCTCTCGGAGTACACCCCAAGGTGGGAGGTCTCATAGCTTCTCTGAACAGCGGATTGTTTGCAAATTCAGCATGTGTTTCTCCTTGAGGTTAGTCCAACATCTGCAGACAATATAATATCTGCCTTGGAGCGTGTTACAAATCTTTAATACAATCGCGGGCAGCAGATGAGACCGCGAGGAACTCTTGTCTGAATCCTACAATCGAATTGTTGTTTTGTAATGAAATCCCTGTGCCCCAGAACAACACATAAGTACTAAAGCCGGGCACCATCTCACCTCACTGTAGTGCTTCACCGGAAAACAGCTGGCTTTACTGAGGCTCGATCACTCTTGCCAGATACCTGGGAGGGGTGGGGTGAAGGGTGGGGAGAGAAAAAGGAGGAGATGAAAGATAATAATCCTTGCATTTGATATAGCAGCTTATCAGGTCATTGAGACGTCTCAAAGCATTATATACTGTACAGTATATTTTATGGGCGAAACACGACAGCCAATTGCGCACAGCAGTGTCCCACAAACAATCATGGGGAAGATGGGTGGGGGGTTCATCTCTTTGTAACACTCTCCAGCCAACATGCAATTAGCCATGTAACAGACTCCAAACCAGACATTCTGACAGTCATTAGTGAATCAAGTGCCGATGGGCCCACTTTGAAATTCAGATCAGCTTCTCAGAACACTGAGAACTCTGTCCAGAAGGTGTGCTCCAGGTCTCTTATCATCCCATTCGAAAGTACTACAGAGAAAAAAAGAGACACCACTTCTGATCTTCCTGAAAGCAGGCACAGTACTGGGCAGTTTCCAAGTCAGCTCTGAAAATATTATTCTTTCCAAATGTGTAACATCATCCAAATGACTGCACTTTCGACAACACAACACATTCCCCAGCACTGCATTACAGTGTCAACTCATTGATGCCTAGTCCTGACTTGAGACTTGAACCCACAGCCTTCTGATTCAGAGGTGAGAGCACAGCCACTGAGCCAGGCTGACACACATGGATAAGACAAGCACATCTGGGTCACCTCACAACGATCACTAAATGTAGGATTTATTTTCCCCTTTGCTTGTATATAACAGGCAATCCAAATTCGAATCAAGTGAGGAAAAAACAGAGTCCTGTAGCTCAGTGGCTAGAGGGCTCGCCTCACAAGCGAGAGATTCCTGGCAGGGCGAAACCTTGGGCAAGTTTCCTTACTCCACACGTCTGATAATAATCCCTCAAGAAAAAAAATAAAATTGGTCACTTCAATCCATGACTGTTTGTGGGATGCTGTTGTGCGCAATTGGCTGCCTCGTTTCGCCCACAAATATACAGTCAATTCACTTTACAGTATATTCTGTGAAGCGCTTTGAGATGTCTAGAAGACGTGAAAAGCGCTACATCAAATGCAAGGATTATTATTATTAAGGTGCTTATTTAGTCAGTAAGCGGCAGACCCAATGAATTGGTGGGGTTCACATTGCCATATAAGATTGCGATTACATTGTCTGTTTCTCCACTTCCACACAGGCAGTTTGCTACACTATGCTGCCAATAGAGAGGACTAGGGGAGCATGAGCTTGGGGTAGGTAATTGATTTCTTGCGGTGACAAATAGCTGTAAAGCCTATGGTCATACTGTGTCTCACTATAGTCCTTCCTCTTCCTCCTGGGCTGATCCTATTGTACTGCAAGCACAGCTATGGTCTTTTGACTTACCCAAACCACCCAAATGAGCTGCATACATGAGGTAGAAGGGAATAGAGGGACATGGGAGAGGGGATAAGGGAGGACGGAGTGGATTAGGAGGGATGGAGCCTCATCTAGAGTATAAACGCCAGTGTAGATTAGTTTTGTCACAATTTGCGAAGGTGGGGAAAGGTAGAATGGGTCATAATAATAATAATCCTTGGATTTGATATAGAGCCTTATCACGTCTTCGAGAAGTCTCAAAACGCTTCACAGAATATTCTGTAAAGTGAATTGACTGTATATTTTGTGGGCAAAACGCAGCAGCCAATTAGTCACAGCAGGGTCCCACAAATAGTCGTGGATTGAGTGACCAAATTTTTTTTGAGGTATTATTACCCCAGAAAACCCCCCAATCAACAACAACTAGGATACTGCTTCATGCTGTTCTAATCCCCAGATTAAAATGCTTCCTTGAAAACATCTGATTGAAACATCTGATTGTATTTGTTTCCTTAGGATCCCAGCAGTGCTTCATGTTAATGTAATTAAATACGTGATTTTCATAGCTTTCTTGTCGTAATGCAGTTCCATCGAACGTAACGCTGTTTACTTGATAATTGCTTATGTTTTATTTCGGAGAACAGACTTGAACTCCTGTGATGTGACCTGCAGCTCACTTGCAAGCAAAAAGAAAATTACATTTCTTGAGCAAAGCAGTCCCTTCAATGTCGTGATTATTATTGAGGCTGGAACATAGCTGGTGCACTTCACAAATTATGCACATCAACGACCCAGGCCTGAATTGAGGAGGGAGGCAATTTCCATTCCCGTTGATTCAGCAAAAATAAGATGCATTTGATAATAAAAAATAATATAACTTTGCATTACCAAAGAACCCAGAGTGTACATGATAGGGACTTAATTATTTTCATGAAGATGGATTGATTGCAGTCAGACACTCAACCTAACTCCACTAAATTGAATGACAGCTAATTCCATTCAGCATCCGTATTCATGAATACAATGCTGCTGACAAGGCAGTAAAAGATCTGTCTCCGCATATATGTCCAGTTGCATTTTACCAAAGAATGCCTTTTCCTTTGGATGCAATGAGTATTCCCCCCTCTCCCTCCCCCCACCACCCCTCACATCCAACCCCCCCATAGCTTTACTGCTATTTTTGAGTAAAAAGGAAATTGCGGGCGATTTAATGTTTCACCTGAAGGACGGCACTTCTGACAATGCAACACTTCACCCAGTACCTCACTGAGGCATCACCCCATCTTGACAGGGGCTTGAACTTAAAATAATAATGATAATAATCCTTGCATTTGATAAAGCCCCTTATCACATCATTGAGATGTCTCAAAGTGCTTCACGGGATATACTGTAAGTGGGTTAACTGTGTATTTTGTGGGCAAAACGCGGCAGCCAATTGTGCACAGCAGTGTCCCACAAACAGTCGTGGGTGAGTGACCAATTGTTTCTTTTGGACGTCGCAAGGTGCTGGACAATCAGCGTTTCGGAGCCGAGCTGGGGGTCAGGATCTGGGAGGGTGGAGGGCAGGGGGGGAAGGAGGGTGATCAAAGGCACAGTCGAGGAGAAGGGTCTTGAGATGGGTCTTGAAGGAGGTAGAGAGACTGTGGGATCGAGTTCTAGAAGGTGGGGGCAGAGTGGCTGAAGGTCTGCCCACCAATGGTGCAGCAGGCAAGGCAGGAGCCGAGAAGCAGGCCAGAGCCCGCTGAGCGGAGGGAGTGGGCAGATTGGTAGGAGGTTAGGAGGTCGCAGAGGTAGGGGGGGAGCAAGACCATGGAGGGTTTTGAAGGTGAGAACCAGGATCTTGAACTGTGTGATGGGAAGCCAGTGGAGTTGGGCGAGGATGGGAATGATAGGGTCATGGAGCCTGGTGCGTGACCCTATCACCCAAAATAATACCTATTAAAATAATCCTTTGGGAGGGATTATTACACATATGCACACAGACACGCATACATACAAACAAACCTACACGCAACCAGACATCTGGGCGCTCAGGGCTCTTCTTCCCACCGGGTGCGTCTAAGCAAATAGCTCTTTACAAAGAGCCAGTACAGACAGGGTGGGTCAAACAACTTCCTTCTGGCCTGTAACATTCTCTGGTTAAGTTCCTTATCAGTGGGTCTTCCCCTGTAGAGGAATATTCGCTGCAGTTTTTGGGGTCAATCCACCCAGTGCTGGTAATCAAAAGGAAGTCAATGATGCATTTACTACAACGCAACTCTGTGTGTGCCAGTGTGTAAAGTAATGGACAATTACTTCACAACTATAATTTAAGATTCAATGTGAACGTTTGCAAACCCTTGCTCAAGATCCAATTTTTTTTCTTCTTCTCCTTCAGACTCCTCAGTAGGGCTCGGTTGCTATGGCAATTATTTCCATTGCCACTACATCCCTGCCTGCAACCAGCCCGATAAAATAAATCACAGCAAATAATGAAAAAAAAGTTCAATTATTCAGCGCTGAGCTGATGGAAAGTACAGCGAGGTGCTGGGGGAAAGGGAAGGGAGGGAAGGCGGGGGTGGAATGAACCAATGAAAATAATTTTGAACCAAATATTGGTGGCTCTTTTCCCTTGAGATGCCAAGAGGTGGATTGCATTCGATGGGTCCTTGTCCCGAGAGCTTCAGATCCCCTTAAAGAGAAAGCCAGTAGATGTTGACAAGAATTGTACAATCTGGACTCCCTATGTAGTGGTGGTTTAGGAAATGTCATTGGCGAGATATCGCCAAGAAAATCCTAATGTGTTTGAGTTGGGTTTTATTGCCCACATTCCCTTGGACATTTATGTGCAGAGAAGGAGAGCAAAGTGTCTCACTCTGACATGAAACAGTCTGTTATAGATCTACAGTATTGTTTCAAGCGGGGTGTCAAAACAACAGAGGCTGAGGAGTTCAGAACACGCCGGTGATGTGGAATTCATAACAGGTTGTGAAGTGGCTCATTATAAAGTGGCAAAGCTTCAAGGCATTCATTGAAAGAGTTCCTCTGGAGGGGAATGTTCTCTGATCCTTTGCATCTCTAACAAAGACCTTACAAACAATGCTCAGACCAAAAAACTGCTGCAGTTTATAAACTATGCCAAGACAGAGCTGCATGTTAATAATAATAATCCTTGCATTTGATATAGCACTTTTCACGTCTTCTAGACGTCCCAAAGCGCTTCACAGAATATACTATAAAGTGAATTGACTGTATATTTGTGGGCGAACGCGGCAGCCAATTGCGCACAGTAATGTCCCACAAACAGCCGTGGATTGAAAATGACCAATTTATTATTGTTTTTTTTTGGAGGGATTATTATTAGGCTCTGTGTGGAGTAAGGAAACTTGCCCAAGGTTTCATCCTGAATGTTCACCTCTCACAGTATCGCACTAGATCCCCCAGAAGATCGAGTTAGCGATCCTTGCCCTCACCTTTAAAGCTCTTCATGGTCTTGCTCCTCCCTACCTCTGCAACCTATTAAAAATTCACCAAGCTTTCCAATCCCTCAAGTGCTGTCCACTCTGCAGGCACTGGCCTGTTCCACGACCCCAGCCCTGGCTGCTCCACTATCGGCTATCAGGCCTTCAGTCTTTCTGCCCCTTCCCTCTGGAACTCCATTGAAGAGCCCCATCCACCTCAACACCTCCTTTCCCTTCTTCAAGGCCTATTTCAAGACTTTCCCTCCGCCCCTCTCTGATCCCGATCCACAGGTTGGGTGCAAACCCCTCATTGTCCAGCACATTGGCACGTCCTCCTGACGTGAAAGGCGTGATATAACTGCAATTTGTTGTTGCATCACTTCTTCCCTGTTCTAGTTGACCAATTTTTCACCCTTCCACCACTGCTCCTCCTTTAGTTACCGAGCATAGCTTAGAAGATGTGACTCCAAGTCCCAACGTGTATCTTGAACTCACAACCCTCTGACTCAAGAGGTGAGAGTGCTACCAATGAGCCAGGTCGACCCCCATTATTATTGGTGGCTTTTAGTTTGCACTTGCTTCATCTGAAGCGGTTATGGGTTGTGCTGAGGTGTTAGATCTCTGCTGAGGACGGCACCTGTCCATGCAGAGAGCATGGATGATTTGATACCATTACATTTGCACTCTGTGCTGCCTTGACGCAAACATAGTGCTGTGATCTACTTCGCATCAGCAACAGCACCCTCCGCAGGAGACTGCCAAGCACACCTGGCTTGACTTCAACAGCCATTTGTGGCAAGACGACGTTTAAAACAGGTTTCCATCTTCCTCTCTCCTTCTGGTGATAATCCTAAATTGCTGCCCTTGCGTTATTAATAATAAATAATAATATTTACATTTCGTATCGCGCTTTTGCACGTCAGGAGCAGATCCCAAAGCGCTTCACGGCAAAATACTGTAAAGTGGAGTGACGGTGTATTTTGTGGACAAACACGGTCGTTAATTTGCACACAGCGTGGTCCTACATACAGCCAAGAAGCAAATGAGCAATTTTATTTGGACGATTGTTATCCAGGACTTTTGTCACTGATCAGTGGGAAGAACAGCATCTCTCTTTCTCTCTATTTACCCTTTTGGATCCACTTTTGGATTTCCGGCTATCTGTCTATTTTTCTTTGAAGCTCAATAAAGCATTTGACATGTTCCTAAAATTGTCCACCCACTGCCTCCAGGTTTTGTGTGTTAATATCTTCAGAAAAACGAAGTCCGCATCCTCACCACTTCTCACCCTGACCTCCTCCCTCCCGTCCCCCAGACACAGACAGGAACGCACGCACGCAGACACACACACACACAACAGATTTAAAGTAGAAGTACATCAGGCAATATGCAATAGAGTGGAATGGCGAGTGCAGTCCACAGTGAGATACAGATCATTGGAAATTATAGCTTTGATTGTGCGAAGCTGGAACATGCAAACGTCCTTATCTGTCTGCCTGAGCTCTGCCAAGTTCATCTCCAACAGAGAGCCCTCTGGGAGCAGGGATTCTTGACTGGTTAGAGACTGGATTGATTTTCATGTTGTAATTTCCGGCCTATGGGCAGAACTGTTCGCTCCCAGTTCCCTCATTCCATCCGGCGATTTCAAAAGGAATCTCGATCCCGACTTTTCTAGCCCAAACGTCAACCGCTCGTGGCTTCCCCGATAGGTGTGACACATGCTTCACAAGCACCAAACCAAATCCATTAATAAGTCACACCAGATACTTCGGGCACTATACAAATGCAGTTTGTTGTTTGTTTAATAATAAAACAAATGGTCACTTCAATCCACGACTGTATGTGGGACACTTTATGTGCAATTGGCTGCCACGTTTCACCCACAAAATAGTTTAATCCACTTTACAATATATTCTGTGAAGCCCTTTGAGACTTCTCAACAACGTGATAAGAAGCTTTATTAAAGGCAAGGATTATTATTGTAAGTTTCTAGCACTGTGCGTAGCCCAATATGGTGCTCAATAATCACGTGTTTATTAATAATTCAATAATCACTTGCTCGTACTCCACCCTTCACTTAGTGAACCCAGGCCCTGATCCCTCCACACCACCATCAGTGGCTGTGCCTTCAGTCACTTAACCTCTGGAACTCCCTGCTTCTATCCCTCCACTTCACCCCCTCTTTATCTATCTTAAAATCCCCCCTTAAGGCATACCTCTTAGACCACAACCACCTCCCCTCCCTGCTAGGTGTCTAACTCCACCACTGTACAGCTTCTGAGATACTTTCCTGCATGATGGACGCTGTATAAATGCAAGTGTTGCTGTGTTTCTGAAGTGCTTCTGAAGAGGCCTCACAGGGAAAAACTGCTTGTGACAAAAGAGCAGTCTCAGGATCACTAGCACAAAATTTAGGGGAGACGTTAGCAAGAATTTCTTTACCCAGAGCGTTGCTTGAGGGTTAGAATTCATTGGTAATAATAATAATCTTTACATTTCATATAGAATCATAGAATGTTACGGCACAGAAGGAGGCCATTCGACAGAGCAAGTCACTTTCACTAACCCCAATCACCAGCTTTCTCCCCATAACCCTGCAAACCCGTCTTCGCCAGATACCTATCCAGTTCTCTCTTAAAAGTTGTTATCGAATCGGACTTCACTGCCCTTTCGGGCAGATCATTCCAAATTCTAACAACTCGCTGAGTGAAAAAATTTCTTCCAACCTCCTCTCTGCTTCTTTTGGTAGATATCTTAAGACTGTGACCATGGGTCACACCTACCAGCGGAAACAGCTTTTCCCTATCTCGCCTGTCGAAACCTTTCATGATCTTGAAGACCTCTATCAGGTCCTCGCGCAACCTTCTCTGCTCTAATGGGAAAAGTCCTAACTTTTCCAGCCTGTCCTCATAGCTAAGCTTCCCCATTCCTGGTAGTCCTGTAGCTCAGTGGTTAGAGCACTCGCTTTGCAAGCGAGAGACCTGAGTTCAATTCCAGGCAGAGGGCGAAACCTTGGGCAAGTTTCCTTACTCCACACAGAGCCTAATAATAATCCCTCCAAAAACCAAAAACAATAATAAAATTGGTCATTTTCAATCTACGACTGTTTGTGGAACATTGCTGTGCGCAATTGGCTGCCGCGTTCGCCCACAAATATACAGTCAATTCACTTTACAGTGTGTTCTGTGAAGCGCTTTGGGACGTCCTCCCGACGTGAAAAGCGCTATATCAAATGCAAGGATTATTATTACTATTATTATTATTATAGTGTCATATCACCTCGTCAAGATGTCTCAAGGTACTTCTCAGGATTACTGGCTGCTACAAAATGGAGTATGCAGAGGCTTAATAATGAGTTGTATTTTTTCTTTAATTGTCACGGGAATGGTTTCTTTGAACCAAGTTTAAATATATATTCTATCAATAAATAAATATATATTTTGTTTTTAAAATAACTCAAGAGCGAATCAAGCTTGAGGCTTGTTTGATCCGATCCTAAATTAATCACACAGGGAGCGGAAGGAGTGCAGCAAAATATATCAGCGCCTAATCAAAGCCAACACAATTAACTTTTAACATTTGAGAAGCGTTGGATCAGCAAAACAGCCAGGCTGCCTGTAACTGAAGGCTCTCTCTTCCCACTGGCATTTTCTTTTTCTTACTCTGTATTTCTATTCTTTCTAGTTTATTTCTTATCCTTATTTACACCTGGTACTTTCTTGTTTCTATTTCAGCCCAGAGCCATTGGGGTGATGTTTGCTGTTAATTTATTTTTTTTTTAAAAAAGGGAAAAAGGCATAAAAACATTCCTTGTTTTAATTCCTTGTGATTCAATGTCCCACAGAGACCACAGTGCAGGCATCCCACAGAGACCACAGTGCAGGCATCCCACAGAGACCAGAGTACAGGCATCCCACAGAGACCACAGTGCAGGCATCCCACAGAGACCACAGTGCAGGCATCCCACAGAGACCACAGTGCAGGCATCCCACAGAGACCAGAGTACAGGCATCCCACAGAGACCACAGTGCAGGCATCCCACAGAGACCACAGTGCAGGCATCCCACAGAGACCACAGTGCAGGCATCCCACAGAGACCACAGTACAGGCATCCCACAGAGACTACAGATATCCCAGAGAGACCACAGTCATCTCGCAGAGAGACCACAGTCATCTCGCAGAGAATACAGGCATCCCATAGACACTATAGGCATCCCACAGAGACTACAGTACAGGCGTCCCACAGAGGCTACAGGCATCCCAGAGAGGCTACAGGCATCCCAGAAATTACAGGCATCCCAGAAATTACAGGCATCCCAGAGACTGCAGGCATCCCAGAGACTGCAGACATCCCAGAGACTACAGTACATGTGTCCTACAGACCCTAAAGGCATCCCACAGAGACAATAGGATCTGTCAAGAGACAATGCACACATCTGTCAAGCATTTCAGAGACTTCGTGAATAAATTAAACATTGGAAGTTGGGTGCTAGACAGGAGATTGACGGTTGTGCTTGGGTTAGTGATGACAGGCGTGAATGTTAATGTGAGCCGTCAGGATCTCATGGGAGGTGTGCAGAATTCTAAATGCAATTGAAAAAGTAAACAAATCACAGATCAATGTTTTAGGATGTATCAAGACAGTAGAATAAAAGGACACAGGTTTAGAGTTGCAAAGGACAATTTCAGGACAGATACCAGGAAGTTTATCTATGCATAGGGTAATCAATGACTGGAACAGGTTGCTTGGAAAGCGGTAGATGCCTGGACACTGGACTTTTAAAAAGCAGCTTGATGTAATGATGAAGGGATGTTTGGGTGGGTGTTCTGAAGGGTTGAGATCAGATGAGCCAAAGGGCCTTCTTCATCCAGGCTGATCTTGTGATCTTATGATTTAACTCTACATAACGCCCATGTAGTCACTGATCTTATGGACCACTGGAGCAGTGGTGGCCAATCTTTTTGGTCAGCCAACAAAATACACTTTTCTTGATTGAATATTTCCTGATTTGTGCCACACCATAAACATCGCCACTCAGTAGCTACTGGAAACAAAACATTGATTTAACGCAGGCTTACCTAGACTAGTGCGAATGTTCGGGGAGGGAGGGGGCACTTCTTGACAACCCCAAAGGCCACTTTGGGCCCGCAGGCCGTAAGTCTCGACTGACCCTCCAGTGCGGGGAGGAGCAGTGCACTGGCAGACAAAGCTCTCCCAGTATTGCACTGAAGCTTCAGCCTGGACTGTGAGCAATGATGTAAGTTGACCTAATCAAATGCTGAGGAAGAGATACAGCAGTAATGTCCAATTTAATGTCCATTTTAATCCAAATATAATATCCAAATTAAATTAACCGTTACAATTGCGCGCGAACAGGGATCCTGTTGTGTTCAAGCGGGATAAATACATATATTTAATACCGTTTAAAAATTAAGTATTGGTGTAATTTGATAAATTACGTTCAGTGAGTTGGAGATTGATCGTTGGTGTATACTGATGGGTTGGAGTTAATTATACCGAGACATGGCAATTATACCGGTCAGCAAATATTATGTCCTGTATAATTGGATATATTATCAGATATTGCCTGATCCTGTTTCATGGCTAATGATCACAGGGATCTTCATTTACTTCATTGGCTCCATCCTCTGCTTTCTCATGTAATTGTTTATTGACAAGAAAAGATGTGGCTATTGAGGCAGAAGCCAAAGTGAGAGAACTTGAACTTCAGGATGCCCTGGCTGAGAGGGATTCAGAGATTTAATTACACCGAGATACCATCAACGAGCTTAGGTATATTATGGAAAAAGAGTACAAACCTGAATTAAAAATGTGCTAATTTGGATCTAAAAGACGTGGTAGGACAAATGAATGCAGATTTGGGAAAGCTGCGAGCTGAACTGAAAGCTTTTCAAAGGCCTGGCAACTGAGGCACATGGCGTCCTTCCGGTTTATAATATATAGGGAGGAGACAGCTATGAATGTTGTGATAGGAAGCCATCGTGTATTATTTTATTGGACACTGGTGCCTCTCGAACTGTTACATGTGAAAAAGACCCATGAAATTTGCAGTTTGCATCTAAAACAGTTACTCAATTAGGTGGGTTTACAGGCAATTGTCAATATGGGGTGGAATCGATTCTAATTCCATTTCAAGTGGGGCATATAGAAATAAAATGGCCATTTATTTTGATGAACACTCCAGACAATTTAAATATTAATTACAGAATCCTACAGAAGAGGGAGCACGAGAGATGACGAGGTGCCCGGAACAGTCTGGAACCAGTGTTGAACTAACCTCAGAGTTTGCTCAGTTTCCTCTTAAACGAAAATGATGATTGAATGATTGATGACCGAATTCAAATGATCATTCAATAATGATTGGAGCTGCTTCCTCGGGACGAGAATGGAAATCAAGTTCCATCAACAACTCGAGACGCACAACAATCATCTTTCGTAATAATTTCTGTGTTGTGGCTTTCATTAACCGAAACCTAATCAACCTCTCCTACAAGCTTCTGCACCTGGTAATGAAGCCAAGCTATGTAATTGGAAGGGTTTGGGGGATGTTATATTACAAAAAAGATAAGTTTGCATTGAAAATGTAATTTAATATCCAATTAATATTTATGCAATTAAGTGTCATCAACTATATTAGCATTTCCTGTAACATATAATTAGCATGATGTCAAGGCCCCTCATAACACATTAATTTTACTTAATTCTAACTTTGTGCTGATTTTTAATTGTCAGAGACCAAAAGCTGGCAAATTGCTCACACATAGAAGCATGAAATTAAATGCACAAAGCAAATGACTCAGGCAAATGTATTTAATGTAACAGTTTAATATTCTGTTTAGGGATAATGAAATTTATTCCCTTTCAGGTTGCGCGCAACTGGAACCCTCAAGGGGAATATAAATATCATTAGCCAGCGATAAATGGAAAATAACCAGTAATGTGCCACGCAGTTTGACATTTGCTTAATGAGGAGAGAAAAGCAAATGATTTACAGGTACAGATGTTTATATTTTTCTCTGTCAGTTCGTCAACACTTAATTAGAATCGCAGTAAAGAGGCGTTTCAAAAGCGCTGCTTTTTTTTTGCTGAACGTTACTGATATTAGTTCAGTTGATAAGATCATCGTTGTTTACCCTTGTCGTTACCGTCCATCGTGTGAACCCCTGGTTCGTCAAAACTCAGAGCCCATCCCTTTGAAACCCTGCTCTTCCCTCTGGGAATTGCTCTTTGTTTCACTTCCCTGTCGTTTCCCCACTTCACGCCTCTCAACCCCCCACACCCCATCCCTCCGCTACATTTTGTAACTCAAAGCTCCTCAGACAGACTCCTGTGAACACTTTCAACACAAATACTGTACGGCAGCTTTCTTCAAGGGGCAATGAGTTGCGACATTTCAGGTCATCACTGGGGTTTGGGTTGAAATCCAGGTTGGATTTCCCCCTGTAACAGATTTCAGGAGGAGAACCACTGATTGTTTAATAGTCCAAAGTTTATTAAACAAGCAATACAAATAGTCAGCGGGGGGCTGCTGAAATCAAAAGCCATTAATAACCGTCAGGTTTTCTTACAGACACACTGGGCAGCCACCGTAATCAGCCTTCACGGGACCCTACCAGGCTCGGCAGCGCACGACCGAACCTTCTGCTGGTGTGGCTTTGCCCAAAGTTTGTCAACGAAGCATGGGGAGAGCGAAGTACTCTCAACACTAATACTCCCCCACTCCAGTAGTCCCAATACTAGAACTCACCTAACTCACCCATACCTCTCAATAACAATACTCCTCCAAATCTCATACTCCATCCCACTGCTCTGCGCAATTGGCTGCTGCGTTTTGCTCATAAAATATACAGTTCAATTTACTTTACAGTATATTCTGTGAAGCACTTTGAGATGTCTCGAAAATGTGATAAGGTGCTGTATCAAATGCAAGGATTATTATTATTATTACTACTAATACTCCTCTGGTTCACTCACACTCCCAACTAATACTGCTCTAATTTAGGTATAATCCCAACATTGATACTCCAGTATTTACAAACCTGGCATCACTAACTAACTCTCCAGAACTGCAATGTGCAAGAAAACATATTAGAAAAGTGAGCTGTGTTACAGACAGTTAGACAGCAGGAGACTACTTTGCAGGAAGCTACAGGGTAAAGTTTGCGATATTTAATAACTTCCTCGTGTTTCTAACACCCAAGGAATGTGTTAGAAACACTGCAGTGGTCCTTGAGTTAATTAACACAAGGAAGTCAATACGAAATTCCACAACGTTCCCCCTGTACTTTGTGTCTAAGAGTCAAAGCTGAATTCTCTACACCTAGGACGGTTGCTGCCTCACACCATTGAGAAGGAAGACTTGACGAGGCAGATCTGGATGTCAATTCAACTGAAATTAACTATATGAATCAGTTACAAATCTTTAATGTGCTTTGGAGATAATCCGATGTTAGTAAAGCTAAAATCATTCTTAGATTCGTCTTTCGGTCGTGCGCTGCCGAGCCCGGTAAGGTTCCCGTGGAGGCTGATTACAGTGGTCACTCAGTGTGTCTGTAAGAAAACCTGACCTTTAAGGCCATCCATGACTTTGCCCCCTCCTACCTCTCTGACCTGCTGACTCCCTACCAACCTGCCCGCTCCCTCCGTTCAGCGGGCTCCGGCCTACTCCATGTCTCCCGCCCAACCCACCCTACCATCGGTGGCCGGGCTTTCAGCCTTTCTGCCCCCACACTCTGGAACTCCATCCCAGGGTCCCTTCTCCTCAATGCCTCCCTTGCCTCCTTCAAGGCCGGTTCCTGCAAACCTGCACCTTATAATTTCCGGACTTAGGTTGGCAGGATGCATCCATCCGGGGAGAGAGTGCGCATCCAAACATGGGAATATCCATGTGTAGGTCCTGGAGTCCTCTCCATTCGTGGAGTCCTGTAGCTCAGTGGTTAGAGCACTCGCTTTGCAAGCGAGAGACCCGAGTTCAATTCCAGGTAGAGGGCGAAACCTTGGGCAAGTTTCCTTACTCCACACAGAGCCTAATAATAATCCTTCCAAAAACCCAAAACAATAATAAATTGGTCATTTTCAATCTACGACTGTTTGTGGGACATTGCTGTGCGCAATTGGCTGCCGCGTTCGCCCACAAATATACAGTCAATTCACTTTACAGTGTGTTCTGTGAAGCGCTTTGGAACGTCCTCCCGACGTGAAAAGCGCTATATCAAATGCAAGGATTATTATTATTATTATTATTAGGTGGGATGCATGGAATTCTCAGTTTGGTTTGGATACTCTTAAGCACGGTGATGGGTTTCTGCATGTGTCAGACACCCGGCTGACTAACAAAACCTCCAAACCCAAGGCTACCACATCCACTGGCATCGGTAATTCACAGCCTTGTAATTTGGGTATGAAGTTCCTCTCACCCTCAACAAGCTGGCTCAGCAATTATCACAATACGTCTAAATTCAGATCGAGAAGGTGGCTGACTGCAGCAGCCAGCGAGTGTAAAATCTCTCTGTACACACAATAGTTTGCCTTGTATTCTAGATCCCCAGGGGTCTTCTGCTCTATTCAGTGACACAAATTGCTGCTTTCTCAGAGATAAAATTAACCAATTAACAACAACAACAACTTGGATTTATATAGCGCCCTCCACGCCGGACGACGTCTCAGAGCACTTTACAGTAACAGATCCTGGGGCCGAGCCGGGGGAGAGGGAGGAAGGTGACCAAAGGCGCGGTCGAAAAGAAAGCTCTTCAACGGAGACCTGAAAATGGGAAGGGAGGAGCAAGACGAAGGGAGTGAGGAAGGAAGTTCCAGAGCCTCGGGGCATCATGGCTGAAGGCATGGCCGCCGAGGGTGGAGCGGAGGACTCGGGGGACAAGGAGGAGGCCAGACCTGGAGGAACGAAAGCAACGGGTACTGTTTTGAGGAGAGAGGAGGTCAGAGAGGACTGCAGGGACTTGAATACAAGGGTGAGGATCTTGAAATCGATCCTCTCTGGGATAGGCAAGGAGTTTTGTGCGGGTGAGAATGTGGGCGGCAGAGTTTTGAATGATTTGGATTTTATGGATGGTAGTGGATGGGAGACCGACAAGGAGGGCATTGGAGTAGTCCAGCAAAGAGGTGACAAAGGCATGGACCAGGATTTCAGCGGCTTTTGGGGAGAGGTAATGGCGGAGACGGGCGATGCGTCGGAGGTGGTATAAGGCGGTGCTGGTGAGGGACCGGATGTGGGGGAGGAAGGATAATTGGGGGTCCAACCTGATGCCTAGGTTGCGTACGGGTTCGGAGAGTTTTAGTGGGAGGTCGGGTAGGTGGAGGAGGTGAGAGCCATAAGATTTTAGATGTTGACAAGAGCCAAAGAGTATGGCTTCCATCTTGTCAACTTTCAGCTGAAGGAAGTTTGCGCTCATCCAGCCCCTGAGATCCGACAGGCAGGCTGACAGAACATCAGGGGACTGGGGGTCGTAAAGAGAGGTGGAAAAATAGAGTTGGGTGTCATCTGCATACATGTGGAAATTAAGACCAGAGGAGATGCATCTGCCAAAATCTATTTCCTTATGTTAGAGGAATTCAATATCCCTGTGAATGGCTGAGGCAAGAATGGCCCAAAATTCCACAAGCCAAACATGAACGCCTCTGTTTACCTCGCAATAAGTAGGAAATCGGTTGTTAGTCATTTAGCAGATCACTTTCCAGGGGTAAGAATACCAACAAAAAGAAAACATTTGGTCACTCAATCCACAACTGTTTCCACTGCTGTGTCTCGCCCACAAAATACACAGTCAATCCACTTTGCAGTATATTCTGTGAAGCGCTTTGAAACGTCTCAACAACTTGATGAGGCGCTATGCAAGGATTATTTTTATTATTCTGTCCAACTGATCTCATCCCCTCCAGAATACCCACCCTACCTCAGTCTGCATTGGATATGCTTAAGCATAACATATACCAGGGGAAAAACTGCCCATGATACAACGGCAAAAAGCACATTCACCTACAAAATAAACCGTCATTACACTTTCCAGTAAATCCTGCAAAGAGTTTTGAGATGCCCTTCCAGTGTGAAAGGTGCTGTATCAAATTTGAGGATTATTATTTAAAGCCTTGTTCCTTCTTTTTTCTAAAAATAGTACCAGTTGACGGAAGCAGAATAACAAATCCTCCCCAAAGAGACTATTATTGGCAAGCTATCTGTCTAGGGCTGTATTGTATGTGAAGAGCCAACTTGCTCTCAATGCTTCGGAGTCTCTGTACAATCGATTGCTATTTAACAAGCACGATGCAAGAATCAGCCCAACATTTCACTCCATTCATCGACAGCAGTCTAGGTCACCTACCAGTGCCAGTTTGATCCATGGTTCTATGTGTCCCAAGAGCAATGGGATTTCATGCATTGTAATTAGATCAGCACCAGTAAAGCAAGGAGGGTAATAGTGTCACACTTAAGTCTTCAATAACCTCAAATAGTGCCATTCCACAGTGACATCACTGTAAGCTCCATTCTGTGGGGGTCTTCGTGGCAGTATCTCATCATTGGTATCTTTCATTTTATTTTCTGGTAAATTTTTGGTACTCAGAATTAGGGATATTCCATATTGTACAACAGTTGTTCTTCTGATCAACCAGACATCTGATACATTTGGAAACCCATCACCAGGCTCAACAGTATCCAAAACAGACATTTACACATCTGTAAGCCACCTAGCATGGAAATGTGCCTGTGTCTGGAGTGGAATGTGCACTCTCCCCACCGGGGGATGCTTATCTGATCTAATAATCTAATTCTGGGCAGCCAAAGCTTGGGGACCGTAAAGTGTGTGATGGGGTAACTGCTGCAGTTCAACCAGCTACAACCACATGGCTTGCTATTGAGAGCACTGTCTTGCTAGCATCCCACGGTTTGTCCAGCTGGGTTTGCCCTACCGATTAGGGCTTTGGTTTGCAGAGTTAACAGTTGCTGAGTGGGAAGAAACCCAGTACCCGTTAACCAATCTATCCCCTCCAAGTCCTGTCGACAAGCCAGGCTAGCTGGTTTGTCATCAACAGTGTCTTGGAGTACTACAGTTCAGGAACTGGAATAACGCCACAGCAGAGTGACTGACATCCCATTGCCAGGCACCACAATGTGGAGAAGTTAAACTGAGGCCCCATCGGTCTGTTTAACTGGACATCAAAGATCCCTCGACACTATTTGGAAAATGAAGGGAGTTTACCAAGCAAAATTACCCCCACCCCCCCACCCACCTGTGTCCTGACACATTGGTCGCTCACTTCATGACTGTTTGTTGGATATTGCTGTGTGCAAATACACTTGACCGCAATTTCTTGTGAAGCACTTTGAAACGTATCAGGGTTATAGGCGCTAAGTCAAATGGATCATTATAGGTTAATTGGTCTACAATTAGGACTTTTATAACCAACGGATAAAGACTTTCACGTCATCGGCTCTAGCTTCATTAAACTCACGCCCCAGAGATGTAGAGACAAGATGCTATCAGAGTGCCATGGGAGGTCCTCGCTATCTCTTATAATTAAAATTGACTTTTTTTTGCCATAGAGGAAATGCAAGCAAAAATAATAATCCTAGTATTTGATATAGAAATGGCGTCAAGAAATTAGTCACAAGAGCAGCAGGGCGCGATAGTATGAGGGAGATAATTGAATACACACAAGGCTTACATGCCATAATAACTGCAACACGCCAGGGTAATAATTGTATCCTTGGGTATTGGTGTGTGAGAGCAGAATCACCTACCTCACCACCTCCACTGAGCTAGATCCTCCAATTAATTCTTCAGCAACTCACTAGACAAATAAAAATATCCACAAAAATCAACTGAAAGGGCATTAATAATACTTACTCTCAATAATTAGCTTTTTAAATAGGCACTGATGAGGTTCCTTTGAATGCAGGGTTTAGACTGTGGATAGCACCAGTGGGAGCTGCACAATAACTAGTCGTGTCAAATCCTTTCTACGGATCACTTCCAGCTGAGTAGATGGAGCCTATTCTGTTTTTTCTCCACTTTATTTAAAAAATCGTGCACATTTTATCCAGTTCACGGAGATATTCTATAATTTCTGACTGCTGCATCTATGCCCAGTCAGACGCTCCCTGCATTAATGTTACCACACGCTTTAATGTTTAATGTTACCACCTTAATCTCAAGACTAGCTTGAATTAAGCCAGCGCATCGAATGGTTATTTCAAACAAAGCACTTGTCTGAATGGCATCAGGAAATGACCAGAAAAAAATTGAACTGAAAGTCGATCCAACCAAACTATTTCTAAATATCAACGCTGGCTTTTTGCTAACGTTCCACAATAATGCACAACAAGTTTTAGGAAGCAATTAGGTTATTTACTGATCCCTTTGTATTACTAAGCATGTCAATATTGTTTTGAGGTGAGTTGCAAACAAAATTCCTCTTTGTGGCCACACGCCAAGGTTCAGCTGGGTGTCAACCTGGCTCAGTGGGTACCACTCTCAGTTCAGAGGCAGAAGACTATGGGCTCAAGCCCCACGTCGAGACTATGAACTAGCACTTCCAAAAATTCTGAACACACTACATTGTCGAAGGTGCCATCCTTTGTATGAGACATTAAACCGAAACCCTATCTGTATATCCAGGCAGATGTGAAAGATCCCACGGCACTATTCAAAAAAAGAGAGTTTCTCTCTGCCGGTGTCCTGGCCAACAATCCCCCAAATAAAATTGATCATTCACTTTATGGCTGTTTGCGGGACATTGCTGTGTGCAAATTGACTGCTGTGTTTGTTCAGAAATACACAGTCACTACACTTTACAATAAATCCTGAAGCATCCTGAGACATCGTCTTGCAAAAAGATGTAACAAATGCAAGGGTTATTATTATTATTTATTGAATTCAACTTGAAGGTTAGACACCGAGATTCACTGAATTAAACATGGTAACCAGACACTAAGATTCAGTGAAT
Organism: Callorhinchus milii; assembly: GCF_018977255.1. Taxonomy (NCBI): domain Eukaryota; kingdom Metazoa; phylum Chordata; class Chondrichthyes; order Chimaeriformes; family Callorhinchidae; genus Callorhinchus; species Callorhinchus milii. The sequence goes on along the minus strand of NW_024704759.1, from coordinate 6,453,943 downwards.
TTAATATGTTTTTACCTTTATTCTGTTATGATGAATAACAATAATAATCTTTGCATTTGATATTGTACCTTATCATATCCTCAAGATTTTTCAAAGCACTTCACAAGATTTTACTGTGAAGTATAATGCCTGTGTTTATAGGGGAACGTGGCAGCTAATTTGTACACAGCAATGTCCCACAAACAGCCATGGAGTGAGTGACCAATTTTATTTGGGGGATTATTGGCCAGGTCAATGAGTAATTGAGGCTAGATATTACAAGAGAAGCAGGAAGAGCAAACAATGAATAAGACAAGGCAGAGAGAAGAGGTGTTGCTTCTCTGGCATATCATCCAACAAAAACAATTCCAATTAGAGTACATTAAACAGTACAGGAGTTATTAGCAGGCTGGTGTTTCCAGTCCGTGGTTCCCATCCAGGCAGCAAAATCCAGTTAATGCGGTACAAGTGAGCAGTGATAATTCAGTAATTTGTGGGCTTATTACAGCTCCAGAATCAACAGCAGCTTGTCAGTAACAAACATCACGGTGACAGCCAAACAGTGTAATCAGCCAAACATATTGGGACTGCACCCAGTGTACTATACTAACATCAACCAGTAAATTGGTGTTCTGGCTAGTAAACCTGTCATTGCATTGTGGACAAAATTGTTACATTAAACTCACTCTCCATTACTTATTACCCAGTTGCTTTCTACCTCCGTGTGTACAGCAGAGAGCAATGGTGCAATGACACGCATGCTATTTGGTGTCCCAGCCCATATGCTAGCCAGTCTGTGAGGCTAGTATAAACCAATGCATCCAGTCTGTGCAGGCTGTGTAAGCACCAGTGTGTGAAGTGTGTCAGTGCGCTTGTATGGATACTTAGCACACATATGAACTATGTATGCAAGGGGAAACTTATCACATACATGTACAGATGTCTCCAGCCTGGGTATGCCACTGGGTAAGCCACACGTGAGGCTCTGTCCTGCCTGTTCATGCTCGGGTGTGTCTGCCAATATATGCCAACATCTGTGTGTAGACTGTGAGATTGCATCCCTTGAAATATTTGCTCCTCTCAGTCTGCATCTTAGTGACATCATCCGCAGACATGGGGTCAACTTCCACACGTATGCGGATGACACCTAACTCTATCTTTCTGCCTCCACCCTCAACTCCAGGACAGACTGCCTGTCGGACATCAAGTCCTGGATGAGGGCAAATTTCCTACAGTTGAATGTGAACAAGACTGAGGCCCTCCTGATTAGCGCGCACCAGCGCCTCTGCACCTCAGGCTCTGGCAGCATCAACCTCCATGGTTGCACACTACAACTCACCAGTCAGTCAGGAACCTAGGTGTCTTGTTCGATCCTCAACTGTCTTTTCTCCCCTACATTCAAGCCATGACTCGCTCTGCCTTCCCGATTCCGCCACCACCTCACCCCTCGGCAGCTGAACCTCTTGTTCATGCCTTCATCACCTCCAGGCTCGACTATGCAAACCCCCTGCTTGTCTTCCCAACTCCTCCCTCCACAGGCTGCAGATAATCCAGAACTCTACAGCCCGTGTCCTCTCCCGCACCAAACTCCGTGACCCTATCTCCCCACTCTCTCCCGACTCCACTGGCTCCCTATCCTTCAGAGGATCCAGTTCAAGATCCTGGTCCTCACATACAAAGCCCTCCATGGCCTCGCCCCACCCTACCTCTGCAACCTCTTAACCCCCTACCAATCCCCCGGTTCCCTCCACTCAGCCGGCTCTGGCCTGCTCCACGCCCCCCAACCCACCCGCCTCTGGCCTGCTCCACATTCCCCCAACCCACCATTTGCAGGAGAGCCTTCAGCCACTCCGCCCCCAACCTCTGGAATTCCATCCCCCTAGTCACTCCACCTCGCCCCCTCCTTAACCTCCTTCAAGTCTCGCCTCAAGACCCTCCTCTTCGACCATGCCATCGGTCTCCCCCTCCCCTCTCTTTCCCCCCCACCCCAGCTCGGGTCTGAAATGCTGTACACTGTCCAAGCCTTGGCACTTGCCAACCTGAAACGTTCTGGAATCAGGTAAGCAGGATGCATCACTCCAGGGAGAGAGTGCGAATTCCAGTCCAACAATCCATCTCTGGAATTTGCATGTGTAGGTGGGATGCGTGGAATTCTCACCTTGGTTTGAATACTCTTAAGCACAGTGATGGGTTTCCGCATTTGTCAGAGACGAGATTGGCCAAAAATTCAGTCACAAAGCCTGCCAGGAAACTCAAGACTTCTCTTCAGGGCTTTCTCACAACCCTCCAGGTATGTGGAAGCATCACAGTGTGCATTAAGTAGAGCAACAGTACAGGGTGCTTTATCCAGCCAGATGTGCTTACAGATAACATCCAGTTCAGGGCAGTTAAAGATGCCGAGTGACATTTGAGCCCAAGAAAGGGTTTCACTTTACAGACAGTCTAGACTGGGTGAGCGCCAAACTGAGCTCCCACCTGTCTGTCCAGTTGGGTGTTAAAGATCCTATGACACTATTCAAAAAGAAAAAGGAGTTTCTCCCAGTATCCTGGCCAACAATTCCCCAGATAAAATTGGATATTTACTACATGGCTGTTTGTGGGACACTGCAGTGTCCAAATTGCTGCCAGTTCACCTACAAATACATAGTGACTACACTTTACAGTGGATCCTGTAAGGTTCTTTGAGATCTTTCACAGCAGATGTGATAGGGCTCCATATCAAATACAAGGATTATTATTCTTACGTGTTTCATATCCAGAGGATTTACTGTGAAGTTAACCGGTAAATATATCTATTATCTCTCTAGTCTCTATCCACAGGGACCTAGGCTCAAACGCAGCCCAGAGTTAAGTGAAAATCTCCGGTAAATAGACATTTTGAGGAGAGAGATGGTTTGCGTTTCAATGTACTTCACGTAACTGACAATACTTTCAAATACACCAAGGGAGTAGGGCAAGGGGGCACAGGCTGTGCAGGGTACATTGAGGTCATACATCAATAAATAGTTAATAATAATCCTTGCATTTGAAATAGCGCCTTATCACATCTCAACACAATTCACAGAATACATTGTAAAGTGAATTGACTGTATATTTTGTGGGCCAAATGTGGCAGCCAATTGCGCACAGCAGTGTCCCACAAACAGTCGTGGAATTGAGTGACCAAATTATTATAATTATTATTTTTTGAAAGGCTTATTACCCCCGAAAAGAGGTCCGTGAATTAATTAATAACCGGGTTCCTACTTACTGCTAGGTAAACAGAGGCATGTGGAGTAAGACAAGTTTCCTTATTGATGTCGATAGATTTTTATTAGGCCAGCCTATCAAGGGATAATGATAATAATCCTTGAATTTGATATAGGGCTTTTCACCTCTTCTAGACGTGAAAGTGTTTCACAGAATATAAAGTGAATTAACTGTATAGTTGTGGGTGAAACGCGGCAGCCAATTGCACACAGCAGTGTCCCACAAACAGTCATGGATTGAAGTGACCAATTTATTATCGTTTTTTTTCTTGAAGGACTATTGTCAGGCGTGTGGAGAAAGGAAACTTGCCCATGGTTTCGCCCTGATGGGAATCTAACCCAGGTCTCTCGCTTGCGAGGCGAGTGCTCTAACCACTGAGCTACAGGACTCCAGGGATTACGGAACAAGGATGGGTAAATGGAGTTGAGCTACAGATCAGCCATGATCTAATAGCATGGTGGAACAGACTCAAGGGGCTGAATGGCCTTCTCATGTTTCTATGTTCCCCAAAAAGCTTTATAAACCCAAGTTTGGGTGACTGTCGGGAAGATCGCTGTGATAAGTGCTCTGGCTTGGCAGAGCACAGAACGCATCTTAACAATGATAAATGCCAAGTAGACGGAGATGACACAAATATATGCTGAGGATGAAATCTTGCTTGGCAATAAGCTAATTCACAAAATATTGCCACGCTTATTGTCATTTTATTGGAGCCAGGCCATATGACAATTATCTTAATATGCATATTAAGGAAGCTTAGGGGAATGTAATAGTGCAGCAGGTGCCAGAGTAATTTCATTTACAATGAATAACCAGCTCTCGACAGAATATATTTAAATGTTCTTTTTGCCATATTGGACCTACCCAGGGTAGTTCAACAGAGTGAAAAGCAAACAGTCTCCCAATGCCTTATTAAAATGCTTCATCATTCTCAACAGGAACAGAAATAACTCAACAGAGAGGCTGCAGTTTATATCCTATAAGTGGATAAATCAAAATGGCAGATCTTCCCAAGGTGTCACTGTCATCAAGAGAAGACACCAAAAGACAAATATTCTGACAAGTTTAAGATGTGTAATTTCAGACATCTGACATCTGTGTGTGTGTGTTTTTTTTACAACGCCTCTCGTGCCAGGAAAAGTGAGAAATGGTTTCTTTGATGGAAAAAAAATCATTGCTTTGTCACTCAGCTTTCATCCGCTATGATGTTAGGTTTTCACACTGAACTTAACTTATTCGTTGCAACTTCCTGGTTCTAATAGATTTCTCTCTTCGGAAAAGTGGATTGTCATCGAAACACTCTGCTGTGTGGAGCTTGTTGACACTTGAAGCACTGAGGGATTAAACTCTGCAACAAAAAGAAGGTTTGACATCTATATTCTTCTGGTAACCTTTTACAAATACCCAAGCAACCAGTAGCTGATTGCAGCTACTTGGGCAATCTTGCACCTTATTGATACAAAGTTTTCCTGAGTCAGGTATGACCAGCTGTAGATTAAAGCTCTCTGTATTCTGCCCCAAAGCCGTAGCATTGGAGTGACCTGCCATTTTAACATAGATTAATTCCAATTTAGGTGCAAGCCTGACTCAAGCCTGCACTCTCACCTCGGGGACAGAAGGTTGTGGGTTCACATCCATTGTCGGAACTTTGAGCGCATACCGTCTACGCTGATACTCCAACAGATTGATGTGCTGCATTGTCACAGATGTCGTCCTATGGATAAGACATTAAACCAAAGTTCTGTCTGTTCACGGTCCTGTTTAAGGTCCACCTGAACAGCAAATGGGACCTCAGTTTAACATCTCACCCGAAGGACAGCACCTCTGGCAATGCAACACACCCCCAGCACCGCACTGGAGTGTCAGCTTGGACAATGCGACTCCAAGTCCCAACGGGAGGCTTGAACCCAACAACATAGAAGCTCATAATGTCATCCCAATGCAGATCGGCTAACACAGTACACCCTGCATTTCAAGCCTGGGTTCGTCCCTGGATGTCAAGTTCAACTGAACCCCATGCAAACGCTTTACCAGTTGAACTCTTAGGGGAGTTGGGAAGACACACTGCAGGCTAAAAACCGCCTGTGTAGCGAGATAGATAGATCCCCAGAGGAGGATTCATTAATGAAATGGCATTTTCTACATGGATTTATTTGCCGACATGTCAGCATTACAGCTTTGATTTTTCCACAGAGCCAACAAAATTTGAGGCGCATTAAATATGTACTAATGCAGATGAATAAAGTATTAATGAATTCACTCCCCAAAATATAAATATTTGATGCTCAAAAGTGCACCTTCTCATTTAGAACCATCATTTAACAATCAAAAACTAACAACTTGGTGATTCCGCTACGAACATGTTCAGGGAGATTACTAGAAAACGTACAACATTGCCCAAGTGGTGCATATTTAACCAGCTGAAGCAGACCAGGGAAGCATCTCTCTCACTGGGCCTGAGGATCAAAATCCTTTTAATTGACAGATGGACTTTTTGTCTCCTTGGGCTGAGGTACCAACCACAGCTTATCATGCAGACAGAGAAACTGAAGGACGGCACTTCCAATAGTGCAATGCACCCCCAGCGCTGCATTGGAGGGTCAGTTTAGACCAGTGGTTTTCAAACTTTAAGCACTGACTTGTGTTAGAGTATTTGGTCGGGCTCCCCACACAAAAAATACCTCTTCATTCCTACCAGATCTCTGTGTCTTGTTTGGAAATGATATTTTAATGTGGTCGGCTTCAGGATTGGTAATGTTACACACTACACGTTGAGGCCTCACTGCTTCATCTAATGCAATGCAAGTAAAACCTAAATCCAAACATGCTTCATTATTTTATCTGATTTTTTACAGATTTTCGCTCAGTGTTAGTTACCATTTCAGCATCTGCCTTTTGTTTGGGACATACTTTGGCATTAAGTCCCCGATCCATGTTCTCGCTCGTTCTTTCAATAGAACAAAGAGAAAGTAACACCTGAGCACAGAATGGACACTTAATAATAGTAATCAAAATAATCCTTGCACTTCACAGAATAGATTGTAAAGTGCATTGACTGTGTATTTTAGGGGGGAAACATGGCAGCCAATTATTCACAGCAGTGCCCCTCAAACAGTTGTGTATTGAGTGGATTATTACCCCCAGAAAGCATTCTGCCAATCGACTAACCAGGTTGCAACTTGCTGCTTGATAAACAGAAGCTTGTGCAGTAAGGAAACTTGCCTAAGTATTTTTCATTTAAAAAAAAAGCTTTAAATCTAATAAATCTTTGAACATTAGAATGAGTTTCTATTTATAGACTGAAATAAATACAACTACTTATTGTAAGCAAGGTGTAAGAGAGGAGAAGACGCAAGGAAATTAGCGGTTGCTATAAAAGGTATATAATTATTCTGCATTGCGTATAATACACTTCACACAGCGTAACACATCTCTGTACCACAAAGCCCGCGCACACACTCCCCCTTCCCCCACACAGGGGGAATGTTTTTCAGGTTTAGATCATTTTATTTAAAATTACGTAAAGCTGTTTTTTCACACCCAAAACAATCAACATGTTTGGCCACACAGCAGCACAAGTGCTGGAGATCCACCGCCCCCTACTGGAGCGAGTGAGTAACAGCCCCAAAGTCCCCACCCCCGGTCTCCCACACCTTCTCACAACAAACTCATAACCCTTGTATTTGATTTAGCGCCTTATCACCTCGTTGAGATGTCTCAAAGCGCTTCGCAGGACCCTGTGTAAAAAAGGGCAGCGACTGTGTATTTTCTGGGCGAATGCGGCAGCCAATTTTGCACACAGCAACGTCCCACAAACAGCCACAAAGTGAACGACCAATTTTGTGTGGGCGATATTTGGCCAGGACACCGGGAGACAGAAACTCCCTTCTCTTTTCAGGTAGTGCCATGGGGTCTGTATCGTTGGAGTGTCAGTCTAAACTGTGCGAGTTCAAAGGAGGCTCTCAAGAAACTCTTCTTCGACCGCGCCTTCAGTCACCCTCCTACCCCACTCACTCTGCCCTCCTGATCCCAACCCCCTGCTTGGGTTCAAATCCCTGACTGTCCAGCCCCTTGGGACATCCTTCCGTCGTTAAAGGCGCTGTGTAAATGTAATTTTTTGTTGTTGTAAAAGCATAGTTCCTGGGTACATATATTTGACAGAGCGACTCTTAAGTACATCTAAACCCACCTAAAGAGTTGGCATCTTCAGCAGCAGTGGCACTGACAGAGTGATATTGGTTCCAAACAACATGAAACAATTTGTCTAAGCACATAATTCCAGCACATTTTGGCAGCTCATACCTCAAGCACAATTTAACTCTGCTTATTAAAAAAGAATCCTCAGTCTGAAGCCCTGTCAAGGTGACCATTCACGACCTTGGTGCCTTACCCCCTTGGCCGTTGTCTTGCTCATTGGAGACCCATACTCTCCCCAAACACGCACATGCACTCCACAATCCAACACCCACTCCCCCCCCAACACCCCCACTCCTCCACCCCCACAACACCCACTCCTCACCCCCATCCCCTCTTAAGGTCATCAATGAGGAGAGCAGTGTAGAAGGTTTGCTGAACACCTCTCCTCATTGTGACTTGCAAAAAGAAAATAAGGAACAGGACAATCGTAGCAATAATTATTATTTTTATAAGATTCATTTAGAAATCCCGTTAGAAATCCCACATCTTAGATCCCGCAATGTTGATTTTGAAAAAATGACACAAATAAAATTAATGATAAATATAGATAAGAAGTGACCCAAAAGTAGTCCTAATGCTCTAAACTACAACTTACAAATTGTCCTTCCATGTAAAATCTGAAGCACAAATTGCCTTAATATATTAGAGGATGATTATTAATGCCATCCAGCTTATGAAATGTTGAGCAACTCTGTACATTTCCGTCTCCTAACATCGAGGCTACTCTCATCTTTAACATGAAAGAAGACAAACACCTCCAGGAAGTTACTGCAATTAATTCTGCTTCAACCTCCTGCAGCTGGAGCCAAACAGCAATGTAATGACCTGATTTGGAAGCCACTGCAGGTTTCTCCAGTCCGAGAGCTTTGCTTGTTGATGATTTAATCCCAAGAGGGTGTTTTTCAATCATGTCATTGCACACCCCAGTAATTCCATCCCTCTAATAATATGCAGGCTATTGGGACCATTTTTAGACATAGTCATTGCTATTAGATGTGAATTATTGCTCTTGGTGTGTTTTAAAACTTGTGGAGAATGTGGAGTCCTGTAGTTTAGTGGTTAGAGCACTCCCCTCACAAGTGAAAGACCTGGGTGTGATTCCGAGCAGGGCGAAATGTTAGGCAAATTTCCTTACTCCACACGCCTCTGTTCACCTCGCTGTAAGTAGGAACCCGGTTGTTAGTCGATTGTCGGATCGCTTTTCCAGGGATAATAACCCTCAAAAAAATATTTGGTGACTCAATCCACGGCTGTTTGTGGGACACTGCTTGGCTGCTGTGTTTTGTCCAGAAATATACAGTCAATTCACTTTACAGTGTATTCTGTGAAGCCTTTGAGATGTCTAGAAGACGTGAAAAGTGTTATATCAATTGCAAGGATTATTATTAGTAATAATGTAACCGCAAAGGGCCATTAGAGCCAGCCAGACATTGCACACTCAGAGACACACCTTGCTGACAGTCAGGGGTTTGTTTGACCGGGAAAAAACATCAGTATCTCGAGCAGAGACTGCCAACTCTCACTGCCTCTTATAGACGCTGAGGGATTCAGGCACCTGGGGTCTTCTTCAACCATGCCTTCACCCACCCCCCCTGCCCTCCTCACCCCAATTCCCGGCTCGGGTCCCAAATCCCTATCTCTGTCCTCCCCTCCTCTGTCCATGCCTCGTCTAACACAGCACTCAATCCCACCCGTGATACTCACTCATAGAATCCTACAGCACAGAAGGAGGCCATTTGGCCCAATCACCCAGGAACTTGCCCGTGCTGTACCTCGACTCTTGAGTAGATGAAAGACCCTGGGAACTCGAGAATAGCAGGTGCGAGAGTTCTCTCTCTGCACCATTGATTATATATGTTGAGGTCCTCATGCCCCTGAATCAACAGGTGCTTGTGCTTAAGCCAGATTGCTTTGATTTCTGATCAGTGCTCATTCTCAGGGTGCCAAAAAGCGGACCTTGAGTGACTCCCAGTACCTTAATGTGGGAACTGGAACAGCAAGCCAGGGTTCCCGCTCTCACGTTCCTATTGACTGATTCCTTCAAGAAGTATTGGTTGTGCGGACATCAAGTTTCGGACAGGATAAGGCTTGGCTGTAGTTCCCAGGTGACTTGAGTGAGCTACCAGTGAGTAGTGGGCAACACTGCGTGAGTCAGCAACATCGGGAGAGGAAGAGAAGTTTTAAGGGTAAAACCCAGAGAACTGTTTAACCAGGAGAACCTCCTGCTATGCCACTCGTTTCCAGATACTCCCCCCCCCCCCCGCCAGTACCCAGCTGTTTTAACACAGAGCTCAGCATCGCTGGCATTACACTGTAGAGTAAAGTGGCAACTTGTCCACTGGGGACTGATAGAACGTCTCCATCGCTACTCCTGGTGACCTCAAAAGTCAAGGCTGAAGAGACGTCCCTTCTTGTCACAGTCACCTTGGCCTGTTGTCCCATCATATGCCACAGAGATAAGGTATATAAAAGTAACATAAAGGATAAGTAAAGCATAATATAATGGTTATATAATAGCTATATAAGCCATTCATAAAGACTATATAAAGGCTATATATAGAGTATCTAAAGACTGTATAAAGTGTATATCAATACAATACAAAATTACATTTATAAAGTGCCTTTCACATCAGGAGGACATGATATAAAGGATATATATTGCGTATATAAAGTCTTGGCACTATCCTTCATCTTCAGGGATCCTCTTGCAGTTACAAAATTAACATTCTCAGCATTTATGCAGCAACTAAATAAATAATGAGATAAAATCCAAGACTTGCACTTAATTGAATATTCAAAATCCCGCACTTCAATTAATGTTCCTGCTAATCTTAAAACTACAGAATTACACGAAGCAGCAGCGGGCCGAGGTAATGAGGCACATGGAGCCGACCTCTCGAGACACTGAGGTAATGAGGAGCACCAGAGATTAGCAGGACAATGCTGCAGAGGGCTCCAAAGGGAATCTGCGTGTTGCCCATCTCTGCCATCAGAGGGGAATCATAATCCATTCAGCTGCGTTGCTTTTGATTACGCTTCTTTGTGGGCTTGGTTCTCATTAGACTATCATTCCAGCTCAAGCCTTATCTCAGGTGACTTGGGATTAAGTTGGGAACAATAATAATAATAATCCTTGCATTTGACATAGCGCCTTATCACATCTTCGAGACGTCTTAAAGCGCTTCACAGAATATACTGTAAAGTGAATCGACATATGTTGTGGGCCCAACGCAGCAGCCAATCGTGCACAGCAGCGTCCCACAAATAGCCATGGATTTCAGTGACCAAATGGTTATTTGTTTTTCAACGAGGAGGGCCAGCTGAAACCCAGAGGTTGGACTGAGTCGGTGTGGAGCATTGATAGCCAGATCGTGTGATTTACGAGCGTCTATCCCAGTCACTGTTATTGTAATCCGGTGACTCACACTTAGCATGGATCAATGGATGTCCATTTTGTTCCGGCAGCTAAACCTCCTGGGGTGAGTGTGGTCAAGACATCGCAAAGTGCTTCACAAGATACACTGCAAAATGGAGTGGCGGTGTATATTTTGTGGCCGAACAGCGCAGAATTGGGGAATTTAAATTCTTAAATTCAGTCTGAGTTTGGAAGCAAATTCACTGCAGTTCTTGAAAAGAAACCGGCTTCCAAACTGAGACTGTTTTAGTTGAAAAAAAGTTTTTTTTTTATAAACAAATTCCGTGCCTTCGTAAATTTTAAGACTAAATGGTCTCACTGGCTAAGACTAGGTGGAATTTGAGATCTCTTGTGTCCCTGCCAGACAGTGAGCTCAAAGTACTGATGTGGGGATGTGACTCACTTAGGCTCTTAGTGGAGGAAAGAGTCATCTTGAAAATGAGTGAAAAGAGGGCAGAGAATTTTATTAAGGCTTCCCAATAAATACATATGTGTATAAATAATAGAAATCAAATGAAAAAATGCAATTTACTTCTTTCTGTAGATTTTAAAATGTTTTATTCTCCAATAAGTATTCATGACAGAATACATTTCGCAGCTCAGATCCCTCCCTGGTCTTTTAATAAATTATTCTCTCTCTCTCGCTTGCTCTCTCATTTATCCTGTGAGTTCTGCTGCAGATAATTAGTTACATTCAATTAGTTTGCACTTCACTGCAGGCCATGGTTGCATTAATGAGATGACACTTGTCTGACACAGAGAGGTAAATATTACACTACACGTCAGCTTGCATCTGGAATCTAATTGAAAGGCTGAACGTCTGACCGGATCCTACAGTTCGCACGCTGACTGAGATGTTTCTCTGGTGTCTTTCCTCGCTGTCCACCCAGCAGATCTTCCCTTTAGCTCAAGGTCTAACTCACAACACAGAACAGTGAGCCTGAAGATTGGCCTGGGTGCTTTCTAACCTGGCCGCCCTTTCGGTCATCTTTCCGCTTCCCACTCCATCCCTCTCAGCTCCCACCCTCAGCTCCGGTATGAAGCTATTACCGTTAAGTGCCTCCCGACGTGAAAGGCACCATGTGAACATTCCCTGGGCACCCGAATTTGGGGTGGGGTGGGAGCCATGGGGGTTTGGATGGAAAAGATGACAGAAAGCATTGCCAAAGAGGTGCGTTTAGATTCATACCTTGAAAGAGTGCAGGGAGGGAGTGGGAGAGACTCCAGAATGGAATCCAGAGAATTAGGGCTGAATGCTCACGGCCCATTTGTCCCACAAATAGCCATGAAATGACTAATTTTATGCGGGGAGATTGTCAGCCAGGACACCGGAACAAACTCTCCTCTTTTCGAATATGCCATGGAATCTTTTACGTTCACCTGAACAGACCAGGCAGACAGGATCTCGGTCTAACGTAAGGTCCGAAGGACGGCACATCCAACAATATTGTTAAAAGAAACAGAGGGGAGGTGAGGAGAAATTTTTTCACACAGCGAGTTGTTCGGATCTGGAATGCATTGCCTGAAAGGGTGGTGGAAGCTGATTCGATAACACCTTTTAAGAGAGAAGTAGATAATTATTTGGGGAGGACACGTTTGCAGGCCTGTGGGGAGAGCGCGGGGGAGTGGGATTGATTTGGAGAGCTCTTTTCAAAGATCCCACACAGACGATGGGCCGAATGGCCTCCTTCTGAGCTGAACTTCAAAGTCCCGACGTGGATCTTGAATCCACAACCTTCTGACTCAGAAGCGAGAGTGCCTACCTCCGAGCCAGGCTGACACTAAACTATTTTGGGGCGTTTGCGAGACACGAAAAGTGTAAGTGCACTTCACAGACAGAGATAACAGTGAATTCTCAACAGTGTCAGATCCCGATAACTTACTTAAAGCATTGTTTTAAAAAAAAACGCAGTGAAATAACGAGTCAGCTATAATTTATCTTGTTGCAATGGATTTGCTACCAACAGCTCATCATAATGATGGATGCTAACGGATAGCGCAAGTGGCAAAACAGTTTCATTAGAAAATTGGATGAGTCACAAGGAGTGACAGCTCTGGTTTCTGCTGTCTCTCTGCTGAGCAGTTTATTGGAATGCTTTAATTGAAGCAGCTTAGGGCAGAGGAGTGTGTGTAAGTGTGTGTGTGGGGGGGGGGGGGGGGGGGGGGCGGAGGGAGGGAATTTGGTTCCTTATTATTCTGGAGATGGTTCAAAGTGTTCTGAAACTAATAAACGCAGCGGGACAGGAATGCCAATGATTGGATATGACAGGGAGCAACACATAACTGTAAGCGAGCGGCAGGAGAAAGCTTAGCACTGATGAGCTGCTTCAAGGCATCCTAGTTGCTGCTTGTTCCCTGCCCTGGACTGTCAATATTACCGTCAACCCAAGGACACTAGAGGAGAATTGTTTTTAAATGATTTCCACTGCCATGCTCCCTCTCTCCGATTTCTCCCCGCCCCACGCCCACTTCACTCCTCACCTCTCCCCCTCCTCTCTTTACCAAGGACATTTATAATGAAATAATAATCCATGCATTTAATATACAGCCTTATCACGTCATTGAGGAGACTCAAATTGCTTCACGGAATATATTATAACGTGGACTGACTGGGTATATTGTGGCCAATTGCGCACAGCAGTGTCCCACAAACAGTCATGGATTGAGTGACCAAATTATTATTATTTTTTAAGGGATTATTAGCCAATAAAAGCAATCCGCCAGTTGTCTAACAACCACATTCCTACTTACGGCTAGGTAAACGTAGGCATGTGGAGTAAGGAAACTTGCCTAACGTTTCGTCCTGCCCAGGAATCAAATCCAGGTCTCCTCTTGCTTGGAAGGCGAGTGCTCTAACCAATACGCTACAGGACTCCACAAAGGCCCAAAGGTGTTGGGCTTGAACCCACAATCTTGCAGCGCAACTGACTGAGCCAGGCTGACCCCAATACTCAATACCTTCAATGCACCAATGCTCTTTACCTCAAATGCTAATATTCCTAAGTGAATGTGTGCTTCGGGCTACACTGCACAACTAACAGTGTTTGAGCTGATAATGGCCGTTATCGTGTTTCTCGCCTTTGATAAGATTGTTGCCAACATCCATTCACATCCCATCATCCCATCCAACACAGTCACCGACATCCTTCGACAATATCCTGGAAACAAATACCTAACAATTTTCAGAGAGACGAGTTACTCAGCTGTGAGTAAAACATTCTTACCACAGACCAGTTGCCCCCTATTTTATTCCCTGCCTTTTTTTTCCCCTCTTCATTTATACTATATCAAATGCAAGAACTGTTCACTATTACTATTATTATTACTTATGAGTTCGGGAGCTATGGACCAAACACTCCGTCAGGCAACAGAACAGATTAAAAATAACTAACGTGCTGGGTGATTGAGAGTAAAAAGGAAATATTGGAGCTCCATTTGCATTTTCTTCCTCGTAACGTGAGCCTCAAATCCTTGTCAATTGTGGTTGCAATTTTAGTTCACTGTGGAGCTGTGTAGAGACAGATTAATTGGTTTGTTGAAACTCGTGTTTGATTTCAGTAGAATTTTGGACTGGTGATAAATTATCGCAACTAATAATAATAATAAAAATTAAATAATAATCCTGCCATTAAAGCCACTGAAGCCGACCGACTGATGGTTGAATTTGCCTTCTCTCTCTCTCTCTCTCTCTGTCTGTGGTTTTCGCTCCTGGTTCAATTACACATTGAGTATCCAATGAAAGTTTAAACACCGTTCGTTGAAAAGCAGATGGAAGGTGAGCATCAATGAGTGGGGATATTGTTCCCATTGTGGAGGGCGCTGAATGGCTAAATGTCAGCGCAGAAATATGTCTCAGCATCAGCCAATGCTGCCTCTGTTCTCAGCTCTCGGTTTAAGGCAGGGGCAGAGTCAATGGCCTCTCTGAGCAGCCAGCCCCAGGGATCTCGAAGGATCATTAATATTCAACAGAAACACAGAGCAGAGCCAGCGAGCACGGAGCAGGCTGGCTTCACCCCAGGTTCAACTCCCTTCACGTGTCATATCATACATGTGGTAATGCAACAAAAACAACAAATTACATTTGCACAGAGGCTTTCTCATCGGGAGCACATCCCAAGGCACTGGAAAGTCAAGGATTTGGACCCGAGATGGGAGTTGGGATCAGGGGCCGTGGAGGGCGAGGGGGGTGACCAAAGGGGTGGTCAAAGCAGAAGATCTTCAGACGGGTGAGCCAAGGGAGGGGGCGAGGCGGAGGGACTGTGGGGCGGGCAAGGCAGGGGATGTGGAGCAGGCACCGGGATGTAGGAGGGGATTGGGGAGCCAGTGAAGCCAGGGTCAACACAAGGAACTCCCTTCACTTGTTTAAACAGCATAAGAACATAAGAAATGCTAGATGAAAAAAGCCCGCGGTCCATCTCGCTCGCCTTCCACCTTCCTGGCCGTCGCATGCACATATGTCCCAAACTACCTTTGTACTATATCCCATAATGTTATTTCCTAAAAGGAAACTATCTAATCTGCGTTTGAAAGAATCAACACTTCCTGCTTCAAGCGTCTCCCCAGGGAGCCTGTTCCACAGGTTCACTATTCGCTCACTGAAGTCGTGTTTGAGTAGATTTGCTCTGAATTTACCCCCATTCACTCGCAGGCCGTGTGCTCTGGTTTTACTATTCTGGATGAGTTAAAACAGCCTGTCATGATCTATATTGTCTTGCCTCTTTAGAATCTTAAAGACAGCAATCATATCGCCTCTCAATCTTCTCTTTTCCAGCGTGAACATTCCCAATTTACTTAGTCGCTCCTCATATCCAGTGCTTCCATTCCCTCAATCATTTTGGTTGCCCTCCTCTGTACCTTCTCGATTTCTCCAATTTCCCGTTATGTACTGCGGCGACCAGAATGGTACACAGTATCTAAGTATGGTCTCACCAATGAGTTATACAGTGGCAGGATTTCCCCACTATTTTCTCGTGCTATTGATCTTTTGATACATCACAACATCTGGTTTGGTTTACTCACTGCCATCGAGCATTGTTGGGAGAGCTTCAATTTATTGCCAATCAGGACCCCCAGGTCCTTTTCATTGCTCATATTTATTAGCGTCACGTGATCTTTAACATCGAGCTGACCAGGCAGACAGGTCAGTTTAACATCTCATCCCAAGGATGGCACCTCCCACAAGGTAGAGATCAGCCCCTTCTCAGCACCAGACTGGGATGATCAAAGGCGTTTCACCGTTTCGCCCTCAAAACAGATCGTCAATTCACTCTACAGTATATTCTGTGAAGCGCTTTGAGACGTCTCGAAGACATGATGGGGCGCTACATCAAATGCAAGGATTATTATTATTATTATAATTATTATTATTATTATTATTTCAGGCTCCATGTGAAATGTACTTCTCTCTGACTGTCTCAGGAGCGGCTCATTGTCTGGTTCATGAGGCAATGGTGCCACCTGGTGGGTCATTCACCACAACCCAAACATCCATCGCCTGACGTGTCCCTTTCACTGAATTTAAAAGCAAAATACATTTTAACTCTTACTTTGACTCCGTCAAATTTTCTCCCTCGCCCTCCTGATCAAAGGGGACATAGATATCACGGGAGATATATAATAGGGAGATGTGTAATAATAATATAATCCTTGCATTTAATATAGTTCCCAGCCACGCCATTGAGACGTCTCAAAAGCGGTTCATAGAGTATACTGTAAAGTGAATTAACTGTCTATTTTGTGGGCACACGAAGAATCGTGGATTCAGTGACCAAATATTTTTTTTGTTGGAGGTGCTTTTATTCCTTAAGGCAATCCGCTAAACAACTCACAACAGGATTCCTTCTTACTGCAAGGCGAACAGGCGTGTGGAGCAAGGAAACTTGCCAAAGATTTCGCCCTGCCCGGTCCTCTTGCTTGTGAGGCTGTCGCACTAACCACTACACGAAGGGAATTCACAAGATTTTAAGAGAAAGAAGAGCCGAGGGAGAACCATCAAACAGGATAATCTGGAAACACATCAAGCAAAGCCTCAGCCAGGAAGAATGAACTGGAGGGAAGTGCTTGGGATGAATGGGATGAGTTGATTGATTGGGAGGAACGGTCCATTTCTCTGTGCCCTGAGCGGAATATTTATCACCATCTACCTGGACGTCAGCGATTGATTATTCCAGTTACAGGATTAATCACTGAGGCTGAGCCATCTAATGATTTAGGTTCTCAAACACTGGATTCATTATTTGCACGGAATAAAACATGTATTTATTGCATTCACTCAGGATTGAATACCTATGGATGTAATTCTGAATCATGGTTTAGGTTGGGTCACCCAGTCAGGTAAAGCTTTGCACACTGTGGCTGTTACACTTCACCAGCCATTATAATAATAATTCTTACATTTAATATAGTGCTTTATCATGTAGCAGAGATGTCTCAAAGCACTTCACAAAATATTGTAAAGTGAATTGACTATTTTTATGAAGGAAACACAGCAGCCATTTGTGAACAGCAATGTTCCACAAACAATCGTGGATTGAGTGATCAAATTATTATTTTTTCTTTTTAATTTTATATTTTTTGAACGATTAATTATCCCTGGAAAGGGATCTGCCAATTGACCAACAACCAGATTTCTTCTTACTGCAAGGGAAGCTGAGGCATATGGAGCAAGGAAACTGCCTAAGGTTTCACCGCACCCCGGGAAGACACAAAATACAATTATTATTATCATCATTAAGTTATTACTGTTTAAATGACTCTTTTAAGGTAATTTCTTAATGATTTTCAGTGATGCGTCAGCCAGATATATAACATTGCTACATTACATATTACTTTTCTTAACACATTTGAATTTCCTAAAATAGTTACTGTACTTTTTGCAGGAGGTTGATATCTTGTTCACCAGGTATTTTGTCGAGCCGTTTTTTTGAATAGTCTTATTAACAGTCCCAGTTGCACCGATGATTATAGGAACGATGTTTGTTTCATATGGGATTCTATTATTTATTATTAATAACATGTTTTTCATTCGCCTATTACTCTGTTTGGCCAATTATGAGAGTACTCTTTGCAACTCACTCGCTTGTGGAGAGATCAACTGCAGGAAGAATACTTTTCCTCAATACCTTGCTTTCTTTACACATGAAAACACAATTGTTTTTATGAAAAAGAAAACGGGTGTGATAGCTGTACGACCGGCCCAGCGCTCCTGCACAGTTGCCTAAGTGAATCAACACTCTTCTCGGTAACTCACCACGTGAAGCACTTTGAAATACAGGAGCTCATTGTGATAAGGTACTGTGTCACTTCAGTTGCAATACAATTATCCTAACAGGGACAGGAGTGGCTGCTCAAACACAATAGCTCCCTGCGTTAGCCACATTGGCATCAGGTGCTGATCAGTCAGTTTTCCCTCCTCCTCCCTCAGAGTTACCGCTCCACCGGATAGCATGTAGTAGGCAGGTGTTCCTCCTCGGAGCAATGACTGTCTTTCCCCACCTCCTGCACCGGGTCAGTGCTTTCATCGCAAGTTATCAGGCAGGATTCCTGGACGCCGTTCTCCTGTTCCCGATCCTCTGGCTGAGGTTTTGTCAGACACTAAGATCACACAAAGGCACAACCCTCAGCTGCCAGTCAGATCAGTGGTGACCAACCTTTATAAACTATAACCCTTGCATTTGTGGAGTCCTGTAGCTCAGTGGTTAGAGCACTCGCTTTGCAAGTGAGAGACCTGAGTTCAATTCCAGGCAGAGGGCGAAACCTTGGGCAAGTTTCCTTACTCCACACAGAGCCTAATAATAATCCCTCCAAAACAAAACAATAATAAATTGGTCATTTTCAA
This sequence comes from Callorhinchus milii, assembly GCF_018977255.1. Classification (NCBI taxonomy): domain Eukaryota; kingdom Metazoa; phylum Chordata; class Chondrichthyes; order Chimaeriformes; family Callorhinchidae; genus Callorhinchus; species Callorhinchus milii. The sequence goes on along the minus strand of NW_024704759.1, from coordinate 6,435,266 downwards.
TCTACGACTGTTTGTGGGACATTGCTGTGCGCAATTGGCTGCCGCGTTTGCCCACAAATATACAGTCAATTCACTTCACAGTATATTCTGTGAAGTGCTTTGGGACGTCCTCTCGATGTGAAAAGCACTATATCAAATGCAAGGATTATTATTACTATTATTTGATATAGTGCCTTATCAGGACGTAGAGACGTCTCAAAGCGCTTCACACAATATATTGCAAAGTGGAGTGACTGTGTACTTTGTGGGCAAAAAGCAGCAGCCAATTGCGCACAACATTTTTTTTTGGGGGTGGGTTTGTGGGGAGGGATTATTACCCGGGAATGCGATCCGCCAATCGACAAACAACCAGATTCCTAATTACTGTCAGGTAACCAAAGGCGTGTGGAGAAAGGAAACTCTCCTAAGGTTTCGCCTCACTCATCGCTTGCGAGGCGAGTGCTAACCACTATACTATAGGACTCCACAGTCTTTACGGCCAACAGGCTAAATTTTCTTGATGAAATATATTCTCGATTTAAGCCCTAAATCAATCAAGAAAAAAACTGAAAAGGCACTAGCTACCGATCATACATGGATTTACCTTGACTCATGCGAATGTTTCGGGGAGGGGGTGGGGGGTGGGGAAGGTTGTGGGGGGGGGTGAAGGGAGTGCGCTTCTTGACAGTCCAGCGGGTTGGCCATCACTGAGTTTGATCAATCCTAATTCACATTGGGTTTTACAGTAATCAATGCCTGTGTTACTGCTGCATGTCTCCTGATGTTGCTCCAGGTGCCTCGCATCGCTGGGTCAGTAACTCTGCTCAGTCAGTCACTCAGTGGCTGTTACTGACTGTACGCTCGGCACAGAACAGGGTTCATACCCACAATTCTGCAGCCTGGATCACATCCACTCGCATGTTAACGAGAGCTACGAGATCAGACAAACATCACGCGCCCGAGCCTAAGCCCCGACTGCAGTGAGCAGTGCATTACTGAACAGAACGAGGGGGCAGGTTACTGACCTGGCTCCAAATGGCTTGCACCCCTTTACCCAGGTAACCTGTATGGAGAAGCACACCGCAGTTATGGCAACGTGTTAACATGTCTCGGTAGCTCACAGTAGATCACAGACTCCTGGCTACACCCTTGGCTGACACCAGAGAGCACACGGAGAGGTGCAATATAATTATAGTCCTTGAGTTTGATATAGCGCCTCATCAAGTCCTTGAGACGTCTCAAAGACCGTGTACTTGTGGGCAGAACACAGAAGCCAATTGTGCACAGCAGTGTCCGGCAAACAGTCGTGGATTGAGTGACCAAATTATTATTATTATTATTATTTTTTAAAATTGTGATGAATATACGTGGAATATCTGCGCCTCCAGTGAGCGCACTACCAGGTCCGTGACTCAAGGAGCGTCTCACACACTGTCCGTTACTGGCTGTTCCAGGCGGCAGTTCATTGCTGATGCCCGTGGGGTTGCTCTCGCTCTCGCACTCACCGAGCTGGCTCAGGATAAGCAGGACAAGCAGAGACACCGCAACCACGGCCAGGACACCCACGGCAGCTCGATACTCTGCTCCGCCCTGCGATGGGTCACCTGAAAACAAACAAAAGACATCGCTCACACTAACGATTCCTCACGTCATTCTAACTTGGTCAGACAGATAGCGAGCCCATCCCTCATATCGCCCAGGGACCCCATTCCCGTCCCGAGACAACACCCTCCCCACCCCCCTCCGCCCCGCACTGCCCGACCCTCAAGAACCTTCCCAACCATCCCCGTCACCCCCAAGAAAATAAATAATAATGATCCTTGATTTTGATGTAGCGCCTTATCACGTCGTCAAGACGTCTCAAAGCGCTTCACAGATATACTGAGAAGTAAACTGACTGTGTATTTGTAGGCAAAACGTACCCTTCTACACGTGTGTGTGTGTGAGGATGATTATTTGTGCACATGCATACATGCTGTAGATATGTATGTCGAGGAGGGGGAGTTCAGGACAGGATTGAAGCCGGGAGTGGAAACAAGAGAGGAATTTGAAACAAACACGAGACTCACGGCATTTCGCATCTGCGACAGAGCTGCCAGGTATGTTCTCCACCAGCCCCATGGCTGAGCAGCTGGAAGCAAAACATTATTCAGTCTTAATCTCACTGTTTAATATATATCCCAGTGTAAAGAGGACAGGCAGAGATCAGAGAAACATAAGCTTAACACGTTTATCAATAATAACAATACTTGCATTTGATATAGTGCCTTATCACGTCATTTGAGATGTCTCAAAACGCTTAACAGGATACACCGTAACCTTGTGTATTTTGTGGGCTAAACGTAGCAGTCAATTGCACACAGTGCTGTCCCACAAACAGCTATGCAGTGAGTGACCAGTTTTATTCGGTGGATTGTTGGCCAGGAAACTGGGAGAGAGAAACTTTCTTCTCTTTTCGAATAGCGCTGCGGGATCTTGTAACGTCTGCCTGTTCCTCGGTTGAACATCTCATCCAAAGCACGGAACCTCCAACAGCAGCCCCCACCCACCCCCCGCCCCAGCACTGCATCGCTTGAGGTCCAGCTTAGAGATTGTGATTCCAAATCCCGACGTGGGGCTTGAATCCACAACCTTTTGACTCGGAGGCAAGCGTGCCACCACTACGCCAGGCTGACACGCAGGTTTGGAAGGAAAGTATCCTTAATGACTGAGGTACCACCTCTGGCTCTCACTCCCCTGTCCTCATTTCTTGCTTTTGCTGCAACGGAGATGCTCTGAGCCGTTGAACGCTGCTAATCGTGCCATGGCTTTAATCGACGCTGGTGTTCAAAACTGAGACGGTCTTGCTGGTCAGCAGTACCAAGGTCAGTACCAAGGTAGCAGTAAAGTACTACATTTGTCCTAATAGCAGAGACACACACACACACACACTTACAGACCACCCCAGACACAAGAATTTCTCTCTCTTCTTGTGAGAAGTTTATACTTTTGGTTTAAGTTTGTACTTTCCCTTTCTCTCTCCCTCCCCCCCCCTCCCCTACAATAATGACGACGACGATAATAGCAATAGCTAACTCTAAGCCTTGCATTTGGCACAGTGCCTTACCACGTCACCGAAATGTCTCAAATGCACTTCGAGAGCATCTGAGGGTTCGCCACAGAGCTGTTCCGCCCTCAAGTAATTTGGTTGCGAACCACAGCCAAGAACGAAACTGAGCGATTTGAACCCAGAGCGAGCGCACAGGCAGCTGGCGTTTACAGGAAAGTTCAGGCCTCTCGAGCTCAGTCTGCGAACTTACTTCAGCCACTGTTTACAGGGTTCTGTGGACGAGGTCACATTGGAGTAATGACCAGCCGGACACTTCTCGCAGACGGAGTCAAGGTTCCTTCGATCCGCTGATTAAAAAACAAACCCGCATTACCCCCGGAAGGAACACGGAAATCACAAACAGCCTAACTCTTCTTCTCTGCTGGGGACGGGCAAACCTCGTCACAGTACAGACTGTTGCACTTTTAGTCCATTGAAGGGGATCCACTGTGTATTGTTGGCCCAGTCATCGGGAGAGAGAAACTATAGCGCCGCGGGATCTTTAACGTCCTCCTGTACAGGCGGGACCGCACTTTAACGTCTCATCCGAAGGACGGCACCTCTGACAATGCAACAAACCCCCCCCACCCCAATGCTGATTTGGAGTATCAGCTTAAGAGTCTGTGAGTTCAAATGCCGACGCGGGGGCCTGAAACCACAACCTTCTGACTCAGAGGTGAGGGAGCTACCACTGAGCCAGGCTGATGAGCAGGACCAAGGCAGAAGAACACACTTACCCAGGGTTGTGACTCCTGAACCCGGGAGGCAGGAAGTATCAGTTATGCAGATCTCACAATCCTTGTTGGCGCAGTGCTTCCCTTTCACACACAGACACTTCACGTTCTGAAATAAGTTGCCATCTTCGATTCTCTCAAAGTCTCCTGAAATGATAAGGACAGTGGTTAACAGTGTACGGTGGGATTAAGGCCAGAGACTGAGCTCCTCTACAGGGTGAGGAGTTAAAATATTAACTGCTGCAGAAATGCAGAAAAACATTGTGGCCTTGACTTTGTTTCACAGAAATGGGCTTCTGATAAGGAGAAGATGTTATTTTGACTAGACATCTTCCTGTCTGAACACTGCTGGTAAACATGCCTTACAGCATTTGACCTATGAACTTTATAATATAATAATCCTTACATTGATATAGCGCCTTATCATGTCTTTGAGATGACTCAAAGCACTTCACAGAATATACTGTAACGTGAATTGACTGTATATTTTGTGGACGGGTAGTGCATAGAACCTTTCAACCAAATTATTGGGCTTCAAAAATAACCAATAATCAATCAGGTGTAAGGTAGAGAGTTCAGTCAAGATCAATGAGACGCAGATTGGATGACTCCTCCTCCATCCGCTGTGATCCCAGGGTAGGTAATACTGATCTATACCTATGTTCTCTGATAACCTGCTTGCTCCCATTATCGGGTACTGAGGTAATGGGTCTTTGCTCTTTGTAAAATCGTTGACTGTGGAACTACAATAAAGGAAACAATTGTTTAACATCCAAATTGTGTGCATTATTTAATCATTAAGTCAAATTTCCTTACAAGAGTGATATTAACTATACACAGAACAATGGATCTCGGGAGTGAGTTATGGGCTGGAGTTTAATCAAGGGGTTTGGGGAAGGGGGTGGGGAATCACAGAGGTGACATGTTAACAGCTCAACGTCTAATAGGAAATAAACAGCTTGATGCTGTAATGGAAGTTTCCTGTGTTAGAGATCAAATGAGTTGAAACGCTTTCCTCATCCAAACCTCTGTGGTGCTGCTGTGACCCTATATGTATAGAGATACTTCCTGGTGTCTGAAACCAAAGTGCCCACCTTCAGGGCAAGAAGAGTGAGCTCGGCAGTGACCCTCTCTCGTCCACGCGTCCTGGTAAAACCCATGCAAACAAGGATGACAACTGGAATACTTTGCTTCTTTACAATCAGCTGCCATATACGACCCTGCACAAAGAAACACCCAGAGTTAATTCATAATATAGTCACACCTTATAATAATCCTTGCATTTGATATAATGCTTTATCACGTCTTCGAAACACCTGAAAGCACTTCACAGGTACACTTGTAAAGTGAATTGATTGCATATTTTGTGGGCGAAATGTGGCTGCCAATTACGCACAGTACTGTCCCACAAACAGTCGCAGATTGAGTGATCAAATTATTAATATTATCATTTATTTATTTAGAAAGGATTGTTAAATGATCCGCCAATCGACTAACGACCTAGGTGAACTGCTAGGTGAACAGTGATGTGTGGAGATTGTATCCTCGTCCTCTCGCTTGCAAGGCGAGTGCCCGAACCACTACGCCACAGTGACTCCACAACATTACTTCATACTGCACTCACACCTTATGGCAGAACGTTAGAAGACTCAAGACGTTTTGGATGCGATGAGTTGGGACTAAGAACATCAGCTCTTTCCTCACTTACCGGGCCCACATTTGAAGCAGCACTTCCCGTTGCTGTAGTACTCGGTCTCATTGTTGCAGTCAGAGGAGGAGACACAGTGGTAAAGCTGTCAATGGCAACGGACACAGATTTAGTAGCAGAACAATGCTTGCCACTGGCACTCTCCAACGTGGGCTCTTTTTAATGAGTGCCAGGGGGCTTCTGTCCTTTGTCTTCACCAAGAGCCTGTTTCTAAAGGAAGCCGTCAAGGTTAACTCCAATTGTGAAGGCGATCAAAGCGAGAAACATCAAATCTTCATCTCAGCTTCTCTCACGGTTCTGGTCACCGCAACCAGACCCTAGAGACAGTGTAGAAGCTGCACTGTTATAACATGCCTTATATGTAGCACAGTTGTGTTTATGCTGGAAGTGCAGTACAGGTCTGAAGAGCCCAAGCTTATCTAATCGTTGTTCATAACAAGAACAACAAAAAATACAGGTAGTGTTACAGCAATGAGTTCTTGCTTTCAAAGCCCTCCCTGGCCTTGCTCCTCCCTACCCCTGTGACCTGCTATCTCCATACTGACCTGTTCGCTCCCTCTGCTCAGCAAGCTGTGACTTACTCCCCCGGCCAACCATCAATGCTTGGGCCTTCAGCCTTTCTGCCTCCGCTCTTAGGAACTCCATCCCACATTAATTGGGATTGAAAAAGTAAACCCCGAACAAGCGCGACTTCCAATGGTGCAACCTCATATTTATGGTGCAAATTGATTCTGCTTTGAGGCCTTTGTGTTTTACTGCCTTAAGATTCCAATCGTCTCAGAGGGGACCTTGTAGAGGAGTATAACATTTTAATATTGATAATAATTATTATTAGTAGTTGTAGTATAACATCTTAATTGGGATTGAAAAAGTAAACCTCGAACAATACTTTAGGATGCCCCAAGCCAGTGGAACAAGGTTAAGAGTTGCAAAGGCCAATTTCAGGACAGGCACCAGGAATTTTTTCTCTAACCAGAGGAGAATTAATCACTGGAAGAGGTTGCCAAGAAGGATGTTGAAGCTGGAACACTGGACTGGACTCATTTAGAAAGCAGGTTTATGCCACGATGAGGGGGACAGCAAGGTGGGTGATCTGGAGCGATGAGATGGGATGGGCTGAAGGGACTCGTTCACCCAAATCGATCTTGTGATTGTGTGCATTGAGACACACCTTTAGGTTAGGCCTGGGTGAGAAATGGAAGAGAGAGGTGGCTGAGGGATCAGAGTAAGTCAGGTGAGGGAAAGGATTTGAATACAACAACAAATTACATGTGCATAACTCTACATGCTGCGCCCACACACAGTCTCTCCACACGAATACCACACACTTTGCTGCACACCTAGCACAGAGCTGGGCGTTGCCGGCTGTGACTGACTCAATTGTATCCTGCAGTTGCCTGGGGGACGGCAGGTATTCCACAGAAGTTGTGGTTACAGGGAAATGAATGGAGGCTCTTTTCTGATCTGATGTGTCGTAGCACGTCGGCAGCCAAGAGGAGGACGTCCCAAGGTGCTGAACATCCAAGTTTCAGTTTCCACCAATCGACTAAAAAACAGGTTCTGGAGATGTGCCAGAGAGGGTATAACACCCAGCATTGCTATACTTGACTGCCGACGTGCTACGACACATCAGATCAGAAAAGAGCCTCCATTCATTTCCCTGTAACCACAACTTCTGTGGAATACCTGCCGTCCCCCAGGCAACTACAGGATACAGGTGAGTCCGTCACAGCCGGCAACGCCCAGCTCTGTGCTAGGTGTGCAGCAAAGTGTGTGGTATTCGTGTGGAGAGACTGTGTGTGGGTGCAGCATGTAGAGTCCCTTAGGATCGTGTTTAGAGCACTTGCCTCGCAAGCAAGAGCACCCAGGTTCAACTCCTGGGCACGGTGAAACCTTGAGCAAGTTTCCTTACTCCACACGCCTCTATTTACCTAGCAGTAAGTAGGAACCCGGTTGTTAGTTGATTGGCGGATTGCTTTCCAGGGGTAATAATCCTGGTCAACAAACCCCCATCCCCGAAAAATAAAATTGGTCACTAACTCTACGACTGTTTGTGAGACACTGCTGTGCTCAATTGGTTGCCGCGTTTTGCCCACAAAATACACAGTCAATCTATTTTACAATATATCCTGTGAAGCGCTTCAAGGCCTCTCAACAACATGATAAGGCGCTATATCAAATGCAAGGACGATTATTATTATTATTATTATTATTATTATTATGTTTAGCACATGCTGATTGCGTTTAATGTGTGCGTGGTTAAGAATATCTAAACCAAACTGAGAATTCCATACATCCCCACCTTCATTAGAGAGCTTGTCTGCAGGGTGTGTGTTTAGTATGTGTTGTTGCATGTGTTCTGGGTCTCAGCACACACGGGTTTAGTGTGTGTGGGGATGGAGGGGTTTGCACTCACACACACACAAAAACACATGGGGATAAAGTACAGAAACAAGTTAGGAACAGGAAGGACCATTAGACTTTGATTTGTAACCCACCTTCTCACTCTCCCCTCAATCATTCATTTCCTTCCTCCCTTTCCGCTCACAACCTCAATTTAAACCTGTGTTTCCTGGTAACTGAACCCTTTGATAGTGTGAGCACTCTATCAGATAAGGCGTTCTCAATCACTTTATAATCTTAACAGCTTCAGACAGAGTTGTTAACAGTTACCTCTCTTTTCCAAAAAGAATAAGCTCCAATTTTCTTACTCTTTCCCCAACGCTTAACCCATAATTTAACTCAACCAAGGGCCTGCTCCTGAACAGGCTTAGATGGGCTGATAACACAGTGTGGGTTGTACGGTTTTTAAGATGTCTGCGATAAGCTGGTGCGTGGATGCGCTGCTAACATAGATAAGATGCCTTTGTTTATATAACAATTTCATTGGAGCAAATGCCTTGAGACGACAACAACGACAAGACCTTCAGTTTACATGAAAGACGCTATAAAAATTAAATACAATTTAATGTCTTTCACATCTTGAGGACATCTCAAAACAGCTTTCAAACAGAGAGTGAATTGAAAGATTTTTTNCCCTCCCAACAATTTCATCCGATCTGGAATATTATATAAGAATCCTTATAATAATAATCCTTGCATTTGATTTAGTGCATTATCAGGTCATTGAGACGTCTCAAAGCGACTTTTTGGATATTATTTATTTATAATTTATTTAATATATTATTTATTGGAGGGATTATTAGCCCCCACAAAGCAATCCGCCAATCGACTAAACAACCAGGTTTCTACTTCTTGTTAAGTTTAAAAGAGGCGTGTAGAGTAAGGAAACTTGCCTAAGGTTTCACCCCACCCGGGAATCGAACCCGGGTCCTTTCGCTTGTGAGGCGAGCGCTCTAACCACCACGCAACAGGACTCCACAAACAAAATATTGTAAGCGAGGATGGTCTCTTACAGGCTGAGAATAAAGTGGAAGTTTAGGCCTCCAGTTATTGAGATAAGCAAATTCATTTCCCACACTTCAAACATCTCACCAGAAAAACCACATCAAAATCACAACCAGTTCTATCCCTGCCTGAAACAGTAACTAAGCTTTGTCACTGAAATTGCCCACATGAACTTACCCACCCACTCGACTATCTCTTTCACACATCTTTTTCCCTTTTAGTCTCTTTTCTATCGCTTTCTTTTGATAGAAACGGGTTAGAAAGAGTTGGGTTAGGATTACTATCTTTACAGCACAGGACTTCTGTCCTTCGACACCACAGAAAAAGGCCATTCAGCCCATCAATTAGTACCACTCACCAAGATGCCCAAGACTACAACAACAAGATTACATTTGTATAGTGCCTTTCACGTTAGGACGTCCCAAGGCGCTGGACATAGTACAGCATTTCAGACCCGAGCTGGGGTCGGGGGGGGGGTGAGAAGGGAGGGGAGGGGAAGAAGGGTGACTAATGGCATGGTCGAAGAGGAGGGTTTTGAGGCGGGACTTTAAGGAGGGGATGAGGAGGAGTGACTGGGGGATGGAGTTCCAGAGGTTGGGGGCAGAGTGGCTGAAGGCTCTCCTGCCAATAATGGGGTGGGGGGGGGGGGTGGGTCGAGGGACGTGTGGAGCAGGCCAGAGCCGGCTGAGCGGAGGGAGCGGGCGGGTTGGTAGGAGGTTAGGAGGTCACAGAGGTAGGTGGAGCGAGGCCATTGTGGGCTTTGTGGGTGAGGACCAGGATTTTTGAACTGGATCCTCTAAAGGATAGTGAACCAATGGAGTCGGGCGAGAATGGGGGAGATGGGGTCACGGAGCTTGATGCAGGAGAGGTCATAGGCTCCAGAGTTCTGGATTATCTGCAGTCTGTGGAGGGAGGAGTTGGGAAGCCCAACAAGCAGGGTATTTGCATAGTCAAGCCTGGAGTTGACAAAGGCATGAACAAGAGTTTCAGTGGCCTGAGGGGTGAGGTGGTGGTGGAGTCGGGTGATGTTACGGAGACGCTCCCCCAAGCAAGACTTTTCCGATGAGGCATAAATCATGTCTCTATGTTAATCGGTTATTGCGTTCTTGGCGGACAGACAGAGACAGACAGACATTTCATCTTTATTAGTATAGATACACAATCAGTACACTCAGGAGCGATTAGCTGTGAAGCACTTTAAGCATTTCAAGATTGTGGGCACTATAACAAATGTAAGGATTATAGTACAATCATACTCTCAAGATCAATAGATTATCCAGTCCGGAACTGGGCATGCTGCAAAAATAACCTTCCGCAGCCAAGCACAAGTATCTCACGTGAATTCCTGGAACACAATCTTGATTTCCTGGTGTCAAGACAGCACCAGGAAGACATCTGTGTGTAATTAATACATCTGGCAACAGTCACAACAATGGAGGATATTGACCAGATTAGTTTCAAAGCTGCCCTGCGTACAGACAGAGCCGTATAGACTACCTAACCGTGTGCTATTGTTAGCAGGTTCTTAACGTGAAGGGGACCGGCACCGGCAGTCAAACAATACGGCGTTCCACATCTGGCATTAGTAACAATAATAACTGCATTTGATTTAGCGCCTTTCACATTAACCTCATAATCGCCATTGCTTCAAGACGTCCTCCCGACGCGAAAGGCGTCGTATAAGTAAGTGCACCTCTAGAAGATTCTGCATTAAATGCATGAGACTTGGGGGGGGGGGGGGGGGGGAGAATGCATTTGATAGCGAGAGTGGGTGAGCGAGTGGGCAAGGGGCTTGGGGGGGGGGGTACAGGCGAAAGGGAGGGGAGGAGGGGGGCAAGCTTCAGTGATGTCTCACAATTGAAAGTGAAAGGAAATGGCTTCAGCACTGTCACAAGGCCAGCGTTTGGTTTGGGCGAGGGGGTGGGGGGTCACATCCTACCAAGCTTCAATTGCCATTTTTATGGGGGGTGGGGGGTAATAATCACAGCAGATACAAATAATAGCAGCAATCCAGCAGACACAAGCCCTCCCTCAACAACAGCCATAATAACAATAATAATAAAAAAACACCCAAACAACACACAATCTGATGTCAGGCTGTTGTTTGGAGGCAATAAAAAGGAAGTTTCTCACTCTTTTAAAGAAAATAAAAAATGCAGCCAAATCTCTCTCTCTCTCTATCTCTATCCATCAATCCCCAAATGCTATCTCCCTGTCTGTCTGTGTGTGTCTGTCTGTGTCTGTGTGTGTGTGTCTGTGTCTGTGTGAGCTATGCATTTGCTGGGTACATTTACTTACCCTGATTAGACACAGTATGTGCACTATCCACACCCAAACCATGGTCCCTGCTGGTCCATACAAGGCAACAAGCTCCTTCCTCATCGAAACGCTCGATTACATCCAGGCTTCCGCCTTCTCCTGTTTGCATTTACCTGTTTCCTTTTTTTTCCCCCCCCGCTCTCTCTCTCTTTCTTCCCCTTTTTCCCCAAATCGATGATCTAATCAATAACGGTCCCCCTCTATCTCTCTCGCTCTCACTCCAAACCCCCTCCGCCCCTCCGTCTGGAGCCAAGGAAGAGACCACACACACACACACCACACACACCCCAAGGGCTGGTGTTTTTGCACATCGCCCACTCTCACATCACGCACTTTCGTTTCGTTTTCCACCACTATTTTAACCCTTAGCTTGCTCAAACAGCTCAACTTTTAAAAACTAAAACGAATAATAATGATAATCCTGGCATTTTGAAACGGTGCTTTTTTGCGGCTTCTCTGCGTCTCAAAGGGCCTCGCGGAACAGGCTGCAAAGCGAATCGACCGTATGTTTGTGGGCGAAACGCGGCAGCCGATTTGCGCACAGCAGCGTCCCCGCAAACAGCCGTGGATTGAAGTGACCGATTTACTGTTGCTTTTGTTGTTTTGGAGGGATTATTCAGTGTAATCCCACCCCCAGTGACTTCTCACTCTCTTTCTTTTTTTTTAATCCTGTTGTACCCCCTCCCACCCCCTTTTGGCTTAAAATCACACACGTCTCACGACTGAGGTGGTGGTGGGGGAGTGGGGGAGAAATGGTATTTAATTGGGAATCCTCCAAATTAGTCCTTGAAATGTTCCAGCTTCCGACCTGATGATTTTTATTTTGTTTTTGGTCAGCCTGACACATATACTGTACATGCAAATAAATACTTCTGAGCTTTGAAACCTCCCCCCAAAACGGATTGTTCTAATGCTTCTGATCCACACCTGGAAATTCCCGTGTATTGGAGTGCAAAGCGCGCTCTTTCCCCCACCACCCCCCCAGAGGCACGAAACTTGATCGCCAAATTCCCAAGAATGTGACAAGGAGAAGCTGCGTTTTATACATAGCGCCTGGGATCTGAAGACAGGGAAGAATCGGGCTAGGCAAAGGGATTGGAGGCAGAGAGTTCCAGGGACCAGTGGCTGAACATAGTGGCGGCAGGTGATGGAGTGGGGAGTAAGCAGATTGGAGAAGGCACGAGGGATTCGTACGCATATTGGGTACCAGCTGGCAAGAACCGTGGCTTGGGGGGTAACTGCTGGAGTGAAACCAGCTAAAACTGTATCGTTCACCATTGATATCGCTGTCTGGCAAATGTCCCGTCAGGTCTCCCAACACTTCTTGAAAGTTCTTTACAGAAGGAAGTTGTTGCCTCACCTGATTTCCCCTCTGTTCCCCCTCCCTGGGGTGGTGTCCCGCAGGCATGAGAAAGAAGTTGGTGTGACAACGGCTCTTTGGCCCATTTAATCCCATCCATCTGGAATACCAAGCTTTCCATTACACTATCAAGCTGTTTCTTTAACAAATCCCATTGTTCTGGCCTCAATCACCTCTTTCAGCTGTTGATTTACCTCTATATTTTTTGGGGGGGTCAGTCGGACGTTTGACACACGGGGTACTTAAGAGTAAACCAAAAAACTGAGAGTTACACATATGTACAGTTCCCATGCATAGAAATTTCCCTGTGATTGGAAATGAAATGCACTCTCTCTCCCTGCAGGGATACATCCTGCTCACCTAATTCTTGGCCAGAGAGAATGTGGACTCTTATCGGTTAAAATCGCTACCTGGCAAGCTTCCCACAGCTCGTCCAGCTAGAACCACCTTATGTGCGAGGCATTTGGCTTGCTTAACAGGAGCTGTATCGGATGAATCTCTGTCTATGAGTCAAGCTGGATGGTCTGTCATCAACAGAGAATAGGAATACTCCAACCCGCCTGGCTCAGGAACCAGACTACTGAGACCACCACAGAGGGTTGACTTGATTACAACAATCTGTGGCCACACATGTCATCTTGGAGCCAGCTCAGTCCGAAGGAGACCCTGCTTACTTCTCTGGGGGAAAGGGAGGAAGGTGTACAACGAAGCATTTCCTGGTGTCCATCCAAATGTCTATTCCAATTCATATTTACTTACAGCTAAAATTTTCAGTATGTACTCCCGAGTGACAGGATAACAAACAGAGGCCCCGTTTTACATTTAGATTGTATATCGCAACATCCCTGAGACAGAATCAGCACCAGACTATTCATAACAGTGACACTGGCTAAGGTACTACATTACTCCACAAGTAAAAACAGTCTCCTTACTAGAGACTAGACGAACAGCACTTCACCATCGAGTGAGGAGGAGGAGCCTGTAGATTGCTCTAATTCTACAATTTCTTTACAATGAGCTACACTCTGTGAAATCGCACCAGTTGATGAGGGAATGGGCGAAACCCAAAGCTGAGAAATTCTACGAGATCTTAGCCTTAAGAGTGTTCTCTTAAAATTTAAGAATTGTGCGAAATTTTGGAAAATTCTTAATTCCGTCTTAGTTTGGAAGGAGGTTTTCTTATAAAAAGGTGAGCGGTAAACCGAGGTTTCCAAATAAAGACCGAATTTTGCAACATTCCGTACAATCTTAAATGTTTTAGCCTTTGGCAATAGTGCAAATGGAGCAATGGAGAAGTGCAAGATCACAAAATTGGTTCAGATGAATAAAGACCCATCTGATATCATCCTTTCAGAATACCCACTCTATCGTTCCCCGCCATCGCAGAATCAAGCTGCTTGGAAATGAGTCCCAATATCCTGGCCTCAACCAGTCTTCCTGAACTAACCTGTTCCAGATATTAATCACCATCTTGGTAAATAAATATTTTCTGGTGTGTGTCTTGACATCTGAACATGTGTCCTGAAATAGTTGGCCCGTCCAGAAGTATTGTTCTGGGTGTCCTTTCTCAATTCCATTGAAAATGGTGTATACCTCTGAGATGCCTCCTTTCAACCTTGATCCGAGTCCAGTGACTGATCTCAACCTCCCTTGCCGGTAACCTGCTCTGGTTGTTAATTTCCCTCTGGGTGAAGAAATGAATCCCCGACACACAGCAGATGTCAGGAATTGAAACCCATCCTTGTAGCCAGAGTTCAGCATTACACACAGTAACTATAACACTTAATATTCAGAGGCTTCTCGATCAAATTCAATTGAAGACTTCAATTAATATTCTGAAATTAACATTTGAAAGAACGCCCCTTGGCTCCCTTCTACCAACTGACCGTGAATGGTGTTTATTGTGGTCTCAATACCACAATCTTACAACCAACCCTCGTTCAGAGCATGGCAGGGCAGGATTGAAAACCTCTCTGGTTCTTGCGGTAAGTTTTGGAGGTAAATTCCTCTGTGCACCAGTCCAGGTGCGTCAATTCTATTTTCGCTTAACGAAAGAGTGTTGAAAGGCTCTGTAGTGAAAACATTTCTCCTCAGATGTCTCAGTACAGATCTAACCTGAGAGCTTACTGGTCTGTGCAGCATGATTTTTTTTTAACAAATGTGATTTTTTTCCAATGTTGTCAGAATTGCAGTGTATCCCTGTGACACATCTCAAGTCATTTCATCCGCAGATTTAGGATGGGTGGATCCCGGTTTGAACAGCAATGGATCCACTCAGCTCTTCAAATGATTCAGGCTGAGAGAATAGAGGTTAGGCTGATGTGTGGTGAATCGAGGCAATGGTGATAGTTGACTGGCTTGTCCATGAGACTTGAAAACACTGACAATGTCCTCAGTCCTCTGAGCCATGGTCCGAATGGATTGTAGGGTGGCCCAAACAGCATTGTTGTGATTCTTACCAGTGTTTAGTGGAACCATTTGCCCTGTGTTATGAAAAGTCAACTTTACCCAAACCCAACTTTGAATAAAAGTTTGACATCACGAATCTTCAGCACCTTTAAATAGAAATCCAGTCAATTCAACAGATTTAGGTCAACCAATGACAACTTCAACCCATCCTTGTAGCTGAGAACGTGGATCTGGTTTTGGATGTGGCCTTTGCCCTTGGGAACGTCGATTTCACAAGACACAAATCGATAGAAGAGAAATGCTCATTACCCCCACAGAGGGCCGGGCAAGAATAATTAAACGGATCAACCTTCTTGTCCCTCCACCACATTGCCCAGGTTGAGCTTACCACCTTTTAGCTGTGCTCCAAAGAGCCACCCTCCCTTTTTGTTCTTGAGACGTCCTCCCGACATGAAGGGCGCTATATAAATGTCATTTGTTGTTGTTGCTCTAGCTCCTGGGGTAACTGGCCTGCTCCTGCTCTGGGAGATGGCTCTCTTTGCCATCCTCTTGAGAGGCAGTGACCAAGATGCACCTGACCTGCCCTGGCATCTGGGTCTCCGGAACTGGGATCGAGGTTTCCTCCACATTCGGGTCTCGAGCACAGCCATTAGAATCAAGCAAAACAACACGGACGTCGTTGTTATTTTCTTTAGCGTGGGGTTGGGCCACTTGCTTAGTCTGTGGAAACATTGACAGACCAGTTAGCGTTAGAACGTAATATATCCCATAACATTATGGAATAAATCACACAGTGTTGAAATATACCGACTTGGTATATTTCAAACAGCAATCAAATGTTCCAGAAGGTTTGACAGCTAAATGGTTAAAAGTAGCTTTGCTGAACGGGCTGAGGTTGAGGTTAGCTTCTGATAACATTGCATATTTTCCTGGGAAGATGTTCACTCCTCTGAGATAATGAGCCCTTAACATAGATGTAACAACAATGGACCACAAAAAGCAAAGGCTGCAGCCTCAGGCACCTGCTTATCTCAAGGCTGAGAAACAAGCAGACCGGGGAAGTTGTCCATATCTAAGTTGTCCATATCTATATATATATATATATAAGTTGTCCTTATCTTTCTGTGTGCAAAGCAGCCCTGCGAAGGGTGGGGGCCTCTCTGTGACCAGGGAAGCTGGAGTTAGAAACACATAAAAGAAAGATGTAACTTTGAAATAGTTGGGAGTTGTGCAGAGGGTCAGCGCACTTCCCAGTGGAATCGATATCGATTCTACTGTATCTATGTATATGTACAGGGGTGAGGGAATTTACCTCCAGTAAGAAAGTGACCATGAAAAGTGAAAGAGGAGGGGGAGTGGGTAATATGTTTTCGATTCTGTTTGCTAGGCAGAGAAGTAGTAACAGTAGTAGTGATTTAGAGTGAGGTGCTGGGCTAAGAGCTGGTTGTTTCTGTTGGGTTTCCAGGAGCCACTCTCTGTGATTCTGTGTGATAGTTCTGTGATCTCTCCAGTGTATGTCAAGGTGTGATCCCAGATCTACTGTTTAGTCTGGAGTACAAAACAGTGCCTGGATATGTGCTGGCATCCCTGTCTGGTCAGTGTTTAAGACAGTACTGGGGATTGTCTTTATGTGAGTTGTTGACACTATATCATCAGTACTAAGGTCTGCAAGGTACTGCAGCTATACCTGAGGAGCGATTCCAGAGGCTGAACGCCATACCGGTCGGTGCTGGTTAAAAGACAGTGCTGGGGATTGTCTGTCTTCCGAAGTTTTGTGTTACAGAATCAGTTGTCCCTGAGGGATTTCCAGGGACTGATCTCTGCTGTGTATTTTGAGGTGTGTTGTTCATCTGGAGTACTGAGCCACACCTGAGTGCATGCTGCGTGGTAAATGTTTTGCTCACATAGATGTGTTGTATTGTTATTCTGTTGTTATAAGTAGTATAATTTGATTATAGATTGTTAAACCTTATGTTTCATCTTGGGCAATAAACTCTATACTCTTACCACCACCTGTCGAATTATTAACAACAGGTAGTTCGGGACATATGCGCATGCGACCGCCAAGAAGGTGGAAGGTGCACTAGATGGGCCTTGGTCTTTTTTCCCCATAGTATTTCTTATGTTCTTATGTAGAGAATGGGGCACAAATAGCGTGCTGTAAAATAACTCTGAGAGTTACATCCCCTGATTAAACTGCTCATGAAGTACACAACACCTATGGTGATGCATATGCCAGTAATTTATGGCAATGTGTTAAGGCAGTAACTATAGCATTATCTTATGGCACTATGGTACCTTATAGCAGTACTGGGTCCTAAGGAATTCTATGTTACCCACAACAAATTTTTGTTTTAAACAAATTTGGGGGTTTTCCAATGTTGTCGGAATTGAGGTATGTCCCTGTCATGTATCTCATCTCAGTCGCTCAGTTGATCTATAGAAATTAGGCTGAGGGAATCCAGGTTTAAATCTCAATGGATCCACTCACCTCTTCAAACGATTCAGGATAATACAAGGAGTGTCAGAATACAGTAAAAACTCACATAAGTCTTATTTTTATAAATCGCATCATCTCCTAAGTCATACACGCATCTGAGTCCCATTCAGTTTCTTAACAAAAAAAACATTTTTTTTTGCAGATTTCTTTGCACTAATTGTATTTTATAAAGCAAATCATCTCCAAA
The DNA here is from genome assembly GCF_018977255.1 of Callorhinchus milii. Taxonomy (NCBI): domain Eukaryota; kingdom Metazoa; phylum Chordata; class Chondrichthyes; order Chimaeriformes; family Callorhinchidae; genus Callorhinchus; species Callorhinchus milii. The sequence goes on along the minus strand of NW_024704759.1, from coordinate 6,417,574 downwards.
CTTGTAAAACCGTTACCGCATTTACCGACTCCATTGAACTGCGGGAAATGAAGTTGTGACCAGTTGACACAGGCGCATTTACCAGTTGCATTGAAGTACGTATGTGCAGTGAATGTAGATTATTGATTCAATCGGATTTTATACGATTTACGCAAATTTGCCCATAACTCATACTCCACAGAAGTCATATTAAATATTACGGTCCCAATTGATACACCTTGGCGCCTCCCTACCTCTCCGACCTCCTCACTCCCCAATCCACCACCCGGCGCCTCCGCTCGACTGGCACCAGCCTCCTGCTCGTCCCTCACATCCTCCACCCACCATCGGCGGTCGCGCTTTAAGCCACTATGCCACGAATCTCTACAACACTCTCCCGCAAGTCCCGCCTGAAAACTTTCCTCTTCGACCGTGCTTACAGCCACCTCCCCTGGCTCTGAGTCAGACTCCGCCACTGTTAAGCGGTCTGAGATGCTATCCTGCGTGGAGGGTGCTATGTAAGTGCGAGTTGTTGTTGTTGTTGTTGATACGACTTGTGGAAGTTTTGCTTTATTATACATAAGCCTCAAACTAAATGTGCTGCCACTGGCACAGAGCCTGAAAGCATTCAGTCACACAGTGCACGGCAGAAAACCACACCCTTTCCCGTAAATGATGAAATGATGAGAACGAGGAGAGTCAGAGATGCAAGCACTGGACAATTTAAAACGAATAGTATCAGGGTTCCCCCACCCCTCACTGTTTTTATTTCCCCCCCCCCCCAACAAAATGTTGGTTTTCGAATGTGGATGAGGTGAGGGACCCTAATACTGCGCATTGTCTACACAGCATAACACGCTCGAGATCCGCACAGTTTGATAAATATCACGACCACCCCAACCCTTCCTCCAAAACTCCCCCCACCACCCTCTCCCCCCCCCCGCGCCCCCCTTCCCGTGTGACGTACCTTTCCCAGGAGACTTCCCGGCCATTTCTTGAGGGAATCTACACGCACACACAGTCACAAACAAAAGAGATTGTTTTTGAACAAAGAAAAGTATTGTGCCTCGAGCGATTGCACAAGTTTTAGAATTAACACAGTGTCTGTTTATATCACAATATTCCGCGACTGGAATTGTGGTTACATTTGAAATCCCCCTTTTCCCTGGAATCTCTCCGTCAGATAAGCATTTACCTGCTTTCTATTCCCAGGCCTTCTATTCTGGAGGCCAAATTCAAAGTGCTTTAGCACTTTTCCACCCTAAAGTGTTTAAGCACTGTGAGTCCCTACCCTGCGTGCAAATTGTTGTTGATGTAGAGAACCTATGACCGAGTGAGAACAGCGCCAGACGTACCTGTCATGTAGAAGCCTCCCCCGATGAGAGCCACAAGAACTACGAGCAAGACTCCGACCACAATAGCGGCAGTGATGCCAGCTGATAGGACAGTGTCGGGGTTGCCTGGGATAAAGGCAGATGCTCATTTAGTCAGGATTTTTGCACGGAACAGCTTGAGGTCAGTGACTGAATATAATAACAATAATAATCCTTGCATTTGATATAGCGCCTTTTCACCTCTTTCAGACGTCTCAAAGCGCTTCACAGAATATACTGTAAAGTGAATTGACTGTATGTTTCGCGGACGAAATACGACAGACAATTGCACACAGCAGTGTCCCATAAACAGTCATGGATTAAGTGACCACATTTTTTTTTGATATAAAGGAATTATTACCCTCGGAAAAGCCATCCGCCAATCGACTAACAACCGGGTTACTACTTACTGCTAGGTAAACCGAGGCGTGTGGCGTAAGGAAGCTTACCTAAAGTTTCTCCCCACCCGGGAATTAAACCCGTATCCTGTCGCCTGTGAGATGTGGAGTAAGGAAACTTGCTCAATGTTTCACCCTACCAGGAATCAAACCCAATTCCTCTCACTTGCTGCATGCTCCCTCTTGGTGACATCATCCGCAGACATGGGGTCAACTTCCACATGTATGCGGATGACACCCAACGCTCTCTCTGCCTCCACCCTCGACTCCAGGACCACTGCTCTCCTGACAGAATGTCTGTCGGACATCAAGTCCTGGATGAGAGCTAACTTTCTACTGTTGAAAGTCAACAAGACCGAGGCCCTCCTGACTGGCTCCCTACTGAGTGCCTCCTCACCATCCAAGGATACACACTCCATCTTATTAAGCCAGTCCAGAACCTTGGTTTCTTGTTTAACCCTCAACTATCCTTTCTACCCCACATCCATGTCATGACCCGCTCTGCCTTCCCCCACCTCTGCAACATCTCCTGGCTCCTCACTGCAGGGCACCAAGACCCTCATACACACATTCATAACATCCAGGCTCGACTACGCAAGCTCGCTGCTTGTCAGCCTCCCCAACTCCTCCTTCCATAGGCTGCAGATCATCCAGAACTCTGCAGCCCGTGTCCTCTGCCGCACAAGGCTCCGTGACGCTATCACCCCCATCTTCGGCTGACTCAACTGGATTCCCATCACACAGAGGATACAGTTCAAGATCCTGGTCCTCACCTTTAAAGCTTTCCATGGCCTTGCTCCCCCCCTACCTCTGCGACCTTCTAACCCCCTACCATCCTGCTCGCTCCCTCCGCTCAGCGGGCTCCGGCCAGCTTCACCTCCCCCGCCTCGCCCGCCCACTATCCTGCTTCCTCCCCTGTCCTCCACCCTCCCCGACCCCCGACTCGGGTCCATAACTCTGTCTGTCCAGCGCCTTGGGACGTCCTCCCGACATGAAAGGCGCTTTACAAATGTAATTTTGTTGTTGTTGCCCCTGCTGCAAGGCGATTGCTTTAACCACTAAGCTACAGGACTCCACGAATGACTCACGTATACATACTCTGATACAAAACGCTCTCTCACACATATTCTCTGATTCATACATGCACATACATACCCTTGATACGAAACACGCACACTCTGATACAAACATACGCAGAGATACAATTCACACGTACACGCACAGATAATAATAATAATAAAATAATAATAATCCTTGCATTTGATATAGCGCTTTTCACGTCAGGAGGACGTCCCAAAGCGCTTCACAGAACACACTGTAAAGTGAATTGACTGTATATTTGTGGGCGAACGCAGCAGCCAATTGCGCACAGCAATGTCCCACAAACAGTCGTGGATTGAAAATGACCAATTTATTATTGTTTTTGGTTTTGGAGGGATTATTATTAGGCTCTGTGTGGAGTAAGGAAACTTGCCCAAGGTTTCGCCCTCTGCCTGGAATTGAACTCAGGTCTCTCGCTCGCAAAGCGAGTGCTCAACCACTGAGCTACAGGACTCCACAATACAATACACACAAACAAATACACAACGCACACACATTCAATACACACTACAAATATGCACACACGATACACAAGTATAAATATATACACACATACCGATACATATGTACACATGCACACACATACTTACTCACTCACGGATACAATACACACACTTACATACACAAAGTGTTAGAACAGATAACAGTACCACTGAAAACAAAGCAACAATGCAAACCATTATCTATAGACACACGGGAAATTTGATAACACCACAACAAGCTGGAGAGGCTGCACCACGTGAGAAATATACATATAAAAGCCTGCTGGCACTTAGCATCGACATTGACACAAGAGTGACCCCTGAGGGATCACCGAGTGACTGACAAGTGATCTTGCGAACTGTCAATTCACTTCTGTGTAAAGGAATGCTTCAAGGAATCTGCTTTTCACAGCCCTGAACCGGTCTTCCCTTTTCCCTGCTGCCTTGGGCATATCTGAACATGCTGTTTGTGGTTTACTTTCTCCGCTCCGGTCAGAATCCTTTCAGATGTCCCTCTTGTCTTCTCGTTTCGTGTGAGTCAGTGCTGACCGCAGCCTACGCAGTGCCTCTATGGTACTTACATATCACATCGCTTGTTGTGTTACCCGGCTTCAGCTGTCCCTTTGGCCCACAGCTAAAAGGAGAGAAAAATATTTTACTGGGTTTAAAAGATGATTCCATTCTAGAAGTGGCAATTACATTAAGGTTCAAACCATCCCATCATTTCAGCTCTAATAATAAGAAGAATCGTTGCAATAGATATAGCGCCAGATCATCTCATTGAGACGTCTCAAAGTGCCTCACAGAATATATTTAGTGAATTTACTGTATATTTTGTGAGTGATCATAAAATCATAGAATTATACAGCACAGAAGGAGGCTATTTGGCCCATTGTGTCTGTGTGGGCTCTTTGAAAAGAGCTCTCCAAATCAATCCCACTCCCCCGCGCTCTCCCCATAGCCCTGCAAACTTGTCCTCCCCAAATAATTATCTATTTATCGATAAAATTACTTTATTAATAAAACTACATTAGTGATAAAATGTCAGTTACACTCCTTCCCCTGATAACGGTTTTAAAAAGGTAACGCACAGCTCAAGCCACGTTTGATGAGCCAATTACCGAGATCAAAATTTACTCCATTTTGCAATACTGAAGTTGATTTGCAAATTTTGCAAAACAATTTGCATTTATATAGAGCCTTTCACATCTCGATCCAATACAATACACACAACACAATGTACACTAACATAGCACCTTTCATATTTACAGCACCTCGAGCACCCAAGCCTGGGTGGGAAATGACTGAAAGTGCAATCAAAGAGCTGAAGCATGAAACAGGTTGAGGCGTGAAGGGAGTGGGGGGAGGGAAGATGAGAGAATCTGGTGTGGGATTGCTCGCCAGGTTAAAGCAGTAAACAGATGGCTGGCATGAGCAACGCACATTCATGACACATTCAAACCAGGAGTTACTTACTCTGTCCATGGTTTGCACGGTGCCACTGCACAGGAGACGTCGGAGTAAAAGCCAGGCTGGCACGGCTTACATTCGGTGTCCTTCGGCCAATGATCATCTGCAGGGAGCAGGGGGAATAAAATCACAATCAGTCATTGTAAAACCCATTGAAGTCTTTGTAATAATGATAATCCTTGTATTTGATATAGCGCTCTATCACAGCATCAAGACATCTCAAGCCGCTTCACAGAATATATTGTAAAGTGAATTGATTATGTATTTTGTGGGAGAAACTCAGCCAATTGAGCACAGCAGTGTCTAACAAACAGTCGTGTTTGGAGGGATTATTACCCCCGGAAAGCGATACGACAATTGATTAACAATCGGGTTCCTATTTGCTGCTAAGAAAGTGAATGATTACATTTATCAGGGGGACAATGTACAGGTGTCCACAAAGTCCTGTTACGTTTTCTTACACTGAATTTTTATTTTCTGTTGCGGATGAGTCGAGTATAACAATGTCCGACACCAGTAACTTCCTCCTTATTCCATCCACGTTACAGAAGATATCGTGCTGAACGTGGTAACGGATCATTATCTGCCATGAAAACGATGGCACTCACACAACCATATCAATCCTCTGAACATCTGAATACGGTCAAACACTTGCACTGAACACAATTAAGCGCTTCTAAATACAATATCAGCAGTCTTCCACACATTTCAGTTGTTGGTCAGTGCACTGTGTAAAATGGGAGTAACAGGACTTTGTGAACACCCTATACATTGTGAAGTGAATTAACTGAGTGATCGTAGGTGAATGCCTGTGACTTGTTGGGAGGCTTGTTTGTAAACTGCCAGTGTCTGGCTGTTTGCCCCACCATCTGCCTGCTACCACCTTCTAAAGTTACATTCAGATGAGCCCAAAACAATTGAGCCTTTACTTTGGTTCGACGCCTTTACCTGGTGCCACCAGTTCTTCATTGGGGGTGTCATCCATACAAACTTCACAGTCCTTATTAGCGCAGTGCTTTCCTACTGCACATCTACAGACTGTGTTGTGCGTCGTGTCGCCCTCTGAGTCCGTCTCAAAGCCTCCGTCTGAGCAAATCAAAGATAACAGGTTAAATACCTTTGTTGGCACAGCATTGTGTTGGTAAGTGTGCAGCAACAACAAGATTACATTTGTATAGCGCCTTTCACTTCGGGAGAACGTCCCGAGGTGCTGGACAGCATACAGCATTTCAGACCTGAGCTGGGGTGAGAGAGGGAGAAGGGAGGGGAGGGGAAGTGGGGGGGGGGCGATGGCATGGTCGAAGAGGAGGGTTTTGAGGTGAGACTTGGAAGGAGGCTAAGGAGGGGGCGAGGCGGAGTGAATGGGGGATGGAATTCCAGAGGTTGGAGGCAGAGTGGCTGAAGGCTCTCCTGCCAATGGTGGGGCGGGGGCGTGGAGCAGGCCGGAGCCGGCTGAGCGGAGGGAGCGGGAAGGTTGGTAAGGGGTTAGGAGGTCGCAGAGGTAGGGTGGGGGGAGACCATGGAGGGCTTTGTAGATGAGGACCAGGATCTTGAACTGGATCCTCTGAAGGATAGGGAGCCAATGGAGTCGGGCGAGAATGGGCTGGTGTTGAGGTTGGGTATTCAGGCTTTGTTGAACTACTGGCATTTTTTCCCTCATCTCAGTTGAGCCAGAAGCCTAGCGTCAGACAACTGGACGAGAAACCAGGTCATGATAACGAGTGCTGAGATCGCTGCTCAGATAAACCTCCTAGACTCAAGGTGTAGACACCTACTGAACACACACAATGTAATTTATATTCACACAGCATCGGGAGGACGTCTAAAAAGAAATCCACACAGCTGGGCTGGGCGCCTGAGCTGGGGGGAGTTGGGGGTTGAGGAAAGTGGGGAGAGGCGACTGAAATCACGGTCAAAGAAAGCAGGTAAGTCTTGAGATGGGCTTTGAATGTGGGGATGGATGGATGGATGGATGGAGAAAGTGGAGAAAGAGAGGGAGGGGAAGAGAGAGAGGGGGAGAGAGAGGGAAGGAGGGAGGGAGGGAAGGATGGGGAGGGGGCAGTTCGGAGGGCCTCCTGGATGGGGCAGCTCTTAACTGATCCTTGGCCTCTGATGTGCAACCCATTCACACAAAGTGTCACCAGTGGTGCAGGGATTAGACCAGGGCGGGTGCTTACTTGGGTCACAGTTGGTGTGTCGTCGGCAATGATCGAGCATGTTCCAGTCAGACTGGTAATGGTGTGGCTCACACCCTCTGCAATCTGTCTCAACTTTCCGGGTGCACTCTTTCTCCATGTAGCTACCTGTAACATTGAACAGAACAAATAGCAAACTAGCGTAGAGAGAATAGGGGGCTTGCAGGAGCCCCCAAGAGTCAGCAGATTTGATCGAGTCTCTGGTCTTAATGCCATGTTTTCCTTTCTTCTCCAAGCACGCACTGTCACAAGCTGTGTCGTGTGTGCAGCTCGATGGGGAAGAGATATTCTACAGATTTAGCAACATTGGGGTCAATCATGCACTGATCACTAAAAATATTGATCACCTGGATTAGATTCCAGCCTGTAACTCACTCTCAGGGTCCAATCACCCACAAAATACACTTGACAATATATTCTGTGAAGCTCTTTGAGACATCTTAATGACATGATAAGGCACTATATCAAATGAAAAACTATTATTATATTATTATTGTTATATTATTCTATAATATAAGCCATTCAATTAGATTCCAGCCTATGACTCAATCTGTGGATCAAATATTATTCTATTATATTATTATCATTAGCGGCCAACCTTGCAATACTGTGCAAGATAATTGCATTTGGCTGAAGATTCACATATTATTCCCCCCACAAACACCTACACACACACACACACACACACACACACACACACAGAACCCTTCAAATTAAGACTCCAGCCTCTAGGTCATGCCCAGAGATCCATTATTCTGTACATAATCTGCCCAAGCCCTTCAATTTGATCCCAGCCTGTAAATTAGTCCAATCTTATCGACCATCTCTGGGTAAGGACTTACCAGGCGGGCATTTAGTACAGCAGCGGGCAACCTTGTAATATTGCGTGAGACTGTTGCATTTGGCGGAGGATTCACAGAAGTACAGCTGGAATAGAAGAGCAAACACACCATTAGGAAACACCTGAATGCATTTCACCAACCTGCTGTAACGTAATAATAATAATCCTTGCATTTGATATAGCGCTTTTTACATCGGGAGGACGTCCCAAAGCGCTTCACAGAACACACTGTAAAGTGAATTGACTGTATATTTGTGGGCAAACGCGGCAGCGGTAATGGCTTGGGTGCTTGCCTCAAAAGAAAATGGCTCATTCAATCCACGACTGTTTCATAGAATTATATAGCACAGAAGGAGGCCATTCGGCCCATCATCTCTGTGCCGGCTCTTTCAAAAGAGCTATCCAAATCAATCCCACTACCCCGCTCTCTCCCCAGAGTCTTGCAAACTTGTTCTCCAAAAATAATTATCTACTCGTCTCTTAAAAGCTGTTATCGAATCGGCTTCCACCACCCTTTCAGGCAATGCATTCCATATCCGAACAACTCGCTGTGTGAAAAAATTTCTCCTCACCTCCCCTCTGTTTCTTTTAGCAACTATTTTAAAATCGATGCCCTCGGGTTACCCTCAGGTCTAACCAGTGTTTTATAAAGGTCCATCATAACTTCCTGACTTTTGTATTCTATGCTCCCATTCATAAAGCCTAGTATACTATACACTTTTTTTAAGCAGCTTTATCTACCGTCTTGCCGCCTTCAAAGATTTATTTATATGAACCCTCAGGTCTCCCTGTTTTTTCACCCCCTTTATGATTGTACCATCAGCTTATATCGCCTCTCCTCATTCTTCCTCCCAAAATGCATCACTTTGCATTTATCCACATTAAACTTTATCTGCCACACGTCTGCCCACTTTACCAGTCTGTCTATGTCCTCTTGCAGTCTGCTACTATCCTCCTCACTGTTAGTTTTCAGGCTTGTTAGACACGCGTTGCCTTTAACAAATCGTGTTGGCTGTCCTTTTTTAACCCATATTTTCCCAAAGGAAAATTTTGTGTGTCCCGGATTATAGTCTCCAGAAGTTTCCCCAGTCGTTTGGCTGACTGACCTGTAATTCCCAGATTTATCCTTCTGCCCCTTTTTTTATACAGAGGAGTAACATTTGCAACCCTCCAGTCCTCCGGCAACACTCAGGTGTCCAAGGAGATTGAAAGATTGTGGCCAGAGCCTCCGTTATTTCCACCCTTACTTCCCTCAGTAACCTAGGATGCATCCCATCCGGACTGGGTTACTTATCTATCTTGAGCACTGACAACCTTTTTAGTACCTCCTCTCAGTTTATTCTTATCTTATCTAATTTCTCTACCCTCTCCTCCAATACTGTGACATTGGCTGCATCCTCTTCTTTTGTGAAGACAGATGCAAAGTATTCATTCAGTATGTCAACCATGCCCTCTGCCTCCACAAGAAGATTTCCACTTTGGTCCCTAATTGGACCCATCCTACCTTCAAACAACCTTTTATTCTTTATGTGCTTATAAAATACCTTAGGTTTTGTTTTTATGCTACCCGCTAATCTTTTCTCATTCAATCTCTTTGTTCCTCATTTCCTTTTTCAGGTTCTCCTGTGTACTTTCTATATTCTATTTGAATATCTTCTGTATATTGGACCTGACATTTATCATAAACCTCCTTTTTCTGTTTTATTTTAATCCCAATTTCCTTAGTCATCCAGGGAGATTTGGATGCCCTACCTTTCCCCTGTGGGAATGCATTTGTTCTGTCCCCGAACTATCTCCTCCTTGAAGGCTACCCATTGCTCATTAGCTGTTCTACCTGGCAATCTTTCTTTCCAGTCCACCTTGGCTAGGTCCCTTTTTAACTCACTGAAATTAGCCCTCTTCCAATTGAGTGTCTTCACCTTTGATTGCTCCTTATCCCTTTCCATAAGTACTCTAAACCTACCGTTGTCCAGATGCTCTCCTACTGAAACCTGAACTAGATCCAACACTGTTGGATTCCCCAGAATTAGATCCAGCACTGCTTCCTTCCTTCCTCGTTGGGCTGGAAACATACTGATCCAGAAAGTTATCCTGCACACATTTCAGGAATCCTTCTCCCTCCTTGCCCTTCATACTGTTATTTTGCAAGGTCTACGTTAGGATAATTGAAGTCCCCCATTATCTATTGGTTTTGCATCTTTCTGAAATCTGCTTGCAGATTTGCTCGACTATCTGCTTTCCACTATTTGGTGATCTATAGTGTACACCTAACAAAGTAACAGCTCCCTTTCTGCTCCTTAACTCCAACTAAATAGATTCTGTTTATTGGACCCTCTAGGACATTGGCCCTTTCCACGTCTTTAATCAATATTGCCACCCCCCCATTTTCTTTTTCTTTCCCTATCCCTCCTGAATACATTGTAGCCAGGAATATTCAGCTCCCATTCCTGCCCTTATTTGAGCCAAGTCTTCGTTATTCCCATTACATCATAACCCCATGTGGTAACTTGAGCCTGCAGCTCACCAATCTTATTTGTCACACTCTGTGCATTTATGCACATGCACTCCAAAACCGACTTAGTCTGCTCTTCATTTCTCCCATGTCTAATCCCTCCTTTTTTGGGATTTATTGCATTGCTATTCCTTTCTCCCAGCCCTCTATGTAACTTATTTCTCCTCCCTGATGCTACATCCTGATTCCCTTCCCCACTCAAAATTAGTTTAAACCCTTCCCCACTAGCACTAGTTAACATCCCTACAAAGACATTGGTTCCAGCCCTGTTCAGGTGTAACCCATCCACCTTCACAGGTCCTACCTACCCCAGAACTGGTCCCAATGTTCCAGGAACCTGAATCTCTCCTTTCTGCACCATGAGGGTTTGTGGGGAACTGCTGCACGCAATTGGCTGCCGCATTTCGCCCATAAAATATACACTCAATTCACTTTACTCTGTGAAGCACTTTGAGACATCTCAATAATGTGATAAGGTGCTATATCAAATGCAAAGATTATTATGTGGAGTCCTGTAGCTTAATGATTGACCCAGGTCCTCTCAGGCAGGCGAGAGGATCTGGGTTCAATTCCCAGGCAGGGCAAACGTCGTGATGTCTCACAGCGCTTCACCTAACAGACTTCTCAACGATGTAATAAGGTGCTATATCAGATGCAAGGATTATTATATTATTATTATTGCTATTAGAAGCCAGTGACCAGGAGTAACTAATGCTCGCCACCCTGCCCATCACCTAAAGAGCAGCGTACAGTACACACAGGAACCCGGTTTCATTTAGTGGCTATAAATTTTAATGATATTGTGAAGCTCCCCCACCGCACCCCCAGAAGGCGCTGACTTAATTTCCATTTGCTGTTGGTGGAACAATGCTTGCACAGATTCACTGCCACATTTCCCCACGTAACATGTGTGAGAAGTGCTCGGACGGAGTACGAGTATGATAAGACCCTTCGGAAGCCACACTATTATTATTTTAACACAGAATGTTTCAGCACAGGAGGAGGCCATTTGTATTTTGTGTTGTCGCACTGTAAGGGCTGTCTTACACCCCTCCTCCATACCCTTGCTGCCTAGCAGATGTTTGATGAATTCCCTTTTTTGAAGCTACTTTAAAAATATTTCGTCACATTTTTTGTTTTATGAATCTTAATTTCCTCTGTAAATGCGGGCAGCTGTTCGGGCAGGGTGGGGGTAGCTGGGTAGGAAGGGACTATGATAGGATAGAAGTGAAACCCATTTTTTTTTCTCTAACCGTCCAACAATCATGTGGTTTATCGACTAAAAGCAGACATCCTACGGGAAGCTCCTGGGTATTAAATCATTTTATTTCCCAATCACTCTGTGCTTTCTCATCTCTAATTATTGAGTGTCTAGACTGCTGTAGTCTGAACGCATAGATGCAAAGTGTTGAAGGAATGAATGTGCTGAGGCCACACGAGGACAGCGTTGATTCTGAGGAACACGAGGTCTGCCTCCCCGCCCTTTAACTGATCGCAGAGTGGTTACTTGACCTGTTACACAAGGAAATGAGAGGCAACGTCACAGCTCAGGATAATAATAATCTTGCACCTTATGTTGTTGAGACGCCTCAAAGCACTTCACAGAATATACTGTAAAGTGAATTGACTATGTATTTTGCATGTGAAACGCGGCAGCCAATTAGGCGCAGCAGGGTCCCATAAACAGTCATGGATCGAGCGACCAAATCATCGTTTTATTATTTTTTTAAGGGATTTTTACTCCCGGAAAGCAATTCACCAATCAACTAACAACTGGATTCCTACTTTGCTGCTAGGTAAACAGAGGCGTGTGGCGTAAGGAAATTTACCTAAGGTTCTCCCCACCCGGGAATTAAACCCGGATCCTGTCGCTTGTGAGATGAGTGCGTTAACCATCTACTCTACATGACTCCAGGATGTGAGGGCTCTGCCAGAGGGTGTTTCCAACCCGCTGACACAGTCATGAAATGGCCTTAGTACCAGTGAGAGCGATCAACACCACGGGATAAGTGAGTTACAGGAAGGGAGCCTATCCCAGCACTGCAGTTAGCGGGAAATTTGGCATCAGGCACACCAACATTCCTTCACACCAACATTCGTGTTACCAGTCAGAGTTGTTGAGCAGAGGTTGTCCGCCTTCTGAGCCCACAGGGGATGACACGACATCATGGAGTGAGTCAGCCTGGAGGCTCCTCAACAGTTGTCTACAAAGGGAGGCACAGCCAGGGGGCTGGGTGCAGGCCGACACTTCCAATATGCATTTGACAAGACACTGCATGAAAAACTGATGTCCTGGATATCAAGAGTAAGACAAGGACATGGATTCAAAATTAGCTGAAGGGAAGGAAGATGGGGCAGTTATTTAGGGGACTTTGGTCAAAATTCAGGGGTCTGTACTAGGACTCCTCCTGTTCCTTGTATATATTAATGACCTGGATTTGCAGATCCAGTGTAAGTTTCTTAAATGCGCAGATGACAACAAGTTGGGGGTAACTGTGGAATAAGAGAAAGCAGCAAAGGTCTTACAAAGAGTGTTTAACAGGCTGTGTACACGAGCTGACAACTGGCAAATGAAGTTCAATACCGAAGCTGAAAGAGATCTAAAGGTGTTAGTTGATTCATCGTTCACCGCGTCAAAACAGTGTGAGGCAGCATTAAGCAAGACAAACAGGATCCGGGCTTATGTGGTCAAATCAGTTCTGCAGGAAACTGTCTTCCAGGTTTAATAATAGATAATCATAATAAGGCCCAGTCGAAAAGGTCCTGAGACAGGCCTTGAAGGAGGTAAGGAAAGGGGCGAGGCGGAGGGGCTCCAGGATGGAGTTCCAGATGGTGAGGATATAAAGGTTGAAGCCCTGACTGCTGATGGGTGGAGCGCGTAGGGTGGGTGAAATGAAGCAGGACAGTGCCCGCCGAGCGGAGGGAGCAGACAAGTTGGTGAAGATTTAATAGGTCGCAGAGGTTCGGCGGAGCAAGACCGTTAAAGGCAAACGATCCCACACTCCAAGCGTCAAACTGGGCTTCGTGACCCATCTTTCTCTGCTCAAGATGTGGCCTCCTGATGGGAAACAGTCAGTGTCAGCCCAGCTCGGTTTCCCACTTCAAGGGGTCAACTGTAACATCTTATTGCTCTGAGTTGAGACCAGTTATCTCGCAGCAACCTATGTCCTTCCTCCCTAAATTGCTCAGTTCCCCATTGGACAGTCACTGGAGGAAGAGGAGCAGCAGACTCACATCCTATTTCTGTCCTTCCTGTAGCAATGTCTTATGGCTGCAACTGTTACTCTCTAATATACACATAGGGTCTGTTACTCTCTGTAATAATAATAATAATCCTTGCATTTGATACAGGGCTGAAAGCGCTTCACAAAACATACTGTAAAGTGAATTGACGGTATATTTTGTGGGCAAAATACGGCAGCCAATTACGCACAGCAGTGTCCCACAAGCCGTCACGGATTTAGCGACCAAATTACCTTTATTATTTTTGTGAATCGCTTTTCCGGGGGTAATAAACCCTTCAAAAAAAAAATCAATCATTTTGTCGTTCAATCCCGACCGTTTGTGGGGCACTGCTGTGCGCTGCGTCTGCGCACGTTTCACCCGCAAAATAGACTGTGAAACTCTTTCAAGAGACGTCTCGAAGACGTAAATGAGGCGTTATATCAACTGTGAGGATTATTTGTTAACGTACACTTGAGGAACGGACAGACGGGACCTCGTCTGAAGGCCGCAGTATCCATCAGTTCCCTAACAGGCGCTCTGTACGGTCCTGAGCAGATCCATGGAATAATCCCCTCCCCATTTTATCCTATCCCTCCCACCCACCCCCTCACATTCCCCCCTCCCCCCTCCCCACTCCCCCCCCACATTCCCCCACTCCCCCCCCCCCACCCCCCCTCCCACACTCCCCCCCACACTCCCCCCTCCCCCACACTCCCCCCCCCCCCACATTCCCCCCCCACATTCCCCCCACATTCCCCCACCCCACATTCCCCCCCCCCACATTCCCCCCACCCCACATTCCCCCCACCCACATTCCCCCCACCCCACATTCCCCCCACCCCACATTCCCTCCACCCCACATTCCCCCCACCCCACATTCCCCTCCACCCCACATTCACCCCCCCCACATTCACCCCCCCCCACATTCACCCCCTCCCCACATTCACCCCCTCCCCCCCACATTCACCCCCACCCCACATTCCCCCTCTCCCCACATTCCCCCCCTCCCGGGTGGGGTGGGTGGGGGGTGTGGGGGGGGGTGTGGGGGGTGGGGGGTGTGGGGGTGGGTGGGGGGTTGGGGGGTGGAGGGGGCAGAAGGTTCCTGAAGGAGATCCACATCCCGGGATCGGGAAACTTGGCTCCGAAGCCCAGAGCAGCCGCTGACCTGGAACTCCCAAAGCGGATCATCCGCAAAAGGTCAGAGACAACGTTGGCGGAAAACGACACCGTGAAATAGCTTTACCGTAAATCACAGCGTTTCGAGGAAAGATATAAAAGGATAAACATAACACACGGTCACCCCCCAAACCCCACACCCCACACACACCCCCAAACCCCACACCCCCCCCAACCCCACACCCCACACACCCCCCCCAACCCCACACACCCCAAACCCCCCCAACCCCCAAACCCCACACCCCCCCCCAAACCCCCAACCCCACACACACACCCCAACCCCACACCCCCCCCCAAACCCCCAACCCCACACACACCCCCACCCCACACACCCCCCCACCCCACACACACACCCCAACCCCCACACACCCCCAACCCCCCACCCCACACACCCCCCAACCCCCCCAACCCCACACACACACCCCAACCCCACACCCCACACCACACACCCCAACCCCACACCCCCCCAACCCCAAACCGCCAAACCCACACCCCCCCCCCAACCCCCACCCCCACACACCCCAACCCCCACACACACCCCCCAACCCCCCCCCAAACCCCACACCCCGCAACCCCCCACACACCCCAATCCCACACACACCCCAGCCCCCACACACATCCCCAACCGCCCCCAACCCCACACACACCCCAACCCCACACCCCCCCAAACCCCACACCCCCCCCAACCCCACACCCCCCCAACCCCACACCCCCACACACACACCCCAACCCCCCCACCCCACCCCACACGCCACACCCCCCCCCAACGCCACACCCACCCACCCCCCAACCCACACACACCCCCCAACCCCCCCCCCCCTTTAAACCCCACTGTAAAGCCCCCCCTCTCCCCCCTCCCGGGAGGTGTTGATATATTTTTTATGTATTTTTCATTCCGTCTTAGAAAGATCCACTGCCAAATATTTCCCCCTTTCCTGCCCTCTCCCCCTCCCCCCCACCCCCACCCCCCCGGGGCTGTCAGGAGAGGGGGAGAGAGAGAGAGAGGGAGAGGGGGGGGGGGAGAGAGAGAGGGGGAGAGAGGGGGGAATCAGCTGCTGCGCCGTCACTGGGGATCAGCTGTAAATGTTGCCCTTCGCCAACGTAAACAAGAAATGTATCCATTTAAAGGTGTTCCCCATTAAGAAAAATGGTGACACTGAAGGTGATCCCTCAAGTCACAGACCGACATACCCCCTCTCCCCCCCACACCCCCCCCCCCCCCACCCCTCCCCGCAAACCCAGGATCCACGGGAATATTAACCCTTCCCCCCCCCCCACCCCACAACCCCACAATCCCCCCCACACCCCCACACAACATTGGGGGGAAAAACAGCAGCAAAAGGAATATCGAAGATCACTCGATCGATCAGTTAATTACCTGCATCGTCGGAATCAGCAGCAACAACATTTGTCGGAATTTCATGGTTTTTCGCCCTTCGGCTTTTGTGTAGAGACACAGAGACACAGACAGAGAGACACAGAGACACAGACAGAGACAGACAGACAGAGAGACACAGACACACACACACACACACACACAGAGAGAGAGAGAATCGCCCACTTTCCGATGTAGTCACACCAGCTGAGATGATGCCATTTCTTTCACACATATATACATATTAGATATATATATATATATATTTGCGGCGTTTTTTGGGGGTTGTTTTTTTTGGCGCAGATTTTGATTGAAAAATCCACAAATTCAGGATTCAGAGGGAGGAGGAGGAGGAGGAGGAGGAAGGGCCGTCCTGTCTGACTGCAGTGGTTTAGCAGTTCCTTCCGTGTTGGGAGATGAACGCCCACTCCACTCTCTCTCTCGCTCTCTCTCTCTCTCTCTCCCCCCCTCTGGGTGACAAGTTGGGAAGGCTGCTGAGTGGGTCGGGAGTTTGCTACCCGGTGACCTGTCGGGTTTAACCCCCTCCTGTTTCACCCCCACAAAAAAAATACGCAGTCAATTTGCTCCGCCGAACATTCCCGTCAAGCGCTCTGAGACGTCTCGACAAAGCCATAAGGACCCGATATCAAACGCGGGGCTTATTTTTTATTGTCGCTATTATTATCTCGTCCGTCCTGTCCTGTCCCGTCACCCTACTGTCCCCACCCCCAACATCCTATCAAGCTGCTCGTTAAAATGAGTCAAGAGTCCTGATCTCAGTTACCCTTCCTGGTAATCTGTTCCAGGTGTTAATTACGCTTCGAATAAAGAAAAAGACTTCCTGGTTCTATCCTGAAATTGCCCTCTACAGCCACAACGACTTGCACATGTCGCGCCCTCCACGCAGGGTAGCGTCTCAGAGCGCTTAACAGTGCCGGAGCCTGACTCCGAGCCCGTGGGGGTGGGTGGCCGTAAGCACGCTCAAAGGGGAAGGTTTTCAGGCAGGATTTAATAATAATAATAATCCTTGAATTTGATATAGAGCTTCTCACGTCTTCTGGACGTCTCAAAGCACTTCACAGACTTGAAAAAGGGGAGAGTGGGGGCAAGGTGGAGGGAATTGAGAGAGAGTGTTTCGGGGTGAAGTGGCTGATAGCGTGACCTCCGATGGTGGGACAGAGTGGGCGAGGGACGAGCGGGGGGGCTGGTGCCAGTCGAGTGGAGGAGTCGGGTGGTGGATTGGGGAGTGAGGAGGTCGGAGAGGTGCCAGGGAGTGAAGGGATTTGGACACGGGTGTGAGGATCTTGAAGTCGATCCATTCGGTGATGGGGAGTCAATGGAGCCTGGGCCAGAACTGGTGAGATGTGAGTATGGAGTTTGGTCTGAGTAAGTATGTGGGCGGCAGAGTTCTGATTGAGCCAGATTTTTTGAACAGTGGAGCTGGGGAGACCGGCGAGGAGTGTGTTTGAGTAATCCAGGCGGGAGGTGACAAACGTATGCCCGAGGGTTTCAGCTGCATTTGGGGTAAGGTACGGTCGGAGGCGGGCAATGTGGCAGAGGTGGAAGAAGGCGGTCCTGGTCAGGGACCGGATGTGGGGGAGGAACCTTTGTCCTCTTGTTCTTCTACCTTGGTGTTAAAGTTCTCTCCTTCTGAGGCCCGAAATTTCTCATGGTCTCAGCCGTAATACCGTTTTATGTTTACTCAACTGCAAACCCTAAACTGTCCTTCCACCATGAAAGGCTCTATAGAAATGTAAATATTTAATGTGTATTGTCACACAGTTGTCTTACAAATGATCTTATACCAATCTTGTGTCAGTCTGGTATAGTGGTCCGACTCTCGTCTCTGAGTCAGAAGGTTGTGGGTTCAAGCCCCACGTCAGGACTTGGAATCATATAGCCTAAGCTGGTATTCCAATGCAGCGCTGCGGGGCGGGGGGTGCAGGGTGGGGGGCCGGGGTTGCACTGTCAAAGTTGCAGTCCTCTGAGTGAGACAATAAACCTGTTCAGATGGACATTAAAGATTCCAGGGCATTATTAGAAAAGAGAAGGGAGTTTCTTTCCCCCCCGGTATCCTGACCAGCAATCCGCCAAATAAAATTGGCCACTCCCCACTTACATTCCCTTGCACCTCCCGACCGAACCGACGAGGGAATGAAGTGATCTGAAAACGAGTGAAAGGATCTTGAAATCAGTCTGTTGAGGAGTAAGATATGAGCAGGTCGGAGAGGTAGGGAGGTGCCGGCGGTGATTTGTGCCCAAATGTGAGGATCTTGAAATTCATCCATTCTACGATAGGGAACCGTGGAGCTTAGCAAGGACTGGAGTGATGGAGGTACAGAGTTTGATGCGGGTGAGGATACAGGTGATGGAGTTTTGAATTGGATTTTATGAATGGTGGAGCTGAGGAGACCGACCAGGAGGGCATTGGAAAAATCGAGGCGGGAGATGACGAATGAGTGGATAAGGGTTTCTGCTGCGTTGGATGTGAGGTACAGTCAGAGGTAGGTGATGTGACGGAGGTGGAGGAAAGTGGTGCTGGTGAGGGACCGAATGTGGCGAAGGATGGACAGATTTTGGGGTCAGCTGGGCTTACCCCCCCCCATTCCACCATCAGCTGCCTCCGCTCGGCTGGCTCCGGCCTCCTTTTTGTTCCATGTGCCCTCTGTTCCACCATCAGTGGCCGTGCCTTCAGCCACTACAACAACAACAGCGACAAGATTACATTTGTATAGCGCCTTTCACGTCGGGAAACACTATGCCCCGAAACTCTGGAACTCTCTCCCTCAATCCCTCCGCCTTGCCCCTCCCTCCCCACCTTCAAGTCCCACCTAAAGACCTTCCCTTTTGATCGTGCTTATGGTCACCTCACCTCTCCCCCTGGCTCGGTGTCAGACTCCACCACTGCCAAGCACTCCGGGACACTACCCATTCTGAAGGGCGCAATAGAGATGCTGGTGGTGTTGAGGGAAATCCTCGTCCAACTTCACTAGAAGATAGAGAGGTGAATCTATCCATGCCCCACAGCAGACACGTACACCTTGGGACGACTTCCCGAAACGTGAAAGGCAATATACAAATGTCATTTGTCGTTGTTGTTGTACTCAGACAGAGGTGGCTCCAGGCGCAACACAGAGAGGTTTAGATTAAGAAGCCCATTGATCTCACCCTTCCAGTGGAGTCGGGCGAGGAGTTGGAAGTGATGGGGTCGTGGAGCCCGGTGTGTGAGAGTACACGAGTTGCAGATACAAACAGCCCAGACACATATCATAGATACACAAGTATGCACATAGTGGTAACTATTGATGGACACACACAGAGGTGGACTCGCATAGGGGTTTATCAGACACAAATCACTACCTTTTCCTTGTAATAATTCTCTAAATAAGTGAACACGTTTGAAGTTACTGCTGGACGGATCACATTTACAATGTGCTGTTCACGATAAAGCCCGAAAACCAAGACACGCAAATGGTAACTTCAACAACCTTTAATGAAAAAAACTGAAGTGATTTCACTGTCATACATGAGGCATCTTTCATTTATTTCCTTTTTCTTAGCGCAAGGTTTATTACATCCTCCTACTGCATACATACACAAACTCAAAATATACGTGGCACATTTACATAGAAGCATTGCATACATGTATACACACACATACACGCACACACACACACACACACACATACACACACATATATACTACTGATGGAATCGGAGAAGTTCTCACCTGGAGTGCCCTGGCTAATTCTCACGTTTGGAGCGTAGGAAATAAGCCAATCTAAAACTATGTGCAAACAAACAAATAACCTTTTTTGAACCAGGTTAGTAAAGGTGTCAGAGGAACTGGTGCAGCGAGTGAATTTGGCAATATTAACAATAACAACAACCACTTGTTGTTTTATAGCGGCTCTTGCGTAGGATCCCAGAGAGCTCGAGATCCCAATCCGGGTGCACTGAGGGTGCGACTGTGGCAGAAACCTGGCAGTAAGGTTGCAGATGGTGGTAAGGATTATAATCAGGGCCAACAGAAAATTTGCGGAAATATTTACCAAAAACTGCAAGGAAATTTGACAAATTTTGCGGAAAATTGCAGGGTTTGATTGGTGGTGTTGAGAGGTATATTTTACTGGCACACAGTCACAGAGACACACTCACAGATACAGAGATACACTCATAGACAGACACACATACACACTCATAGACAGAGAGACACACAGACACTCACAGACACACTCACACACTCACAGACACATTCACAGACACAGAGACACCCACATACACTCACAGACAGAGAGAGATACACAGAAACACTCACAGACAGAGACTCACACTCAGAGAGAGAGAGATTCACACAGATACAGACTCTCAGATAGAGACACACACACTCACAGAGAGAGACACCTACACTCAGGCTGGCAGGGCTAGGTTTGTTCCTCTTCCTCCTCCCCAGGGATGGATAAACATTTCACCCACACTTTCCCCGACAGACATATCAAGTACTAGGCGAGGAGCAGAGACGGCATAAGGAATTAGAAAGATTTAAGAGACAGTGGAGCGTTACAATTAAAATCATTTGCTACAGCGTGATTTGAATGCTGTACTTGCTGCTAAATACCGTGACTTTGAAAACAGCAACTTGGTTTTATAGAGAGCATTTCTCACACAGGATAACGTCGCGACGATACAATATCTTTCACCAAGTAGAGTAAGAAGAGGGGGGGAGTTGGAGGATTATTGTAGCATGCGATAACCAGGATGACAGAAGACAGACTAGGTCTCGTATCGTCTAGCAATTCCTATGTTTCTGTGTTGACCAAAGGGGCAATCAGAGATATATCTTAAGGACAGTTCTGCAGACAGGACGGAGGGATTTGGGGAAAGCGTCCTGAGGCAGAGGGATTGAAAGCTGGGCCTCCGTGGGATTTTTCTCTTCATAGCTTCGCGTTGGGATCAGGTTTTCCAATAGGATTAGTAATGGATGGATCTTGGTCGTGTCACTGCTGATCTACAGGAATTCTGCTCATTTTCCGACTTTACGTCAGTCAGAGATGAGATATGAGCAACGCTGGCTCTCCCACAGCATTCCCTGGCTAATACTGGCTACATATCTCACAAATGAGACCTTGGTGCCAAAATCACTACACTTCGTGCAAGTAAAATGTCACCAATTAGGTAAATAATCCATTCAGCATTACAAACATCGTCACTGATGGGATTATTTCATTCACAGTCGCACATGACAGTCACACATCGCCACAGACACTCGCTCGACAACACGATAAGGTGCTATATCAAATGCAAAGATTATTATTATTGTCCCTTTCGCACATTGTCACAGCTACACATCTCTCCAGGTATAATGTTGAACAGAATTTTTTACCCTATCCTCTGCAGGGACAGTGTGTTAAATGCTATGGGCTCACATCAAAGATGTAGATTCTATGATTCTATGTACTGGCTTTTTATCTGGTACACCTTTATATCATAGTTACCAGGCAAAACAAGAGCTGAACGATTTTTGATTTTGCTACATTTACATCACATGAAGATTTGACCCCCACCCTCCCCAACACCCCCCCCCCCCCCATTTCTATCTGATTAGATAAACAAATCACTGGTTGAATACAGACCAGACCCACAGAATGAAAGGAGCCGCTTTTGAATTCTCTCCCAGCAGCCTGCCCAGTGATGTATCTTCCTTCACGTAGCTGAGGATGGAAGAAGCGGCTGTGTGGTGCTGGTCCCAGGTCTCCTGACGAGCATTGTTGTGGGGAACCGGGATGTGGTGGGTGACAAGTTCAAGAGTTTCCGTGTCAGGAGGAGTGCACGTCAGGAGCTTGAGTAATTTCCCATGGGAAGCACTCAAAGGAGCCTACCTCCCTCTTCACTCTACCCCAACAATGTGCCTCAAGCTCATTCTCACAAGAGCACCAGGGCCACATTTCCAACTTATCGCAATAGCCATCTGGTGGCTCAATCTGATTGGGAATTGGCATTTTAATGTTACAATACCAGGAGTTCAGTGATCTGAGCCCACTGATGGGTGAAAGAGGAGTGACTGCACCAATCCCTGTCCTGACACAGAGAGAAAAAAACAATCTGGTTTGAATAACATTTGATGTGAAAGACGACAATCATTAAAGATATATGAACACAAATAGAACACACATGCTGTAGTTTAAAAACCAGCTCTTCCACAATACGTTCCCATACCTGCCGAGTAAGTCCTATACGGTTCCATCCTGGGATGGAAAGGTTTCTTAATCTTTGAATCCCTGGGCAGGAATTAATAGGGTATTTTACATGCATCCTCTGATCGAGGTAGTGTCATATTTAGAGTTCCAGATACACCACGATGCACAATTGACTCAGGACACGTTCCATGTTAAATGTCTCTTTTCAACACATTTTAGTCTGAGAGTTTCAGAGTTTCCAGGAGAAGCATTTCAGACAGTGATCAGCGGAACCACGACCTCGGGGCTCTTGTCTTCTTCCTCAGCTGTGGCTAAAATCCTTCCGTTCTCTGTCGTTTCCTGCTCCTGTACCGGCATCTGAATTTTATGCTTGCATTTCAGCTAAAATAAACACAAGAGACAATGGTCACATTAAACAACCAAAGTTCGCTCTTACACATTCAGTACTGAGTAAGGCAATGATTTGGTTATAACGACATGGTAATAATAATAATCCGTGCATTTGATGTAGCACCTTATCATGTAGTTGAGATGTCTCAAAGCGCTTCACAAGATATGCTATAAAGTGCAATGACTATGTGTTTTGGGGGCAAAACCCCAATGTCCCACAAACAGCTATGGAGTGAGTGACCAATTTTATTTGGGGGATTGTTGGCCAGGACATTGGGAGAGAGAAACTCCCTTCTCTTTTCAGATAGTACCTTGGATCTTTAACTTCCACCTGAACTGGCAGATGGGACCTGAGTTTAACATCTCATCTGAGGACGAAAGCCCCCTGAAAGTACTTCACAAGGAATTGCTGTTAAGTGCAGAGACTGTGTATCTCCAGGCAAATTAAATTGGGGTTTAATGTCTCATCTGAAGGACAGCACATCCGACAAGGCAGCATTCCCTCAGTACTGCACTGGAGAGTCAGTATGCATTGGAGTTCAAGTCATGTAATGAGGCTTGAAGCAGTAACAAGCTGAAAGTTGACCAGTGTTGGCAAACAGCACTGTTGGACACCACAGAGTGTACAACACGCACAAACTGTAGCAGTAATAACATTTAAAATCTTTTATTTCAAGAAAAAACCATGTCAGCCTTAGTTTTTCTACCCTAATGCAGTAGAAATTTAACTTACCATTGAAGTGAAGGCATTTCTCATTCTGGTACGGTTATCTGAAAGAAGGATGCAGAATTTAATCCATGTGGGTGTCGTTCACATACAGGTAACTACTGCACTGCTCCCTTTACCTCAATCCTCACCCTTCCTCCTCCCTCCTTCTCTCCATCTCAACCCTCCCTCCACCTATCCTCCCTCCTCATTTCTCCTCTTCAACTATACCTACTCCCCATCTTCAACCTCCTCACCCTCCTCTGTGCCAATCTTTTCCTATCCACAGAACAACAACAATATTACATTTATATAATGCCTTTCATGTCTGGAGACGCCCCAAAGGGTTGAACAGTTGCACCCAAGCTGGGGGCTGGAGTCAAAATGGGTGGAGGGCAAGGGGGCTGGAGGAGGGAAGATGATCAAAGGCGCGGTCAAAGAGGAAGGTCTTGAGATGGCCCTTGAAGAAGACAAGGGAGGAGGCAAGACGGAGGTGTTCCGGGATGGAGTTCCAGAAGGTTGGGACAGAAATGCTAAAGGCCTGACCTCCAATAGTGGACCTTTTCCAGACTGCAGCCAGTCAGTGTTGAGGGAGGTGAAAGGAAAAAAGCAAGGAGATTGAAGGAGAAAAACAAGGAGTTGCAGTCGCTGGACAACTTACCTTGTTTACAGCCAAAGTAGAAGGTCAAAGCCAGCATGACAAGAAGGAGCGTAGTGCTGAGCACCACAACCCAAGGAATCAATCCCTTGGAGTCATGTTCTTGAGGACCTGAGGAGAAATAAAATTACAGCAAAATGATTATTGTAAACTAATCTCTCCTCTTCCCTCCTCTCTCACCATCACCATGTCCAGACACAGGCTCAGAGGATAAGTAAATCACAGTCGAGGACAACCCAACATGGATACTTTGTCTGGGGTGATTTAGCTGATTGTCTTCAATCATGAATACAGAGCTACAATGGGCTTCAGCTCCTCCTAGTGCAAGGCAGGGAAAAGATTCAGACAGGCTTGTTCCACTTCCTCCACTAGCGCATTGGGTGACATTGGGTGAGGAGAGGTGTGTTGCCTGTGTTGGTTTGGCTGTATTTCCCAGTTGCAGCTGAATAGTGAAACTGAGCTATGTTCCAGGCTCGTACATGAAGAATGAGCAGTGAGTCACATGAAAAAGGTGTTTAGCCTCATTGATTTCACCCTTCCAGAACACCCAACCTGTCATCCTCCCATCACAGCAACAATGTGGGCCCAGCATCCTGACCTCAACCAACCGTTCTAGTGGATAATCATCCACTATGTAAAGAAACACTTAACGGTGACTTAAATTGTTCTTTGCAGCCTTGAACCTGTGCCCTCTTGTACTGCTGCCTTGGTGTAATGGTCTGGATTAACTTCCTCAATCCCCTTTGGAATCTTACACACAGGGTATTAGGAGATACGGAGAAAGTGCGAGGAAATGATCTTATAAGATCTGCTGTGTTCTAATAGGAGGTGGAACAGAACGTGTATGGAAGATTCGTGTCTGCTCCTCGCTTTTCCAGACACTCCAGACAAACATTAGGAAAGTTCTGACGGGTACTCACTGCATATCACATCCCTGCTGGGCGTCCCATTGTTTTGCACTTGAAGCAACCCGCAACTAGAAAAACACCAGACATTATTTTATTATCGTTTGTTTCTGGTTTACTTCCTTCCCCTCCAATATTCTTGCCCCAAACCTCATCAGCTCGGAGAGCAGGCAACAGAAGCTACGGTTCTATTTCGTACATGGTCAGCAGGTGGCGCAGGTGCTGTAGGGCACTGTAGGATCTTTTGGTTAAGATATTGAACCAAGATCCCAATGCCTGTTCAGATGGACAGTACAAATTCACATGACACGGTTTGACGAAAACCGCTCCAGATAATATGGTCTTTCACTCCTGGCTGTTTGTGAGACATTCTTGGGTGTAAAAAGTTTTTACCCACATGTTTTTTTAATACAAAAACAATCACTACACTATACAGGATTTACAGTAAAGCACTTTGCTACGAAATGCTGCTAATTATTTCTCGCTACTGTTGGTGTATTCATAATAGTAATAATCATTGAATTTGATTTTGCACCTTATCATCAGCATCAAAACATCTGAAAGCACTTCACAGCTTTTAATAATAATAATCCTTGCATTTGATATAGCGCCTTATCACGTCATTGAGATATCTCAAAGTGCTTCACGGGATATATTGTAAAGTGAATTGACTGTATTTTGTGGGCGAACTGTTAAGGTTTCAGTATAAAATGTAGTGAATGTGTATCTTGTAGGTGACACCACAGCTACTTTTGCAGGGTGCCACAAACAGCCATGAAATAAATGACCAACTTCATCTGGGGAATTGTTGGTCAGGAGACTGGGAGAGAGAAACTTTCTTCACTTTTTGGATGGCGCCTTGGGATCTTTAATGTCCACCCGAACAGGCAGATGGGACTTCAATTTAATCTCTCATCTGAAGGATTGCACCTCCAACAATGCAACACACCTCCAACACTGCAGTGGAGTGTAAAACTAGACTACGTGAGTTCAAAGTCCCTGACATTTCAAAGTCATACTGCTTTCTATTGACGGATCCTACGTAACTTTGTGCAGCGCCAAACTTACTTGGTCCATTTCCTGCAGGGATCCGTCGCAGACGATGTGTTCGAAAAATATCCAGGTTGACATTCCTCGCACACCGGCAAAATGAGCTCCGCTCCATCTTCTGGAGAAATTAAAGAATTCAATCAACGGGTTAAAAAAACAAATAAAGACGAGCATTCCAAATTCTTGTGTTTACTGAGAAACTCAGGTGCAGTATCCAAGGCTTGGAGAGGGTAAAAAAAAACTAACTAAATAAATTGAGATGTGGTCGTTTGGTGACACCAAGTTTGGGTACTTGAGAAAGGGAAAACTGAGGGCAGTAAGGTTTCCATAGAGAGACATGGAGCGAGGGATATTATATACAGGGTAACCACAAAGTCGTGATATCTACCCTATTATCTAAAAAAAACTAAAAGATCATAATTTCTTTAATATATAGTCAATTTACTTTACAATATATTCTGTGAAGTGCTTTGAGATGTCTCAACAAAAGTGATAAGGTGCTATATCAAACGCAAGGATTATTATTTATTATTATTATTATTATTATAAACCGGTAATTCGTTTTGAGGTCCTTCTATGTGTCATTGCTGTGCACAAATTGCTGAGTTAAAGTATGCTACACTTGGCGGCAATTGCCTGCGGAGCACTATGAGAAGTGACGGCATGATAGGCATGGTATCAAATGCAAGGAATGTCATTCAGTTTAGCCCCCTTACCTTTTTTAAACACAACCCCATATCCAAGATGGCAGACCTTGTTGTTTTCACAGATCTCGCAGTCTTTGTTCGGGCAATGCTTCCCCAGCTTGCACTGGCACACTGTGTTATTGATGCTGGTGCCAGGCACCTTGGTGATGAATCCTCCATCTGAATAGAAAGACGAGACACAGTTGAAAAGGACATAGGAACGTAGGAACAGGAGTAGGCCTTTCAGCCTATTGATCATGTTCCGCCATTCTCTTCGTTCGTGGATGATCTTATCATCCATGAAGTCAACAAGAACATGCGCATGCCACTCGCGAGAAACAGATCGAGTTTTGATTCTTTATCGAATGCAAGAATTACTATTAAGATGATGATTATTTTAGATCTGGACTTTCTGCAGCCTGTAACACAAGCAGCTGCTGGGAGCAAGTCAAACACTGTGACTGTCACACTGCTCACGTCCATAATCGCGTCCTGATCAATCGGGTGGGGCAGCAAATAGGACATACTTTCATTGCAAACCGTGTGTCGCCGGCATTCGTTCTGGCTCCATGTTGATTGGTAGTAGCCATGGGCACAAGGCCTGCATTTGGAATCCGTTTTGGCAGTGCACTCGATTTCAGTGTATTGTCCTACAGAAAGAAAAGAAACACGCGATAACAATAGTATAATAATCCGTACATTTGATATAGAGCCTTTGTTGAGATGTCTCAAAGCACTTCACAGAATCTACTGTAAATTGTAGTGACTGTATATTTTGTGGCGAAACGCGGCAGCCAATTGTGCACAGGAGTGTCCCACAAACAGTCGTGGATTGAGTGACCACATTTTTTTTTGGAAGGCTTATTACCCCTGGAAAGTGATCTGCCAATCGACTAATAACTGGGCTCCCACTTACTGCTCGGTAAACAGAGGCGCATGGAGTAAGGAAACATGCCTAAGGTGTTGCCCTGATTGGGAATCAAACCCAGGTCCTCTCACTTGTGAGGCAAGCGCACTAACCACTATGCTACGGGATTCCATGACCTCAGGATTTCAGAAAAGGAAATTTTCTTCTCCATTGTTTGAGGAAAGCCAGTATTGCACCTCACAAGCCGGCAAGAGAAGCTCACATGAAGAAAGACCTGGGACTGGAGAGTTCAAACAAAAGGTCAGCGACCTGAAATATTGACTCATCTTCCTCTTTCTATTGATGATGCCTGACCTGCTGAGTGTTCCCAGCGACTTCTGTTTTTATTTCCACCAACTGCTTGATGCTGTTACAGGAAGACTGGAAGACTATGGAGTTGTCAATTGACTTGGGCATACATCACTGGATCTCTTGCTTCCAGACATCAACGCTCCAGTCTCCCCGTGACAGCATGGAGTAACTTTGTAAAAAATTCCACCCGGCTTTTGATTTACACGATTTTCTAATCAGTTCACAGCATGAGGAATTTAGCAAACTCTTAACAATAACTTTTAACTTCTGCTTAATTGTGAAGCTTCTTTTTATCTAGCTCTTTAAGAATTTATAGAAAACAAGGCTTTACTCCCAGCAGTAATAACTACAGCATTAGATTATTCTACAGGCACCCAGACCCTTCTCTCCGTAAACAGCCCTTGTTAGCACTCACCGGGTGGGCATTTGGAGCAGCACTTGTTGAGCTTTGGGAACTGAGTCAGACTGTCACACTGGTTGTCAGACATGGCTTGATAGAGCTGGGGAAAAAGCACAAGTCAGGACTGAATGTCCAACAGACAGGAACGTCCTGTA
Organism: Callorhinchus milii; assembly: GCF_018977255.1. Taxonomy (NCBI): domain Eukaryota; kingdom Metazoa; phylum Chordata; class Chondrichthyes; order Chimaeriformes; family Callorhinchidae; genus Callorhinchus; species Callorhinchus milii. The sequence continues at coordinate 6,389,081 of NW_024704759.1, read as the reverse complement.
AACTCACAGGACTCCTTATATCACCTTAAACATACAGAGAGGGTAAAGATAATATTACATGGTTAGATAATGCTTTTCACCTTAAAGACAGTCTGGCAGATCTTCACACAAAAGTGAATAATTTCAAATGAAGTGAATGTTAATGAGATACAGGGACTCTTACCCCTTGGCTCCCGTTAACCCTGCGAGCCAAAGCTCTAACGGTGGAATCTTCCCAGACAGTGCTTTCAGCCTTGTGGTTTTAGTTAGTTAGACTCCAGGAGTACCCAAACACACACTCTGGGGTCCCCAAGCCTTGGCTTGTGCCAACCTGCGGCTAATATACTCAGGAAATTAGGAAAGTAGGATGCCTCCCTCCAGGGACATTCCAGACACGGGGAGATTTGTACATGTAGATGGCATTCATGTGTAGAACTCTTAGTCTGGTTTGGATACTCTTAGCCATGGTGATCGGTTTCCACATGTGCCAGACATCCTGCTGACCCCCAAAATTAATCCAGGGGATTGTTGGGAGAAGTCAGTGCAATGTCTCATCCGAAGGACACATCTCCACCAATGTAGCACCCTGCACCCTGCTTCTCCCCTCCTCCTCCCGCCACCCCTTGTGAATCATCAGAATTCCCCTTATTTGACAGGACGTATGAAAACTGGAGGTTACCCTATTGTGAGATTCTCAAGCCTGAAAATGTACAAAGTTTTCCAAATGAACGCTATGAGTGTTGCTCTCTCACAGAGAAACAATCACTTCCCTATTACTGAATGTTTCAGTGGCAGACTACCTCTTCTTGGTTCCTATCACCTGACTGCCTCGACACACTCTGCACCGGCTCCTCTGTCATGTTGTTGTGTGCTGCGTTGTGTTGTAAAAGCTATTTGGAGCTTTACATGTGACTACTGCTGTAAAGTGCACATGAGGATATCAGAGAGTGGGGTCAGGTCAGTTGGGAAGCTGCCTCCCACCCTCCCCCATGGTTACATAACTGTTGACACTCAACATCCAGACTCAGGCATGAAGAACAGCCACTTAAACTCTTACATAAATACACTGGGCGATGTACAGGAGAGACCCAGCATTCCCCAGTACTGGTCGGTTCCTTCAGGTGCGGAGGAGAGAGAAAAAGCTGAAGGAACAAACACATCTTTACAAAAACGTCATGATAATTTGTTTAATATGGATACAGGCTGGACAGTTTCTCATTGACTCCCATTGACCCACCTGTTGGGTCAATTGGTCACACCAGGATATGACCTTAAAGTTAGGGCAAAACAGGTTGGTACAGAGACCAGGCTGTGCAAACGAGGGCATGAGGGGCTGTGTTTGCCCGTTGCCCAGGCTGACAAACTATCAACGATTACGGTGCTGTACTCAGTAGACAGCAACAACAACAAATGACATTTATAGAGCAACTTTCATGTCGGAAGACACACCACTGCTTTGATACATTGCAGTCATTTGTACAGAGGCCTGAGGTGTTCCGTGCACTGATTCCCCTTTAAAACACATAGACTCTGAGTCTGTGCTACTGTAAGCTTCTTGTTTATTATTAGCTGCTGTTCAGCTTGGGGGAAATAAATTTAGCTTAACTCAAAGTGATATGGCAGAAGGTTTGCCGAGTGTGGTCGCTTTCTTTTCAGCCTGTAACGGTTGGTTTGCTGGGGTATTTCCTATGAAAATTCCCCTGACCTCCAGTGATATTATTTTACATTAGCAGCCTGTTTCCCTCCCACTCAGAGACCTCACAAGTCCACTGTGCACGGTACAGTACACTGTCTGAGAACCACAATAACTCAAGGGAACTACACCTGTAGCCTTGGCCACAATGCCCTTTTGAAAAAAAATCTGAATAATCAGGAAGGACAACGGGTGGACATTAAATCCAATGAGAGCAGATTCCATCCCACTTCTGAGCAGAAGTTGGACGCTTGAAATTCCACCTAATCTTAGCCTGAAAGACTCGCTGACTCCCTACCAACCTACCCTCTCCCTCCATTCGGCGGGCTCTGGTCTGCTCCTTGTCTCCCACACGACCCGCCCTACCATCGGTGGCCGGGCTTTCAGCCTCTCTGCCCCCACACTCCGGAACTCCATCCCACGGTCCCTTCACCTCGCTTCCTCCCTTGCCTCCTTCAAGGCCGGTCTCAAGACCCTCCTCTTCGATCATGCCTTTGGTCTCCCTCTCACCTCTCTGCCTTCCCTCACCCCTACACCACCCCTCCCCCATGCTCGGGCCCCAGCACCTGACTTCAGCGCTTTGGGAAGTCCTCCCAACGTGAAAGGCGCTCTATAAATGTAATTTAGTTGTTGTTGTTGTATTGTAAATTAGCGTTTAATTTGAAGCGAGGTTCTTAAAAAACAACTGTTTTCCAAATTAAGACTGAAAGTACAAATTTTCCATAGAACAGTCTTACAGGCTAAGACTAGGTGGAATTTCGGATCTAGGGTGCTTCCTCTCAGGGACAGAGAGGCGGAGAAAGGAAGGATGGAGTCATTTCCTTAACTCTATTGAGCCTTCCCCCCACGAAAGCCTTAGAGTGAAGAGAAAGGCCGTCATTGTGATCTGAAGATGGGGAAAGAGAGAGCCAGCTGGAGGGATTGAGATAGGGAGTTCCAGAGTTTCGGAGCATAAGAGCATGAAAGCACTGCATGATGATGGTGGAGGGGAGGAGAAGAGGGACAAGCTGAAGGTCAGAGCCAGCTGAGTGAAAGGGACAGGTAGAGAACCGAAGTTGTGCAGCTTTAAGAGAGGTGTTGGGGTTTCAGGAAATTTCTTTCTCACAGGAAATGTACATTTCCTTTGTTTAAATTTAACTGAAGATGTCTGTTAAACACAGCTCACGATGACGGGAGATTTACTTGGGAAAGTCCCTTCATTAGCAGATTGAGACCAAGTCAAACTACAGCTGTGTTGAAGTGTGGTTAATAGTTAATAATAAATAATAATCCTTACATCTGAAGTAGCAACGTTTCACGTCGGGAAGATGTCTCAAAGCGCTTCATAGGATTTACTGCAAAGTACAGTGGTGTGTGCTTTGTACTTAAAACAAAGACAGACTCGCTTTTGTCCACTGATGATCGAGTGGGTAAAGCCAAGGCCACTGTGGGGTAGCCTTCAGCTATACAGACCAGACGTCAGGAGGTTGAATCCCACTCTGTGTTGAACTAGGCACAAAGTTAACAATGAAAATCCTGCAATATCAAGATCTTGCTCCTCACCACTTTTCACCCTCGTCTCTCCCAGTGAGTGTCCTGGCCAACGATCCCCCAGATACAATTGGTCACTCACTTCATGGCTGTGAAGGACATTGCTGTGCACAATTTGGCAACCAAGTTTGCCTAAGAAATACACAGTGACTATGCTTCACAGTAAAATCCTATGCTCTGAGATGTCTCAGTGATGATCACTGTATAAAATCCAAGGATTATTGTTATTTATTACTAAACAGTGATGTCAGGTGGAGCCTGGATTCCAAGTAAGGGTCACAATCATGCTTAGCTACTGTGTCCCTCGTACAACAACATCAACAACAAATCACATTTATATAGCGCCTTTCACGTCGGGAGGACGTTCCAAGGTGCTGGACAGTGAAGGGTTTCCTCCTGAGCTGGAAGCTGGCGTCAAGAGGGGTAGGGGTGGGAAGGTGACTAAAGACATGGTTCAAGAAAAAGATCTTGAGACGAGCCTTGAAGGAGGAAAGTGAGGGGGTGATGCAAGGGCTTATAATACAAGGCTTAGGTTCATGCAAGAAGCTAAGCTCAAGCTCCATCCATGGGACAACAACAACTTGCATTTATATTGCACCCTTCAGTAGAATAACATCTTGGAGCACATTACAGTGGCAGGGATGGTCACTGAACAGAGGGCAGTGAGTGGAGAAAAGTAGGTGACCATAGGTGTGGTTGACCAGGACGGCTGTAAGGCAGGATTTGAAGACAGGTGGAGAAGGGACAAGACTGAGGGGATAAGGTATGGAGTTCTGGAGGTTAGTGGCAGATGACAGTACAAGTTGGGTGGGGGGCATGGATCAAGCCCGAGTTAGCAGAGCAGAACTAACAAGAAGAACAAGAGTTCGGAGAAAGGGATGCAAATTGTAAACTAAAGGAGGACAAATGGAATATTCTAACACATTTTAAATGAACTTCCCTTCAGGTCATTAGTTCCTGGAAAATGGTCCAATATCTTTACAAATGAAACTGAAAGGCTTGAAAGAGAAGGATACTGCACTACACAGAGCTGTGACCACCCATCCATCCAGCCACCCCACCCACCCATCCAGCCATCCACCCACCCAGACTGAGGAGCTCAAATTACTGTACATTATTATTGGAATTGTGCACATTCATTGCTCCTGCCAAGCCAGGATTGTTTCCAAATCCACACATTGGAATTCCCCGAGTCTGTTACCCAATCCCAATGCTGGCAAAGGAAACGTCGAATCACAACTAGTCTTAAACTCCGAGCAGGTTCATGCTGGACTTCACCCTACACTAACCCCACACAGCTGCCTGCCCAGCTCGGCAGGAAACTGCAGCAAGTGATACCTGAGGACAGATATCAAGTAGACTGTTTCACGGGTAATGTTTTGCCCACAAAATACACAGCCATTCCATTTTACAGTATATTCTGTGACACGCTTTGAAGCATCTCAACAACATGATAAGGCACTATATCAAGTACGAGGATTATTAAACACGATGTTATTTAAATGGGATGGAATACACAGAGGTTCCAGCTGTTGTCTCTTATCCAGAATTGAAAATAAAACAAGACATATATACAACTTTATGCAAATACAAAAAACAGTTACTGCCCAAATGCACTAATTACTGTAAAGTGCTTTGAAACGCCTGGTTAACCTAAAAAGAGGTTCTACTAAAAGTTAAGTACTCTCTCCCAATTCCTCCACATGCCTACACCAGAAAAATTCACTATCCTTTTAAAAAGTATATATTATGTATACGTCAAGGCTATAACAAACAAAAGTGGATTGTGGGCTTCAAACTGTCTTCAGCCTTCAACAGAGTAACACAGTGAGAGACATTGAGCGAAATGATTTAGTCGTGCTGGGTTCTTCACAAACTGTAGCTTTCTACAGTTTCAGAAAGGTAATCAGTTTCAGGCAAAGATCATGCAAAAGAAAGATGTTTTGGGAGCAATCTCTGGCTGCAACATATCATCTTTAACCGTTCATTTACAGCAGGGAGTGTTCCCTGCCTAATTTGCTCTTTCTTTCTTACCTGGGGCAGGAACCAAACAAGGCAAATCCAGAAGGCTTGACTCGAACCCATAGTGAGAAAAACACCCAGCAATCGACTCTCAAATAACTTGTGCAAAAACGTTTGGATATTTTTCTAAATATCTTTTTCTGGAGAATAGAATACTTGCGAGGAGTTCTGTGTGCGCTTCAACTTCAAAACTGCACCAAGATTGCACAGAGCCTGACTTTTAACCAGTGAACCACACCCCTTCTGTGGTGTGTGTGTGCCTCTCCTTCTCCAACAAACAATATCAGGGGCATTTGATGGGGATTTCCAGTCCGTTAGATGTACTGTACTCTTTTTTTAATTTTTTTTATGTACTTGTCTGCGGTAACCATCACCACACATTTTTTGTTTCAAAAAAAATATAGTTGTCCAAAAGCATTATTCATATGTACTTGTTTGTGGAAGTTTGGATTTAGTGGTTTTTTATTTGCTTTGGTTTATTTTTTGTAGCTTCCCCCCTCCCCCCCCAGTAGCTCAGTTGGCAAGCTAATGTTCAAGTGTAAAGCCCAGTCATGGGTATGGACTAGAGATTGTCAGCCTGGCTTAGTTGGTAGCACTCTCAACTCTGGGGCACAAGCCCCATGTCAAGACCTTGAGCTCACATAGTCTGAGCTGACACAGCGCTGTGAAAGTGCTACATTCCTGGAAGTGCCGTCCATCAAATGAGACATTAAACCCCAGGTCGTGCCTGTTCAGGCGGCTGTTACAGATCCCATGGCACTATTTGAAAAGAGAAGGGAGTTTTTCCCAGTATCCTGGCCAACAATTCCTCAATGTGGTACATTGCTTTGTGCAAATTGGCTGCAATTACAAAATGTACAGTCATTACATTTTACAGAAATATGTAATAATAATAATCCTTGTATTTGATATAGCGCCTTATCACATCTTCAAGACATCTCAAAGCGCTTCACAGAATATAGTGTAAAGTGGAGTGACTGTACATTTTGTGGACGAAACGCAGCAACCAACTGCGCACAGCAATCCCACAAACAGTTGTGCATTGAGTGACAAATTTTAAATTTATTTTGAAGGGATTATTACTCCCGGAAAAGCGATTCGCCAATCAACTAACAACCGGGTTGCTGCTTACTGTTAGGTAAACAGAGGCGTGTGAATCCTGTTAACTGCTTTCCTGGTGGGTTTATTATCCCCAGAAAGTGATCCGCCAATCTATTAACAATCCTACTTACAGTAAACAGAGGCGTGTGGAGTAAGGAAACTTGTCTGAGGTTTCGCACCCCTTGGGAATCAAACCCGGGTCCTCTCACTTGTGAGCGGAATGCCCTAATCACTACTCTATGGGACTCCATGCCATGAATGTAAGTGGTGGTGCATTCTATCAAATGCAAGCGTATTATTTATTTATTCATTCTTCTCTGTGCTGGGTTAACTGGTTCCAGCTGGGGTAACACGAGGAGTTATGTAAATGACCTCAGTGTTCCTGACCTAGGAATGGTGATTTGCAACAGAGATACCCACTCATAATTGCTTTTTCGTGAAATGCTTGGATGGGTCTAGATTTTTGAGTGAGGATATTATTGTGCCTCCTCCCACCACACACAAAACTCTGGCTCCCAGCCGGCTATGAAAGTGATTTAAGACGTCCTTCCAACATGAGAAGCATTGTGTAAATGTGAATTGTAATTGTAATCTAAGATCATAAGTGAACAATAGTTGAGGTACAGATCAGCCATGATCTTGTAGAATGGCGGAACAGGCTTGAGGGGCAGAATGGTCTGCTCCTGTCCCTATGTTCCTATGTGTTAACTATTTCAAGATGTAACAGTTAGACTGCGCTTTCGCTTATCGTTTCTCTCCCCGTTCTCTTCGGCTCCCACCCCCCTCCCCCCCCCCCCCCCCCCATCCCCACACCCCGATTTGTGTGGTCTGCCAGCACTGTAAACTTTGAACTTCCTTCCACCATAGAAGGCTCTATATATAAGTATAATTGTTATTATGCTGCATTTGTAGGTAGCCAGTGTACAGGCAACAAATAGCCAGTGAAGTGAATGTCCAATTTATTTGGAGGTTTATTTGCCAGGACCCCTGGAGAAATTCTCATTCCTTTCCGGATAGTATCATGGGATCATTGAGGCAGACAGGAGCTCAGTTTAAACTCTCATGACAAGTTTAAACTTGTGATAACGTAGCCCTCTTCCCCCCCCTCCCTTCCAGTAGTTTGTTGAACGACTATTGTCAAGGACACAACCTTCTAACCCACAGCCAAATACGTTACCAACTGAGCTAAACTGACATCCTCCACCTTGCCATCCCATAACGTCAAAGCACTTCTTACAGTGAGTTAATTTGAAATGTCATGGCTTTAGGAAGGCTCATTAGCTAATTGTTGCAGCAATAGAATTGTCATCAATACTGCACTGGAGGGACATGCTCGATTAGCGGCTCAAGCTTGGATGTTAGACTTGAACCTTTTGTATGGTTGTGTAATAACACTCATCGTTTTATCATGGTTATGTAATAATCGATCACTTTACAATGTGATACATGGCAACAAAATAATTAGCCATCACTCTGTCACAGTGAGCAGTATTTACACCAGTGGTGTCCCTGTACAAAAACAATGTGAGAGGCTCCACTAGAGTAAGGAGGAGGTTAGTTGCACAGGGAGAGTTATGAAATCCCATTCAAGACTATAAGTCTTTCGGCAGTATGTGTACACAATAACTGAGAAAGGGGTGGGGAGAAATCAGCAATTTAGCTGTGGTCGGTTGCAGTGAGAGGATTAGAAATTATACAATAAGAGATTTAAGGTCAGGACAAGAATCTTAAAAGCCATGTGTTATATAACATAGCTTTGTATCTTGGTGTCATCAATTACTGATTTATCTCATAATCTTATTCAAGATTGTGGCTATTGGCTACTCTCATTTATGTTTATGTAAACAGTTGGGAGAGCATCTCAAAGCACTTCACAAGTGGTGCTGTGACTGTGTAGTGACTGTGTATTGTGTTAAAAAGCTATTAAAAGAGCTACACCATGTGTGGCACTGATTTTGAATGGTAAACTGATTAAATTTCACATTTTTTGCAAAATGATTGAACATTTTCTAAGAATAGTGCACAATATATATATATATCTGTGGGCCACTCCTGTATGTAATATGTGGCAAACCACCTTTATAGAGTAATAAGACTTTCAACAACAAGACTTTCATCTGTGTTAGCCTGACCCACTTGGTAGCACTGTCGCCTCCGAGTCAGAAGGTTGAGGGCTCAAGCACTACGTTGAGACTTGGAACTCATATTGTCTAAACTGACACTCCAATGCCATGCTGGGGATATGCTGCATTGTTGGAGATGCTGTCAATTAGATAATTAAAGATCCCATGGCACTACTCGAAAAGAAAAGGGAATTTTCTTATGTACTTATCGGCCAACATTCCCCCAAATAAAATTGTTCATTCAATTCATGGCTATTTGTGGGACATTGCTGTGTGCAATTTCCTGTCACATTTGACCACATACCACTTTGTAGTATATCCTGTGCTGTCCTCTGTGGGAGGTCCTCCTGACGTGAAAGGCGCTGCACCAAATGTAAGGATTATTATTATTAATAATATTGTATAGTTTCACAGAGGCAAAACATTCCTATGTATAACACACTGTGGATGTTATAATCATACTAAGGTGCATGTCACCTTGGAGGACATCTCAAAGCACTTCACAAGATTTAGTTAAAATGGTAAAAACACTGAATTTCACACTTTTTGCAAAATCATTGAATCAGAAAGCTGTTTATTCAGGCTCTATCATACAAAGTAGAGATTTTGCACATTTTCAGGGTGATCATGAAATTAAAAAACTACCTAAACTTGGCACGGTTGCACCTCTTATGCTTTATGAGTAAAATCCGATTAACCCACCACCTGAAACAACAGTTCATTAAAACTGAATTTGAGGAATATATTTCTCCCTATAATGGGGAAATCCACTGGCTTCTTTTTTTGCTGCATTCTCCCGAATAATAATAATAATCCTTGTATTTGATATGGCGACTTATGTCTTTGAGATGTCTCAAAGCACTTCAAAGAATATACTGTAAAATGAATTGCCTGTACATTTGTGGGTGAAACGCAGCAGTCAATCGCACACAGCAGTGTCCCACAAACAGTCGTGGATTGAGTGACCAAACTATAATAATTTTTTTTGGAAGGGATTATTACAGCAACAATGTGCCCTCCATGCAGGATAGCATCTCAGTGGCAGAGCCTGACTCCAAGCCGGGGGGAAGGAGGTGACTGTAAGCACGGTCGAAGAGGAAAGTTTTCAGGCAGGACTTGAAAGAATGAAGAGAGGGGGCAAGGCGGAGGGATTGAGATGGAGACTTCCAGAGTTTTGGGGCCTAGTGGCTGAAATTACGACCTCCAATAGTGGTGCAGAGGGTGTGAGGGACGAGCAGGAGGCCAATGCCAGTCGAGCAGAGGCGCCGGGTTTGGATTTGGGAGTGAGGAGATCAGAGAGGTAGGGAGGTGCCAGGGAGTGTATGGATTTGAACACGAGTGTGAGTATCTTGAAGTCGATCTATTCAGTGATGGGGAGCCAGTGGAGCCTGGCCAGAACTGACTGGGGTAAGGGTAAGTTTGGGGATAAATTATGGTCCACAGCGGCAATGTGGCGGACGTGGAAGAAGGCAGTTCTGGTCAGGGACCAAATGTGGGGGAGAAAGGACAGCTTGGGGTCGAACCGGATGCTTAGGTTGAACACTGGTTCGGTGAGTCTGAGGGAGAGCCTAGGGAAGTTGAGGAGTTTAGATCCACAGGAGTGAAGATGTTGACTGGAGCCAAGGAGTATGGCTTCCATCCTGTCCACATTCAGCTGCAGGAAGTTTGCACTCATCCAGGTCCTGATGTCTGCCAGACAAGCTGATAGAACATCAGCGGAATTGGAGTTGGTACTGGAGGACACTAAATAGATTTGTGTGTCATCCGCATACATGTGAAAGTTTACCCCGTGTTTGCGAATGACATCGCCCAGAGGGAGCACATAGATAAGGAAAAGAAGAGGGCCAAGGATGGAGCCCTGGGATACCCCGCAGGTGACCCGGTGGGAACAGGAGGAGAAACCATTTGCTAAGATGAAATGGAGATGGTTATTTAAGTAGGACTCAAACCATGCGAGTGCGATCCCACTAATGTAGATGAGGGAGGAGAGCCAATGGAGGAGGATGGCATGGTCGACTGTCGAACGCGGCAGAGAGATCCATGAGGATGAGGAGGCAGAGGGAGCCCTCGTCACAGATAGAGAAGATGTTGTTTATGACTTTGACAAGCGCTGTCTTTGGGCTGTGGGCAGAGCGAAAACCGGACTGCAGGGGCTTGAGGAGGGAATGGGGGGAGAGGCGTGACCAAAGTTGACCTGCAACATGCGTTCCAGGACTTTAGCAAGGAAGGGTAGGTTGGAGATGGGATGATAATGTGAGAGATTAGCGGGATCGAGGGTGGATTTTTTGAGGAGGGATGTGATAACAGCGGTTTTCAGGGGGAGTGGAACAGAATCTGAGTTGAGAGAGACTGGTTGACCGTGTCGGCCAGCAATGGGGAGAGGAGTGGGGGGGGGGGGGGGGGGGTTGAGTGACCAGCAGCTGGCTGGGGAGGGGGGGGGGGGGGTGAGGCAGCAGGCGGTGAATTTCACGTCCGTGCTTGCGGTCGAGAGTGAGGAGGGAGAAATGGGGGCAAAGGAGTGGCAGGAGGGGAAGAGTGGCAGGAGGGTTAACCCCCGGAAAGCGATCCGCAAGTCCCCAGAAAGGGGTTTGTGTTGTGTGTTGTGTGTGTTGTGTGTGTTGTGTGTGTATGTGTTTGGCTTGCAGTCCATTTTGGTGCATTGCTGGGCTGGTCCCACATTCCCTGTGTCATGCATGAAGTGTGCATTGATGCTCAGGTCCTTGGGTTGCTGGGGCTCAGAACTACACTTCCCGGCGTGCGCCGCGCTCGGCAGGACAGGGCGAGGAGGCGAGTGGCAGGCGCGCCGCGAGGCACGCCGGGCATTGTAGTCCGACGGGTCACGAGCCGGGCCCCGGGCGCAGCGGTCCGACCCCGCCGGCCCCCTTTGAAAAAAACCGCAGGTCCCAGAAGGCGCCGCGCGGGCCACGCACGCGCAGAGAGGCCCGTACGCCCTCCACACGGCCGCCATCTTTCGGCTGGAGGCGGACGCTGGAGTGGCTGCTGCCGGTCGCGCTGCGGTAACGGTGAGTGTCGGGGCTGACAACAACCGCCGCCCCGCCGAGACCGGTCCCTTAACACCCCAGGGGTCGGCCTCTGACCGTTTCGTGGGACTCAAAAAAAAAAAAAAAATCCTCGAAGGGGGTCTTCATGAGGCGAAGAGCTGCACCGCGGCCCCTCTCTCTCTCTCTCTGACTCGCTCCCAGACTCCCGAGTGACAGGTGCAGAGGGAGCCACTGGGCCTCTACTGTCGCTCACCTGCCAAAGCCCAGGCGCCTTGCCATCCGGCCAGGCCACACAGCGAGGGGGTGGGGGGGGGGAGATGTGGGGAGTGAACCCTCCTGCCATTTGCAAATTTTATGCTCTACCCCCCCCCCCCCCCACTGGCCGTAGCCAGAAATCCTTGGCTCCCCGGGCAGGAGTTGCAGATCATTTTCAGTTGCATAAAATACGCGTCCACTTCTGTTGATTAATAATAATAATAATAATAATCCTTATTATTACACTGTGCATTTCGATCAATGAGCTTCTGGTTGCATGATATGCAAAGGCGGAGGGGTGGACGACTTAATCTCCTTCAACGCACCGATCCGCGGGCGCACGCCATCACATACGGCTGTCATCTTATCATGAGATAGATTCTTTCGAAGAATGCATCGGATGGATCTCTGTTAGGAATTAGTGCCTCGGGATGCAGTGTATACTTCGGGACACGACATGCGAGTGCCAGGATGGTGGAAGGCGAAATAGATGGACCTCGGTCTTCTTTCGCCGAGTAAATTATTGTTTTTTTTAAGATATGAATCTATATGACTCCTATGGGTAATGTTTCTGGAAGGGAAATGCAGACATATTGTTTATGTGTGGCCCATGCAATCCAGTTATCTGTCCCTCAGCAGCCAAAATGTTGCACCGCCCGGTCTTAGATTGCGATCGGGAAAGGATGTGGAGAATGTGTGTGGAGCAATAGATGGTTAAGGGTGGATATCAGATGTACATGGGGTTCTGTGGTAGTTTGTCGTGAGTTCCTGCAAGGAACAACCTCCAAAGCGGGGTTCATGCAGGTATGTTATATGCCCACTATTGCGGGCGGACCTTCTGCCACTCTGCCCCCAACCTCTGGAACTCCATTCAGTAGTCCCTCCGCCTTGCCCCTCCCTTGCCTCCTTCAAGACCCATCTCAAGCCCCTCCTCTTCGACTGTGCCTTCGATCACCCTGACCGAAATTGCATGTTCTGGTCAGTGAGTGTGTACTTTACAGAGTAGTAATTTGAAATTCCAGAGAGAAAATGTACCTCGTGGAAGTCAGATAGAGTCAGAAAGTACCTGTGGGTACATTTCAATGGTAAAAGGGTAGTTTAAGTGCTAAATGTCATGTGAATCACAATAGCAGGTCCCAGCCTTGAACTCCTGTATGGTTGGCTGTTCTTGGTATCGTGAATAGGTTTATTTCTAAGAGAATGTGAAAATTCATTGTGCAATGAAGGTTTACAACGTCCTGGTGTGGATTGAGTGCTGCTAATGGGATCATGTGACTGCTCGAAGAGAATTACAATCCTTTGTTGGCATTTCTGAGGATTAACACCGACTCATGACTCTTGGAAGGTTGTTTTTTTGTAATAGATTAGCCTGAGTTAATTTTCAGACACAGCATTAAAATTCTCAAGTGAAAGTACAAGAAATTAATTTTCCAGGGCTTGCAAATATGCTGTTAGATTGGATATATTTATCCAGCACTGGCAATGTGCCCCATGATAAACTTGCTACTTAAGTTTAGATTTTTCCTGAAGCTGACAAGTGCATTATGAAATATGCTGTATGTTTGTTTCCATCCTCCCCTATACAAGTATTGTATATATTTCTGCAATAATAAGGGGACTTGAGTACCTCTAACTCAGCTGCCTTCGCAAGCTTTTCCTTATTTAAAGCAATAGCTTTTGCAGATATGCTTGCCCATTTTAAGCATAAAGTGGAAATGTTTTGCAAGAAGAATGGAAAAATAATAATCCTTGCATCTTCTCACGTCATTGCAACATCTCAAGTTGCTTCACCGGATTTTGTGAAGAATGTAGTGACTTTATAAGGTAGTAGCCAATTTGCGTAAGTAATATTCCACAAACAGTCATGAAGTGTTGCTCTCGACACTAGAAGAAACTCCCTTATAACTCTGATGAGTACCTTAGGATATTTATACACCTGAACTGGCAGCGAGTCCTTGGTTTCAAATCATACCTGAAGGACAGTAAGTCCGACAATGCAGTGTTCCCACAGAGTTGCACTGGATTATCAGCCTCGACTCAGCTCAAAGTTCAGATGCGGTTGTTGAACCTACATGTTTTGACTCAGAGGTCAGAGTGCTTCTAATTGATTCTCAACAATTGATTCTCTGAGGAATATAGGGGAATGGGGAGGAACACTAAACCCCAATTTTGAACTTTACTTTAATTGGTTACATACCTGAAGAAGGATGGGAAGCCCTGCAGAATTAAAATATTTCTGGAACTTTTCAAGATGCAATTTTATAAAAACAAGTGCATAATGCAACCATGCAGAGCAGAAGTGCTCAGATTTGAGGCTATCTGTGCTTAGTTAGTTGATCTCAGTAGATTAATGGTAGGGAAACTACAATTGACCTCTGCACTCCAATTTGGGCAGGTGGAGTGATGCCGACATTAGTGTAGACACATTTGAGAAATATATCAGTCAGAGATTGGTACCTGTCGACCAATATGAATTAGTTTCGGTGGGGAGGGGTGAGAAAAATACAAAGAATTTAACTCCATGATGGGTGCTTAAAATAATTATCCAGTGTAATTAAATAATAGAGGTATTTGCCAGCAGTTGTGCTATAATAAGCCCCAACGCCCCTGGGCAATGGAAGAGAGAATCAAGCAAGGTTACATTCCAGAGCTACACCCAGGAACCTGTGTGGAACGTCGGTGTCAGATAATGGTAGGATTGATTGTAATGCACAGTTGAATATTTCTAGAGCAGGGGTTTCCATTCATATTCAGATGAAGTTACCTTAGCTCAGGCTTGAATCTAATAGGAGACGCTGACTCAATTCTGGGTTTTATGAAAGCCATCATTTAGTTGTTAATGATATTAACAAATAAATAATGGGAGTTCCGGAGCTCAGTGGTTAGAGCGCTCACCTTGCAAGCAAGAGACCTGTGTTCGATCCCCGGCAGGTTTCTTTACTCCACACGCCTAATAATAATCCCTCAAGAAAAAAAAGTTAAATTGGTCACGTCAACTCTACGACTGTTTGTGCACGACTGCTGTGCGCAATTGGCTGCCGCGTTTTGCCCACAATTATACAGTCAATTCACTTTACAGTATATTCACATCTAGAAAATGTGAAAAGCGCTATATCAAATGCAAGGATTATTATTTATTATTATATTGTTTCCCCCGCAAAATGCCTTTCTTGGTTTAAAACTAGGGAACATCCCCACATTTAGCCATGGAAGTCTTATTGAATACACTTCTGATAAACTAGTCCCAAATTAATCATTGCAAAACATTTTTTGAAAGCAAAGTTATGTGGTTAAGTTAGAACATTTGTACTTCCATCTAAATCAAGATGTCACCAAATATTGGCAGAAGTTAACTTGTTGATGATTCCGAGAATATGTTTGCAACTTTTGAATCATGCTTAATCTTAAAGATAAAATGTATTCCTGATGTTTCAGCAAGTAGATGAGCTGATCTGAGGGAAGATCCCAAGTATGAATCCTTTACTGAGTTGGCTGATCTATGCCACGTCAGCACTCCGGCTGACTTGTGTATATACCCCAGGGAGCTTAGGCAAAAATCAACCAGGTTTCCTGGTTGGTATCCAAAGACCTTTGTTGGATGTGTGCATATGTAGACAATGGGTGAAATTAGGATAGAGCTAAGAAGCGATTTCTCCCCCGCCCTGCCTCCACTGCCCTTCTAAGAACATAAGAATTAGGAGCAGGAGTAGACCATTCGGCCCCTTGAGCCTGCCCCGCCATTCGATAAGATCATGGCTGATCTTCTGACCTAACTCTAATTACCTGCCTATTCCCCATATCCCCTAATCCCTCTATTTTTTAAAATCTATCTGTCTCAGCCTTGAAGGTGTTCAAGGACTGAGCATCTACAGCCTTCTGGGGAAGTGAATTCCATAAATTCAATACACTTTGAGTGAAGAAATGTTTCCTCAACTCTGTTCTAAAAGGCTGACTCTTAATTTTAAGACTGTGACCACTGGTTATAGATTCTCCTACCAGGAGAAACAGTCCCTCAGTGTCTACTTCATCAGCCCTTTAAGAACCTTATAAGTTTCAATAAGATCTCCCCTAATTCTTCTGTACTCTAGAGAATACAGCCCCAGTTTATTCAGCCTATCCTCATAGGTCAGTCCCCTCATCCCGGGAACTAACCGAGTGAATCTACGCTGCACCCCTTCTAGGGCAAGTATGTCCTTTTTTAAATAAGGAGACCAAAACTGCACACAGTACTCTCGGTGCGGTCTCACCAAGGCCCTATAGAGTTGCATCAAGACTTCCCTACTCTTGTACTCTAAACCTTTTGCAATGAACACTAACATGCCGTTCGCCTTCCTAGTTGCTGCTGAACCTGCAAACTAACTTTTTGAGACTGGTGTACAAGGACACCCAAATCCCTCTGAACACTAACACTATCTAATCTCTCCCGCTCTAGAAAATGATCTGTTTTTCTATTTTTGCTACCTAGGTGAATAACTGCACACTTCCCCACATTAAATTCCATCTGCCACCTACTCGCCCACTCCCCTAGCCTATCTATATCCCGTTGCAATCTTTTTGCATCATATTTCAGTGATGTGTTTATTCACTGTTAGGGCGCATCTATGCCATAGCCACCCCACCCCAGAAAAAGCATAAAGGACTTCAGTACCTTCAGAACAGAATGGGAGAAAAGAGACTTGCAACTTCCCTTTTTTTTAAATATATAATTATATATTTTTATTTTAAAGCAGATCCCGTATTTGAATATTTCTAACTAGTTATGGGTTAAATGCATATTCTAAATGTCACAGTCCTGATTGATGTTTAGTAGTTTACTCACTCCAGGGGCTTAGTTGTGCAACGATAATAAAAGTGAAAATTCAATTCAAAACATCTTGTTAAGATTTCATGCGCCTGTAGCATTTTTACTCACGAAAGTCACCATGGTACAGCAGCCACCTCTGCTCCCTTAAAACACAGGTGCGTGTTGCTGAACGCTCCTGGCTTAAATCGAACGTAACGGTCTATCGGCAGATCTGACTGGACTTTTTAAATCTTACTGCTCCGTCCTCGCCGCCACTAAATCGTCGTTCTACCCCAAGACAATCTTGGGGCCCAAGGACAAACCCAGGCTCCTCTTTTCTATCACAAATCGACTCCTCCGTCCATCCCCTCACGCCTCGCCCATCCTCACCTCCAATGCCAACTGCGAGCGATGCTAGAGTTCCTCAAATCCAAAGTTGAGGGAATCCGCTCAGCTGTCTCTGCCCTTCCATCTACTAACCCCTCCCTCCGCACCTTCGAACCTGTCTCCCACTCTTCTCACCACCACTATAACCCGCATGAAACTGACCACTTGCTCTCTCAACCCTATTCCTACCCCTCTCCTTACTTCCCACCTCCAGCTCCTTGTCCTCTACTCACAGACATCATAAACTCTCCCTGTCCACTGTTCCCATCCATTTAAAAACAGCTGTAATCACTCCTATCCTTTTAAAAAAAACTCTCCCTGGACCCATTCTTGCTCTCAAACTACTGCCCTATCTCCAACCTCCCTTTCTTCAAGGTCCTGGAACGAGTCATCGATTCCCAGCTTCGCTCCTTCCTCTCCCGCCACTCACTTCATGCACCTCTCCAGTTGGGTTTCCGTGCCACCCACAGCACAGAAACAGCCCTGGTCAAAGTGACAAATGACATTGTATCCATCAGCGACCAGGGCTTCCTCTGCCTCCTCGTCGTCCACTCTGCCCCCATCCTCTGGTACTCCATCCCGCAGTCGCTCCGCCTCTCCCCCTCCCTTGCCTCCTTCAAGACCCATCTCAAGACCCTCCTCTTCGACCTGCTTTCGATCACCCTGCTTCCCCCATCCTCCCAGTCCCGACCCCCAGCTTGGGTCCAAAATACTGACTGTCCAAAGTCTTGGGACGTCTTCATGACGTGAAAGGTGCCATACAATTGCAATCTTGCTGTTGTTCAGTGTTGCTGTGCGACAACAATTTGAAAGTCATTTTGTATGAATTACAAGCGTTTTGCAGTTGTGTAAATCAGATTTAGCTGCAGATTCCTTCCTGGGGCTAGAATGGAACTCACTGCTGGGAGTTGCGTAGAATCTCAAGCATTTTACTTATTCCAAAGTGAATTGGGCGTGTGGGGCCATGCATACTGTTTGTTCTTGCTCTCAATTGGTAAACTACATGTATGTGCCTGGGGAGTGCACAATTCACTCCCATCTTGTATAGTCGGGTCAGGTGAAGAAGGCCCCTTCAGTCCACTTCATCTCTTCATTGCAGAACACGCTTGCTTACCTAGCAATAAGTAGGAACCCGGTTGTTAGTCGACTATTTGTGGGACACTGCTGTGCGCAATCGCCCACAAAATACAGCCAATCAACTTCACAGTATATTCTGTGAAGCGCTTTGAGACGTCTCAAAATGTCCAGTGACCTGTCCTCAACCACCCTTTATAAACTAAGTTGTTCCAGTTATTAATTACTCTGCGGAAATAAATAATTTCTGTTGTCTGAACTGAAATTGACTGTTGTAAGCTGAATCTGTGCCTGGAGTAGTCAGTGCGTCCGAAAGTATCGTTTGGGTTTACTTTCTCAATTCCACTACAAATCTTATACATCCGTGAGCCATCTCCTTTCAACACTGAAGAGCCGCTGAAATTGCTTTCTTAGCCTTGTATTCCAAGCTGACTCACGAAGAATGGCCAAATGAGTGATGTGCTGGATTCTAGTCAGCGCCTGAGGGGCGTCACCCAACAAGAGTCAATGTTTTCAGGAAAGAACACACTGATGATCCTAATGACATTGTCAAATAATTCCACTTAAATTACTTCCTACCAAAACCCCCAGAATGAATTGAACTGAGCACCAGTTTTACAGTACCCTCAATTTACAGGGAAAATAGCTGGTGATTATTTCTCGCAAATATAAATGGCTGGTTTAATATTACTACACATCAGTTTAGAGGAAATTCCGATGAACAGTTTATGTCAGGAAGGAAGTTTCAGGGTTATTCCCCATGTGGACTTCCTGAATTAATTCAAAATTCACTGTTGTGCACAAGATATCCTGTGGTGAAATTAGCTCCTTGGGACGTCCTCCCAACGTAAAAGGCGCTATACAATTGTAATTTGTTGTTGTTGCTGTTGTTGTTGTCAAAGTGGCAGGCTTATAATGTGGCTCCCGTAATGATCGAGACCCCCTCCCCCAATTAAGATTATTTTTCTGTAGGACCTGCTATTGTGTAGCTCCCTAAGACCAAAACTCCTGCAGCTCTGTGCAGTTTTACTGTACCAGTCATCTGTGTAAGATGAATTGTTTAAATCCTATGTGTATAACTGAGCAGAAAATAGCATTGTCTCAGTCATTCATGGCGTTGTGACATACTGTATTGATGTCGAGATTTTCTTCAGTAGAAGCGAGGCTGGATCCCGCTGAGCAACAATCACCATAAGCTACAGCGCATGTTTCAACAGTCTTATGGGAGCATGCTGAGTACTGCTTTACTTCCATGGAAACTAGTAAGTGCGCAAAAGTGTACATTACCAAAAATTTGTACTGTGGAATATCGGTGATTGTCTGTCCTTTGCTGTATGACCAGCGCCTTGGGATGTCCTCCTGACATGAAAGGCACTATACAAATGTAATTTGTTGTTGCAATTTGTTGTTGTTGTATAAACAACATTTCCTATGGCTGCTGTGCCAGGTTTTGCCCACAAAATATACAGTCAATTCATTTTGCAGTATATTCTGTGAAGCTCTTTGAGAATTCTAGTAGTTCAATGTATTCTCCACTTTGTCGTACAGCGCTTTCATATTGGTGTCTTCAGTACTTCAGTACGAGAAAGACTCTCAAACGCAATTTTATTTTAAAACTTTAAGAAAGCTTACACATTTCAAGAACTTACAGTCAATCTTTGTTTTTGACTGTCCATACATATTTGCACGCCCATGCGTGCACACGTCTTTTGCATTTTGATATAGTGGCTAACATCAAAACATCTCTGAAAGAGCTGCGCAGGTAATTGCTGTGAAGTGTTGTGACGGTGTATTTGTAGCCAAATGTAGTAACCAATTTGCATGTCGCAGTGCCGCGCAAACAGCCATGAAGTAAGTAACTAATTTATGTGGGTGGGTGTCTCATTGGCCAGGACACCATTCTGCCTGAGATCAGCAAACTCAGCTCGAATGTGGGTTCAAAAAGTGGGAACTGAGACGTAAGTCAGTTGCTCACTTTTAATTGTACTTCTTTAATATTTGCAGTTTTCTGGTTCCGCGAAATAAGATCAGATTAAGAATGACGGTATTCTTTGGATTTTAAGACTCTCTTTGTCAGCCACATCAGAGAAAACAAGTGGTTTACAGTATGTTAGTTTCAGGGGCCAGTTGATATTTGGGAAGAAAGAGTATGACGTATCTTTAACCTTTGTCTGATCCAGGCACAATTCTTGTTTAACGGTACTGCAATTTGCGCACATTACTGGAAGTAGATAATCGAGTACAGTCCTCGTGATGCTGGAAAATCGTGCGTATTTGAATCATGCTGCATTGGCTCAAATATGTTGCGTTTCAGTGCACGTTGAGGATACTGAGTTTCTTTGCTGCAACTCTGATTCTATGTTAAAATACAGAAAATGTCTACAAACAATATCAACTGTCAATCCTGGTTGAGATCAATTTCTTCTTCAAAGTGCAGTCTAGTCTAGCATAAGAATTTGTAGAAATTTTAACCCAGTGTCATTTATTTTATCAGTACACTTTCCTAAACAACACACATTTACAGCGCGCCATTTATGCAAAACACATATCTCAATCATTTAACAGTGGGAAAAGGAAGAATACGGCGCATGGCAGATGCCCAGAAGTGATCTTAGGCAAAATGCCAAAGCATAGTATTTTATAAAGAGAAACTATAGTTTATACTGCATAATATGACATTGACTGACAGAGGGTACTTGAGCATTTCATTTTATCAACTATGCAGATATCTTTTGAGAAGTAGAGGTTATGGGTTCATTGTAAGTACTCCCACTCGGTTATAATTTCACAGGTTTCAGTTAACCTATAGTGCCATTGGTACTATATTGAGCCTCGAAATGAGTGTTAATCGGCCGGCAGGGCGGATGTGGGGATAGGAAGAATAATCCACAGTGAAAGCCGGTGTTGTTCCCGCCCGGCACCCACACACGCGTGCACCTTTCAGTGCACCTTGGAAGGGAGAGATGCGCATTCCATTCCGATACACAGGAATTTGCCAGTGTAGGTGGGATGCATGGAACTCTTTCACATCAGGAGGACATCCCTCGTCCCTGGACAGTCAAAAGATTTGCATCTGAGCTGGGGGTTCGGATAAGGAGATGACCCGATTAGGCACTATATCAATTGCAAGGATTATTATTATGTTTGGGAATGGTTCCCAAGGCATTTCTAGCTGTTTTTCATAAGTGAGCTTAAAGCAATCTCAGCAAGGTATTCAGCCATGGAGAGCCATTACGCCTGAACTTTCTCAAGTTCTACATGGCCTCATCACTTTCCAACAGAGGTTCCCCCCACTTCCCATGACTACTCTGAGCTGAGATCTATTAACACAGAACAGACCAGCACTCCAATCTGTGACCTTCTGATCTGTACAACTTAATACTTTAACCCAATAGGACATCAGTGGAATGTTAATACAGTTTTCTTTAATGTTTGTGATTATTATTTTTCAAACTCCTGACACATTGTGTGTCTCTTTCTGAGTGTTGTGTGTGCACAAACAAATAGTGCAAAGCCCACGGAGCCAGCTCAGAAACCCTGCCAGACAGTTGACCCAGGAGCGAAGGGAGGTTGTTCAAAGCAGCGGGAAGCTCGCCAGACAGCGCTGTCAATGAGCAAACTATGTGGTTTTAGCTGGTTAGACTCCAGCAGTTACCCCAACGCATACTCTGAGCTCCCCCAAGCCTTGACTCTCGCCAACCTGCGCCTAATACTCTCCGGAATCAGGTAAGCAGGATGCATCCCTCCAGGGAGAGAGAGTGCGCGCGTTCCATTCCAACAATCTGTCTCTGGAATTTCCATGTATAGGTGATACGTAGGGAATTCTCAGTTGGGTTTGGAGACTCTTAAGCAATGGTGATAGGTTTCAGCATGTGTCAGACGCCCGGCTGTTTCACAGTGATGGGTTTCTGCATGTCAGACACCCGGCTGATCATGGTCTCGGGTTCCGTGTTTGTGTGTGTGTGTCAGACATCTGACTGATCACGGTGATGGGTTTCTGCGTGTGTCACACACCCGGCAGACCGAAAAAAATACTCCTTTCATGTTCAATCTCAGAACCTGTAATATTTCGTCATATTGATTTTTTTTGTGTTTGGGCTCCACCATTGTTAAACACTCTGTGTGAACAGCGCTATATAAATGCAAGTTGTTGTTGTTTTGGTTTTTACTGCTTCCTGTACAGGAGGGAACACTGACTAATATTGTATTGTAAATAGAATTCATCTCCCATGGCATGTTTATTTGCTTAAGTGAATAAGGGAGTGCTGCTCATGATGGTAACAAATGAGGCTGACTGGAAGTAATGATGTCTTCACTAATCATGCTCTCCAAACCTGCAATACAGAAAAGGCAGGTCTGACTAGCCATTTAATGAGGGCCCATTTTGTACTGAGTTGAGGTTCTACCCTTTGTTTCCAAGTGATCTATGCTGATAACCCATTTGTCTGTCTTGCAGCAAGATGCCAGCTCCTGTCCGATTGCGAGAGCTGATTCGCACAATCCGTGCGGCCAGAACGCAAGCAGAAGAACGGGATGTCATTCAGAAAGAGTGTGCGCTCATCAGGTCATCCTTCCGTGAGGAAGATAACACATACCGCTGCCGAAATGTAGCAAAGCTCATCTATATGCACATGCTTGGCTACCCAGCACACTTTGGACAGGTACACTTGGGGGTCTCCTTCCTGAAGACTGATTTATTCCCACCCCCAACAAAGTCAAGAGTGCTTAGCTTAGAGGTTAGAGCACTCGCTGAGTAAGCAAGAAGACCTGGGTTTGATTCCCAGGCAGGGCGAAACGTTGGGCCCATTTCCTTACTCCACACACCTCTGTTTACCCTGCAGAACGTACTAACCCGTTTATTAGTCGATTGGCGAATCATTTTTCCGGGTGCAATAATCCCTTCAAAAAAATAAATAATTTAGCCACTTAATCATATACTGTGACAGGTGCTAGAATGTTTTGGAGAAAAATATTGCTCGTAATTAAACATTCTGCAAGGTTATCTAATTAGATTTTAATGCTTGTACGTCTGACTCTATTTTTAATGTTTTTTTGCACAGCTTGAATGTTTAAAGTTAATAGCGTCTCAGAGGTTCACAGATAAGCGGATCGGTTACCTTGGAGCTATGCTGCTGCTGGACGAGAGACAAGATGTCCATCTACTGATGACAAACTGCCTTAAGAAGTAGGTATTTCTGTTTTTTAACCTGAATTAGCCCCATTAAAAAGTAGTGGGAAAAATGCCAAGATGCGGCACATTTTTTGGCAAAAATAAACGTGTAGATTACAAGGAACATTTTTATCAATTAAAATTTTATCAGGAAGAAAGACATTGGATTATTATAAAGCCTATAGAATCTGACTGTCTCAAAGGGCTTCTCAGTAATTACTGTCAAGTGTAGTGATTCTTTTTGTAAACAAGTACGGCAGGAATTTTGCACACAGCAAAGTTCCACAACCAGCCTGGAGGTGAATGAGTATTTTTATTGTGGGGGATTATTGTCCAGCAAGCTCGGGTTGTGATGTGATGGCGTGCCTGCCCTCCAATATTTTGTGTTGCTGGTTTACCCTTGCGAATGCAATCACAGAGTGGTTTCACTCTCAGTTGCACCATTGAGAAAGTTAGGAGGTGAAGGCACTTTATACTGAAGCCAACTGTTTTGTTCCTTCTTAGTGACTTGAGCCACAGCACGCAGTTTGTCCAAGGGCTGGCTCTGTGCACTCTCGGTTGCATGGGTTCATCAGACATGTGCAGAGATCTGGCAGGAGAGGTGGAGAAACTGCTCAAAAACTCTAACTCTTACATCCGTAAAAAGGTGAGATGCAACATGACCTTTCATAACATTCAGAGCTAACACCTAACATTGATGTTCTGCCAAAATAACTTTTTTTTTCTGGCATAATTCAGTGTGATGTGGAGCAAACTACAACAGTAGCTGCCTGTTTGACATCGCTATCTGCTGATTAAATCCACACCATTGTGAAAACTGCTGCATTTTATTTAAGAGGTCATAAGATTTGCATGAAATTTATGTAAATACTAAATACTATTACGTAATGCTAAATATTCAGCATTTTTTGTTGAAAAAAATACTTAGAATTCAAATGAAAAATAAAACCAGGAATCAGAAAGCACTTTGAAAAACATCTGAAAGAGAGAGGGAGAGAGCTCTAGTCAAAAGTCGAACACAAAGCTTTAACATATCTTTCTCATTCAGATGATATTCTTTTCTTGTGAACCTTCCAGCAGTTTCTGACTTTGTTGCAGTTGTTTGTTTATTTTACTGGAAAGAAATGAAAATACAGGAATGAAAACTTGTTGCCTTTTCCTAGAAATTTAAAAGGTTTGTGTGTTTCGGTCAATGGTCTTTATATGAATGACTCATTATTGATGTTGCCTTATTAACAGGCAGCACTGGCTGCTGTGCATGTCATCAGGAAAGTACCAGAGCTGCTGGAGATGTTTCTGCCTGCCACAAAAAATCTCCTGAATGATAAGAATCATGGTAGGTGACCCTGTTCCCTAGTCTGCCATGACATATTGTAAATTTACAGTAAGCTCACATTTGCACTTTTTTTTCTCCGGCTGTACAGAAGATTTACTCCTTTGTGAATAAAACTCAAGAAACCAGGTGCAATTCAAACAAAACTTTCCAAACAGGCTTTGGAAATCCTTGAGCCAAAAAAAGCATAACTCCCAAAACTTTGACAGATCAAGGGAAATGACTGTCTTTCTTGGGACTGCCCTTTTTTAACATAGGTTTCTACTCTTGCGCTAACTATTTTTAAATTGCAAAATTAAAACTAATCAGATGACCACTTTATTACTGAATATTAACCATATAATATTAAAAACATAAGAACATAAGAAGTTGCTAGACCAAAGAAAACCAAGGTCCATCTAGTTTGCTTTCACCATCCTGGCAGTCGCTTGACATGTGTCCCAAACTATATACTCTAGTATATATTGAAATATACGAAATATACGAAAGTGATTTTGCTCATTTTAATCTCACATTCTTCTATTTTCCATTGTTTCTCTATTCCTGCTGCTTTCTTAACTTTAAATTAGCTTTTTTTCTGCCTAAGGTCCTTACTCTTACCGAGATCTGCACATTCATAGATTCATAGAATGTTACGGCACAGAAGGAGGCCATTCTGTGCCGGTTCTTTGACAGAGCAAGTCACTTTCACTAACCCCAATCACTAGCTTTCTCCCCATAACCCTGCAAACCCGTCTTCCCCAGATACCTATCCAGTTCTCTCTTAAAAGCTGTTATCGAATCGGACTTCACTACCCTTTCAGGCAGATCATTCCAAATTCGAACAACTCGTAGGGATTTCTTACTGAACTTCCATGCACATCCCAGCAGCCCTCATCGGTGACCTGCAGAGCAAGTGCCTGGACAATTAAATGTGTCTACATTGCACGAAGGGTTAAAATCTCCTGAACTTTTGGACTGGATTCAAACTAATCTATTAGAACGGATCAGATGATGTTAGAATAATAGATACCTGAGAAATAATTACACATTAGCAGGAATGTAACAAAGGGTCAACTTTGCATGGACTTCTGGCATCTTATTGTGGTCCGAAATGGAGTGAATCATAATCTCAAAAGGTAGGAAATGAGGGGCAAATGACCCACGCTAACTGCTCCAGTCTACTTCAGGAGCAAGTTCCTGTGGATTAGGAGTCACAAATAATGACCTGCAGCCCTGTTTTGGCCCTATTGTTAGATTTCCTGTTTTTATTTTATGCAAACACCTTATTCAAAGCAATTTTGAGTATTCTCTTCCCTCAGTGTTCGGATTAACAAACCTAAACACATCACTGGAGAGTTATTGAGAAATTCAATGTCCTAGTCTCTTCCTGCTGCAACATTCCTACCTGCAACCGTCAGAGTATACTCAATGAAGTATACTATACTGAGAGAGTACTGTACAAAAGATTATAACTATATACATAATTTGTGGCATGCAGAGTTCCACACCAAACATGAGGTGAATGATAATTTGTCTGGAGCATTGTTGGCCACGATAGCTCATAGATCTTTAACATTTACCTGAAAGGAATCTTACCTGACAGTAAAGAAAGCACTTGCATTTTATAGCCCTTCGGCAATATTAAAATTTCTCAAAGCATTTCACAGTTAGTTACTGTTTATACTGTACTGTTTAAACTGGCCTATAATTGCATTATAGTTGAAACTGCACAAATTTGACTTGTTAAAAAGTACGATTGGATTTAGATTATTGATGCAATTTGTAATTTTGTGGAATAATTAGAATCTTATAAATGTATTTGTACAAGCTTGCTTAGAATTATGAAGGGAAAATGAGGTGAATTATTGCCAATAATTTTTAGGAATGTTAACCTTGTGAACGACGGTGAAACCAAGATGCCAATCTTCATAGTGAGAGTAACAGCTGGAGGGGGAGATGGAGGAAGTGGAGATTAAACAGCACAGCCGTATATCAATAAGTGTTTCTCCTTAATCAATGCAATCAGTAGACCTGTGAATATTGATAAGTGAGAAATTCCCACTATCTACCAAATAGTTGCCATCCTTTCCTTCCCCACTCCAGTTGTCCCTGCAGTTCCCACCTTCCTTCCCGAAGATGCTGACTCATGCTAGGGTGGAATATCATGGCTGCCAACTCTCCTCTGGTACCTCAGCCAAGTGGCCCTGCTACATGTGTCACCCTGAACGGTGAATTGTCAGCAGTTTATTTGCCCAAGGGGCATCGCAGCAAAGCCCAGTCCTGTCCCCACAAGAACTTCACCTACGTTTGTTTCAGCTGGTGGGACACGGGGGGGCATGCTGGGTCACTGGCTAGTGAGCAGGAACCTTTGTTGATTTATTTTTCTCCTTGGCCTAATGGGTGATGAGTGATGCAGACCAACGCAATGAGCTAATCTCCAGTCTGTTTTTACCTTGACTTCTAGTCACCTTCAAAGCCCAATTCTGTCTCTTCACTGTGTAAGGAATTGTTACTGCCTAAGGAAACTTGCCTGTTAGTCAGTTTCCAGGCCTCTGCCAATGCTCCTGTGGAATAGTGTGCTCAAGAATGAGCAAAAGCCATTTGTGCTGCCTCTAGGATGAGCCCCATTATTATATAGCTAAGACGGATATTCAGGACGAGCGTCATGAGTTTGTGTGGCACATCGTATTGAGGCCCAGACCTTCTGTGCGGCAACACCAGCCCAGGGAAATCTTACAGGGGTTTTGATGGAACATGCCTTTGCTTTTTTTAAAAAAAGTACTGTCTGTGGTTTAAGGGTGCTTTTGTAATCCTTTCCCGTTATAATTCCTTCAGTTCACCAATGCCATAAATGTCAACGGTTAGAAATGACTAATAAGGTGAATTAAGAAGTGTGGGGTCATCAGCATTGTATTCACTGCCTTGTCACTCGTTTGGTACATTCATCAGTTAAAACACTCTTCTCTTTCTTTGTCTTTAAGGTGTTCTCCATGCTGCTGTTGTCCTTGTCATAGAAATGTGTAAACATAGCCCTGACACACACGCTTATTTTCGCAAGGTACATCCTGTTTACCATTGCTATCAGAAACTTGGTTTTCAGTGTAGTCCGTTATGTCTTAACATTTAATTATGAGAACGTTTAATTTCCTCGATAGGAGGAATTTTGTTCAGATTTCTGGAGCTGAATATCAAAATAGAGTTTGTATGATATGTCTTAATGCATTTTATTAACTGAATAAAAGGTTTAAAGCTTATTTTGATGCATATTTGTCTGGATAATACAGTCTTGTGCATCGTGAGGGCACTGTTTTAAAATGGGGTTTATTTTGAGTTTTAGCATATTAAGGAATGAAGCTCATTTGACTTAAAATCAATATATTTTGGGCTCCTGTTAACCCTAGAGATATCTGATTTAATAGGATTGCATTGGTGCATGGGGTACCCACTCCTGAGGTTCAGCTGAGGCCTGCACAGGGGGATCTTTGTTGTGTGGATGAAACCCTCACTCTGCCCGACCAGTGGTTGCAGCTGAAAAAAGTTCCCACCACAGTCATCTACCACTTTGTCCACAAGCAGTGTACAAACTCGTGCAGAGGCCTGAAGTGTGGGGAATTTCCTATTCATTGAGATTGCAGTTTGAAGCTTCAATCTGAAAGTTTGTTTTCTTTCTCTGAAATATATCACAGTTTCTAACCCAATTTAATAGGTTTCTGTCACTGCTGCTCTCCTTCCACAACAGTGGCATGATCTGGTGACCACTCTGCTTATCCTCTGCCAATGGTATTAAATAACTTCTCGCAAAGAGTGTGAGGAGAGCCCAGTGCAACTCTTCCTCTGCTTCAGTACTGTACTGCGGCTACGTGCTTGACTGGTACTCAATACATCCCACAGGAGAAGAACTGAGATTGGGTATCTCACTGGGCTGCTGTGATCTCTTCAACTATATTGCGGAATGATCATATGAACAGTTTAGTGACAAACTTTCCTGCCCAGATCAGAATGCATGTCCTGCCTTCACACTTGACATGAATCATGTTATTTCCTGTGCAAAATTATCCAGGAACTCCCTGGGTACTGGAGAGATGGGATATGGGTTTGTCTTTCTTTTCCCCATAACATGCTGAGAATACGAATGGAGTTTGTCGTCTCAGCTATGCCATTGTTCCCAAGTGGTTAGAAGTAGTGGAATAGATTTACACCCTTCAACTTCCCAGTGGATCAGTTGTCAAAACTACTGCCCAGTGTGAAACTGAGTCGCACAGACCAGAAATCCTAGACTTGATCCCTGGTCTCTGCTAAGGGAACTGATCTCAAGGACAGTACAATTGGCCTCAGCACCTTGGGCCTAAGGAGAGCAAACAAAATCAAACACAAGCTCCGTGCTTCTGATTGCTATCTAGGAAGCAGGATCAGGCTGCACTGTGATGACAGTCATGATCGAGTCGTCCTGACTCTCATCGTCTGGCCTTGCATGTGATGACCTTCTACATGATTGACACACTGAAGGATGTCCGTGCATCTGATCTCCATGGAAACAAACTTCCAAATGGAGATTGCCCCCTTCAGGAGCCAGTAATAATCCTTGCATTTGATACAGCACTTTTCACGTCTTCTAGTGCTTCACAGAATATGCTGTACAGTGAATTGACTGTATATTTGTGGGCGAAACACGGCACAGCAGTGTCCCACAAACAGTCGTGGATTGAAAATGACCAATTAATAACCAATTTATTATTGTTGTTTTGTTTCGGAGGGATTATTATTAGGCGTGTGGAGTAAGGAAACTTGCCCAAGGTTTTGCCCTGCCGGGAATTGAACCCAGGTGTCTCGCTTGCAAGGCGAGTGCTCTAACCACTGAGCTACAGGAGTGTGTGGGGAGGCGTGGGAGGGTGGGACAAAGGGCTGAGCATAGCTCCGAATGTGCAAAATGATTAATTAGAAAGCTGTTTAACCAGGGTGTTGGGTTTCTGTCTTTACCTCAATGATGCCTTTGTTTTCTTCCTGCTTTCACTGATTGGGATATAGAATGAGAAGGTAAGACTCACAAATGAGCAAGCTTTCGGTCTTTATTCTCACCTCTTAACATTTGTTTTCTAGGTTATTTAGGGGAGCTTGCACCCACTGGTGTAAG
This sequence comes from Callorhinchus milii, assembly GCF_018977255.1. Taxonomy (NCBI): domain Eukaryota; kingdom Metazoa; phylum Chordata; class Chondrichthyes; order Chimaeriformes; family Callorhinchidae; genus Callorhinchus; species Callorhinchus milii. Next base: position 6,359,516 of record NW_024704759.1, on the reverse strand, counting down.
CCTAGATCAGTGCCATAATGAATTAATTCAAGGCTGTAATTCTGTAATATCTGAGTGCATTTATGTACAGCGCAAGTGTTTTCCCAAGTCAAATTGAATGTTATTGAGTTGTCGTCCCTGTCACCTAGTAGATTAATTATCACTTTTAGATCACTAAATCGTGACCAGGTCACTCACGAGAACTAAATCAAGGAAAGAACTGCTCCGTGTGGGCTTCCTGACATTACATTGACAAGCTTGGAGTCCTTCCCACTTAGACATTGCCAGTTTGTTTAGACTGATTTAAAGACCTCGATCAGTACTACCTTTATTTTTCTCACACAGTGAACATTGTAAATTAAAGTGAAGGTCTGTAGCAAATCCAAAATATTAAGTCTATCCCTTTTCTTGTTAAGGGCATCTAACAAGAGAATTTCATTCCATGGTTTATCCTGTGCTATTGGCTCAATTACCTTGATATCGCCCAACAAATATGAAAAACATTTCAATCTTTCTTGAATAATCTGTACCCCTTGTTAGTTGTATTCACTTCCATCATCCTGATTTAAGCATGTCTCTGTGATTTCTACTACATTACCAGTTGCCACCTTTGGCTCTAGTTCCACCATTTTATTTTAAATGTTCTTAGCCCATATGTATGTGTATCGAATTTTGCTCTTCACCCCTTAACTTTCATGTATGATTACATGGTCTTGCTATATCTGGGGCTTTCAGAGATCTTGCTGCTCTTGATTTAGGTATGCTGGGGTCAGGGATCCTGTTAACACAGCAAGCCAAACCCTAATGTCTCAGGGGAAACTTGCCAGACAGTGTTCGCAGTGGCAAGCTGTGTGGTTTAACCTACTTAAACTCCAGCAGTACTCCTAACGCACCCTCTGGGGTCCCCAAGCCTTGGCTTTTGCCAATCTGCGCCTAATATTCTCCCTCCTGGGAGCAAGTATGCATTCCATTCTAGACAGACACATTTCCAAGTATAGGTAGCATATATATGTTTGGATACTCTTAAGCATGTGATGAGTTTTTGCATGAGTCAAGTACCTGGCTGACCAATAAAAAGGTATTTTCTCTCTCTCTCAGTCTATTTTGCTTTCAATCATTCTATCTTTTCTATCTTGATGACTTATTACAGGTCTGAGTGTTTTCTTCTACACTATTTCCCTGTTCAAATGAAGTGCAATTGTTGTTTTGAAAATTAGGCGTTATCATTCTAGTTCTATAAGTTTTATTATCATTCTTGATAATCCCCCTAGAATCTGATAACAACTAAGAGTGTTCGTTTTGTGGTGTTTTTGTTGCTTCCGAATGCCAACTCAGTCTGATATTTCAGTCACACCGGTACATTAGATCAGCATGCAGAACAATATTTTGTTTTGTAGCCATAAACCACTGAGCAGAAAGCCTCTGCAGCCTGATTATTAGAAGCAGCAATGCCTCTATCTGTTTCCTTACTATGTGTCAGGATAAAAAAAAACTGCAAAAATAGTCACTTCACGTATAAAGTAGATTCCTGAACTCCAGACAGTTAATTTGCTGGGGAAAAGTGGGCCCAAGACCAGATGGCTAGAAGGACGAGGCCGGCACAAACCAAGGGAGTCTGAAGCAGAGGTAGTTTTTGTAAAGGCTGTTTTATCGAGTGACCTCAGACCTGTATGCCAGCCTCTCACTCTCTCATTGACTGGGATTCAGCCAAACTCTGTAGCAAGAGTCTTCATTTGACTTTAATATAAAATTATGTATGGCCTGATCTAAAGCTTCTACTTGGCATGCAACTGTTGCTCAGTGCCACTTCCCAGCTGATTTCAGTATCTTAATAGGACGAGTTGCTTCCAATCTTCAGCAGCTGGCATCTTTGTTGTTGAAAAGAATATTGAGCTGAAACTATTTCCTCTTCTCCTCCCTCTCTAATGATGTATAAATTAACTGCTTGGCTGTAGGAGGTGCACTGGTTAACACAGTCACAGCATTAGTTACACAAGCTGTATTTCAGAAGTTGTTCCTAGTAAGATTTAGCCCTGGATTTGGCTTGGATCTGAATGATGAGAAGGTTTCTTGTCAATTTTTTTCACAAGATTCCGGGTACAAAACTGTCACACTATCAAATCTACACTGCAATATCAGATTTGACCACTGGAAGACTGTAGTTAATTTGCCCAAATTAATAAACAGCTAATAAACACTTGTGCAATTGTAACGAAACTTTGCAAGACGGCATTGCAGAATTTGTGGTACAACTATATTGCAGTTTTTCTTCAGCTGGCGTCTTCAGGGCTTATTTGGTTGGGCACAATACTGGTGATTTATTTCTGAAGCTTCACCACAATGAGAGCTTTTAAATGCTGATTGTATCTCTAAATGTAATGCTAGGTTGCTCATTCTAAGTACAGGCTGTAATTCTTGCTCATGGCGAAATCTGGTAGCTGCTTCATTTAGCTCCTGTTTTAACAAAATTACAAAGTGGGGTGGCGGGGCGGGGGGCTCTGATAGATGTGGATTAGACAGTGCTCACGGTACTCGATTTACTTCCATCGTTAAGCAGTTCAAGATATAATATATGTGCTCTTCTATCTTGTAGGTAGTTCCACAGCTGGTCAAATCGCTGAAGAATCTGATCATGTCTGGTTACTCGCCAGAACACGATGTGTCTGGAATCAGTGACCCTTTCCTTCAGGTAACTCTCCAAATTCCCACTGAAAATATCCACCAGATTTGATCAAATTGAATTTGAGTGATCATAATAATAATAATGATCCTTGCATTTGATATCGTGCCTTATCAGATTGTTTAGATGCCTCAAAACGCTTCACAGAGTATACTGTTAAGTGAATTGACTGTATATTTTGTGGGTGAAATTATTATTATTATTAATAATAATGAGTGGACGGACTCCTGTTAAAGGGACAAACCCAAAATGTTAATCTTAATGTTTTGTCAGTTGCTGTGGAGTACCAGCATTTCATTTTTATTTCCTCAATATTGCACTCCTCTCTCTATAAACCTGTTTTATACCCAAAGCTCTGCTCCCAAACAAGTTTATAGGAGGGGTTGACCGCTCTAAGCAAGGGAAACCTAACTTACTCACACGCGTAGTAAGTTAGGTTTCTGTTACTGTGCATTGCAACAGTACACCATCCAATTTTGCACAAGTAGGTTAAGTATTGCACGGCTAGCAACTTTTTGCATGCAAACACAGCATAAGAAGTAACAAGGCAACCGATGCTCAGATGTAGGCTATTTTTTAGTGCTAGAAGCTGGTTGCTTTCTAGATAGAGCTGCAGCTTAAGGCAAGAAGTTCGCTTTTTTGAATCTTGGTCTGTCTGTAAGCTGTTGCTCTATCTACTACACCATCAGGGCTGTCCCGTTTCTTGCAGTTTACACACAATTTGTGCTTTCTTCCTGACAGGTTCAGATATTACGATTGTTAAGAATTTTGGGGAAAAGTGACGATGAATCCAGTGAACAAATGAATGATATTCTAGCTCAGGTGAGCTCTGACAGGAATTGGGGTTTAGCACAGTAAAGAGTGTTCTGGTGAAGGGCACACCAATACTTTCCGGGTTCTAAAGGAAAAAAACAGTAACATCATAATACCTGTTGTCAGCACACCAACCTTGACGCCTTACAGTCTAGCCAGCACCATCACACGTATCTTTATGACTTATATTTTTGGGGTACAGCTTTGCTTCTTCTAAACCATTTCTCGGTATCATTGCCACAGTCTGTCTGTCTCCAATCAGGGAATTTTAGCGTAATTAGTTTCATTGACTCCTGTACGTATTGTGAAAACCTAAATGTCAGCTTGAAACACCATTACAACCTGAGGAGATATGTGGCTTGCTTAATCTGCTCTCCACAGGAATGCATCACAGTTACTTGAATTTGGCAAAATAAATAACTGTTCTGCCACTACTAGTTGTCTTCCTGTTTCCTAACTTTTTTAAAAATGTTTCTGGAACCTTTAAAATTTCCACTGACTAACTGGTATCATGATGCAGAATTACATGCGTTTGGAGAAAAGTTATTCCCAGAGTGTGTTTCACTACGTGAGATCATGAATCATTCACTTCCCTGAATTCACATCTGCATACAGTATCGGTTTCATGTGTGTATTTGCTTCATGGAAGTGGGAGAGGACGGGAGATGTTTGTCCATTTGTTTGTGAACAGTTCTGTCTGCATTGTGATGTTTCAATTTCATACCATCAAAAATACATTCTATTCTTTTCACTTTGGCACTTAAATCAGTATCTGAACAGCTTGTAGTGGTAATGTGCAGTTTCCTCTCTCCCGCTCTCTCTCTCTCTCTCTTCCCCCCCCTCTAATTTCCATCCCTTCTCTCTTGAAGCCTTTTCTGGGAAGTGGTTCCATGCGGTGCTGGAATTTGTCATGTGTGAATTTCAGCTGAGGGGAAGAGTCCTGACTCTGTGTATTTAAGATTGAACCACGCACACTTTCCACAAGGGTCGCTGAGTAGAAGTCAGGAGTGGAAGCTCCGGTTGATTTTTTAATCTCTCTCTGTCCCTTATTTTTCTCTCTCTCTCTGTTCCCTCCCTTTCTTTTCTCTTCCTCACTTCCCAAGAGGACCTGTAATGTCACTACTGAGATCAGCATAAAGGAGGGATTAAAGCTGGGACTTTCCTGCTCCATCTGGCTTTATTAATGAACTCGAGACACCGTGTATATTTAATGATTCGTGGCTTCTGATTTATTGGCAGAAACTCTGGAACCTCTTGCCAGAATGTTCTACATCCAGAATGGTTCCTATATCAGTAATTTGGGTGCTGGAAGCAAATTCAATAATAACTTTCAAAAGGGAATCGGATATGTACTTGAAAAGGAAAAATTTGCAAGTCTACGGGGAAAGAGTGGAACTAATTGGATAGCTCTTTCAAAGAGCAGGCACGGGCACCATGTGCCGAATGGCCTCCTTCTGTGCTCGATGATTCTTTGATTCTATGAATTGTTAATATTTCAGCAGACATAAAAGGCAAATGTTTTCTCATGGCAGTGGTCATGAATTTCAAGTGATTACAACCTTGTAATTTTACAATACAATCTCCTTTTTTTTAGGTTGCAACAAACACTGAAACCAGTAAAAACGTGGGCAATGCCATTTTATATGAAACTGTGCTAACAGTGATGGATATTAAGTCTGAAAGTGGGTTGAGAGTAAGTGTGGAGTTTGTTGTTATAGAGTTTGTGGTGTTTTGAATTCAGTGCAGAAACCAGACTAGAATTAATCTAAGATCCAGGACCCAGAAACTTTGCTTGTTTAATGTCAGACAGACCACTCAATGCTTTCACATTGAGTGGTCTGTCTGACATTAAACAAGCAAAGTCTCATTTGCTTTATAATGATTTAAGTAGCTGAGTAAAACTAGAATCTCAACTCATTGCTCATGAGTAGGAAACTACAGATGTGTGTAGAGAGTTGTGGGTTTCAGAGATATAAGATGTCTGCCCCTTTCCCCGACATAGATTATGAGCTCAAGTCTTACATGATGCTGGAAGCCATGGAGCACTGTCAAACAACTGAACTTGCTTGGGCAGTTCTGTCTGTCTTGTGCAGTTAGCAAAGCCATATTGGGCTACACAGACCAGGAAGGTCCCTTGCTTGGATCCATGGTCTGTGCTGAGTTAGCTAATCTCAGCTGGGACAGAAGCAGGGGAACTAAAGTTGGCTTCAGCATCCTGGGCTCCTGCTACTGATTGCTTAGTTGGAAAATGGACACTGAGCTAAGTATCAGAGGGCTGATTCCTGTGGAGCTACACTTGAGTACGAGTTAGTGTGTGTGCGCAGAGGGGAGGAGGGCTGTGCTTTTCGATTCTAATGCACGTTACCTATCTGAACTGCAGTTAAGCCTAATTAATCCTTGACCCTAAATTGGGTGTTCAAATATAAAGCTATTGAAGCTGTCATGAATGTTGTAACTGTTTGCTTTCTTTTTTTCCAGGTTCTAGCTGTAAATATTTTGGGTAGATTTTTACTAAATAATGATAAAAATATTAGGTAAGTCATAACCTTCTTTTTATTTAGTCTTCACAAAACGTTTTTGCCTTGTGGTTTATTTAAAGCTTGATTACAAGCATGCCAAGCTGCAGGGAAATTCCATCCTTGTGTCTCTTTCAATGAACTCCAACCACACACGTGCAGAGAACTCCGTTGGTGTATCTCACCAGACAATAACTCTACCCACTCCCCCATCCACCCCAGGCCCCCCCACTCTGCAGGTACATTGCATTTATTGTAGTATTTTGTCTGCAGCACCAACATCTGCAATCTGTTGCAAGCATGAATTGAGTTTACCAACAAATAAATAATGTAATGCACTCTACATCTGCTTTGCTTAGGACGTACTGGGATTATAACCAGTACTTGCATGCCATTGGATCTGGAAGTCTGTCAGGCTTTTTGTCTCAAGCTATAGATTATATTTGAGGGTTGGGGGAGGTTTAAGGTGCTTGTGAGCTCATTGTTCTCAACTCAGAAGCATTGTTTCCATTTAGATGCTATCCTGCATGGAGGAAGCTCTATAAATCCTGTAGCTCAGTGGTGAGACTCCTGTGGAGTCCTGTAGCTCAGTGGTTGGAGCACTCGCCTTGCAAGTGAGACACCTGGGTTCAATTCCAGGCAGGATGAAATCTTGGGCAAGTTTCCTTACGCCTAATAATAATCCCTTCAGAAACAAAAACAATAATAAATTGGTCATTTTCAATCCATGACTGTTTGTGGGACACTGCTGTGCGCAATTGGCTGCCGCGTTTCGCCCACAAATATACGGTCAATTCACTTTACAGCATATTCTGTGAAGCGCTTTGAGACATCTAGAAGACGTGAAAAGCACTATATCAAATGCAAGGATTATGATATTATACTTACTTGTTGTTTCTATGAGCCTCCTTTGAGATAGTTATATTTGACTTCTGCTCAGATTTAGCTGCGTTGCTGCTTAATCTCTCCTGCAACATTTGTACTATCCCTGCTGATGGCTTTGGATTGCTCAAAGCCATGTTTAGCTTCCTTTGAACATAAACTTTGCTCAAGGTCAGCCATCACTCTGTAACTCAGAAAGAATGAGCTCCCTTCACTGCAGACTCTCACCATATACAACAGGGTAGACCAACTGATGGCCCACAGACCACATGCGGCCCGGGAGTTAATTTCTCCCGTCTCACGAACCATTTCCGACTTCATTGTTTTACCTCCTTGCTGCACCCCTCTTCCAGTTGGTATACTCATAGGCATGAGTCATACCTCCCGCGGGCGTATCTCAACTCGCATTTACGTAGCGCCCTTCAAACCAGACAGCTGCTCGGAGCGCTTCATACGGCTCTCAGCAGCCACAAGGTTGGACCCCCCCCTCCCCCGATTACAACCATGTGCTCCCTTCTTACACAACAACGAAAGTCTTGCAGTTCCTGTATTTTTGGTAAGTTGCAGTGTTGTGGCGAGAATTGATAACTTCTTCTTTCTAAAATCGCCTTTTGACAGGAAATGACCTATTCTTGACTCTAACTTCTCTATAAAAGGTACGTTGCATTGACATCTCTGCTTAAGATGGTGCAGACAGACCACAATGCAGTACAGAGGCACCGAAGTACAATCGTCGACTGCCTGACTGACCTTGACGTCTCCATCAAAAGGTAACAGTCACATATCTTGCAAAGCAGAACTTGACCTATAATTGAAAATATCAATCTCCGTCATCTCTGTTAACACAGGCCCTTATGGGCTTTTTTTTTCCATCGTGATCTGGTGTTTTGTGGTTTCAGCCCAGGACACTGACGTAGATTAATCTTCCCTGAACTGGAAGTACTTGAGCTAGAAATGTCACTGGTTCATTCAGTGCTACCAATCTCACTGAGGTAATTCGAAACACTCTGAATGCTGGAAATCTGAGCACAGCATATCAAACAGTATCTGAAAAGGAAAGCATCATTTCGACACAAACATGAACCTCTTTACACAGGCATAAACATGTCAGATGTTCGTACATGGACACAGCCATTATTAGCAGTTTATTTATAATGTCTGCTACCAAAATAATGGAAATACTAAACTAGGAGCAACGTTTATGAGTTTAGGAAAGTTTAGGAGCAAGAGATGCCCCTAATATTCGGGGGCATCTCTTGGCCTCTGCTATCGTTGTCAGCCTGGGTCAATTGGTAAACTTCTGGTCAGAAGTTTGTGGATTCAAGTCCAAACATCACTCCATGAGATGTTTCGACAGGTTAAGGCACTGTAATGGAATGCAAGGATTATTATTTTCACTGCTTTTGCAACAGAGATCACATTGGTGTGTGGGGAAGTCTGAAGGAATCACTATATTTGCATAATAATGTCAAGTCGTTTCCATATCCACATCAGGCTGTTACAGTCCCCCGGAAATCCAAAGGCAATGTAAAGGCAGTGTGAAAACTCTTCCCAGTCTGCTGCGCTATTTTGACTAATTGGAATCTCAGTATGAAAGCGCAATTTATAGCATTAACGACAGCAAAAAAAAAGGAAAAAATATAAAACTATTTGCTATATGCGCGTAGAAGCAACTAATTGATTGTCACCAGATGGCAGCATGCTGGAATGGTGTGATAAAGGGCTTTATGTGATACTAGCTGTACCTGGTGCACTTTGCTTTCAACAAAATAATCCAATATGGAATGTAGATTGACACACAAACAGACATTTCATCTTTATCTACACTCATCTGGGAGGACTCCTGTAGGAGGATTCCTTTTGGGAGACTCAATGGGAGGATTTGGCGCTTTAAAAATGTAATTTTGTTGTGGTTGCCACGGCTTAGCTTCGTTTGTGTTCTTTATTTTGTTTCCGCCGCTTGGCTTCGTGCGTGCTGTGTGACGCAGGATGCCACAGCACCACGGTCAGCTGGTGCAGCCACCAGGTGTAACTGCAGTGTGCACGTACATACATAGGTGCCACTTTGACTCAGCGGCCACCAGGTGTAACTACAGCGAAAAACACAAAACTGAAAATAACTCATGAACGATAGGAAATACTGGAAAACAAATATGCCAATGTCGCTCCCAGATGCAAGCCCTTTCCGATGAGGTATAAATCATGTCGGTTATTCAGATCCTTCTTGAAGTGCACAGAGACATTGTTGTTTTATTAGTATAGATAGAAGAAGATAGATAGATAGATAGATAGATAGATAGATAGATAGATAGATAGATAGATAGATAGATAGATAGATAGATAGATAGATAGATAGATAGATAGATAGATAGATAGATAGATAGATAGATAGATAGATAGATAGATAGATAGATAGATAGATAGATAGATAGATAGATAGATAGATAGATAGATAGATAGATAGATAGATAGATAGATAGATAGATAGATAGATAGATAGATAGAGATAGAGAGAGAGAGAGAGAGAGAGAGAGAGAGAGAGAGAGAGAGAATTTCAGACACAGTACAATGTGCAGAGTTAAACAAGACATGACAGCAAAAAAAATTGCTTTAATTTCAGTACAATTTTTTAATAATACCCTGGGTATTGGGGAGTTGTCTAATTGAAATAATAAATCCTTACCGTTAGTGTAGCGCCTTTCATGTTAGGAGAACATCTCAAAGCGCTTCACATGGTATACTGCAAAGTACAGTGACTGCATTTTGATGTTGAAATGGGAAGGTGCAGGTGAAGAAGCTCAAGTCAGTGATGAGGGTGAGGAGCACTGCGTATCAGATTGAGGGATGTCAATGCTGCACAGTGGATCATTTTCCCACTCGGTTTTGAGCACTCCTCTGTCTTGCTATAACACACACTATGTGTCTTAACTCAATCTCTAGAGAACACCCCTACTGCACAAGACTCGGTCTTACCACCTCCACAACATTGCCAGACTCCGCCACTCCTCACCCCTCAGGCTGCCGAAACCCTCACCCATGCATTCTTCACATCAAGGCTCGATTATGGAAACTCCCCCNTCATCGGCCTTCCCAACTCTTCCCTTCACAAGCTGCAGATCATCGAAAACTCTGCAGCGTGTACTTCAGCGCACCAGACTCTGACCCCATCACTCCCACCCTCGCCCGACTCCACAGACTCCCCATCGCTCAAAGGATCGAATTAAAGATTCTCATCCTCACTTTCAAGGTCATCCGTGGCCTTGCCCCCTCCTACCTCTCTGACCTGCTGACTCCCTACCAACCTGCGTGGTCCCTCCATTCAGCGGGCTCTGGCCTGCTCCATGTCTCCCGCCCGAACTGCCCTACCATCGCCGGGCTTTCAGCCTCTCTGCCCCCACACTCCGGAACTCCATCCCACAGTCCCTTCGCCTCGCTTCCTCCCTTGCCTCCTTCAAGGCCGGTCTCAAGACCCTTCTCTTCAATCATGCCTTCAGTCTCCCTCCCACCTCTCTGCCTTCCCTCACCCCTACCCCACCCCTCCCCCATGCTCAGTTCCTGACCCCTGACTGTCCAGCGCCTTGGGATGTCAACAACAACTTGGATTTATATAGCGCCCTCCACGCCGGACGGGGTCTCAGAGCGCTTTACAGTTTAGGATCCCGGGACCGAGCCAGGGGGAGGGGTGGGAAGGTGACCAAAGGCACGGTCAAAAAGAAAGGTCCTCCCGACGTGAAAGGCGCTCTATAAATGTCATTTTGTTGTTGGTGTTGTTATACTAGTCTCTTGAGAGGATTTATCAGCCATGCTAAACTGTTGGCGGTTTTGGCCTCTGGATTTGGATTGAAACCCTAAAAGTTCATTTCACGTAGTTGCTTTACAGTAGGCAGAGAAAGGAGGTTTTCATCACATTAGTATGGGCTGAACTTAACTCCAGGTCTCAGAGATGAAAGTGGCAATAAAATATTTTGTACTATATCACATTGCAATAAAGAGAGCAACAGTCAAACATCTCAGATAAAGCATATTCATTTTCCAACTTGTAAACTAAAATATCTACTCTTCTGATATTTGCAGTATTTTTATGCTACAATTGTAAGGGTTTAAATCAGAATTTTGAGTTCATTTAATGTTTAGTTACTCTGAGTCATTGCGTGGAATGTGACATATGACTTGAGGATATAATTTGCTGCCTGCATCCTACCCTTTTCAGTCTTTTCAACCTGGAAGTGAATACAGTATATAAATTCAGTTGTGATTTTATAGCTCCATCCCTCCCATGTTCCATATTTTATGAAGTAGTAAAATATGTAGTAGTTTTGATTTCACTGCTGTCATCCACATTCTGCTCTTTCTGACTCTGGACATGCAGCAAGTCTCATTCCACGTTGTATAAAAACTATTCAAATGTTAGCACCTTCTCTCCCCAGCTGGCAGTAAGCTGTAGTGCAGCAGCTCAGTCCAGCCTTTGCATCTTTAGAATTGTGACCTGGAAGTTTTTATGATGTCAGACGAAGCTCAATATTTATCTTAACCTTTCAGTGATGCTGGTGTCTGATGTGCTGAACAGATGTAGTGTGAAGTCATTCTTAATTCCTTTTTTTACACAAGTTTTTACATAAAGTTTCCATTTATATCGTGCCTTCCATGTCAACAAAACTTTCCAAAGTGCATTCATTGCACTGGGCTACCTCTGCCTCCTCGTCCTCCATGCCTCTCTGCTCCTTTCGATACCGTCGACCACTCTATCCTCATCCGCCGCCTCTCCTCTCACCGCAATCTTCACAGCTCTGTCCTTGACTGGTTCAGATCGTACCTCTCACACCGCCTCCATTTCATCTCCACAAATGTCTTCTCTTCTAGCCCCCGGACCGTCTCGTGCGGCGTTTCTTTAGGCTCTGTCCTTGGTCCCCTTCTTTTCAATATCTATATGCTTCCCCTTGGTGACATCATCTGCAGACATGGGGTCAAATTCCACATGTATGCCCCTTCCCCTCTCCTTCCTTCTGCCCCCCTGACCCCAGTTGGGGTCCGAAATGCTGTACACTGTCCAGCGCCTTGGGATGTCCTTCCGACGTGAAAGGCGCTATACAGATGTAATCTTGTTGTTGTATGTGGATGACACCCAACTATACCTCTCTGCCTCCACCCTCGTCTCCAGGATCACTGCTGCCCTGACAGAATGTCTATCAGACATCAAGTGCTGGATGAGAGCTAACTTTCATCAGTTGACCATCAACAAGACCGAAGCTTTCCTGATTAGCTCCCGTCAGCGCCTCCTCACCTCAGGCGCTGACAGCATCACCATCCATGGTTGTACACTCCCCCTTGCTAAGCCAGTCCGGAACCTTGGGGTCCTGTTTGACCCTCAACTATCCTTTTTACCCCCACATCTGCACCATGACACGCTCTGCCTTCCCCCACCTCCGCAATGTCGCCTGGCTACGCCACTATCTCATACCGCAGGCCACCGAAACCCTCATACATGCCTTCATTACATCGAGGCTCGACTACGCAAACTCTCTGCTTGTCGGCCTCCCCAACTCCTCCGCCCACAGGCTGCAGATCATCCAGAACTCTTCAGCCCGTGTCCTCTCCTGCACCAGGCTCCGCGACCCTATCAACCCCATCCTCGCCCAACTCCACTGGCCTCCCATCACACAGAGGCTACAGTTCAAGATCTTGGTCCTCACCTTCAAAGCGCTCCACGGTCTTGCTGCCCCCTACAACTTCAACCTCCTAGCCCCCTACCATCCTGCTCGCTCCCTCCGCTCAGCGTGCTCCGGCCTGCTTCACATCCCCCGCCTTGCCCGCCCCACTATTGACAGGCGGGCCTTCTGCCACTCTGCCCCCATCCTCTGGAACTCCATCCCACAGTCCCTCCACCTCGCCCTTTTCACCTTCAAGAACCATCTCACGACCCTCCTCTTTGACTGTGCTTTCGATCTCCCTGCTTCCCCCCCACTTCCCCCTGCCCTCCACCCACCCCGACCTCCAGCTCAGGCCTGTCCAGCGCCTTGGGATGTCCCTCCGACGTGAAAGGTGCTTTACAAATGTAATTTTGTTGTTGTTTTGGATTGTCACTGTTCTTTGGTTTAATACATGTTCTTTGATTTGCATTACACAAAGGCGCGCAATGGATCTGTGCTTTGCCCTGGTTAACGGCAGCAATGTCCGAGGGATGATGAAAGAGCTGCTCTATTTCTTGGACCACTGTGACCCTGAGTTTAAAGCTGACTGCGCTTCTGGAATCTTCCTGGCAGCTGAAAAGTAAGTGTGGTGCATAAATACATCAAACATCACGGCCCTCACAGAGAATTGCAGGTCGTGGATGTTTGTTTTGTTCACTTTTCCTCCCAGTGTTCTCTCCGCTGCTATTGGGATGGTTTGGTGCCCTGACTCTACAGTCGCAGCGTCTCATGCTAATCCAGAGAGATGTGTGCTTCACTGGGTGTGCAAAATCTCCCCCTCAGTGTCCAAGACAATAAATCTCCATGGTATATGTTCTTTCGTGAGCTGAATTTTTGCTCAAAGCCAAGCTCTTAACACATCAAATGGTTTAATATCCATCACAAGCACCTAGTTTAGCTGTGGATAAGAAAAAAATGTGAAATTTCCATTGTAATTGTGTTCCCTTCACATATTGGGAAGTCTTCACTGGTGAGTTAGATTGCTCCTTCTCTGGATTTTCCTGTTTTTGTGAGATTTATAATGCTTTTTGTGGCAATTTGCCTGTTGAGATGACCTTCAAGTTTTACAAATGTACAAGTATAATAGTCAAAATGCAATCCAGGCCCTAATAAAGTGCAAAGTCAGTGCACAAGGCAGTGGAGGGTCTCCAGTGCCCCTGTCACTTGCAGGTATCGGTGCTGTAGGGGCAGGAGGAGGAAAATTGGAGAGGCAAAATGATAGCGCACAGATGTTGGTAAATATTTTTTGGAAAATGCAAGTTGTGGCTACAAATTCTGTGCTGCATCTAAAGCAGTTTCAACAGAATCACATCCTAACGTTCTCATGTTTTTGGTAATGTCTCTTACAGATATGCACCAAACAAGCGATGGCACATTGACACTATTATGAGAGTGCTGACTACAGTATGTATCCTTTTGATGATTAATTCTGATTTTGAAGCAGTCATTTTTTTAAAAAAAAGAAAACCGGTTCCCCTCTTCCTTTCTCACAATTTAATGAAAGTATTTTTGTCTCTCCACAGGCTGGTAGCTTTGTCCGCGACGACTCGGTGCCTCTGTTAATTCTACTGATCAGTAATGCCAACTCCCTTCATGCCTACATCGTGCAGAAGCTTTATCAGGCCATTCGAGTGGATGCTTCCCAGGTAAATCGAGTTGAGTTTCAAACTTGTGGATTGCTTACTTGCACCCTTAACCCACCCTCACTGCTGCTGAAACCCTGATCCATGCCTCTGAACGACATTATATCAAATGCAATGATTATTATTATTAGATTATTATCCTGGGCTAAGTTAACCCTCATTAAGTCAGGGCTTTTCACCTTGCTGTTGTATTGCTTTGGATTGCACAGCTCTGGATGCTGTTGCGTTTAAACGGGTGAGTGTTGGTCACATATCTATAGAGGGGATGATAGCTGAACCCCAACCTGTCACATTTGGGCAGTGGCTAGCAGGTCAAGCATCAGCTACATGGACAGAGATTCCTGGCCATCAGTGCCAACCACTGCTGGCAAAGGAGGAAAAATACTGTTTTCTGTTACCTTCACAGCGAACAATATTGACAAATTCCTGACAATTATATGAATAATAAGATCCCTGATGGATATTCAACCACGAGAACAAACTAACAAAAAAAATCAATGAAATCACTTTCTTATGTTGAATTTTCAGTATTTAGTCCAAGCAATCAAGAGGTTGAGATAAGATCCACAGCAAATGTCTCACAGTGTCCTAAATTTGTGAAGGAAGTGTGGTTTCCTCTACTTTGTCCGACACGTTTTGGTCTGTGTCGACTACTGCCTGAACTTCACTAATTTCTGTTACAGCAACCCCTAGTTCAAGTGGCAGTCTGGTGTATTGGGGAATATGGAGATCTTCTGCTGTCTGGGGAGTTTGAAGACGAAACACCAGTTCAGGTATGAATGTGGTCATGCTGGAGCAAGACCACAATGTTACTATGGCAAATTATAGCAGTTACTAAATATAGCACATGTCATTTGAGTAAATGGTTGTGTTACAATTCAGCTAAACAGGTGAAGAACAGAATAGTTCTTGTAGAGCATGACTTCATAAATACTTGTAATATGTATTCAACATGAGCTGTTCTGGGGCAGTTGAAGCATAACAAAGAGATTACACTCACTTTTGTGCTATTTTATGATGATAGTATAGGAAGCTCTACTGTTGATTTTATGCACACAGTGTATCGATGGTGTCTTGAATCTGTGGAAATACTGAGTAAACACATTGAACTTACCTTTGGGAAGGTTGAATAAAATTGAAGGATAAAAGCTGCGGTGGAAGGCATTAGTCCGCGTGGGATGGACTCTCTGTATAGAAAGAAAGCCATCCTGCTTTTAACCAGGAGCGACATACTCAAGACACCCACCCCCATTTGTATACACAGAGGAACTACCTGAGTACTGTATTTGAAACCTGTTTGCAAGTATGGGATGTTATAGCCTTTACCTACACACTTGTACTCTGTTACTGTGATGTATTTTCTGGCACTGTGGTTTCTTGAGTACCTGTGGCTTTTACTCTCTCTAATGATACTCCACGGTGGAGTCCTGTAGCTCAGTGGTTAGAGCACTCGCTTTGCAAGCGAGAGACCTGAGTTCAATTCCAGGCAGAGGGCGAAACCTTGGGCAAGTTTCCTCACTCCACACAGAGCCTAATAATAATCCCTCCAAAACCAAAAACAATCATAAATTGGTCATTTTCAATCTACGACTGTTTGTGGGACATTGCTGTGCGCAATTGGCTGCCGCGTTCGCCCACAAATATACAGTCAATTCACTTTACAGTGTGTTCTGTGAAGCACTTTGGGACGTCCTCCCGACGTGAAAAGCGCTATATCAAATGCAAGGATTATTATTATTATTATTATCTGTTACTAGACTGTGTATGAGACTGCTTATTTCTTTGTGTAGGTAACAGAAGATGAAGTGTTGGACGTTTTAGAACAGATTCTGCACTCTAATCTCTCTCTACTTACTACGCGTGAATACGCACTGACAGCCATTATGAAGCTGAGTACACGACTGCAGAACAGCACTAAGTAAGTGAAACATATGGTGGTAGAATTTAAACAACTCTATAAAACAACTGCCGTAAGCTCTCTATAAAACAACTGACGTTGCACATGTGCTCAGCAGATTTAGTCAGATGTGCTCAGCTTAATATGTCCATTGTGTTCTTTCAGTCGCATTAGAAAAGCTGTATCTATCTACGGGAGCAGTCTGGATGTGGAGCTTCAGCAGCGAGCAGTGGAATATAGTGCCCTCTTCATGAGGTTTGACCATATGAGGTGAGCTAGACTCTACTCTTTATTCTGGGAATGTCAACAATATAGTGCCTTTCGTGTCAGGAGGACGTCCAAAAGAGCTGGAAGGTTAGGGATTTGGATCCGAGCTGGGATTTGGGATCAGAAGGGGTTGAGAGCAGGGAGGGTAGGGGAAGGAGGGTGACCAAAGCGTGGTTGAAGAGGAGGTCCTGAGATGGGTCTTGAAGGAGGCAAGGGAGGGGCGAGGCGAAGGAAGGAGAATGACGACCCTAGCTTTGGGTGATGCACTTTCAGCTGCAAACCTCAGGTCCAGGAGAAGTGCTCAGTGTAGGCAGTGAAGGACCTGATAATTGCCCTGTGCAAATTAAGAGCAATGTTGAGAATGTAAATGGCAGCCAGGCACTTACCAGCCACTAGTAGTAACAATAATCCTTGCATTCGATATAGTAGCTTATTGCGTCATTGATACGCCACAAAGGCCTTCACAGAATATACTGTAAAGTGAATTGACTGTATATTTTGTGGGTGAAAAGAAGTAGTTATTTGAGGCCAACACAAGCTCACTGTTTGTGCTGATATCAGGAAACAATGTCTGAATTGTAAGAGAGTGTTGCAACTGAAACACAATTGCAATCAAAAATGCTTTTTTAAAATGCAGATCAGATTTTATTGCGACCTTGAGCTGCACTATAATTATTGTACTCCCGAACAGAGTAGTGGTTGATTTTGACAAGCTGCACTGCTTGCAGGCCAGCCTTACTGGAGAGAATGCCTTTAATACAGAAGAGTGCAACCAACGGACCCATGCATGCCACGGTTAATGGTAATGTCGATGAGACCGAGGAAGAGGGTCACTTACCAGCACAAGAACAGCTTTCGCAACAAGCCCAGGTAAATACATACTCTCCCGCTTTTCAATCTTCTCTTTACCAAGTGTGTAACTTACTGGGTTAACAACTCAAGATAAAATCAGTTTAGGGAATTCCCAGGCCATTTTCGTCTAGTCCTCTATTCTCTTGATTGTACTAGCAAACCACCGGATTTTATTCAATACAACTGTACAACTGTACGGATTACATGTGGCATACCATCCTTCAAGTCTGGAACCTTGAGCCTTTTATCAGGTTGTTTTTATTTTCTGCTTAAAACAGTCTAAGCATGTATTTAATCATCAGGAGTTACAAAGCTTAGTGATTCCTTAGAGCACAGATAACACAGACACACATGTCATGATTATTGGGGTGCCCAGGGCTGTCTGGAGTAATATGGAGTTCCTTCGCCCATTGGTGTTGTCCCCGCATGGGTATTATAATATATATACAATTTGTATAACATACTGCCTTTTACGTCAGAAGGGCATCTTGTTATCAGAATTCAAACACAATGTAGAGGCGTGATCATCAGAATGCGTTCAAATTGTTGATTTTTCGATTGACTTGAACTAACTCAAAACCCCATTGCCAAATCTGGCAAGAACATAAGAATTATGGTAAAAACAGGTTACAAGATGGTATTCATCTCACCACCACTCCTGTAGACTTTGAAATTACCGCATTTTCTGATTCAATTTTTCCCTAAGGATTCCAAAACACAAATTAGG
This sequence comes from Callorhinchus milii, assembly GCF_018977255.1. Classification (NCBI taxonomy): domain Eukaryota; kingdom Metazoa; phylum Chordata; class Chondrichthyes; order Chimaeriformes; family Callorhinchidae; genus Callorhinchus; species Callorhinchus milii. The sequence goes on along the minus strand of NW_024704759.1, from coordinate 6,341,573 downwards.
ACTCCTTGCAGGAACTGGAAATACTTCAGGTCCACGATCTGTGGGAACTCTGCTTTACCGTCTTGAGTGGCGTCCCCATGGGTTGGCCAAGCTACTTTCTAAAGGCGGCCCTGTTTGTGACTCTGGCTTCTTATGAAAAATCCTTAGAATACACACACAATTTAGACCCATATGTGCTTTTGTGATCATAAAATTGAACTAGATGCACATAGTGTCAAAAGTTGATGCACTTAGCAGGAAAGGGCATTTCCTGCCCTATATATTTCTCTCTCTCCTTTCCCCATCCTAATGAACAGTGGATTTAATGTCTGAATAGAAGCAGCCTGAATGTTCTTTCTGACTAACAGCAGATTGTCTCTCCGTGTCACTTGGAATTGTCCATTGATGATGTGATGCTGTTCATCTGCCATAATCCAAGTCCTTTGTGCACAATCTGGATCATTCAATTTTTTCCTTTCTGAGAGACAAGGAATAAACTGGCTCCAGATCCAATCAGAGCTGCTTGTCATACACCTGGTTGGACTAAATCATTTAATTTACGTCACACCAATTTGCTGACGGGAGATGAGAAGGCACTGTTACCATGCCAATACGCACAGAAGTATCTTCACAGGGGAGCTTGTTATTGCACTTCAGAATCCATGCACGTTGGACAAACGACAGCAATACTTGCAAGGAGAATCTAGTTCAGATGCCATTTTTTCCCATAAATGTTCCTCCCTCCCTCAAATCCAAGCCACTCAACCCTGATCTGTATGCCCCCTTTGGAAACCATGGACCATATAAAAAAGTTAGCCACAGAAGATTCCTGTTGAGTTACAGTAAAGCAGTATGTCTTGCCGAAGTCAGAGTTGCAGGCAAGCTGTATAAATTGTATAAAATCCCATTTAATCAATAATCATTGAATGCGTAATTCAATGTAGCCGGTAAGTGGTATGTGGTAGTTTATCAATGCAGCTAGTAAGTGCTCATGCAGTGACGGGTCAAGACTACCTTCCCTCCGATTCAATGCACCTTGAGCCGTTGCCCTATGCGTACTTGCCATTGGAATCACATTGAATTGCAGGAAATTAGGTTCTTCTGTGCAAGTGTCGACAGATCAAAACCATGTTTCCCACGATTCGGGAAGCCCTCCGGGACGCTACCACACACGTGAAGGGCGCTATATAAATGCAAGTTGTTGTTGTTAATTCAATGCAACCAGTAAGTGAGGGAGTAATGGAGGGTAGGGGACTGGCGTTCTGAGTTAGGAGGTGAGTAATATGACTACTGCAAAAAGGTAAGTGGTTCTAAAAGGAAACTGAATGTGGAGTTTTACTGTATAGCTCATTGACTGCGGTACTTGGGGTATGTGGTGCTTCCTCCACTGCAGTAAGGAAAATGTCAGATGCCTTTAGGAGCAGAAATAAAATAAAAATAAACGGGAAGTTCTCAAATGGTGCATTAATTCAAGATATTTTATTCCAGGTCAATAATCTGCTGGATTTACTTGGCGACAGTAACATAAACCCAGCCAGATCAGTGCCTCAAGAAAGTAAAGTACCTCAAACAGGCGGAGAACTACTGGATCTCTTGGGCGGATTAAACCTGGCAGGTGAGAAAGTCTTTTACAGGATGCTAATGTATCTTTTAGTGGCAGTATTTGACTCCCTATTTTAGATGCTTTTGGTTTAAAGCATATTGTGGCGACCTGACATTTCTCAGCAGCCGAAAGGTTGAATCCGCCTTGGCTAAAGTAATAACCAGTCATAAAGCAAACATTTTAGCTCTGGTGTTGCGATGATGTGAGGGGCAGTGGATTGCTCTTGGAATCGTACTATGGCCAAACATGTCGCATAAAAAGAATGTTTACCCGAGGTTGGTAAAAGCTTGTGAATGGGGTCGGATTAAGAGGGAGTGCAGAGTTTTACTTTTGTCAACTTTTATAAAATATCTTTCAGATACGCAGCCGTCCGCTCTGTCAGGTGGACAGACACAGCTGGTACTTGACGGTATCGCTCCCCGCAGTCCTCAGAATACTTCCAGTTTGAAGCAGGGTAGGGTGACCCTTCCTACCCCCCCACCCCCCCCCCACACACACACACACACACACACACACACTCTGCACTACATGAAATCAGAATAGAGCAGCAAGGCGGAAATCATTTTAAATCCAATCTAAAAAGATACACATTCCCAACAATCCTTACATTTGAAAGCATTTCACAGGCACTGGCTATCAAGTATATCCGAGGGTAAATATATCCCACAAAAAGTGTCCCACAGTCTTGAAGTGAATTTCAACTGTATTTGGAGAATTTCTGGCTAAAGGAGGAACCCTCTTCTATTTCCAAATAGCATTGTAGAATCTTTTAACATTGCAGATATTCCATCAATCATCGCGTACGATCAAAACGGCCTGAAAATTGAGTTTTCCTTTGAACGGTCCAAAGCAAACCTGAACATGCTGTTCATCACCTTGAGGGCGTCCAACTCCACCGAGACTGACATGAACAATTTTGTTTTGCAAGCTGCTGTGCCAAAGGTAAGCAGCCTTTCCCAATTCTAAAACGTTTATGAATAAATCTTGCGGATTACGATTTTATTAAGGAATTAAGTGTAATAATATTGGTTGCATTAGAAGTGCAAAGGAAGAAGTGTGTATCAACATTTAACACCCCCTGTCCTTATGGTCACATCTGTGTCTGATAGTGACTTCATGCTGTGCTCCAATTTAGATGTGTTTAATATCCTTGTAAGGTTGAGGAGTGATTTGATTGAGGTTTTTAAAATTATAAATAGGGTATTTATAATCGATAGGGTAGCTACAGAAAAACTGTTTCCTCTGGTGGGGCAATTCAGAGCAAAGGACACAGGCATAAGGTAACTGTTACAAAGGTATAAATGCTATGGGTTTGAACTGACCACTTTCAGAAATAATTTAACTTCAGAATAAAGCGACTGCTGTGTGTGTTAGTCTTTCCAGCTCCAACTGATGTCCCCCAGCGGCAGCACGGTTCCCGCTGTGAATTCCGGGGCCGTCACGCAGATCATGAGAGTTCTCAACTCACAGAAGGTAAGTAGTTTTATTGTAGTTGTGCTGCTCACCAAGAGGCTTGGAAAGAGTTCCTGGTACCCACTGTGTCCCAAGTGAGGGTTCAAACCCATGCTTGTCTCGGATGCCTAGGATGGGGGAGGGGGGGAGTTGAGCATTCTCCTTGGGGGCTGAGCTGCCTCCAAAGGCTTCAAGGTGTAGTGTTTGCCAATTAAATATCAGAATTGAGGTAACTCTCTGTGCCAGTCTCGGTAATCCAGTTCCTGAGCCATCAGTGTTCCAAGGCAACTTGGAACCAGTCTGGCTCTCAACGGGACTTGAAGAGACAGACATTCCTCTTACTCGGCTCCTGTTATCTCTGAATGTTAAAGCCTTATGGCTAGCGACTGGGATGATCCCAGCTGAACAAGCAGCAGGAAGGCCAGACTGTACTATCGATGGCAAGCCATGTGGTTTTAGCTGGTTAGATTACTGCTTGTCACAGTGGCTGCTGCTTTAGAACCCAGTGTTAAACCTACAGTGCATCAAACTGAGACATAGGTTGGAGGTTAGCTGATCTCAGCTGGGAAAGCAGTAAGGCATCCTGCAATTTAACTTAACAGCCTAGTCTGAGAAAGGGGAAATAATAATAATAATAATAATCATTCCATTTGATACAGCACCTTATCACGTCATTGAGACATCTCAAAGCGCTTTACAGAGTATATTGTAAAGTGGATTGACTGTAAATTTTGTTTTGGGGAATAGGGGGTTTAAACCAGGAACTGGCTCCCTCGTCCCTAGCCAGTGACTGTTACTGGGAGGTAAACGTGTGTAGTTATTGGGTAAACAGGCTTAGCTCTGAAACCGCCTTGTCGTCCTCTTCCCTGCTTGGGTTTTCAGAAATCAAAGTTGACCATTTTGCAGATATGGCAGGTTAGATCCCATTGTTGTGCTAACTCAGCAGCCCTCACTGTCTGGCTCTGCTCCGTGCGTGAAGGTCTCCTGTTTTCTGGTCATTTTCTGGTCACACAACAGTACTGAGGCCTGTGGTGAAGGAGCCCACAGTTTAAAGTGAGCTCAGTCTTCCCCAATTCTAATAAGACTTTGGCAAAAGATGAAGTTGTTTTGAGGGTATGTTACATTTACTATCTTACATGAAGCACTGTGTGAGTTTGTGTGTGTTTTTATTTAAAGCACCCGTTAAGGATGAGGCTGAAGTTAACGTACAACCACAGAGAAGCCCCCATTGAGGTCATGTCAGAGGTGAATGAGTTCCCACCACAGGCGTGGGAGTGATTGCGAACGGACACGGCGTCTGTTGACTGTACACTTTACACTGTGGTTGCTGACCGGAAGCTGCTGCAATGTACAATCATCCCTATGGGCGACAGAGGCATTGGACTGCACCAGTATTTGAGAGGAGATTGAGCCCTTCCTAATTACTGCACAAGAACGTAGCTTCACTGATCGGATCCATCGCATAGCTGAGGTGGAATCTCATGTCTGAATAATCTGTTACTTGGGATCTAGTCATATATGATGTTACGTAGCTTTGACGAACAAAAAAAATACCTATATAAGTACTGTAGGTAGAAAAATCATGAAATGTTCAGAAACCAGTCCATTTGGTTTAGGTCAGAATTCTATTTATTATTTAGGTGAAATACTGGAACAGGATAACATAATAGAACAAGGAATAATATAATAGAACAAGGAATAGTTCTGATTCAGTGCTGTGACTCCTGCATACTCATTACATTTGCTTAAGTGAAGCCTTTAAAATCCTGTTGCACCATTCTAAGTGTCTTTCAAGTAAAGAGAAAGGCCTGAGTGTAAGCAATTGGCTATTTCTCTATTCCAAGCCATGCAGATTCACTTCGATTTGTGATAGTTTTATCAGCATAATATCTGGAAACTGTCACAATCCAAAAATCTAACTGCATCGCCACCAAACTGATTTACCACAGTGATTAAGGGGGAAGAGTTGTAGTTTCCTTTGGTTCTTTTCATAGATGTTTTTTTCTCATTAAAAGCAACCGATGACTGTGCACCTTTAATACACTAACTAAGCTAATTTGGAAAAAAANCACAGCATTGAATTTCCTAAAGATTTATACCTTGTTACAAACTTTGCACTGATTTTTTAAAAAATCAGAATTTGGTTTAGCGACTCACTGAAGTATAAGCATTCCTTTCTGATTTTTATGAAGCTGTGTAATCACTAGACAGTGAACTGCCTTCACTGGCCAGATGCCAGTTCTGTAGAGACTTGTCATTGCTCTTAATGGCTGTTTAACTGTCTTTAGAAGGGTTTGAGTGTTTTTGCTGAATATGTTTCTTACTTGCTAAAGTCCCTAGCGTGTTGTAATCTGCTTTCTTCATTCCTAGACATATGTCTGGACCCTAATGATATTTTGCACAAAAATATCCATCTCGTTGGGTGCACCTCAGAAGTACAATTAATATCATCCTTGGCACCTAGAGATGGTCATCCCAGTAGAGGAGACAAAATTGTTTTGTTGCTGTTTAAATCCCCCCAAAAAATAATTTTCGAAAGCAGGTTCATCTGTTTCTGATGTTACTATATCTGGAAAATAATCAGGATTTGTTTTGTTTTTCTCTCTCTCTCTCTCTCTCTTTCTCTCTGTCATCATTAATGCATTTAACCTTCGGATAAGGTTTTAAAATTTGCTAAATGCAAAAAGTGTTTTCCCCTCAGCTAATAAAGGACAGCAGCCCGTATTTGCAGTATATATGTTCTGCTGCTTTTCCCTTTGTTAGTGGCCTATCTGCAGTTTATATCGCTCAAAATGTTTTGTTATTGTTGTAACTATGCTTCCTCTTGCCGCCTAAAACAGTTGTAGTCACATGGAGGTGAAAACTGAACCTAATGAATTGGTTATACCTAATCCCTTTAAGGAAATCCAGGTCAGATCTCCTGGCTGTAGGAACTGGTAGCGTTCCTGACCTTCCTGCCGGGTGTCCTGGCAAAATGCAAGCATTGAAGGCACAATGAAATGGTGCAATGGGAGGGTGCGGTGGGGTTCAGTTCCAGACAAAAGTCATCGTGGTAATGATCATTTATCCAGGGCTGAGTGCTCCAAGACCAGTCAAGTTTATAGATCTGCAGGCTACACTGTTTTGGCAAGTGTAGGATGTTTGTAGCTATTTCAGTTGTTTTTTTATTCGGTGTTTGCCACGTGCACAGTATGGCAATGCCATTGCAGGGTGCCACCAGCACTGCATAGCTGGAGCACAGGCCTGTATACAACTGCTCGGTCATCCTTGCAGAACCTCGCCACACTCTTAGGGACCCACAAACATAGACCAGGTCAAGCTAACCTCTGTCGGAGCTGAATCCCTTCCCCATCTTTCACAGCTCTGCTCACCGAGGCAGGGTGGGTGGGAGATGTGGGAGAGATCGAAGGAGGTGGCCACAGGGCCATTCACTGGATAACCCAAGTTCTGCTGTGAAGTTGTTTACAGTTTTATTTTCTCCTGAATTACTTTTTGACTGTGTTCAGTGAGCTATGTCTCTTTTTTTAAAAAAACAAATTGCTTTGTTCTATGAATGATGTACAAACTTGGTACAAAATAAACAAAGGACAGAGTGCAGTGCAGTGCAGACCTCCTGAATGTACATCTACCGTGTTCTGGAGAAATGTTCTTCAAATGTCAGTTACTGTATTTGGAATGTGAGTGAAAGGGTAAAAGTGTTAAGTCTCCTGTGTAGATTAGCAGGGTTTGTAGAATGGTGTGACGACACGTACCAGGTCCACTTTGTGGGTATGTGTTGAACCATTCTTCGTGGTTTAAAAAGCACCCCTCTGGGTTCAGAGCAGCGGCTCAAGACAAGTCAGGGCACACAGCAGGATATCCGGGATTCTCTGAACCCGCGTACTATGCCGTTCATTTTTTTTATTAGAAAAAAACATAACCGTAGTAAAATGTATAAATGTAACAATAAAAATGAATTAAACACGAATGGGTTCTTGTGCACCTGGACAAACCAAAGGTTAGATGTTTGCATGTGGCATTTCATTGACTGGTTACACATTTGGCTTTATTGTCTGTTGTTTGTTAAGGCCTCAGTATGGAGCGTGTAAGATGAGCACTGCTACAATTTGGTTACTTGCTGTTGAGAGCCCACCATAACCATGCCGGTAACTAGTAAAAGTCACAACCCAGCAATGTATAGTACACAACAAGCCATCTCCAGTGTGAGCTGTTTTGACAGAACAGGAGGATTTTATTTTTTAAAAAAGTAATCCACAAAACTTGTGGAAATCAGATTTTCTGGCTGGCATTCTGGAGAGAGGCAGCTTATATACCTATTCCTGTCTGCTCGATAGTCTGGTACGTTTCCTCCGGTCTCCAGGGACCCTCATTGGGGGGTGGGCACATAAACTATACCCACTCTTTAGATTTAAAAACACATCACAGTCCTGAATGTTACCTCTTTGTTGTTTCAGCATTTTTCTGTGTATTTCTATGAATTAAGTGACGCCTCTCACAACTGTGTGTACAGGAGGCCGCCACTGTGTGGGCTGCTGGACGGACATCTCAGTGACTACATCGAAGCTACTCCGTGGTTAGCTTGCTGCAGAGCATGAGACGGTCCCAGTTTTCCTTCTGCTGGATGAAAAGACTCTCTCTCTGTCTCTCGGGCACTGGCCAGCTCAGAGCTGGGAATAACCTCGAGAAAGTGGATTAGTGCAGTCAGTCCAGCAGCCTGTGCCTGACACTTCAGTTACCTGGCTCAGAACAGAAAATGGGTGACACCATTGTGAAAGCAGTAGCTCGTGATTACAGATGAGGTTTCCGCACAGTCACTTGATGAATTGGTGAGGAAAACAAGCCTCAGGCTGTATTGCTTGGCTTCCTCCAAACTGCTCCTTGGAGCAGCTTACTTACTCATTGATGAAGAAATGACTGGCAAGACTCAGCAGTCAAAATTCTGGCTCGTGTTATACCCAACTTAACTATCTCGCACACAGGGATAACTACAGCTGCTGCTCTCTTGCCCATTGGACTCAAAATAAGTCGAGCAAGTTTTGCCTATTCTTGTTATTGTAGGAGTTTGCGCTGACAAAGTACAATGTGTAACTGTGATGGTGTCTGTTCAATGTACACTTCATGTATCATGAAAAAGGTTTGTTTTTATGATTTAATAAGACACTATAAAGACCGTCCATGTGAGTTTTTTTTAATTTGGCATTTCATGACATTTTTGGAACTGATAATAAAAGCTACTTTGGAATGAAGTCTCAGTTTTCTGTAACTGTTCACGTTAGAAAAAGGGTTAAGTCCAGCCTGGGTTTACTGAGCTATCACTTTTTTTTACAACACTCCATGAACAAAATACAAAATGAATTCAGTGACGTGAGCACTGTCCTCCAGAGCATCCCTACAAAAAGCAACAGCAACAAGAGTTTGTACAGCATATCACTACAGGAGAGCTGCAGAGCGTTACTGCACAGTAGCTGTTCTACTCAGGACACTGGACTCCATGGTCACTGCTGGCCTGATCGAATGTCTGTCACATTCAAGTCCTGGATGAGAGCTAACTTTCTTCGGTTGAACGTCAACAAGACCGAGACCCTCCTGATTGGCTCTCGTCAGTGCCTCCACACCTCAGGCGCTGCCAGCATCACCATCCATGGTTGCACACTCCCCCTTGTTAAGCAAGTCTGGAACCTTGGGGTCTTGTTTGATCCTCAACTATCCTTTCTACTCCACATCTGCGCCATGACCCGCTCTGCCTTCCCCCACCTCCGCAACATCGCCCGACTCCACCAATGTCTCACACCGCAGGCCGCCGAAACCTTCATACACACATTCATAACATCCAGGCTCCCTCCGCTCAGTGGGCTCCATCCCCCTTCATGTCCTCCATCTCGCTCGCCCCACTATTGGCGAGTGGGCCTTCAGCTACTCTGCCCCCACACTCTGAAACTCCATCCCGCAGTCTCTCCGCCTCCACCTCTTGCCTCCTTCAAGACCCGTCTCAAGACCCTCCTTTTGAATGCTGAAATAATAATCCTTGCATTTGATATGGCGCCTTATCACGTCGGCGAGACGTCTGAAAATGCTTCACAAAATATACTGCAAAATTAATTTGACTATATTTTGTGGGTGAAACGCGGCAGCCAATTGTACACAGCAGTGTCCCACAAACAGTCATGGATTCAGTGACATTTTGGGGGGGGAAGGATTATGGACCCACAAAGCGATCCTCCAATTGACTAACAGCTGGTTTCCTACTTATCGCTAGATACTTGTGTAGTAAGGAAAGTTGCCTAATATTTTGCCCCACCTGGAAATCGAACCTGGATCCTATCGCTTGCGAGGCGAGTGCACTGTCCACTACGCTTCAGGACTCCACATAGCACTTTATCGGGTCATCAAAACGTCTCAGAAGGCTTCACTGGATTAACAGTGAAGTTTATATGAAGTGGCTAAGACCACTTTGCAGATAGCAAAGCTCCAGAAACATGATGTGGAATGTGCAGAATTGGTTGGTCCAAGAACACCGGATTCTCCATAGATCTGCAAGTGGTCACTGGAGCTGACACAAAAGACACAGCGACTGCAAGGACATTTTATTGAAAATGTATAAAAACAAAATCAGATAATAAGCTCAGCTCATCAAACAAAACCTTACAAAAATAGCCCCCCCACCCCCCAGCAATCCTTACCCCCACCCCACCCCCAGCACATGACACCTTCAGCAATGAGAAAACTCGCCCACAAATTGAGAAATCTTTTGACGTTTACATCTGAGAAGAAACACATTGTGACAAAAGATCTCACAGATTTCAGAGGGCACAGCGTCAAGAGCCCACGTGATGCACGTGAGGCTTTGCATTGTACTGCAGCTGAAATGACTTCATATAATGTTAACAGAAGATAATGTATATCCGTGTTAGCCAACCTAGTATTACACTGAATTGTCTCTTTCTAATCCAGGGGCATTGAGACTATTGCACAGGGTGTCCACAAAGACTTGTTGCCCCCTTTTTTCCTGCAGACCAACAACAGAAACATGTGGAAGTATGATGATACATGTACAGTGTTTAGAAATACTTAACTGTATCCAGTACAAGTGTTTAACTGTATTTAGACGTCCAGGGGATCGGTGTGACTGTGAGCACCATCACTTTCATGACAGATAATGATCCATCGCAATGTTCAGTGCGACATCTTCCATAACATCCATGACCAAGGAAAGTGCATCTCTGACACTTGTTTCAGTTCCTCCATCGTCTCACATCGCTGTTTTGTAACAGGGGGTAACAGGACTTTGTGGACAACTTGTCATCCAAACTGAGGCAACTAACCAAACACTGTCCAGGATACGAAGCTTATGCTGTGTGATCTGTGCAGCCTCATCTGCAACGGAGTGCTTTCACTCACCCACCAGTGGAGCCTGCCTTGCCTTCACTTGGGAGTCCTGCTGGACAAACTTAAAAAAAACATAAGAACAATTCTTCCCACCATTGCCTAGTAAAACCCCACGTTCACACATTACAAAACTCTTCGCAGATTTCCCAAAGAAAGTAAAGAAATTATTAAGAAATTAATTAATTGCTGCTCTGTTCAGCTTTTTATTGTACAATATTTACAAGATTTATTTATTAACGTACTTTTTCCTGGTGGGATCTGATTTTTATGCTGTTTTTTTTAGAACCAGTAATTCGGCTTTTGACCAAAGCAAAATTAATTCCTTTAAGACCTCCCCTCATTTCATCTCCGTTCCCCGTTCTTCTACTCACTGCCTTTCCCTTTTGCATTCCCCCTCTCTTCCACTCCCTCCCTTCTCTCTTGTCCTCTGTTGTCCTGGCACCCTCTTTCGATGTGGACTCAACAATAACAACAAATTCCATTTGTATAGCACCTTTCATGTCAGGAGGACGTCCCAAGGCGCTGAAAGACTCCAACTCAGTTTGCAATATATTCTCTGTGAAGGTTCAGTGCGAATCCTATTAGCCAGAGATGAGGAGAATGGGAGAGAGGGGGAAAATGTTGGGGACAGGAAGGAGAGGGGACTGTGGAAGGGAAGTAGGTGCCATTAACTCCAGATGGCATTCAGCAGGTCCCAGATGTACATTGACCTCGTGGATAGCATGTAAAGGAGGAAGTTCCTCATCTTTCGTTACCACAATGTGATCACACAACACACTAAAATTTCAATCACTGACAACAAATTCAATTTGTACAGTATAAACATTTTCCTTATTACTGTACAAATCTCAGAACCAAATGACTGGATAGTTAAATGCTCCTCTCTCTGGAATACCAGGGTCAGTTGACTGGGGGTGGGGGCGGGGGTGGGGAAACTAGGTTTATTTTTATATGTGATTTCTCGGCTCCCCTCGCCCTGTCCTCAATCTTCTCAGGACAGGAATGAAATGGCAGAGGTGGAGTCTACTATTTACAAAAATAATAGTTATTATAATAATAAAACAGTTGCATTTGATACAGTGCCTTATAGAGAGGTCTCAAAGCACTTCACAGAATATATTGTAAAGTGGATTGCCTGTATATTTTGTGGGCGAAACGCAGCAGCCAATTGCGCACAGCAGCGTCCCACAAACAGTCATGGATCGAGCGACCAAATTTTTCAATTTTTGAGTGGATTATTACCCCCGAAAAGTGATCCACTAATCAAGTAACAAACAGGTTCCTACTCACTGCTAGGTAAACAGAGGCGTGTGGGGTAAGGAAACATGCCTAGGGTTTCGCCCCGCCCGGGAATCGAACCCAGGTCCTCTCGCTTGCGAGGCGAGCGCGATAACCACCATGGGACTCCAAGTTTTAAAGTGAACGTTAGCTAAATATAAAAACATCTTCTGCCGCCCGCCTGCCCGCCCGCCTCTCAGTGGTCACGGCTTCAGTTCCAGCAGAGCCCTGAAGTGCTCGGCGTGTTGCGATATCTCCACCACGTGCTCCCTGATCTCGTGCCCCGCGGTGGCATTTGGCTGCACCACTGCCCTTTTGGTGGCCATGGCCAGGTTCTTGAGCACGTTACAGAACTGGTTGCTGGTGCTCAGCACCTCCTTGTGAACTTCCTTCGCCTCCGACTCCCTGCACATCATGTCCACCAGTTTCTGGCCGATCATGATGATGACTTTACTGTGTTTGATCAGGGCCTCCGGGGGCTGCCCACCGTCCATACAGCCGTTGAAGGACACGATGGCCTTGTGCAGAGCATTAAGGAACATCCTGCAGTGTTCGCTGCTGGAGCTCGCAGAGCGCCCTTCCTTCTGACTCAGTCTGTTGCCTTCCACCAGTTTATTGGCCTTCACATCCTTGGGCTGAAAAAAGAGCAAATGAGTTACCAGATTCACCCAAACTGTCACCCCCTTTTTGCCAGACTCCCTGAGGTGTGCAGCATAATAATAATAATAATAATAACAATAATCTTTGCTTTTCATATAGCGCCTTATCACATCATTAAGACTTCTCAAAGGGCTTCACGGAATATGTTGTAAAGTGAGGTCACTGTGTACATTTTGTGGGCAGAACATGGCAGTCCACAAACAGTGGTGGATTGAGTGACCAAATTATTATTATTATTATTTTTGCAGGGCTTATTACCCCCAGAAAGCAATCTGTCAATTGACTAACAACCGAGTTCCTAGTTACTGCTAGGTAAACAGAGGTGCGTGGAGTCAAGAAACTTGCCTAAAGTTTCGCCCTCGGGAATAACCCGGGTCCTCTCGCTTGCGAGGCGAGTGCTCTAACCACTGGGCTACAGGAATCTCCACAGACCCTGAGGCCCTTCTTAGTCAGTTGTATTGCAATTAACAGTTTCTGCGTCAACAGCCAATGTCTTGAAGTGTTTTGCAAAGGCACCCACCAAGCACAGAGGGAATACTGCCGACACTGCTGACTACAGGCAGAGTCAAGACAAAGGGAATTTGGGAATCCACCTCGACTGACTTGCAGAGAGGCAATCAGCTGCTGCTTAAACTACGCCCCTCTAATTCATGGAACCATCGCTCAATGGGAAGGGATGTGTGCCCGAGCTGTGGACAGGAAGTTGGTGGCGATGCCCTCACGCATTTCGTGCTGAACCGTGTGGCTCACTGGGAAGCTCACAGGGAGTTCCTGGTACCTACCATCCACCTCGTGAGGGCCCAAACCCTTGTTGGATGTCAAACAACCAACTAGTTTAACACCTCAGCAGAAGGCGCTCCCTCAAGCAGAAACGCAGTGACATCAGTAAAGTTACCTGTGTGGCAGGTGGTGGCTTTTTCTCTCTGATACTCTCCTTTTTCTGTTCCAACTCGAATTCCTCCTTTCTCTGCAGAGCAACAGAGAGAGAGAGAGAGAGAGAGAGACCGTCAAGAACAGTCACCAACAGCCTGGCCCTAGCTCCACGATCTGTCTGTCTCCCTCCCCAGTGAGTTTATTCAGTGAGTGACTGTTTAGATGCTGGTCTGGGCTATGCTACCCCCAACACACACCACCCCCGCGCCCCCCCACCCCCACCGCCACCAGTTGAATACCCTGGAGTGATCACGAGTCGTGTGACGCAGTTTCCAGAAGTAGTCGCTGTCTGTGTTCGGGAATCACCATTAACACCTCCAATTACAAAAAAGCAGAATAGATGCACCTTGATCTATTTTTGTGCAGCAAAATGTTCCTAATAAGGAACATGTTCCTAACAAATGTTCCTATGTCCCTAACAAGGAAAACACTTAACAGTTCTGATCTTGAACAAACCTGTAAATGGACATAATCACAGTCCTCTGTCTGAGTTCGTTTGAAACGGGGCATGACGCTTGGTTTCGAGGTGAAGTCCTTGTTCGGTGAGATGGAGAGAGAGCCTCTCTGCCCGTTGTAATTCCCGTTACATCTCCTGTGGAGGCTGAGGTGGTAGCTCAACACCGGCTGCTTCGTTGGGGAAGACGTTTCCTCAGGCTTGTTGTCCTCTGGCTTCTCCAGACGCTTGAAGAGAAGCTTCCCATTGGCAATTATTATAGACAGCAGCCGCTTGACATCCTCTGGGACAGTACGAGTGACCATGACAAAGCGATCAAGGTTGTCAGGATTCGCCTGGGGCTGACTGACAACCAGGGCACTAAGGGACCATTGGCAGCCATGCAATGCCTGGCTGGTCTCCACCATGATATGGTGTGAATCCTCCAGGATCTGCAGCTGTTTGCACAGTCGGTTCTGGACGTTGCAGTCTGTCAGACGGGCCGAGTTGACCCTCACCCCCTTCACAAAGCCCATCAACGCGCCCAGTGATTCCATGATCTTCTGCGAGGCCAAGCGGATCTCCTCGATGTGCTGCTCCAGGTGCTCCAGGAGCCGCCACTTGCTGCTCACAAAGGCCATCATGCTGGCCACCGAGTCAGCCACCCTCTGCTGCAGCTTGACCAGCCTTTCGATGGCCGAGTCCAGGTCTAAAGTTATCTCTTGCGCCAGTTTAGGGGCGGCCGCAATCGGAGGAGCAGTCGAGGGGGTGGCCCTAGTGGGCGACGCGGAAGTTTCCGGGCTCTCGGTCTTCTCCTGGCTGAATTTGGCCAAGTCCCTCGAGGCCTGCAGAGGAACCTCGAGGACACGGACGCCATTGTTGCTGGCGTTCAATGGCCTTTCCTGACCAACGGCCACCTGCAGCTGCGAGGCTGTCGCCGTGGGGATGTCGTAAATGTTTCTCGGATCCTGAGTAGCTTTGAGGTTGTTGACCGGAATGTCATAGATCCCGGGATTCCTGGACGGGCTTTTGGCTTGCTCCCGCGATGTGGGGATGTCGTAAAGCGCCTCCCTGGCGAGCGCGGGGCCATACTTGGCGGGCGTATGCGGGGTATTGTACCCGGTGCCCGCCTCCAATCGATTTATCGCGGTACCAAAGTCAGGGCGGTCTGCCCACAGTGGGCTGTATTTGGTTGGCGGTGTGTCATAAGAGGCTTGCGTGGAGACGGTAGCCTCGGTGTGAGGCACCGGCACATCGTACAGAGCCTGCACTGAGGCCCGGCGTTCCTTGCTCTCGTTGTTTTCCAGTAAACCGTTGCTCCAGTCGGGCTTGCAGGGAGATGGCAGCGTGCAGCTGTTTCGCAGCTTCGCTCCCTCCGGAGCTTCTCTCCCGAACGGAGCCGGGATGTCGTACATGCCGTTTCTCGTCGGTCCGTCTCTGCACACGCTGGGAGGAACATCGTACACCTGTCGGGGTACCAACAAAACATATCTCAGAAACTTCTCCTCATCGCCCCGAGTGGGTAAAGGCCCCTGAGTTTCGCCGGCAAAATATACAGTCAATTCACTTCACAGATCTGTGAACTCAAGGAGGGATAAGGCGCTATATCAAATGGAAGGATTATTATTAATTAGTGTGGATATCAGATATTCTGCTATTACCTGAGGTCACACCCACCTGCGGCTGCGCTGGAGCTATGTATTTCTCAAAGCTGGGAGGGATATCATCCAGCTGCTGAATCTGCCTCCTCTCGGCAGACGTTTGGAACATAGAGTGTTTCCTGGGTGCAGCGGGGGAGCACACCTGTGGAATGATTATAATAACAATAATAATATAATATAATAATAGATAATGAAATGATTATAAAATACACTGTAATTACACATCGCAGCCAGCGGGTGGCGATCATAGGCTGACAACATGAGGAGCCTCAACCCAACTCCTGTTCCAGAGCCACTGAGACGAGAGGGAACGTTGATATTTATAGCACCTTTTTTTAATGTATGGAAACCATCTCAAAGCACTTCACAAGTCACTGCAATCCAGGACAGTGGCTGCTTTTGTCAGTGGCAAACATGGCAACAAAGTCCTACAAACAGCCAGGAGATGAACGACCAATTAGTTTTCCAACGTGGACGCAAGATCTTCAACATCCGATTGATAAGAGGCAGATCATCTGAAAGATCCCGACAGTGTAATGCTTCCCTCCTCCCCAGGACTGCACTGGAGTGTTGGAATCTGATCTCAAATCCCCAAATGCAGCTTGGTACCACAGAAACCATAGAAACTTACAACACGTAAGGAGGCCACTCGGCCCATCGTGTCTGTGCTGGCTCTTTCAAGAGCCATCCTTTCAGTCCCGTTTCCCTGTACCCCCGTACTTACTGTGGTTTACTGAACCCACAACTTCCTGATACATTACAAAGACTCCTGGAATTAGCCGGATGATAACAATAGTCATCCTACATTTGATAGAGCGCCTTATCACACTGTTGCGACATCTCAAAGCACTTCATAGAATATCCTGTAAAGTGGATGGACTGTGTTTTGTGGGCGAAAAGCAGCAGCCACTCATTCCGTAGCTATTTGTGGGACACTGCTGTGAGCAATTGGCTGCTGTGTTTCGCGCACAAAATACATAGTCACTGCACTTTACAGTATATCCTGTGAAGAGCTTTGAGACGCCTCAACGATTTGATAAGGTGCCATATTAAATTGAAGGATTCTTCTTATTATAATGATTTTTATTACCCCCCCATCACCGCATCAAGCTGCTTTTTAAATGTGGTCCCCGTGTCCTATTCTCAACCAACTTTCCTCGATTGGATTCACGGAATCACCTGAGATCAGGGTCTCAATGGAGTTTATAGAGGGCAGCCATAACACTCCCGGGATTTGCCAGGTACAAACCCTTTTATGACTCCGCTTCAGGCGAGGGTATTGCTAATGACATGAGAAGCAGCTTAAGGCTGTAATTATGTAAAATATATTTCCATATATTTAAATATATTTCTCGGTTCAGTGCGTATCAATCGCATCTTTGTGCCTGTTCTCTTCTGGCCTTCTTTCTGTTCGTGTGGCTTTGTGAAATAGCGAATAGCTACTTTTTGCTTCTGAACGTTTAACCATTTGAGCCCTGGATATCCTCAGGAACATAGAAATTGCTGGACAAACAGGTGTGGATTGAGTGACCAAATTTGTTTTGAGGGGATCATTACCCCCAGAAAGCAATCCGCCAATCGACTAACAACCAGGTTCCTACTTACTGCTGGGTAAACAGAGGCGTGTGGAGTAACTAAGCTTGCCTAATGTTTTGGCCCGCCCGGGAATCAAACCCGGGTCCTCTCGCTTGCGAGGCGAGCTAACCGCTACACTACAGGACTAACGCTAGGCTAACCAGAGCTGTAGGTTGGTAACCAATTCGCTACAGGACTCCACAAATCTGAACAAACAGTGGTGGCTGATTGGCCGCCTGACCCCGTACATTGATTTTCCTACCTCACTCGTTCCATAGCGGTACGGTGGTACATCGTATGTATCTCTCGGAGATCCCAACGGCCAACTCTGTGTAAAGTCCCGATGCATTCGCGGAAAAGACGCCGCCTGATTGAGGAAAAGATTTATTTGCGTTAGTGTTGGAACACGCGCCACGATCGTCAGCCAAATCTCTGCTAATAAAAATGATCTCTCCATTGGACACAGCGCCCGTTAACCTCGAAACTTCCGGGGAGCTTCACATGGAATTTCTGTCAAAAAAGAAGGGGGTTTCTCTCTCCTGGTGCCCTGGCCAACAATCCTGCAAATAAAATTAATCATTCATTCCACGGCTGTTTGAGGGACACTGCTGTGTGCAATTGAATGCTGCGTTTTGCCCACTTTACAATATATCCTGTGAAGCACTTTGAGATGTCTCAACGACGTGATAAGTGTCTTTTTTAACCCCAAAATATAAGGATGGAATTAAAATATAATAAACTTGAAACTTGTATTTGTTTCAGGCCTCGGATCTCACTCTTCCTCTACCCTTCCGCCTTGCCCCCTTCCTTCCCGAACTTCAGATAGCGCCTGAAGATTTTCCTCTTGGACAGTGCCTATGGTCACCTCCCCCCCCCTCCTCCTGGCTCGGCGTCATGCTCCTCCACTGTCAGGGATGTTACCCTACGTGAGGGGCGTGACATAAATGCAAGTTGTTGTTGTTGAAAGCTCTGGGAGCCACGAGATACCTGCTCTGCGTGGCTCAGTGGCTTTACCAGGGGCGAGTGGGGAGTGTTAACGATCATTGCTCCACAGTTCTACGTGTGGTAAAGTGTAACGGGTCAGTTCAGGCTGTGGAGTAACAGCACTCTCTGCATCAGTGAGGGAACAGCACACACGGCTTGACGTTGCTAAGAGATGCCCCGGGATGATGAAACATTCCGAGGTCAGCTGCAAATTGTTTCTCATCTGCTCGTGTGCCAGCTGGACGGAGGCAGGAAAGCCGGGAACAGGGCATGAATGTAAACTAGAGGCTTTGTCTGTCCTGCCAGATTGATGGAGGGTGGCTGAGGGTCTCGGCAGAGTGTTACACAGACTCGGGGAGCTAACTCGCTCCTCCGCAGAGGTGCATTTGTGATCTTTCGACCGGGACCTCTTTTGTGTGCCTTCTTCCACCCGGGAATTTCACGCGGTGATTGGGAGCACTGAAACATTGCTGTAACTCAGCCTGGAATCACAGCCCAGATCCACCCATACTGTCGCCTACTTTGTTTCCTGTTAGGTACAAAGAGTTGATTTGCACAGTGTTTGAAATGGCACCGTTGAGCAACACCGATACAGGAGGGAGGAGAGGGAGCCCGTGCGAGGGAGTGAAGTAGAGAAAGAGTGTGTTGGGGTGGGGCGGGTGGGGGGGAGTGAAACTCAGAGGGCAAAGAGAGGGAGGAGGACGGGTAGGAATGGAGATAGGGAGAAAATGTGGAGGTAAAGAGGATGGAATCAGAACAGACAGTCACTCCCACCCAGCCGATGTTTTACTGGGAGTATATATGTTACAATAATAATAATCCTTGCATTTGACATAGCGCCTTAATCACATCGTCGAATCGTCTCAAAGCGCTTCATAGAATATACTGTAAAGTGAATTGACTGTGCATTTTGTGGGCGAAACGCAGCAGCCAACTGCGCACAGCGGTGTCCCACAAACAGTCGTGGATTGAGTGACCAAATTATTATTCTATTTATTTATGTTCTTTATTATTGATAATAATACTTGCGCCTGATATAGTGTCTTTAATGTTGAATTACTTCAAAATGCTTCGCAGGGAATTGCTGCCAAGTGATGTGTATTTGTAATAATAATAATAAACCTTGCATTTGATATAACATCTTATCACATCGTTGAGATATCTCAAAGTGTGGGTGAAACACAGCAGCCAATTGCCCACAGAAGTGTTGCACAAATAGTTGTGGATTAAATGATCAGATTTTGGAAGGGATTATTACCCCTGGAACGCAATCCGTCAATCGACTAACAACCGGGTTCCTACTTACTGCTGGATAAACAGAGGCGTGTGGAATAAGGAAACTTGCCTTAGGTCTCACCCCGCCCAGGAATCAAACCCGGCTCCTCTTGATTGCGAGGCGAATGCTCTAACCACTGTGCTTAGTGGACTGCAGATTGGCCACGGATGTACGGAGCCCGTGAAACCCTGTGACACAGTGGTAGATCTAACAGACCCAAACCATGTGCCTGATCATTTTGTCCGTAACCCGGCCTATTTGGGAGATTGCCTAGACTTTGTACATTTCTGGATCTCTGCTTTGCTGGATCAAGTCCTGAGATCCACCAGTTTCCGTGACAACTGGTTCCAAACACTTCCTTCTCCTTTGCCCAACATCTGTACAGCAGATCAACATCTGTGCTGCAGAATAACGCATGGAGGCCAGTGACTGCAGCCTGTATTTGCCAAAGAGGAGAAGTCCCCTTGGGAGCCATCATGGACGCCTCCCAAGGGACCTTCTCCTCTTTGGCAAATAAAAGCTGCAGTTAGTGGCCGCCATGTGATAGTCTGCCGCACAGATGTTGATGATCGATGTTGGATGCCGAAGGTTAACCCTTTGAGCACTTCCAGGACCTCATACCGAAACGAGCGGGATTGTCAGGCCCAGTGTTAGGATTGTTCACTCATAATTACGAGTCACTAGACTTCACTGTCAAATCCTGTGGAGAGCTTTGAGACGTTGTGATGACATGATAAGGCACTATTATCAAATGCAAGAATTATTATTGTTATTATCTTTATCCAATTTTCCTGGAGACCGTAGTTTCCCGTGAGTGCGGATTTGGGAAAATAGGAGAATCCAATGTCATCCCCTCCGCTCGTGTGCCAGACATAGTGAAGAGGCCTTCCGGTCCGGATTGGCACCAATCTGGGTGACAAGGCATCCTTCCATTTGATACAGCACATCTATCACATCGATGGGATGTCTCAAAGCGCTTCGCAGGATATACTGTAAAGTGGAGTGACTGTGTATTTTTATGAGCAAAATGAGACGTTTTAGCAAAATCAGCCACGATAAAAAAGGCAAATTCTCTCTTTTGTTGGGTGGGTAGCAATGGAACCATAGTCCAACACAAGCCAGTGCCATCAGGGAAGGAGAGAGGAGCGGAGGTTGGAGGGGAGAGGTTGGAGGGGAGTGGGGGGTGATTGATCTTCTAGCCATCATGGCACAATGACATCATCGAGATGTCAATCGGCCTCTGTTTGTAAACATGGCGTTGTGATTTGTCCTTTTAAAAATGGCCACTTTGGCCCTTTAAATCCTTCTCTGTTCACACTGCCTGACAGATGCGGACACCATTGCCTCAGACACCTGTTGATAAACAGCTGAGGCTCCGGGAGCTATGCTAACAATCTCAATGCCTTACAAGCAACCTCGAAGGGAATTATTTGAATCATACGATCCCTGAGCTGCTCTGTAATGTAGTTAAAGCTGAACCCAAAAACTCACTCAAACATCCAGGGCCCAGCTACTGCTCGCTGGACCCTCCCAAATTGCCTTCTCCCTAAGCCTCCTCTCCAGCCTTCAAAACCCTCTTTAAAAACGAAGCTCTTCATAACAATAATAATCCTTGCATTTGATATGGCGCCTTATTGCGTCTTCGAGACGTCTCACTGCACTTCACAGAATGTACTGTAAAGTGCAGTGACAGTGTATTTTGTGGGCAGAAAGTGGCAGCCAATTGTGCACAGCAGTGTCCCACAAACAGTTATGGAGTGTGCAACCAATTTTATCCGGGAGAATTTGTTGGCCAGGACACGGGGCAGGGAGAAACTCCCTTTTTTTTTTGATTAGCACTGCGAGATCTTTATCATCCACCAGAACAGGCAGCGAGGGCCTCGGTTTAATGTCTCAGTCGAATTACTGTGTCAACAACAACTTCCATTTATATAGCGCCCTTCACTCGGGGTAGCATCTTGGAGCACTTAATGTTTGACCTGTCCGGGGGAAAAGCCCTCACCTGAGCCCCTCTTATTCCCCAGTTAAGTGGATCCGACCCTTACCTGACGTGCCGCTGCTGGATCCAGATCATGGTGTGGTCCTGCAGGAGACATGGTCGGGACTTGGTAGATCTGAGCACAGGACTGCGGGGTGTTGGGGACTTGATACCCACTGCTCCTGGCCAGAGGGAAGACGGCACACTTGGAAGGAGCCTCGAAGCTGGTGGTGCTCGGGACCTGGTAAATGTTCGGCCCGGTGGATTGGCACCTGCTCAAGTAATGTGACACATAGGTGGGAGGCTCGTCCTGCTTGGGGTTGGCGAGGAGCTGGAGACGGTTGCCAGGGGCAATACCTTGGCGCCCGTGAAGAGAGCATCTCCACCATCCCGCGTTGCCTTTGACGTTCTGCTCAATCACCGTCAGGATGTCTCCTTTACGGAATGCCAGCTCATCTGCCGTCTCTGCCCGGTTATCATACAGGGCTTTGGCCATAAGATTCTGATGAAAACAATCACACGAAACAGTGGAAGAAGAACACAATTATTTTTATTTTTAGAAGGGAAGGGATGAAGAGCAGGGAATTAGATTAGGATGGATGGTTTCTTGGTGGGGGGGAACCAAAAACACCAACACGAGAAAAAGAGGCGAATGGTTTGCTGGGTGTATACAGTTGTCTGGTTCTGTCAGAACAATACAGTCAGGGCAGGAAACCTGCTCACACTGTGAATTTATTGACAAGAATTTCTTGCTTGCAAACACCAAATTTTTGATGATCACATAGGGTTTAGGTCCTGGGTACAGGCCAATGAAACATCTGCATGGCTGTGGTGTGTCCAAGAGTTTACTCATTTCCCCTGTAAATTATACTTATAGATCAGCCCCTGGATTCCCATTGACAGAAACAGGAAATCCAGATGTTGCTGTCAGACTTTGGGGATTAGATCCGAAGTCTCCAACTCTGATCAGAGAGTGGGTGGTGGGGGGGAAGGGGGGGGGGGAAGAGGGGGGAGGCGAAGGTGGGAGGGGCGGGGAGAGAGGCGTGAGAGTGCAATTTCCATCTAAAAGGAATTGCAATTCCAAACAGTTTCACCCGTTTCAGTTAATTTAAGAGTAGAATAACCCTGACATTTTACAGTCTGATATCTGAATACCTCACAGTTCGAATAACAACAAGAACAACCAGCATTCGTATAGAACTTACGCCATAAATCGGGACATATTCAAACAAGAAAAAAATTATTTTGTTGGCCAACGGTAAAAGTTGGTCACCACTGTCTTCTAGTGTTAAATTCGAATACCTCACAGTGTGATATCCTGCCGGGGGTGCGATATATTAGGAAACCTTGTGATCTATATGTGTCAGCGTCATATGGCGTGAAGTGAATTACTCACCGAGTTATGGGGGCAGTGGGGGAGGGGAATAGAGAACACAATTCAGAATAGATACTTCCTCACTCTACACCATCCAGTTCACAAACCTTCGCCTAAGGTTTTTGTCCTCCAGTGAAGTGATGCGTAAGTCATTCCTCCCCCACCCACGCCCCACTCCCACCATCACCTCTTGAGCAAACACTTGCTGCCAAGCAGCAGCTGGCTTGGAGATGAGGAAAAGAAGAATCTGCTTGGCTAGCCCAGCTGATGAGAAGTGCGTTGGCGGGGGCTGGTATCACACTCCGATCGGGAGGCCAGAGACCTGTTTGCACACAGCAAATGTCTCTATCCCTCGCCATGTGGCTCCTTTTACACAGAGAGCACCAGCTGTGATTGACAGGCAGTGCTGCCTCTCATCGCTACTCGCACAGGTCACCCCAGCTATTTTTATATTCTGTTGAAACTGCTACAGAGTTTTCAATTTAGCATTTGGAGGTATTTGATGCAGCCATTTCGTTTATGTTTGATGCAGTTTGATGCAGGTGGGTCCATAGTATTCCAAGGCACTGCTGATGATCGGCAGGACTTGGAAGAACAGACCAGTCACCGGGGGCAAGGACTCTTCCCACTCTGCTTCTGTTAACCCTGCAAGCCAAAACCCTAATGGAAGGGTAGTCCTAGCTGGACAAGCAGCAAGAAAGTGCTCTCAATAAAAGCTAATTTGAACTGGTTAGACTTCAGCAGTTACCCCAAAGCACACGCTGGGGTTTTGGTTCCTGCTGACAATAAACAGCTGTTTATTTTACCTATCACTGTTCCGTTGCTGTACAAACTGTCTTTTCTCAGTTCATCATTTTGTTTTATGGTTTAATAATCCTTGCATTTGACATAGCTGTTCATCAGGTCGTCTAACCAAGTTCAAAACTTGTAGAGATATTAGTTATTTTTTTCTCCAATGTTGCAGATTGGAAGATTCTCTTAAGATGACAGATTTCCTTATCATTCACTGATTGAAATCCCATCAAAAAGGCACAATTGCTGCCAATGGCTTTCGGACCAGTCTCTAGAACTGTCCCGGTGACAAGACCTTATCTTGAATGAATTAACAACACAAATGAGAGCTGCAGGACAACAGAAGGTCCTTTGTGTAGGACAGTTTTGGCCAATGGTATGGTCAGTGTTCTCCAGGCTTGAGACCTACAGTCAAAACCCAGTTAGCCTCTTGATACCATCTGGTCTTTCTGCGCATCCATCGGGCAGTATCGCACCCATTAAACAGACAGTAATAATAATCCTTGCATCAAAAATAACCACCTTATCATTTCGTTGCGACGTCGCAAAGAGCTTCACAGAATACACTGTAAAGAGGATTGACTGTATATTTTGTGGGCCCAGACAATTGCGCACAACAATTATTTTTGAAGGGATTATTACCCCCGGAAAGCAATTCGCCAATCGACTCATAACCAAGTTCCTTCTTACTGAAGTGTGTGGAGTAAAGAAACCCACCTAAGGTTTCACCCTAACCAGAAATCAAAACCAGGTCCCCTCGCTTGCAAGGCGAGTGCTTTAACCAATACGGTACATAAACCCTTCTGTTATTGCCCCACTCAGACTGCTGACAGGAAACAGCACAGAACAACTCTAATTATTCACTCTGTGTTGAGTACACACCGCATTCATCTACTGGAAGTTCTGTACGTGAGGAGTGTTTGCACTTCTAAACCTTCAAACCTCTATTTTTAAACAGATACATTTCCTCGGTGGCTTGGCCCAGAGGTGTTGGCACTCGTACCTCTGAGACAGGAGGTTGTGGGTTTGTGCTCCCAAGCCTGCACTTGAGCTCATATCCTCTGCTGAAAACCACAGTGCAGGGCTGGGCAGAGGGCTGCATTGTCAGGGTGACAAAGCGCCTGAGAATAATAATAATAATAATAATCCTGGCATTTGATATAGCGCTTTTCATGTTCTCTAGACGTCCCAAAGCGCTTCACAGAATATACTGTAAAGTGAATTGACTGCATATTTGTGGGCGAACGAATAATAGTAATCCAGCCTGGTGCGTGGTAGCCCTCTTGCCTCTGAGTCAGAAGGTTGTGGGTTCAAATCCCACGTCAGAATTTGGGATCACACGGTCTATGCTGACACTCCAATGCAGTGCTGTAAAGCATTGTTGGAGGTGCCGTACTTCAGGTGAGACGTTAAACCGAGGTCCCATTGGCTGTGGATCAGGCATCTCAGGTAGATATTAAAGCTCACCAGGCACTAATCGAAAAGAGAAGGGAAACAGGCAAATGGGACCTCAATTTAATTCTGAAGGATGGCATCTCCAACAATGCAGCACATCCCCAGCACTGCACTGGAGTGTCGGCCCGGTACACCTCGTGTGTGAATAATAATAATCCTTGCGTTTGATATAGTTTCTTAACACATCATTGAGACATCTCAAAGCGCTTCGCAGAATATATTGTAAAGTGGATTGACTGTGTATTTGTGGGCAAAACCCGACAGCCACTTGTGCACAGAAGTGTCTCACAAACAGTCGTGGATTGAGAGACCAAATTTGTTTTCTGTGGAGGGATTATTTGGGATGCGAGTTCAAATCCTTATTTGGGGTTTGAACCCACAACCTTCTAACTTGGAGGTGAAAGCGCTATCCACTGAGCTAGGTTGAAAGGTCAATTGCGCAAGAAGGTGACAGGGGGCTGCAAAAGCATCCTCAGTATCAAAAACAAAAGAAGAATCCTTGCACTTGATATAGCGCCTTATCGCATTGTTGGGACGTCTCAATGCGCTTCACAGAATATACTATAAAGTGAATTGACTGTATATTTTGTGGGTGAAATGTGGCAGCCAATTACGGACAATAGTGTCCCACAAGTCGTCGTGGATTGAGTGAACACATTTTTTTGGAGGGGAGGAATTATTACCACTGGAAAGTGATCCGCCAATCGACTATCTATCGGGTTTCTACCTACTGATAAGTAAACAGAGGTGTGTGGACTCTTGCCTAAGATTTCGCCCTGTCCAGGAATTGAAACTGGGTTCTCTCGCTTGTGAGGCGAGTGCTCTAACCACTACTCTCTATGTGACTCCTGGATAAAGCTATAGTAGAGAGAGAGGTAATGGGGGTCAATAAAGAGGCAGTGTACTGTTGATTTATGGCGTTAGTTTATAAATAAGGACTGACAGTGTGCACTCCCCTGTTGGTGTGATGTCCGGTCACACACAGGTCGTGTATATGAGGACACTACACAGTCAGGTGTGAGGGTGGTTGAATTCCAACTCGTGTCTGGATGTACTTTGTCAGAGAGCGTCTTAAACAGCTGATAACACTGCAAATGACACACATACTGTGGCCTGGCTTTAGGGATTAAGCCGGTGCTATCTGAGCCTTGCAGTTGCCCCGTGCCCATGGTCAGGGCTGAGGGTGAACAATGGGGATCTTGTGCTGGTCGCATTTTTCAGCCTCGTAGTCACTTGTTGCTATCTCGGTCGATGAACCACCAGCTAAATGTTTCTTTCGTGCACAATTGTTTTGCCTTTCATTTTCTCTTCAGTCCTTTACCCTTGGTCGCTTGCTGCCTTAAGGTCACTGAAACCAGTTACTGGTGTAACTAAAATCAAGCACCACACCAGGGAATTAACCTGAACCCGGTGTTTACCCGATCTGGATGGCCAATTCAGCGACTTTTTCATTCCATTAATAATCCTTGCATTTAACATAGCCCCCCCAATAATGTTAAAGCATCCAACAACACTTGCAGGTATTATTAATTCCTCCTAGGAATGCCTACCTTGAAGAAGTTCCCCTCTTCTCTTCGACGTGACCAGTTCTGATGAAGGGTCATGGACCCGAAACGTTGACTCACTTTCCTTTCTCCATAGGTGCTGCCTGACCTGCTGAGTTTTCCCGTCGACTTCTGTTTTTGTTTTTTTATTATTAATTAGTGTAGTGGCTGTTTTTTGTGGGCAAACACGCAACAACCGATTGCATCTATATGCGTTTCACCAGAAGAATTTACACCAAAGCACATTTTACAGTTTATTCTGTGAAGGGCTTTTAGACGTCTTGAAGACGTCATAAGGCGCTATATCAAATGCAAGGATTATTATTATTAAACAAAAACAGAAGTCGCTGGGAACACTCAGCAGGTCAGGCAGCATCTATGGAGAGAGGTAAGTGAGTCAACGTTCTGACGAAGGGTTGTGGACCCGAAATGTTGACTCACTTTCCTTTCTCCATAGATGCTGCCTGACCTGCTGAGTGTTCCCAGTGACTTCTGTGTTTGTCTGCCTCTCTGCCTCCACCTTCGACTCCAGGACCACTGCTGTCCTGACAGAATGTCTGTCAAACATCAAGTCCTGGATGAGAGCTAACTCTCTACAGTTGAACGTCAAGAGGACCGAGGCTCTCCTGATTGGCTCCTGTCAGCGCCTCCACACCTCAGGTGCTGACAGTATCACCATCCATGGTTGCACACTCCACCTTACTAAGCCAGTCCAGAACCTTGGGGTCTTGTTTGATTCGCAACTATCCTTTCTACGCCACATCCGTGCCATGTCCGGCGTGAGGGGGCGCTATATAAATCCAAGTTGTTGTTGTTGTTGACTTCCCCCATCTCTGCAACATCTCCTGACTCTGCCACTGTAGGTCGCTGAGACCCTCATACACCCATTCATAACATCCAAGTGCGACTACGTAAACTTCCTGCTTGTCGGCCTCCCCATCTCTTCCCTCCATAGGATGCAGATCTTCCACAACTCTCCTGCCCCAGGCTCTGCCACCCTATCACCCCCATCCTCGCCCGACTCCACTGGCTTCCCATCACACAGAGGATACAGTTCAAGATCCTGGTCCTCCCTCGCCCTCAAAGCTCTCCATGGCCTTGCTCCCCCCTACCTCTGC
The DNA here is from genome assembly GCF_018977255.1 of Callorhinchus milii. Lineage (NCBI taxonomy): Eukaryota > Metazoa > Chordata > Chondrichthyes > Chimaeriformes > Callorhinchidae > Callorhinchus > Callorhinchus milii. Next base: position 6,314,091 of record NW_024704759.1, on the reverse strand, counting down.
AACGTTCTAACTCCCTACCAACCTGCTTGCTCCCTCCCTTCAACCTGCTTCATGAGCCTCACCTCGTCCACCTCACCATTGGCAAATGGGCCTTCTGTCACTCTGCCCCCTCCCTTGCCTCCTTCAAGACCCATCTCAGACATTCCTCTTCAACCATGCCTTTAGTCACCCTCTTTCTCTCCCTGCTCTCCACTCTCCCCAATTCCTGACCCCTAGCTCGGGTCCGAAACGCTGATTGACTAGCACCTTGGAACATCCTCCCGTCGTGAAAGGCGCTAGACAAATGTAATTTTGTAATGTAGTTTTTCACTTCTCTCTCTCCCCATTTAGTATCTTACCCAACTCTCAAAGGTGTCTCTGAGATTCCTCAGTTCAAGGCTGAAGAGCTCTCATCTTATCTATGATAAAAATAATCCTTGCATTTGATATAGCACCTTATTACCTCGGCGAGACATCTCAAAGCGCTTCACAGAACATATCTCCGACAATGCAACACAGTAGGGGGTTTAGTGTGTGTCAATGTCACAGTGAGGTGTGTCAGAAAGCTATTGTGGGAAAATAAAGAGTCGAAACATTGTCTGTTACGTTCAGTTTGTAATTTTGTTCAAAAACGCAGGGCGTCTTAGCAGCAAGCTGTGAAATGAGCTGCGTCTTATAAGTTGGAAAGAGACCCGTGTATCATTCGTAGCTTAATGTGGTGCAGGGAGCCTGCTCTCAGTACGAGCATTCCTGCACAGGACTGCGGGGGAGGCCAGGAGGCTGGGCAGCTGACATGGAATGGGTTTCTAAGCTACAGAGCCTGGATTCCATTTAAATCCATGTCACTTGGCTGACGCCCTGGGGCTCTGCGTAGTCACTCTCAGCTCTTTAACACAATGAGCACTGAAAGTGTTCTGAGTTCTTCTCGGTGTTTGACTGCGTGTTCGTTTCTGGCACCTTCTGCAGGAGCGAGTGGCTGGAACCCTCTCACTTCTCCTGACAGGCTCCACCCGTGTGATCGTCCTCAAAAGCTGCAATGTCGGAGGTGACCAAAAATGGTCACTCACTCCATGACTGTTTGTGGACACTGCTGCGTGCAACTGGCTGCCACATTTCACCCACAAATATACCGTCAACTCACTTCACAATATATTCTGTGAGGTGCTTTGAGACATCTCAAAGACGTGATAAGGCATGATATCAAATCGAAGGATTATTATTATTAATAGGAATATCCTCATATTCGGTGTAGCATCTTTCACATCTGGAGGACGGACCATATGCTTCTCAGGATATATTGTAAAGTGGTGTGACTGCGTGCATTCTGTGGGTGAACCCTTTGGTAAGCACTTGGAGAGATGAAAGGCTCTATAGAAATGCAAGCAGTTGTTATTGCTAACTGGTGGGAACAAATGGTTTGAGCTAAAGGCACAACCAATGCTCGTGATTAATTCACTTTACAGTGTATTCCGTAAAGTACTTTGAGAAGTGTCAACAACGTGATAAGGCGTTATATCAAATGCAAGGTTTCTTATGTTTGTTAGCTGTGGGATTTCAAAACAATAAAAACATTTTGCCGTGCAGGGATCGGAGCCCAGTATCAACATGTTTATATTAAGAGTCAACTTCTTTCTCATCGGCTTCCTCTTCTGGTGTCCCTTTTACACTTTTTTTTCGTTTGGAGAGAAGGGAGTTTTTCCCAATGTCTTAGCCAACAACCCCACAAATAAAAAAAATTGGTCATTCACTTCAGTGTGTCAGCACAGTGGTAGCGTTCTCGCCTCTGAGTCAGAAGGTTCTGGGTTCAAGCCCAAAGTCAGGATTCGAATCATGTCGTCTGAGCTCACACACCAATGCAGTGCTGAGGTTGTGTTGCATTGTCAGAGGTGCCATACCTCAGTCGAGACATTAAAATGAGGAACTATCATCAGCTCATTAAAGTTAATTGTTCTGTGATTCTATTAATATTTGGCAGAGTGCAGTTGGCAAGTGCAGTCTGATATGAAACGAAGCACTCATGAAATGCAGGTTCTGAAAGGGTTAATTCTTCCAGTGATGCAGTACCAGCTCCTCAGCCAATTCCCAATGCTTTGTTAGTTAGAGACAACAGTGTGTATTTGCGATACTTGCAAATGTGATGGGAAGCTCTAAATCTGTGACTGCCAAAACCCCTCTAATTTATCACATAACCGCGCAATCCAATTCCCCAAAGCCATCCCAGTGAGGGGTGAGGGAAAAGAACCAGAGAATGGAACATCATCCGGACCTTTCAGTCTCCACGCTTCCTATTCCACTGCTTTGCCGGCTTTTGGAAATCGGATTTAGCCATTTCCCCGGATACCGCAAATCAGACCCTATACAAGAGAGACATCGTTTTCATGTGTTACATCAATGTTTCTCTGCAACAACAACTTGCATTTATATACTTTGGTCCTTCACCTGGGGTAGTGCCTCTGAGTGTACAAACTTCATCACTCCAGGTTATTGTAACGTATTCTGTAGCATGGTGGTTAGTGCGCTCTCCTTGCAAGCAAGAGGACCCGGGTTCGATTCCCGGGTGGTGGCGAAACCTTAGGCTTGTTTCCTTACTCCAAACCCCTCTGTTTACCTGGCAGTAAGCAGGAACCTGGTGGTTATGTTGATTGGCGGATTGCTTTCCGTGAGTAATAATGGTCATTCAATCCACGACTGTTTGCCTCCTTCAAAGGCAAACACAAAACACTGAAAAGTGTCTTGGATTTCAACCTGGCTTCACAATAATAATAATTATCCTTGCATCTGATATAGCGCCTTATCACATCCTGGAGACGTCTCGAAGCTCTTCACAGAGTATATTGTACATTGGAGATTGACTGTATTTGTGGGCTGTGCGCAATTAGCTGGCGTTTCGCCCACGAATACGGTCAATCCATTTTACAATATACTCTGTGAAGAACTTTGAGATGTCTCCGGAATGTGATAAAGCGCTATATCAAATGCAAGGATTATTATTAATATTGTGTAGCCAGGTTGAAATCCAAGCTACTTTTCAATACTCAAAGAGTTATTTCAATTAAGTTGGAGAGCTTCAAATGATTAAATGTCAACTTTTAGCACCATTCTCCTGGTTATTAATATCCCGCGCTGTGAGAGGGCATTTTTATTTTGACATGTGTACCAACGGCCTTTGTGACAGTGACTGTTTCTGCCCAGTGAGCAGTCACCCATTCACTCAACACCCGCCACAGCACTTTGCACAACCACAACAAACCATATCACTACCTTGGCACCTCAGTCACACGAGTAACAGTCCAATACTTATTAAACCAACAGCAAATGCCGCGTTTTGCCCACAAACACACCATCAATCTACTTTACAATATATCCTGTGAAGCGCTTCGAGATGTCTCAACAACGTGATAAGGCGCTATATCAAATGCAAGGACTATTATCGTTAGATTGAGAGGAATACTCACTGTGAACTTTATTCTGGAGCTCATACTCTTCGCTCCATGCTGTTGTACCAGAGAACATATCCAGTCAGTGAAATGTACAACCCGGTGCATTTAGCTCAGCTGAAGTTGGGCATTTCTGCTCCAGTCTTTCCTTTTGACTGAGGGTGTTGCTGGTTGACTGTATCTCTCACTGATCCTCTCTGTGCCTGTGACCTCTCCACTTCAGTCCTTTTTCCCTGTTCACCAGTGTGCGCTTTACTACCGAGGAGCTATCAATGGGCTCATTACCATAAGAAAACAGGACTCACATTCCAATTGGCGCAGTTCAATCCTCATGTAGTTGTGAGGCTGTGTGTGTATGTGTGTGGGAGGGGGAGCTTTGCTCTGAGATACATTACACACCGAGGCTCACAGCCAACAACCTAATCAGCAGGGAAAGCTCACCGCGCTTCCCCACTGGAATACTCAATTTCCTTTCCTAGGTTTCCCAGGATTTTATTGCATATTTACTCCCCCCCTCCCCCACACCACCGCAATTTAATTTTCCAGCTCTCTCCTCTCTGACCAAGGTAAGGTCCCATACACACCACGTTTTCTGCTGGTAACTTGGCCAAAGTGGCTTCATAATTCTTCAATTCTTCGTAAACAGTCCTCCTCTTACCCCTACTGCAACTCTCTCTTAGAGCTCACCCCTCACTGTAACACTGTCTGATACCCCCCTCACTGTTGCACTCTGGAAAATTTAAATCAAATCGACCCTCTGTGCCAGGCTCAGTCTCAGTTCCCGAGCCAAGCGAGTCCAGGGCATTGCTAATGACAGCAAAGCCAGCCTGGCTAATCGGCCAGACTTGGAAGCTCAGATCACTTACTGGGAGCAGGGATTCTTCCCACTTAATAATAATCCTTGCATTTGATAGAGCGCCTTATCGCGTCGGAAGGACATGTTAAAGCGTTTCACGGGATTTATGGTGAAATGGAGTCACTGTGTATTTTGTAGGCAAACGCGGCAACACAATTGCACACAGCAATGTCCCACAAACAGCCATGAAACAAGTGACCAATTGTATTTGGGGCCAGGACTCTGGGAGAGAGAATCTCCCTTCTCAGTGGCACGGGATCTTTAATTTAACCGGAACAGGCAGACAGGCCCTCAGTTTAACGTCTCAGTCTCAGCCTCATGCGAAGGACGGCACCTCCAGCAATGCAAACCACCCCCAGCACTGCATTGGAGCCTCAGGTCAAGTCCGAGGTTCTAAATCCTGATGTGGGGCTTGAACCCACAACCTTCTGATGCAGACCTAGCTTAGCCAGTGTTGACACAGGCCAGGTTGACACAAGACAATTGATTTGATTGCAAGCATCCTGTGCAACCTACCTTTCAACTTGTTAATATTCTTCTATGCTCATGGAAATGCTGTGTAAATTCCATCTTGTTTACGCAGCCAGAGAGGGTCCTGTACACAGATATCTCGCTCCTCAGATTTAATCTGTCTGTGGCTGGACAGAACGTACATACGGCATCTGCACTGCAGATATGCCACATTACACAGCATTACCTTCTCCACACAGCACATGCAATGCATTAAATTAGTGCTACATTTATTGTTATAATCTTTGCATTTGATATAGAACCTTTCATGTTGGAGGGTGTCTCAAAGTGCTTCACAGGGTTTACTGTAAAGTGGATGACTGTAGGCAAATGGAGCAGCAAATCTGTGCACAAATATTCCACAAACAGCCATGAACAGCCTGGCTCAGTCGATAGCTAAGTTAGAAGGTTGTGGGTTCAAGCCCCATGTCAGGATTTACAAAGCCATATAGTATATGCTGGAACTCCAGAGCAGTGCTGGGGGGAGCACTGCATTGTTGGAGGAGCCATTTTTTGGATTAGACGTTAAACCAAGGTCCTGTCTGCTTGTTCAGGTAGATGTGAAAGGTTCGAAAGGAGAAGAAAAGTTTAAAGAAGCCATCTGCGGCCTAGATGGTAGGAATCTAAGAGGAGTGGAAGAGCAAAAAGATCTGGGAATTCACGTCCACAGATTTCTAAATGTACCTACACAGGTAGATACAGCCATAAATAGGCCAATAGGGTTTGGGGTTTTATATCCAGAGGGACACAGTATAAAAGTGAGGAGGTGATGTTGAATTTGTATAAAACACTGGTTAGGTCTCAGCGAGAGACTGTGTTCAGTTCTGGGCACCACACTTTAGGAAGGATGTCAAAGCATTGAAGAGGGTGCAAAGGAGATTGACCAGGATGGTACCAGGAATGAGGGACTTCAGTTATCAGGAGAGGCGAGAGAAGCCGGGATTATTCTCCTTGGAGCAAAGAAGGTTAAGAGGAGACTTAATAGTTATTAAGTTTTGAAAATTATGAGGGAATTTGACAGGGTGAAGAAGGAGAAACTATTCCACTGGCGGGTGGGTCGGTAACCCGAGGGCATTGATTTAAAATAGTTGTTAAAAGAAACAGAGGGGAAGTGAGGAGAAATTTTTTCACACAGCGAGTTGTTGGGATCTGGAATGCATTGCCTGAAAGGGTGATGGAAGCCGATTCGATAACAACTTTTAAGAGAGAAGTAGATAATTATTTGGGGAGGACAAGTTTGCAGGGCTATGGGGAGAGAGCGGGGGAGTGGCATTGATTTGGATAGCTCTTTTCAAAGAGCTGGCACGGACACGATGGGCCGAATGGCCTCCTTCTGTGCTGTATAATTCTATGATACTATGAAAAGGGCACTTGATAGAGGCGTTTAAAATTATAAAAGAGTTCATTAAAGTTAGCGCAAACAGGCTGTTTCTACTGTTTGAGGAGTCTGTAATCAGAGAATACAAGATAGCATCTAGGGGATCTGAAACAGATTGCGGAACTCGCTGCCTGAAACGATGGTGGAAGCAGTTAGTGTAGAGATGCGTTTAAGAGGAAGTTAAACCTTCAGAGGAAGGGAGAAGGGAATAGAAAGATGTGGGAAGGAGTAAGGAATGGGTGAAGACTCACGTGGAGTATAAACACTGGCATGGACCAATTGGCCAAATGGTCACTTTTCGTTCTGTACATTGTTTGTAAATCTTTTTTTTGTCAATTCCCTTCTCTTTTCAAATAGTGCCATGCACTACTTCGACTCCAGGAGTTACCCCAACCCATACTCTGGAATCCCTAAGCCTTGGCTCTTGCCAAACTGCGAATAATACTTTCCAGAATGAGTTAAGCAGGATGCATCGCTCCAGAGAGAGAGAGAGAGAGAGAGCCCATTCCATTTCAACAGCCTATCTCTGGAATTTCCATGTGTAAGTGGAATGCATGAAATCCTCAGTGTGGTTTGGATACTTTTAAGCACAGTGATGGGTTTGTGCATGTGACAGTCACCCGACTGACCCCCAAAAGATTATCGTCCACCTGAACGGCAGACAGAGCCTTGGTTTTGCTTCTCAGGAGAGGAGAGAAAACGGACGGGAGGAAAACTACAACGTCAATGTCCCATTAAAAAGCTAACCGTCCCGGATCTGAAAACAGAAGGGAGCTCCAGACAAATAGCACTGTCCCTCTCCACACAGGGCGAGAATAAGGAACTCGCTCTCTTAAAGATTGTCCACAGCAAATAATGGTCTTTGCTTGGCGTTCCTCTGCTTTGCACATGAAATGAAACCCCGTATAAAGGGTTCTGTGTACACAGTCCCCGATGCCCTGACTGCCGTCAGCCTGCTGCTTTGTTCTGTCTCAGCTTCTTTTGAGATGCCCAGCACGCAGCGGAATTAGAGGAAACCCAGAAAGTGGGGATGAATCCAGCAATAACAACCGCGCGGAGCTCAAGCCAGGACCTCGGTCACACAGGAAGAAAGCTCTGACCTATTGTGCAGTGTTAAAGGGGATCTCCAGCCTGGGAGATTGCAACAACATGGCAAGGAAGCACATACAGCAGTGAGACCACACGCTGACCAACATAACAATATCAGCTTATCTGCCTCCACTGTTATTCACTTCTTGATATCATGGGCAATAGATCACAAAACTACATATCACGTAAGCAGAGAGTGCTCAGATCAGCGCACTTTACCCGTGAAAACAATGATACAGGTAGAAGAGAAGTGCTTAACAAAGCTCTGTAGGGAATAACAATCAAAAACACAATAATAATCCTGGCATTTGCCTTATTACATCGTTGAGCCATCTTAAAGCGCTTCACAGGATATATTGAAAAGTGGATTGACTGTGTATTTTTGGGGGTGAAACTGTTGTGCACAGTTGACTGCCACATTTCGCCCACAAAATGCAGTCAATTTAACTTTACAGTATATTCTGCGAAGCGCTTTGAGATGTCTCAACAACATGATAAGGCCTTATATCAAATGTAAGGATTATTGTTATTCACACAGATAGCAGCTCTAAGAGCTGCAAAGCACCAGGTGAGAGGCACATAGAAAATCAGATAGCGGGGAAAAAAGTAACACATTCTGAACATCTAACTATCTTTGGCAACGGACACTGAATGATACACCAGGCTATATATAGTTACGATAAAGGGCGTATGATCACAGATCCTGGGTTAAACATCTGACTACAGCCAACTCACACTCACCTACTCTGTGAGAAAATGCCTTGGTATTTAAGCACAGGCACCAGATATGATGTGACAGCAAGTGTAAAGAGTCATACAATCGTGGTAGTGTGTGATAGCAGCCAGTAACCGCAGCCCACGTTCACTGAGAAAGTCACATGTAGGCTTCCTTCTTCATGCACCAGATTTAGCACTGAGACTTTGGTTCTGGGCTAAGTTCGGGCAAGGAATCAAATTCACAAAGACCATCATTGGCAATCGGGCCTTCAGCCTTTCTGTCCCCACCTTCTGGAACTCCATCCCAGAACCCTTCTGCCTCACCCCATCTCTTGTCTCCTTCAAGGCCCGTCTCCTTCCAGCCACTGACCTGTGTGGCCGTACATTGTGTTCGGTCGCATAATAATAATAATAACCTTTGCATTTGATATAGTGCCTTACCACATCATTGAGAGGTCTCAAAGCACTTCACAGGATACACTGTAAAGTGGAGTGATTGTATATTTTGTGGGCAAAACGTGGCAGTCATTTGCACACAATCCTTTCTTGCCTCTTTTGGTTAAGACGTATTTTCTCTTTGCTTTCCAGCTTGTAAAAAAAATTTCTGTTTCAATATTCTCCCTCCATTATCAGGGAACCAAGTGAATCCTGGACTTTCTGGGTCTGTGTAGCTTTCACACGGGTGGTGGTGGGGTTGGCAGTGAGATCAGGGAGAGACCCAAAGTGTTTCACTTACTGAATATGAAAAGAATGGAAAAACGGGTAGGCTGCTGTCTTTAGGGGAGAGACCGACACACAACCTGTTCAAACCACAACCTCCAGGGAGAATTTGTTCTCCAAATTTTACTTTGTGTGAGGCCTTGGTAGACTGGCATTAAGTTCTTCAGTGTAGAGGTGGTTAAGGGGACATTTATTTGAGGTATTTCAAATAATGAAAAGAATTGACGGGTTAGATAGTGGACGACTCTTCCCCTTGGCTGAGGGATCCATTATCAGGTGGGGGGAGTGCAGGATCAGAACAAAGATGATTAGAACTGAGGTCTATCTGACATCTCAGATATTGTAAAGTCACTCAATCCACGACTGTTTGTGGGACACTGCTGTGCGCAATTGGCTGCCATGTTTTGCCCACAAAATATAATCAACCCATTTTACAATATATTCTGTGAAGTACTTTCAGGCATCTCAACAACCTGATCAAATGTAAGGATTATTATTATTACTCACTCCAGCAATAGATGTACCAACTGAGACATTACCTAAGCTTAGTGGTGCAAGTCCAGAGGCAGCATTTTGCAGACCTGCTTCTTCAAACGCAAATAGCAAATTGCATTTACACGGCACATTTCATATTGGGAGGACGTCCCAAGGCGCTGGACAGTGAAGAGTTTGCACCTAAACTGGGGTTTGGATTTAGGAGAGGTGGGTGGTGGGGGTAAGTGAAATGGAGTGGGAAGATGACCTAAAGCACGGTCAAAGAGAAAGGCTGGAGGTTTCCTGCTTTGAGGACTGAGTCTGTTCCTGTTAGCTACTGAGCCATCACCTTCATTTCAGTCACTGGGACCTGGAGTCTGAATGACTTTCCTCAGTGGCAAATGGACTCAGTGAACTGAAATAGACACACCACATAGTGTCAGCCTAGCAGTGTGTTGCACTCTCACCTCTGAGTCAGAAAGTTGTGCAGTCAAGCTCCATGTCGGGACTTGGAACCACATAGTCTAAACTAACTCTCCAATGCAATGCTGGGGCGTGTTGCTTTGGTGGAGGTGCCATCCTTCAGTTGAGAAGTTAAACTAAAGCCAGCCTGCCTGTTCAGGTAGACATTAAAGGTCCCATGGCACGCTTTGAAAAGAGAAGGGAGTTTCTTTCTCCACATCATGGCCAACGATCCCCCAAAGAATATTGGTCACTCACTCCATGGCTGTCTGTGTGATATCGCTGTGCACAACTGGCTGTTGCATTTCGCTCACGAAATACACAGTCCCTCCATTTTACAGTATATCCTGTGAAGCACTTTGAAACGTCTTGACGACGTGATAAGGCACTATAAAAAATGCAAGGATTATTATATCCCCTTTAAATTAGCTTGATGCTACTGCATTGCATTCAGTTTTGGATGCATTTGGTTCTATCAGTTGTGCAGCTTAATATAACCGCAGCAATACTGTTACACAACATGTTTTGTCATCTCCTACAGGAGAATGACTTAGGATTATCATACAATTTGACAGCACTGAAACAGGAAATTCAGCCCATCGAGTCTATAGTGGTGGATTTCTCCGCGTAGAACTAGTCCATTCCGGGGTTTAGACACCACATGAGTCCCCAACTCCTATGCCCCTCTCCTAGTGAGGGCTCAAACCTGCGCTGGTCAACTGTCATATAAACAACTAGTAACTATCCAGGGTCTCCTTGGAGCTGAGCTGGCTCCAAGATGATGTTCTTTGCAAAGTAATATCAGAATTGAGTCGGTTCTCTGCTGTGGTCCTGATAGCCTGGTCCCTGAGGCAGGTGGGTCTGCAATATAGCCACACAGCCAACTTGGCTGTTTATCAGGATCTAGAAGGGCAGACCAGTCAAATACGGCAGGGATTCTTCCCATCAGCTTCCCATGCAAGCCAAAACCCTTACAGATAGAGTTGTCCTAGCTGGACAAATCGGGGTAAAACCTTGGGCAAGTTTCCTGACTCCACATACCTGATAATAATCCCTCAAGAAAAAAAATCAGTAATAAAATTAGTGACTTCAATCTATGACTGTTTGTGGGACACTGCTGTGCGCAATTGGCTGCCGGGTTTTGCCCACAAATATACAGTCAATTCACTTTACAGTCTATTCTGTGAAGCGCTTTGAGACGTCTAGAAGACCTGAAAAGCCCTAAATCAAATGCAAGGAATATTATAAAGAGCTGTAAGTTTCCTAAACACACACTTCTGTGGCCCCAAGATTTGGCCCGTGCCAACCTGTGCCTAATGCTCTCCAGAATTAGATAAGCAGGATGCGTCCCTCCAAGGAGAGATTGCGCTTTCCATTCCAAACACAGGGAAATTTTCATGCGTAGGTGACACACGTGTGTGGAACTCTCAATCCGGTTTGGCTACTCTTAAGCATGGTGATGGTTCCACATGTGTCAGTTACTCAGACACCCAAAGCCAAATAAAAAAAGTTTGCGATGGCATTTTGCAGTGGTCAGCCTGTGCACCTGTACAGGCAACCTCAGGGTTTTCTTTTGTATTGGTGAGCGAGGTTTAATGTGGCTGTTGTTAATTTTGTAGCCGGTTCCTTTACGAAACTACAGACACCTCTCGTAGACTAAGTTCAACAATTTGTCAATTTGTCAATTGGACCTGTTGAAAAGCTACAATAATCAATTAAGTATACAGTCAATTCACTTAATAGTATTTTCTGGGAAGCGTTTTGAGACGTCTCGACAACTTGATAAGGGGCTATATCAAATACTAGGAATATTATTATTGTGGTCAGCCTGTGAGAGAGGTGGAGCAGAATATTTGTCTAAATTAACCTCATCCCCAGGTGAAAAATAGGTTCACCAAAGTTTTCGTCATTCGTTTTAAAGAACAACTTGAATCAAATAGTTTACAAAACTACAGACACCTTGTGGAGTCCTGTAGCTCAGTGGTTAGAGCACTCGCTTTGCAAGCGAGAGACCTGAGTTCAATTCCAGGCAGAGGGTGAAACCTTGGGCAAGTTTCCTCACTCCACACAGAGCCTAATAATAATCCCTCCAAAACCAAAAACAATAATAAAGTGGTCATTTTCAATCGACGACTGTTTGTGGGACATTGCTGTGCGCAATTGGCTGCCGCGTTCGCCCACAAATATAGTTAATTCACTTTACAGTGTGTTCTGTGAAGCGTTTTGGGACATCCTCCCGACGTGAAAAGCGCTATATCAAATGCAAGGATTATTATTATTATTACCGCAAATATCTGTTGATAATATCTAACCTGAGTTATGGTTACATAAAGATGGAAACAATTCGGAGAAATAAATTGAACAGCATTTCATCCAAGCCTATTAAACAGGAATTAGACTTCCAAACTCGCCCAAGGCAACCTTGAAAACCTTGTATTTTTTATACTGTAATAAAAACATACCTGTGAACAAGTAGCAGAAACCATCTGTTTTGCCAACATCCTATCTCTTTCTGCTGACCAGGTCACCAAACGGATCTGAGAAATTCAAACATCGAAAGCAACTTCAAAACACATCGTTGGTTTTCTTGTTTTAAAAAAACCCTGAAATGTTGACGTTTGACATGTTCTGTGTGGTAAACCAGAAACCGATGCTATGTGACAGACAGATACTGTGCAGAGAACGGTGAGAATGGTCGAGGAGCAGAAGGGGAGAAAAAAAGCTCACTGTTCAACGTGGAGTTCCTATCATACCCTTGTGATTGTTAAGGCATGGAAACATCATGGATTCAACGAGTGAGAAGGTTCAGCTTAAAGTGCTCTGCGTCACTGCCAATGAGAGCACGGAATATTTCTGTCACCTCTTCAGGATGCACAGTGCTGATCTCAAAACCTTGAACATGAAGTCACAGTGGAGAAACCAGCTGCTTCCAAGAACTGTTACTTCCCTCTCCTTTCGCTGTTAATGCACATTAGTCACCCTTTGTGAGAAAACTACCGCATTAACAACAACAACAAAATTACATTTGTATAGCGCCTTTCACGTTGGGAGGACATCCCAAGGTGCTGGACAGACAGAGTTTCGGACCGGAGCTGGGGGTTGGGGTCAGGGATTGTGGAGGGCAGGGGGTGAAGCAGGAAGATCGAAAGCACGGTCGAAGAGGAGGGTCTTGAGATGGGTCTTGAAGGAGGCAAAGTGTGGGGGGGGGGGGGGGGAAGCGAGGCGAAGGGACTGCGGGATAGCGTTCCAGAGTGAGGGGACAGAGTGGCAGAAGGCCCACCTGCCAATAGTGGGGCGAGCGAGGCCGGGGGACGTGAAGCTGGCCGGAGCCCGCTGAGCGGAGGGAGCGAGCAGGATGGTAGGGGGTTAGGAGGTCAGAGAGGTAGGGGGAAGCAAGACCATGGAGGGCTTTGAAGGTGAGGACCAGGATCTTGAACTGTATCCTCTGTGTGATGGGAAGCCAGTGGAGTTGGGCGAGGATGGGGGTGATAGGGTCGCGGAGCCCAGTGCAGGAGAGGACACGGGCTGCAGAGTTCTGGATGATCTGCAGCCTGTGGAGGGAGGAGTTGGGGAGACCGACAAGCAGTGAGTTTGCATAGTCGTACCTCGATGTACGAGGGTTTCAGCCTGGTGTGGAAGTGGGCACAAGCTGCAGAGTTCTGGTTGTTGTATTATATTGTGTGGTGTGTTGCAATCTTTTCAGGTGTAATCATTGTAAATATGTGCCTGTGTGGTGTACAGCGGGGTGCCAGCCATAGCTAGCACAAGCTCCCTAGGAGGGTTTGTGCATTGCCCACGCACATTGATGTAGTGCACATAGGGACGTTCTCACTGCAACTAAAGAGCAAGCTGCGAATGTGCGCATACATCATGTGTGCTGTAAACCTGTCTGTGCCCCACCATTAAAGGTGGGGGTGAACGACAGAGAGGGGGATGACAAGACCTCGTAACTGCGTTCTATGAGTGCACAGAAACTCTGCCCCCCTCCCCCCCCCCACCCCGTAAGGGGCCGGATCTGCTGTGTATTGTAACTAGATATTAATACATTGCATTTTTCTTATCTGTCTCAGGAATTTTTCCATGCAAGTGCAAATAGATATTCGTGGAGTCCTGTAGCTCAGTGGTTAGAGCACTCGCTTTGCAAGCGCGAGACCTGAGTTCAATTCCAGGCAGAGGGCGAAACCTTGGGCAAGTTTCCTTACTCCACACAGAGCCTAATAATAATCCCTCCAAAACCAAAAACAATAATAAATTGGTCATTTTCAATCTACGACTGTTTGTGGGACACTGCTGTGCGCAATTGGCTGCCGCGTTCGCCCACAAATATAGTCAATTCACTTTACAGTGTGTTCTGTGAAGCGATTTGGGACGTCCTCCTGACATGAAAAGCGCTATATCAAATGCAAGGATTATTATTATTATTATTATTATATTCTATATCTCAATTAATATATACTTGGTTTCAAAAAAATTAGTCCTGAAGGGTTAATGCCCAAACCCACTGAACCCTTCTGCGCTGAACTCAGTAGTTCCTTCACTGGACCCATGCAGAACCTTAATAAACGCAAATTATTCTGTAAACTATTCTCTATTCAATGGCGAATCAATGACATTTTCTCTCTCCGCAGGATCAGACACAAAGCCCTTTTATTATATACACAGCAGTGAAGGGGGGAGCAGGATGGATTACAAATAATTACTTTTGTGGAGGTGGGGAGGGAGGGGGGGAAGAGGCTTCTTAAAGGGGAAAATGCAAAACTGTTTCATTCGAATTTAGGGCAGAGAAACTTCCACTATAAAGATGTCACACTCCGGAAAAACGGTAACCTTTGCGCAATGTAGCCTTAGGATGCATATGCAACACTAATACCACATTGCGTGACAAAATTAACAGGAAATTCAATGTACAACAGCTCCCTATTTCTCTGAAAGGCTCGGACTCAAGATAGGGCACAGTCAATGGTCACCCTCTGGTATCTGCCTTAATTTGCCACACGTCACCTGTGAGATTAATGTGTCGTCAGCAAAGTATTCGACTGTGGTCAGAAAATCCCCAACATCCACTTTCCAAAAGAATCACAAGAGTACGATCAGTTTCAGTAAACTTTACATACAGCCCTGTCCACCCCCTTCCATACAGACCTGTCCGTTCTCTCGGCTCAGCAGGCTCCGGTTTGGTACATGTCCCCCAACCCGTCCACCCCAACATCGGGGGTCAGGCCTTCAGCTTCTCCGCCCCACCCTTTGAAACTCCACCCCGGAAACTAAATCCCTGTCCCTTCGACTCGCCCGCTTCCTTGACTCCTTCAAGACTTCTCTCAAGACGCTCCTCTTCAACTGCACCTTCAGTCACCCTCCTACCCCTAACCTCTCTGAATGGTGTGGAAGCTGAGGGAGGTAGGAAAGGGAACGAAAGATGGCCAAAAGCTTGGTCAAAGAGATAAGTCTCAATGTACTTTGAAAGTGGAGTCGGAATGACTCTGGGATGGAGTTCCACAGAACAGGTACAGAACAGTTGACAATTTGCCCACCGATGATGGGGATGGATAGGGCAGGGGACAGCCACCCCAACTCTGAAATATCTCTGGACCTCAGTTCAAATTCTTTCGTGAAGTTAATGGAGTGAAAAGTCTTTCTACACTCACTGAGAACTAAAGAAGCAGAACAGCATTTAAAACCTTTTAACGTTGTTTAAAAATTGGGTTAGATAAATAATTGTAGGAAAAGTGCAGGGGAATGGGATTAAATAGCTCCAATGGGGAACTTAGCATCTGCAGCCACATTCAGTCACATGGCCTCCTTCTGAGCGGTCAATTTTCCATGTTAAATTTAGAACAACTTAAGGATGAAAAAACAAATTTAAGCCTTTAAATGTTAATGTCTGGACTTAAGAAATTGCACAACAGAAGTGATACAATTGCTCGATGTGGTGAAAACGTACTGTGTAGTTCCTTATTTAGTGCAAAGCGGAAGGAACACACCACTTCTTCAGTGTAGACCGATATTTTAGTGATTCTCAACAGTAGGACAACTGGGGCTAACTTTCAATCTGCACAAAAACAAGTCTTAAATAATAATCCTTGCATTTGATACAGCACCTCATCACGTCGAGACGCCTCAAAGCACTTCACAGGATATACTGTAAATTTTTGTGGGTGAAATGCAGCAGCCAATTTGTTATAGACCCTTCTTTTTATTAACAACCAATAAAGCACGATTTGTTCTTTTATTTTTTAAAAACAGGAAGAAAATAACAGGTACATCAAACTTCTGACAGGTGACTGGTGGCTGTGAGGAAAATGTGTAAAAACATAAGTATGTGTACAAAGTTCAACTCAGTCAAGTAATTTGTCACAACACCTGGATCTAAAGCTTTTAGAAAACTATGATTTGCAAAATCCCTGTCAGTACTTTACGGGGCTGCCATTTTTAACTTTCTCTCCATTCCTACCTGAAGCTGCTCATCTTATTACACTGGATGTTCTGGGAAATATACAGCAGCCCTCTGGCCTAAATCTGGGCTATCATCAATGACCGCACACAGTTGAGTAAATGTCTCTCAAAGAGATTTTCAATTAGAGTAAAACTCGACCAAAACGTATGAAAAATAAACAAGTCAATTGTGTTTTTTTTACCATCTCAGAATGTGATTTCACTTTAAGAATACTTTCAAGACAAAAGTTAAATTACAACAACCTGAATTATCAATGATCCTCACGTGGAAACTGATGGGATTACATGTGAGCAAATGGCACACTGGCGATTTGTAGTAAATTCAGTTGCCCGATGCCAAGCTATTCAACATTTTATCATGGCAGAGAAGGAAGATGGTGCAGATTAGAGGGTTTGAAAGAACTTCCTAAACTGCTCTGCAATTCCTTCCCTTGTATGTTTCCTGTGGTTTAACCTCATGTCATAGAGCAGTGGAAGTCCTCAATCTGTGCTGGATCTTCTGTACCAGAATCTAGCTCTGAAGTCATCGCTGCAGGTCATGAAACCAGGATTGGTAGGAGAGTGGACTATGCAGCGAACAATGTTGTTGTGCCCTAGAGACAGCAGGTTCTTCCGTTCAGCTGTTCGCGAGTCCCAGCAGCAGAGGCTGATGGTCCTTTCGTCAGGGAGCAGCACATAATCCTCCGTATGGTTGAAGACAGCCTGGGTGCGATGGGTCTGTCTGCCACTCAGTCCTGCTCCTAAAGCACAAAGGGAAAAAAAAGCATCTTTAGAAGATCATTATTAATATTGATCTTTTAGTCACTAGGCTGATTCAAGGGCACTATAATAATAATACGTCTCAAAGCACTTCATAGAATATATTGTAAAGTGAATTGACTGTATATTGTGTGCGTGAAACACAGCAGCCAATTGCACAGCAATGTCCCACAAACATTCGTGGATTGAGTGACCAAATTATTATTTTTGTAATAAAATTTGGAAGCAATTATTACCCCTGAAAAGCGATCCGCCATTCAACTAACAATCGGTTTCCTCCTTACTGCTAGGTAAACAGAGGCGTGTGGAGTAAAGGAAATGCGCCTAACATTTTGTGCTGCCTGGGAATCAAACCCAGGTTCTCTCGATTGCGAGTGTGCTAACCACTGCACTATAGGACTCCACAATTCGAAAAGAGAAGAGACTCTTGACCAACAATCCCCCAAATAAAATTCATTGTTCACGACATGCCTGTTTGTGGGTACTGGGAAGACAGAAATGTTTTGCGGTTCTATAGGTTTTCTGAAAGTTCTGTTTGTTGTGAACACCGGTTGCAACAAGCAGAGCACCTGTTCTGTCGAGGTCTGTGGTACACAAGCAGACTGCAAAAAATATTTACAATTGCTGAGCAGAATTGATTTTATCGGTTTTAAGTCTCGTGTTCTCATTGCCACTGAGGATAGGGTAACCCAGCACATATTTGTTGCCAATCCTGGGACTTTCCGAGTCTATTTCAGTTACACTAAACACAGTCACTTATCAACCAAGCCACAGTGGGCTAGGAGGAAGGAAGAGCCACTTTTTTTTAAAGTTAACTGGCGCTATGGTCATTGTAGATTTCTGCTGTGAGGACTGCAGTAGAATTTTGAGATTGCCACAGATAAGAAGTTCAACCATAAATATAATAAAATGCAATTGCAAAGGATCTAACATTATTTTGCATTGTATAATTATACTTAATGAAAATTGAGAAATGAAAGGTAGAAAGTGCAGAAAATGACAAGAGTACCATGGCACAAAATCCCTGACAGAGCACTAACCACACAGGAAGAGCTAAGAGAATGCAACTCGTACTGTATGCGTTTTTGGCCTTGGGCTTCATTCAAGTTAACTCCTTGTCTACACTGCGCCAACATTTTTGCAACATTGCAAATAGAACATTAACAAACATATTAAAAATGGAATTATATGACTCAGTGCATTAGTTAGTGGGGTCAGAAAGTGGAAAATATAATCCTGGTCCTACATTGCTTGTTATATACTAAGGCATGTAGTATTGACCACTAGATATTAATACATTGCTTGAATGAATAATCCGCATTCAGAAAACATATTGAACTTTCTAAGTCTAGTTCCAAGTAATAGGAGCTAATATCATTAATAATAACAATCCTTGTATTTGATATAGCCTTATCACGTCGAGATGTCTCAAAGCGCTTTACAGAATATACTGTAAAGTGAACTGACTGTATATTTTGTGGGTGAAATGCAGCAGCCAATTGTGCGCAGCAGCGTCCCACAATCGGTCGTGAATTGAAGTGACCAATTTATTATTATTTTTTTTTATTACACTTGGAAAAGCGATCCACCAATTGACTAACAACTGGGTTTCTACTTACTGCTAGGTAAACAGAGGCGCGTGGAGTAATGCCCAACTTTTTGCCCTGCCAGGAATCGAACCCAGGTTTTTCGCTTGCGAGGTGAGTGCTCTTAGCATTGAGCCACAGGACTCCAATATCATATAAAGAAGGAAAACACGGTTGGCTTTAACTGTATGAATTGCATTTCGAGCATAGCACACATACAGCAAAACAGCTGTGATTCCCATTGTGAAGTCACGGCAAAGACTTGCTTATGTTGTGCTGAGCAGATTTCTAATGGCAAACCAAAATAGCGCCTCAAACAGGTGCTCAAGAGGAAAATAATAATGGACATTGGAAGCAAGCCCAGAAATGGGATTAGAGCAGGTAGCTTGTTCACTGAAGAAAAATACTGAACTCACAGTAATAGTTACACAGATTTGTTTACAGACTTGCTTGCATTGTTTTTCTGAATCTGGATTTACTTTGGCATAGTGAAGCCACACAAAATCAGAAAATATATTCAGACTCCAAGCTGACCATGGCCTGTTTCACATCTCTGTCCAAGCTCCAATTCAGCGTTCGAGTTTGGCGATGAACTTTAAACCATAACTCCATGGATAAATCACAAGGGGTACAAAAATTAAATAAAACATAGATAACTGCACTTACAATTCAGTTTTCAAAATGTTTTTTTTACTTGCTCTCTGCACAGCGGGAAAGTTGTGTGTGCCGTGACCTGGCTTCGGAAGGGGACGAATGAGGAGAATACAGACTGCCTGCGGTCTCAAACAACTCTCTTTAAACTAAATATTTTCAGAATTGGGTTAGTTTCTTTACTTGCTCTCTGCACAGAAAGTGGATTAATATCTAATCTATCAGGACAAAATTCTGCTGAATCCAGTGTGCTCTTTGTATATTAGATGCAGTGTAATTTGGGATGTAAACTTCTAAGGACTCAAAAGCTTCTCAGAAGATCTAAGAAATTCTTCACAGATATCATGCCAATCCTGCTTAAACACCACCCACTACTTGAGTTTCAATAATTCTCAGTTTCGGAAGTCAGAGTTGCACATATCCTGAAATGGAATCTGGGACTTACAAGTTTTACTTAATTTGGCCCACTTTCAAGAATCCGACCAAAAGTGTCAAGAGTGAACTCTCCAGCGATTGAAATGTCCACAATGTTAGCTGTAAATTTACTGCTCACAACACTCAAGATCATTCTGATCTTCAAAATTTGCACATCGATCTCACCCATTATATGAGGATCTGCATTGGTTCTTCGAAAAGCAGTATCCATGTTAATAAATCTTCGCTTGTGCGTCGGAACCAGGCCTGCATTTTCCCCGCAAAATTAAACAACTCCCCACAATTTCACCTTCAATCTCCCCTTCAAAGGAGTCAGCATGAACTAGTGCTTATTCAGCAATTCAACAACAACGTACATTTATATAGCGCCCGTTCCGTTTAGGATTAGAGACAGGGAGAAAGCTAAAGTGAAGAAGAGAGTTAGACGGAGAAAAAAATCAGTGAGAAACAGAAGGATTGGCACAATAATGACCATATCTCCTGATGAAACTTGTAAGGGTTTATATTTTGTGTGATCAACATATTATCCACAAAAGGTCTTGTCCCAGTTAGCGAAGTGATTAAGCTCTCAACTGTAACAGTCTCAGCAAAGTACAATATAAACATGCTGGTCATTGCTTCATCTACTGACGAAATGAAGCTTGCCTTTTGCCTGCACTGAGGTTAAGAATACAATGTAATATTGAAAGAATATATAGAAAAACATTTAATGTACATTTGTCTTCGTTCCTGCGTTTTTTTTATTTTAATATTAATTTGGCTTAATGTCTTTCCTGGTTTCTCTCTTTCTCTACCACTTTTGATTTCCCTTTTTTCAGTTCTGCCTTCTTATTCTACATATCCTTCCCTTTTACACTTCACAAACAATTATGTGTGGCTGAACCTTTGGATACTTTTGGAGTCCTGTGGCTCAGTGGTTAGAGCACTCGCCTTGCAAGCGAGAATTGGGTTCAATTCCAGGTAGGGCGAAACCTTGGGCAAGTTTCCTTACTCCACACGTCCGATAATAACCCCTCCAAAACAAAAAATAATAAATTGGTCATTTTCAATCCATGACTGTTTGTGGGACACTGCTGTGCGCAATTGGTTGTCGAGTTTCACCCACAAATATATGGTCAATTCACTTTGCAGCATACTCTGTGAAGCACTTTGAGACGTCGAGACGACGTGAAAAGTGCTATATCAAATGCAAGGATTATTATTATTATGTTTTAACCTATTTTTCCAGCCTCATTTACTTGCATCCAGTTTCTTCCTGCCTCCAATCAGCACTGTAGCATTCCCAACAAAAGAAGTGCCTTGAAATTCACCAGCAACGGCTCAGGATACAAAACCAGCTGACCAGCCACAACTGGCTTTCCTGGACCTCCTGTCACCTGTCAATTTCTACTGTGAGGAAGCTATATTTATAGAAACCACCTGAAAGGTCCCTTCGAGCAACTGTCACCAGCAATCTTTAATAGTAACAATCCACGTCCACATTGAATAGACCTCCAGTGAAGACGGTCGCACAACAGAGAAAAAGGACCATTTGTAATCCACGGGAAGGTTTACTGAAAGCAGCATCACATTGAATGTAAATGCTGAACATAGTATACGGTTTCAGTTTTAAGGTTCTTAAAGTTAAAGCATCCAACGAGGCCAAAGCAACCTTAAAAGCAACTAGTGCTTTGACTGAATTTTTCAGTAAAGAATCCTCACACTGCTTTTCTATTGGGACACAAATACTTTCTGACTGTCTATTTTTGAAAGGAACTAATGAAGGAAATAAGTTATTTATAACTTGTATAATAATAATAATCCTTGCATTTGATATAGTGCTTTTCACGTCTTCTAGATGTCTCAAAGTGCCTCACAGAATATACTGTAAAGTGAATTGATTGTATATTTGTGGGTGAAACGCGGCAGCCAATTGCACATAGCAGTGTCCCAAAAACAGTCGTGGATTGAAAATGACCAATTTATTATTGTTTTGTTTTGGAGGGATTATTATTAGGAGTGTGGAGTAAGGAAACTTGCTCAAGGTTTCGCCCTGCCTGGAATTTGGGCGCAGGCTGGCAAACGGCAAGGTTTGAAGACTCAAGAGTGCTTGTTAGGGTACAGCTAAAACTGCATAGCTTGCCACTGAAAGCACTATCTGGCAAGCTAATTTGAATTAGTTAGCTAACATAGGTGCAGTAAAGAGGAAGCTAGACCTTCACATGAAGGAGAGGGGAAAAGCCGAGTGGCCTGTTTCCGTGTTACATTCTTTGTAAATCTCTATAATCTATCTAGCAAAGTTGTTCAAGATATTGTTTATGTGAAAGGTTCAGTATAAATGTAAATAGTTGTTGACTGATGATTTAGTCAAGCCCTAAATTCTCTTACATCTCATTCCTGCTCAGTGCTCCCTATCATATCTGTGAAGCACACTGAGACTCAAAAAAGGGTTGTACAAGTTTAAGTTCTTGTTGGGTGGGAAACTCCAACAGTCATGGAAGTAAATGGTCTATTCATAGAATCGTTGAATTATACACCACAGAAGGCGGCCATTCAGCCCATCGTGTCTGTGTGGGCTCTTTAAAAAGAGCTATCCAAATCAATCCCACTCCCCCGCACTCTCCCCACAGCCCCGCAAACTTGTCCTCTTCAAATAATTATCTACTTCTCTCTTAAAAGATGTTATCGAATCGGCTTCCATCACCCTTTCAGGCAATGCATTCCAGATCCGAACAACTCGTTGTGTGAAAAAAATTCTCCTCACCTCCCCTCTGTTTCTTTCAACAACAATTTTAAATCAGTGCCCTCAGGTTACCGACCCATCCACCAGAGGAAATAGTTTCTCCTTCTTCACCCTATCAAATCCCCTCATAATTTTGAAACCTTCCATTAAGTCTCCTCTTAACCTTCTCTGTTCCAAGGAAAATAATCCCGGCTTCTCTCGCCTCTCCTGATAACTGAAGTCCTTCATTCCTGGTACCATCCTGGTAAATCTCCTTTGCACCCTCTCCAATGCCTTGACATCCTTCCCAGAATTGAACACAGTCTCTCGCTGAGGCCTAACCAGTTTTTTTATAAAGATTCATCATAACTTCCTGACTTTTATATTCTATGCCCCTATTTATAAAGCCTGGTATCTTGAATGCTTTTTTTTTTTAAACAGCTTTATCTCCGTGTCCCGCCACCTTCAAAGATTTACATATATGAACCCTCAGGTCTCTCTGTTCCTTCACCCCCTTTAAGACTGTACCATCAGCTTATATCGCCTCTCATCATTCTTCCTCCCAAAATGCATCACATCGCATTTATCTACATTAAACTTCATCTGCCCCGTGTCTGCCCACTTTACCAGTCTGTCTTTATCCTCTTGCAATCTGCTACTATCCTCCTCACTGTTTACTACTTTTCCCAGCTTAGTATCATCTGTAAACTTGGAAATTGTATTAGTTCATTAGATTTTGGATTTGTTATCCTACCTGTGTATTTGACCATTGTACGGCCAGTCGATATCTCCCACAGTTTCACGATAGAATCCTTGCCGCTTGACAAAACATATTTTGAATTTCTTGAGAACATGATGGAGCAGACCTCAGCTCCATCGTGCGCCTTCTCGTAGGTGGTGATGCAGCGGTTGGACACGCCATCCCAAAGCTTGACGTTGCCATCCTTGCTGCACGTGACGTACATGTTGGCGCTGGGGTTGTAGCTGACAGCACAGATGGCATCTGTGTGCTGATCACGAGGGTTGCTCGAAACAAAACACTGGAAAGTATTGATGTCATACAAGCGCAGTGTAGGATGCTGAGTGCCCACCAGGATGTAGTCCCCAGAAGGATGAAAGGAGATGGAACGCAGCATTTCTGCTTCCTGAAAGAAAACGATAGGTTCCCAAAGTGTACCATCTTAATACCATAGAATAAATACGTGAAGATTCTCAGCGCAAGCAGTGAGTAGTGAGAAACTCTTAGGTTTGACTTCAAAAGAATGTAAAAATTAAGTAGCTAACTGTATTATTCAATGTTTGGACTCAGAAACAGACCATTCAGATCATCAAGTCTGTACTGGTGTCACATGAGCTACCTAATCTAATTCCAGTCTCCTGCTCATTCCCATATTCTGCAAAATAACTTTTTGCAGTGCTTACTGGTAATTATCACAGACTACTGTAAAGCAATGCTTCATTTAAGTTATTGGGTGGGGCACATATTAGGACAATGGGCATAGTGTAGTACTGATGTCCAACGTTGCCCAGAGGGATGGGATGTGATTTTGTATTCATAATTCCATCCCTCACTCTCTACTCTCAGCCAGCCATTATGTTCTCAAACAACTTCAGACAAAGTTGTTTTAAGTTGTTTCAGAACATAGCATACCAGGCTGAATAGCTCATAGATCAAATGTTATATTAAAATAATATAAAACATGTCTGGGAATATGGCAGGGCAGCTGAGACCGGTTGCATGCACAATGTGTGCCGTGTGGGAACTCCAGGATGCTTTGTGTGCCCTGGACAAACATATGTATAGGAAGTGCCTCCAGCTGCTCAAGAAAGAAAGATCGCCAGGTAAAACAGCTAACCACCAATGGGAATCCTTCAAGGAGGAGATAGTTTGGGGACAGAACAAATACATTCCCACAGGGGAAAGGTAGGGCATCCAAATCTCCCTGGATGACTAAGGAAATTGGGATTAAAATAAAACAGAAAAAAGAGGCTTATGATAAATGGCAGGTTGAAAATACAGAAGATAATCAAATAGAATACGGAAAGTACAGAGAAGAACTGAAAAAGGAAATAAGAGGGGCAAAGAGATTGCGTGAGAAAAGATTAGCGGATAACATAAAAGGGAACCCTAAGGTAGTTTATAAGTATGTAAAGAATAAAAGGCTAGTCAAAGGTAGGATGGGGCCAATTAGGGACCAAAGAGGAAATATTCTTGTGGAGGTAGAGGGTATGGCTGACGTACTGAATGAGTACTTTGCATCTGTCTTCACAAAAGAAGAGGATGCAGCCAAAACCACAGTATCGGAGGAAAGGGTAGAGAAATTGGATAAGAATAAATCGAGGAGGTACTGAAATGTTTGACGGTGCTCAAGATAGATAAGTCACCTGGTCTGGACAGGATGCATCCTAGGATACCGAGGGAAGTAATGGTGGAATAGCGGAGGCTCGGGCCACAATCTTTCAATCCTCCTTGGACACTGGGGTGGTGCCAGAGGACAGGAGGGTTGCAAATGTTACTCCTCTGCACTAAAAGGGGCAGAAGGATAAACCCGGGAACTGCCGGCCAGCCAGTCAGCCTAACATCAGTAGTGGGAAACCTTCTAGAGACTATAATGTGGGATAAAACAAATTCCACTTAGAAAAATATGGGTTAATAAAGGACAGCCAACACGGATTTGTTAAAAGCAAATTGTGCCTTAACACACCTGACAAGAGTTTTTTGATGAAGTAATGGAGAGGATGGAAGAAGGTAGTGAGGTTGATGTAGTTTATATGGATTTTAAAAAGGCGTTTGATAAAGTGCCACATAAGAGACTTGTGAGCAAAATAGAAGCCCACGGTATTAAAGGGACAGTGGCAGCATAGATACAGAACGGCTGGGAGACAGAGCACGGTGGTGAACGGTTGTTTTTCTGACTAGAGGGAAGTGTGCTGTGGTGTCCCCCAGAAGTCGGTATTGGGACCACTGCTCTTTTTGATCTGTATAAATGACCTGGATTTGGGTACAGGGAGTACAATTTCCAAGATTGCAGATAATACTAAGCTACGAAAAGTAGTGAACATTGAGGTGGATAGTAGCAGATCATAAGAGGACATAGATAGACTGGTAAAATGGGCAGACAAATGGCAGATGAAGTTTAATGTGGAGAAATGCAAAGTGATACCTTTTGGGGGAATTCAATAGTGAACAAGGGGATTCGATAGGGTGAACAAGGAGAACCTATTTCCATTGGTGGGTGGGTTGGTAACCTGAGGACACCGATTTAAAATTGTTAAAGAGAAACAGAGGGGAGGTGAGGTGCTATTTTTTCGCAT
This sequence comes from Callorhinchus milii, assembly GCF_018977255.1. NCBI lineage: Eukaryota > Metazoa > Chordata > Chondrichthyes > Chimaeriformes > Callorhinchidae > Callorhinchus > Callorhinchus milii. The sequence continues at coordinate 6,288,569 of NW_024704759.1, read as the reverse complement.
AGCGAGTTGTTCGGATCCAGAATCCATTGCCTGAAAGGGCGGTGGAAGCTGATTCGATAACAACTTTAAGAGATAAGTAAATAATTATTTGTGGAGGACAAGTTTGCAGGGCTATGGGGAGAGAACGGGGGAGTGGGATTGATTTGGATAGCTCTTTTGAAAGAGCCGGCACAGACACGATGGGCCGAATGGCTTCCTTCTGTGCTGTATAATTCTACAATTCCTCCTATTTCCCCCCACCACAAGGAATTGTACAAATCCAAGATCTTTACACTATCATATGTTAGGTCAGTGATATGGATTTTGCCTTCTAACCTGGAGATACTTGAAAGCCCTTTTGGCTGAAGGTTTGGAATAGTCGAACAGCTTCAGTGTGTAGTCCTTTGAACCCGAAGCCAATATCTGTTCCGTGGGGTGGAAAGCAAGGCACGTGACCTCATCCACATGATCGTACAGTGTGCGGATTACAGGGTGATTCTCCATGTTCTGCTGTGCCGTCTCATTCATCATAACCTGTGAAGGGCAGTTAATAAAATGTAGCATTAGGAAGATTTTGACTTGTGCTGAAACTGACCACAAGAGATGCTCGGGTGAAGAAAGTAGCACCACTACTGACTTCCTATTTCATCATTCAGTTGCTTCTTAAATGAGTACAGTATCCTGCTCTCAACCATTCTTCCTGGCAAACAGCCCCAGCAGCTAATTACTCTATTCACCAACAGTACAATAGAAGTTGTCATAGGGCAGTAGTAAAGACACCAAAATAATAATCCTTGCATTTGGTATAGGGTCTTATTCACTTCGTTGAAACGCCAAAACGTTTCACGGGATTTACTTTAATGTGTGGCGACGATGTATTTGTAGGCAAACATTCCAGCCAATTTGCACACATTTAAATGTCATAAATAGATATGAAGTCAATGCCAATTTTATCAGGGCCAGATCATGAGAAAGTATAAGCACCCAGCATATTTAAGCATCAATGTGCTATTCTATCACTGTAGAATTTTAAGCCCTTTGAGATGTCCTCCCTACATAAATGTAAATTGGATTGCATATTGTTGTGTAGAGACATTGAGCTGAAGCAGATGCTACTACCCCACTGTGGGGAATGAGGAGGGGGAAGAGAAAGAGAACCAGGTGCTATGTTTCTCTGATCCACTTCCTTGCAATAAGCTTGCAGTGGCTTGGGGATCAGATATAGTTCATATTTAGCCTGGAGCAAGAACAGTGGCATAGGATCAGCTATAGTTCATGCATAGCTTGGGGAGAACAGCTTGAGGTTAATGCCACAAATCACCTTTAGTAATTAACGAATCTACCAGGGGGTGAGCATCTACTGTTTTATTAATGCACAATCCTTCATTCGTAACAACAGACCTTTGGCCACAATGCCCCCTAGTGATGCTTAAAGCACATTGCATAAAACCTAATAATAATAATAATAATAATCCATTATGCATTTGATATAGCGCCTTATCACATCTACAAGACATTTCAAAACGCTTCACAAAATATACTGTCAAGTGAATTGACTGTATGCTTTGTGGGCGAAATGCCTTCAGGGTAGATTTCACAAAAGGTGGAATTGGTTTAAGCTTTTTAATACGAAAAGGTCTTTTTACCCCAAAAATACTTGCACATTGGCAATAAAATAACTACAAAATTATTTTGGTCATTTCTAATTTATAAAGGAGCCTCAGAACAAAGTTACAATGGAAAGGGAAAACAAAATCAGTCTGGTAATAATCCAAAGACTTTTGTAAAAAAAAATTGTAGACTGGATGAGAACAGGAACAGCTATGATGCTGCCACTAATGGAACAACAACTTGCACTTAAAGTAGCACCCTCCACGCTGGGTAACGTCTCAGACCACTTAACAGTGGCAGAGCCTGACTCCGAACTGGGGAAAGGGGGAGGTGGCCTTAAGCCACTGGGGAGCCAATGGAGCCTGGTCAGAACTGGTGAGATGTGGGTACGGAGTTTGGTCCGGGTAAGTATGTGGGCAGCAGAGTTCTGAATGAGCTGGATCTTTTGAAATAGTGGAGCTGGGGAGACCGGTGAAGAGTGCTTTTGAGTAATCCAGGCAGGAGGTGACAAACTAATGTATGAGGGTTTCGGCTGCATTTGGGCTAAGGGACAGTTGGAGGTGGGCAATGTGGGGAAGAATATTGTCACAGAATTCTTTTCCCTTGGAGTGATGATATATCAGGAATTTACCCTAAAAGGCACAATTGCAACTAATGTAGCCCAGGGAAGGTTTATTTCTTAATACATTTGTATAAATGTAATTTGCTCTTATTGCTATAGAATTTCTGTCAAAAATACAAATCCCTACTGGGAAACAGGAACTGTACGGGAGAAGATGGTGTACATTGTATTCTCTTACCTCTAAGGGCATAGCACTCTTTGCTAGCATCCTCTCAGTATCCAAAATCTTAATGGAAGCATCAGCTGAACCTGTAGCAATCAACTGTCCATCTCGGCTGTAGGTGGCAACTCGACAAGGTCCCTTGTGTGATGTGACGTAGCACGTCTCGTACTCAGCAGCCTCTGGGGACATGGTCTGAACATCAGCATCAAACTCCATGTCAATGCCTGTCCCAGGGGCCACAGTGTCCGATCTCCCAATAGCATATTGAACTGTGTTGTCGTCATTTTCCATTCCTGTATGGAACCAAACCATATGATGGGAATCAACACAGGTTCAGTTCAAATTAGGGTTTCAGACAGAACTCCAATAAAAGAAAAACCTTAAAATCACATCGCACTAAAATGTGTCTGTAGAGCAAAGATATCTGAGAAACTGAATCATTTCTTCACATCCTCAATCCAAAGCTTGGGACAAGTCAGCTATGTGAAGGACTTTGACTATGTGAAAGTTACTCTGTAATTTGTAAACAAAATCAATTTTAAGAAAGTGCAATTCAACACAATAAACTGACCAAGTTTGGCAAGATGCAACAGTTGCTCGGAGGGAGAACATATTGAATGTGGCTTAATCTCGTTCATCAGGTTTGATGCAATGTTAGTGTACCCATCATACAGGAGCTGGCTGATAATCAGTCGGTAAAGGTGCTGGCGGTCTTTAAGGGTAACTTTAGGTCGGAACATATCCGGAGTATTTCTGTAGCGTGAGGCGATTCTGAAAAAAAATGAAGACATTTCAAAAATATTGCAACTATTGGGGCAGATGATCACATTGCTTCCATATTAATCTGTAACAATAATCCTTGCAATTTAATATCATTGCCATAACATCAAAACGTTTCAAAGTGCTTCACAGATAATAATAATCCTTGCTTTTTTTTTGATATAGCACCTTATCATGTCGTTCGGTCATCTCAAAGCACTTCACAGAAAGATAACCATTGTCAAAGTGTAATGATTATATTTGGATCCTCTTTTTCAATTGTGCCATGGTATCTTTGGACATACACAAGCAGAAGGGACTGCAGTTAAGGTCTTATCGCAGGCAGGTTTGCAGTACTTCAAGTATTGTATCCTGCTGATAATAGTCCAGCCGGCCTGGTTCATTGGCAGAACTTTGGAGGACACATTGGGGCCAAGGATTTTTCTCATCTGGGATTCCCAAGCTTTGGCTTTCAACAATTTGTGCCTATAATCAGGGTATATCCCTCCAGACCGGGATTATATTATATGCCATCTATGCATGGGAATGAAATTCCCATGCATAGATGGCATATATATTAGGAACTCTCAGTCTGGTTTGGATACTCTTAAGCATGGTGACGGGTGATCTTGCCAACCACATGTGTGATGTGTACACATTCGTACATCCAGGGCTTGGAATACACTTTGGTTGGTTTGTCGGGATAATAAGCAGCAGCTGCTTAAGATCCCAACCTACAAATGTGTAACCACTCAGTGGGAAGGTACGTGTGTCCGAGCTGTGGGTAGGAAGCTGGGTGGCAATACTCTCCACACTTCACGCTGAGCTGTGTTGCCCACCAGGAAGTTTGCAGGGTGGGCAACACGGCTGATACCTGCAATCTAACTGGTGAGGGCTCAAAACCATGCTTGTCAAATATCAAGTGGTGATCCTCCCTGGGAAGACAGGTCATCACAGGTAAGACTGTGGCTACACACATAGGCATTTTCCGACAGAGAATACTCTACAGTGATTACAAGTAGGAACAATGGTTTAAATATCTTAGGTTTTAAAAAGTCTGACTGTAAAACACAGGGTGGGGGAATATACAATTAAACCCTAATTCTGCAAATCCCACAGTAAACTTAATGTAAGAAATAACTTATTCATTGTACCTGCCTCACTGCGAGTACGAGCCTGCAGCAGTGAATAGTCTGGATCAATTCCTGATGCAGTAAGCAATGGAGCTCCATGTTGAAACTTTGGAGCTCACATTTGATGTTGACACTCCAGATCAGTGCTGGGGAGAGCTGCGTCAGAGGGGATCTCCTTCAGATGAGATGTTAAACCAAAGGTCCATCTATCTGCATGTTCAGGTGGATGTTAAACATCTCTTGGGGACGGGGGTGGGGAGGGGACATTGCTCTCCCCTCTCCCTGTCAGTGTGGTTTGGTTGGGGGGGGTGGGGACATATTCTCTCCCCACTCCCTGTGATGGTGAGGGTGTAATCCCGGGTGGTGGGGCCATTTTACGGGGCTGTCAAAGGATTAAGGGTTACCTTGTGGCGGTGACTCGCAATGAAGCCGCAGTTGGTCCAAATGTGGCTGCCGGGCAGACACTGCTCATGGCCCCGAGTTGCACACGCGAACTATCCGCCTGTCTGCCCTCAGGAGCCCTGCAGCACAAGCAGAGGCCTTTCCGGCCAGCGGTGCTGGGGGGGGGGGTGGAGGAGGGGGAGGCCGCAGAGATGAAAATCTGTTTGTAGCCCAAAGTCAACCAAACGATATCTCAAAACTAGCTCAACGTTATGCATTGCTTGCTGTACAGGTCGCTGAGCGGCCAATTTAGGTCAGCGCTTTTCGAAATTGTGGTTAGAAAAGGTCTTCAAAGGGTCTGGAAAAAAGTTTTGCAGGTTTTTTTTAAATTAGGCACCCACCCAAAGCCGTTTTTTCACACTCAGTACAACAAAACCCACCCGAATTAATAATAATCCTTGCATTTGGCATAGCGCCTTATCACAACAATAACAAAATGACATTTGTATAGCGTCTTTCACATCGGGAGGACGTCCCAATGCGCTGGACAATCAGTGTTTTGGGCCCAAGATGGGGATCGGGAACTGGAAGGGTGGAGGGCGGGAGAAGGAGGGTGATCGAAGGCACAATCAAAGAGAGCCTTGAGATGGGTCCTGAAGAAGGCAAGGGAATAGGCGACGCGGAGCGACTGCGGGATGAAGTTCCAGAGGGTGGGGGCAGAGTGGCTGAAGGCCCGCCTGCCAATGGTGGGGTGGGCGAGGCGGGAGACGTAAGCAGGCCGGAGCTCGCTGAGCAGAGGAAGCTGGCAGGATGGTTGGGGGTTTAGGAGGTGTCTTCGAGACACCTCAAAACACTTCACTTAATATACTGTAAAGTAAAGTGACTGTATATTTTGTGGGCAAACGCAGCAGCCAATTGCGCACAGGAGATGGTGGTTGATGCATACTCAAATGTTAATAAATAAATTGTCAAAAATCCAGATTGTATAATTTACATGGAACTGCTCTTTATTACATTCTGAATTTCCAAAATATCCATCGACTATTCAGAGTTTGGATGACATATTTCTTGGATTGCTCTTTATCAGTGGGTGAATGTGCTTATATTTGGGCTCAATATTGACTTGTAGAGTAAAATCGTATAAGCTCCGATATTTGATTCGGTGCAGTCTGGTGGCATCCCGACACAGTTCCTCCACAGACTTTGTGGAACTCAAGTTAAGGTTCTTTTCACCCATCCAGTGAGGATCATTGGGATAAAGCTCATCACCTGGGAGAAGCTGAATGAATCCATCAGAAGCGGCCAGGCGGACTGGGAGCCAGCACTCGCATCCTTCCAGCTCCCGCTCGCGGCTGAACTCATGGAGGCCTTGCAGGGAAGGGAAATGGCAGAGTCTAGATAATTCATAGTACTGTGGAGGGGGCAACCAGATCCCATCTGGGGTGAAACGCTCCAGCGCTTCATGTGGGGTCAGCCAGTTGTACAAAACAGTTTCTTTCTTGTCCTGCGTTGTGAAGGGGATTTCTTGCACACAGCAAATAAAGAACGCAGTATCGTATCTTCTGCTCTGTCCCAGGCCAGTGGGGGTCAGCCAATTATTCCACTCTTTCAAGGCCCAAATATCAGGGATGCAACTCAACTCTCTGCACATGGCTAGAAAATTGACCGGGTTTTTCTGGACACGGGCTCTCCATACCTCCAGTTCCTTCCATTCATATTCAGGAAGCTGTGGGATGCCCTGGCCACCCGGATGCTCATAATTGGACCTCACCAGCAGCACTCCCGACTCTTCAAAGGTTTCCCTAATGGCACATATGCGGAATCCTATCTCCCCGGGGACAGGAGATCCTAGTTTCTTCCTATCGGTTGCATAGATGGGAGACCTGCCAGTCGTTTGCTGGACTGTGCCCAGATTGAAGTCGGGGGGTTGGCCAAAGGGCCAGAAAACTTCAATCCAATCGCTTGAGAAGTCTGAGGGGTCGATCTGACCCCCCGGAAACACGTGAGCGTTGGGCATGAACTTGCTGTTTCCACTGCGCTGTAAGAGTAGCACCGCGTAATCAAATGCAGCCACCTCTGGCCTAGCCCAAGCAGTGGCATCTCTCTGTATGTTGGGCAGCAAAGGCAAGGCCAAGGGGTCAGCGCTGTGTGCTTTGCTGACACTCTCACTCAGGGTGTGCTTTCGGGTCCCTGCAGCCAAAACCACAGTTGCCGCCTCCTTCCAGTGTTTTAAGAGAGTGTTCATTTCAACTGGAAAAGAGCAAAATGTTTAATTTTTTTCTCCTTTAATCCCCTCTCCTGATGGCGCTGACTCAGCCCCTTCCCCCAATAACCCACCCAAGTGGTTAGTCTTTGCTTACAGTGCATGCCAGCAGGCTAATTTAACTGTGGAGAACTCAGGTCAGCAGATCATGTCATTGATATTCAACTGTAAGGAGAGAATGTCACTGGATAGAGATCAGGAGTAAGAGCCCTCATTTTTCCTTTTGTGACCCCAGAGGCCATTTGTAGTGCTCTTCCTGCTGCCTGAGCTAATTCAGAATCTAGAATTATGCGGGATTCAATTCCAATGTGAGCAGTGCCTTATCCTACTGAGCAATTGTTTAATAAAGGATAATGCAGCACTCACTCTGCACTGCATGTGCCTTTGCTCCCTTCTTCCTTGTGTAGAGCTTTGAGCCGTTCACTCTCCTAGTGCAAGTTATTTATTATGAGCTGAAATCCTTGTGCAGTGAATCCAAAACTTTCTGACCCAAGAGGAGAGAACGTCATCAATTAAGGCGCACTGACTATAATTAATCGTTCAGGATTTCACAGGGACCATGGATCAGAATTAACGTTTGGTTTGATTTAATTTCAGCACACGCATTATTAAAGAGACATATTCTTGAGGTAAAGCATTTGGATGAACTAGGCCAGTTCTCGTTTAGGAATGGAGACAAACTGGAAGAGCATGAGTCATCTGTATAGCAACAACAACAAAATTACATTTGTATAGCACCTTTCACGCTATACAAATGGATGTCCCAAGGCGCTGGACAGTCAGTGATTTGGACCCGAGCTTGGGGTCGAGATTTGGGAGGGTAGAGGGCAAGGGGGGGGAAGGGTGATCAAAGAGGAGGGTCTTGAGATGGGTCTTGAAAGACCCAAGGGAGGGGGTGAGGTGGAGGGACCTCGGGATGGAGTTTCAGAGGGTTGGCCCGGCCGCCAATGGCGGGGCGGGCGAGGTGGGGGATATGAAGCAGGCTGGAGCCCGCTGAGTGGGGGGAGCAGGCAGGTTGGTAGAAGGTTAGGAGATCATAGAGGTAGGGGGAAGCGAGGCCATGGAGGGCTTTGAAGGTGAGGACCAGGATCTTGAACTGTATCCTCTGTGTGATGGGAAGTCAGTGGAGTCAGGCAAGGATGGAGGTAATAGCGTCACAGAACCTGGTGCAGGAGAGGTCACAGGCTGCAGAGTTCTGCATGATCTGCAGCCTATGGAGGGAGGAGTTGGGGAGGCCAACAAGCAATGAGTTTGATAGTCAAGCCTGGATGTTATGAACGCACAGAATGTTACGCTGCGGTGTAACACTCTGCGATGGGCCGGCCAGCTCCACATCACTGTATTGTTGGCAGTGAAGTGGCTTTGCTTCCAGTGGTATGAAAAAGCAACAACAGGAACAACAAATGCAAGGATTGCCCACAAATATATAGTCAATTCACTTTACAGTGTGTTCTGTGAAGCGCTTTGGGACGTCCTCCCGACGTGAAAAGCGCTATATCAAATGCAAGGATTATTATTATTATTATTATTATTGTTATTGATACTCTGGAAACTCTGGAACACACTCCATCAATCTTGCCCCCTCTCTCCCTTTTTCAAGTCCTGAAAACCTTCCTCTTCGACTGCGCTTACGACCACCTCCCCGAACCCCACCACCCCACTCCCCACCCAGCTCGGAGTCAGGCACCACCACTGCTAATAATACGGTAGGGGGGCAGAAACTGAATAGGAACCCAGGAGGGAAGGAAGGATATGCCCAAACATGCGAGTCTTTCTCATCCTGTGGTTTTTTTTTAAAAAAAATTAAATGGGAGTTTGTAAAACGTAGAAAAATGGTCGGCCTCACAAAATAAGAGAGCAGTGACGGTCGGTGGTGAGGGTGAATCTTGACACCCATGGTTTTAAGGCACTTTTAAAAATATAGAATCATCGTTTTCATGGCACTATTGGAAAAGAGAAGGGATTTTCTCTCTCTCCTGGTGTTCCCGGCCAACAATTCCCCCAAATAAAATCAGTCACTCACTCCATGTGATCTCTGCGGGGCATTGCCCTGTGCAAACTGGCTGCTGTGTTTCACAGTCAATCCACTTTGCTGTGACTCTGAGACATCTCCACGATGTGATAAGTCGCTATATCGAAGGCAAGAATTATTATTACTATAACTGCGGGCATGAGGAATTATATATATATATGTGGAGTCCTGTAGCTCAGTGGTTAGAGCACTCGCTTTGCAAGCGAGAGACCCGGGTTCAATTCCAGGCAGGTCAGGGCGAAACCTCGGGCAAGTTTCCTTACTCCACACACCTAATAATAATCCCTCCAAAACCAAAAACAATAATAAAATTGGTCATTTTCAATCCACGACTGTTTGTGGGACACCGCTGTGCGCAATTGGCTGCCGCGTTCGCCCACAGACGCGCAGTCAATTCACTTTACAGTGCGTTCCGTGAAGCGCTTTGGGACGTCCTCCCGACCTGAAAAGCGCTATATCAAATGCGAGGATTATTATTATTATATATATATATATACACACATATACACACAATGCACGTGTATACGTGTATATGTGTACCGTGTATACGATGCAGTTGCAAAAACCCGGGCAGGGGAGTGAGGTGGAGAGAGAGAGGGAGAGAGGGAGAGCTGCCCCCCTCCCCCCCCCCACACACACACACACACACACAGGCCTCACTGTCGTGCCCTGTAACCACAGGCCGCCATGTTGCCCCCCCCCGGGCCTCCTGTCGGGCGAGCCGCTCACTTTTGGAAACCCCCCGCCCCTCCCTCCCTCCCCAACACACACACACCCCCCCCAACCCCACTTACCTGCCGAAGTTCAGCATCAGCCCTCTCCTCCCCTCAGCCAGGCCTCAGCCAGGCCCAGGCCGCAACCCCACACCGCAAAGACGAACCGCCTCCTCGACTCAACCCAACAGCCCGAAGTCCCGACAAAACTAGCGCAGCATTATTATTATTATTATTATTATTATTATTATTATTAGCTGTGAGTGGCCTGATTTCAGGTCGGTCCCTGTTTTTTTTCCCTCCCCCTCCCTTCCCTAACTCCCTGAAAAAAACCCGTCAAATGATTTTTTTTAACAGAAAAATGGCGGCGCCGCCAAAACAACCGTTGCTTTCAAACCGCCTTCCCCTTTTCCCCGCCCCGTCCCGCCCGCGCGCGCGCGCGCAGTGAGCGCAGTGACAACTGTTAAAGCCGCCCAATTTGGGCGGGAAACCGGCTCGGTCGGCTGACGTCACCCGCGCACGCACCCGCGCACGCACCCGCGCACACCAACACAGCGCCATCTACAGGCCGCGGAGGCCAAGTGGTCGCTCAGCTGGTGCCCCCCCCCCCACCTCCTCTGGATGGACATGGGACATGGTCAGTGCCCTGGAATATTGTGGACCTGCCTTGCCCTGCCCTGCCCTGCCCTGACCTGCCCTACCCTGACCTGCCCTGCCCTGCCTTGCCCTGACCTGCCCTGACCTGACCTGACCTGACCTGCCTGACCTGACCTGACCTGCCCTGACCTGACCTGCCTTGCCCTGACCTGCCCTGCCCTGACCTGCCCTGCCCTGACCTGCCCTGCCCGCCTGCCGCAGAGGTTAACCGGAGCTGAGTGGGATGACCGACCCCCCCCCAGTGACCGGTCTGCCCTCTCAGGTCCTGCCGGTCAGCCAGAGCGGCTGTGCTGCCGTTCAATAATAATAATAATAATAATCCTTGCATTCGATATAGCGCTTTTCATGTCTTCTGGACGTCCCAAAGCGCTTCACGGAATATACTGTATAAGTGAATTGACTGTATATTTGTGGGCGAAGGCGGCAGCCGATTGCGCACAGCAGCGTCCCATATACAGTCATGGATTGAAAATGACCAATTTATTATTGTTTTGTTTTGCAGGGATTATTATTAGGCTCTGTGTGGAGTAAGGAAACTTGCCCAAGGTTTCGCCCTCTGCCGGGAATTGAACTCAGGTCTCTCACTTGCAAAGCGAGTGCTCTAACAGGACTCCACCGGCACCTTGGGACGTCCTCCCGACCTGAAAGGCGCTATACAAGTATAATTTTATAGCGTATTCCCAGGAATACTGTAGATCCAGGTCTGGCTCAGGAACCAGATGACTGAAACCAAGCGAGCGTAGTATCTGTTCTTATCAGTTACTCTATTCCTCTTTTCAGGGAGACGTCTGAAAATAACTTCACAGGACTTATTGCAAAGTTGTGACTGTGCGTTTTGTAGCCAGACACAGCACTCAATGTGCACACAGCACAAGATAATTTCGCTCAATAGTGTCTGCTCTTTAGTAATTGGTGGTGAAAGTGCAGTAGTCATAAAGTCATATCCATGACCCTTAAGAAAAGGAGTTTTGACCCCGTTTTTAAGGGCTCCCCATTGGCTTTGGTCATAAAAGTCACCGGCTAAAGTGTGTATGCATGAATGTGTATATATATAAAAATAAAAAATGTACATTAGCAAATCTGTCAATTTAGTCAAAGCCTCCATGTTGAAGGGCACTAATTTAAAGTCCTAAATTAAGTGCAGACTTGTTTTTCGATGTTAATCCCATTGAGTTTATAAACTCATGTCCTGCAGGCTCCAGCCTCACGCTGCAGAGCTCGATGCTAAGCATTACACTCACATCTCATGCAGCGATCACTTGCTTCACTGTATCACCAGGATACATTTTCTCTGCTACATGTTTTGAGGAGGCATAGCTGTCAGTCTCTGGTGCTTTGCCCAAGTGACCATTCACACTGGCAATGAATGCACTGAGTGCGCCCTGGCTACTCCAACTGTAGCTTGATTCACAAGACCAATTACAATGACACCGGACATCCGCATGCCCATACTTTCCAACAGGTAGTTATTGGAGAAGATACAAGAAAGAGAGAGACAGAGTGAAATAAAGGAGCCCGAGCCATTTTATTTAAGTGGTTGGATTTCTACAGCAAAAAGGGCTTCTCAGAGACACAAGGTAAGGTTGCATGCAAACATAGAATAAGACCTCAGATCCAGGCAGAGCTGTGTGAACTTGCTTGAGGTTTCCTTGGCAGTTCATAGAAGCAGAACCTACTATGGTATTCAACAGGCCATCTCTGCCCTCTTCCTTCAGGACTAGACCAGCAGATCTCAGCTAGGATAACCAAAGAGTGAAGAGATGCCTCCAGTAGGACACTCAGAGAGAAGAGGAGCTCCCTCCCGAGGCAAATGTATTTCAAAGCTGCAGTGCCTCTGATTTCAAAATAAAATATATACTATATATATATTATATATATACCTTCTTACCTTGTTGCAGCAAGAGGGAGAGAAAATTAATTCATCGCACTTAGAGGATACACAGGTTTAGAAACAGAATCTCAATTTTCTTTACAAACCAACTGGCGGTTAAAACCTCCCAGGACTCCTTCAATATCCACGTGTCAGTTGTCTTCACACCCATGGTACACCTTCTGTGTGACAAGCGGTACTGTACTTATTGGGGTTTGATAGGCTACGCTGGCTGCACATTGTGGCCAGCCACCACAATTTACATGAGAACCTTTGTTCTTTTTGTTACCTTTTAAGCCTATTTAAACAGGTAATACTGTTTGTTGGAAAGAGGGGAAAGTAGAGAGGAGGGGAGGGGGTAAATATTTAGGATTTAACATGCTTATGGCACTGCTGCTTTTATCCAGACCAGGTTAAACTACTCACAAACGTACGTATACACACACACAAACCTTCAGTAGAAATCCCATTGTCAGTGCAGTTACTTAATAGAACATCAACCAGATCTCTCCTTGGTTTCAATGACTGCCCACTTGTTTAGAGTTCAATGGTTCGGTTCGTCAGGCACAACTCTTTCTGGAACTTGTGGTTGTGGCTCCTGGAGTCGAGCCGCACTCTGCTCATGCCTCGTCCTCCTCATCCTCCTCAAACTCCCCTTGCTCCTCGGCCGTGGCGTCCTGGTATTGCTGGTACTCGGACACCAAGTCGTTCATGTTGCTCTCGGCCTCAGTGAACTCCATCTCGTCCATGCCCTCGCCCGTGTACCAGTGCAGGAAAGCCTTGCGGCGGAACATGGCGGTGAACTGTTCCGAGATGCGCTTGAAGAGCTCCTGGATGGCGGTGCTGTTGCCGATGAAGGTGGCCGCCATTTTGAGGCCGCGGGGCGGGATGTCGCACACGGCCGTCTTGACGTTGTTGGGGATCCACTCCACGAAGTGGCTACTGTTCTTGTTCTGCACGTTCAGCATCTGCTCATCCACCTCCTTCATGGACATGCGGCCGCGGAACACGGCGGCCACCGTCAGGTACCGGCCGTGCCGTGGGTCACAGGCCGCCATCATGTTCTTCGCGTCGAACATCTGCTGCGTCAGCTCGGGTACGGTGAGGGCACGGTAGTTCTGGCTCCCGCGGCTGGTGAGCGGCGCGAAGCCCGGCATGAAGAAGTGCAGGCGCGGGAAGGGCACCATGTTGACGGCCAGCTTGCGCAGGTCGGCGTTGAGCTGCCCGGGGAAGCGAAGGCAGGTGGTGACGCCGCTCATGGTGGCCGATACCAGGTGGTTGAGGTCGCCGTAGGTGGGGGTGGTCAGCTTGAGCGTGCGGAAGCAGATGTCGTACAGGGCCTCGTTGTCGATGCAGTAGGTCTCGTCGGTGTTCTCCACCAGTTGGTGGACAGACAAGGTGGCGTTGTAGGGTTCCACCACTGTGTCCGACACCTTGGGCGAGGGCATGACGCTGAAGGTGTTCATGATGCGGTCGGGATATTCCTCCCGGATCTTGCTAATCAGCAGGGTTCCCATCCCCGAGCCCGTGCCCCCGCCCAGGGAGTGTGTCAGCTGGAAGCCCTGCAAACAGTCACAGCTCTCAGACTCCTTCCTCACCACATCTAGTACAGCGTCCACCAGCTCTGCACCCTCTGTGTAATGGCCTTTAGCCCAGTTGTTTCCAGCGCCACTTTGACCTGAGAGAGAAGGAAAAATTTTAAAAGGAGGATGCAGGAAACTCCACTCCACGATTCATCTCACAAAATACAAAATTTCGCCCACAAAATATACGGTCAATTCATTTTACAGTAAATTCTGTGAAGCGATTTGAGACGCCTCGTAGACATGATCAGGTGCTATTAAATGCAAGCGTTTTATTATTATTATTATTATTATCTTACAAGGCATACGCCAGCACCAGTTACCTTCCTGAATTGGGCTTATAGCTGCAAGGCGAACTAGATGGACCTTGGTCTTTTTTCATCTACCAATTCCTATGCTCCTATGTTCCACGGCAATGCATCACTAATGCGAATGGTCTTAGCCTTAAGACATTCATCTTAAAACATTAAGCAATTGCCCAGAACTTTGGAATTTTTTTAAAATTCAGTTGCAATTTGGGACAGTCAGTTTTTCAGGGATTATTATGGACAGTCTTGCAAATTAAGACTGTTTTTTTTTAAAAAAATCCCAAATCTGATCTGATTTTAAGGCAATTATTTTTACGACTGACACATGTTGTGCTTTCTGGGAGAGAGAGAATGGATGGATTTTTTTTTAAAAAAGGAGAAAATAAACCTTTGTGGATTTACCCTTTCTCCCCCCTTCCCCAATTGAGTTTCTATAGAATAATCAGAGGTTTGTGCTGTAGGGCTTTATTCAGAGGAAGAATTGAAGGTTCCCACACATGTGGAATGAATGCAGAGCAAGTTACAGTCAGCCTAACAGACAAGAAGTGTGTGCGATGGCTGTTGATTATTTATCGAGCTTTTGTTCTGCAGTAGGTGACAAACTATCTGGTGATTCAGTGAGGACTTGTTTCAAGTGCAATTTCAATGGCCCCAAATGCTAATGTGCAGTGGCTGAATTATGCCCCAGTTAAAACCACGACCATTTTAACTCATAATAAACAGCAGTCTATGAATCTGATACAGCTCCCTTATTCAAACTGTCCCTAAGTGCTTCACACAATGAGTTACTTTGAGGTGCATTTCTGACCATTAGATGTCTTCAAACTGAGGATGAACTGTGCATTTTATGCCACCTGCTCATCATAATTGCAGCTCAGATAGTTGGTGATAAAACCAGTGTTTTATAAAATGTTGGTGCTGTCTGGAGAACCAGTGCATTGGTTGTACTTTGAGAAAATAAAATCTAATAAATACTAAGGAATATTAGCAAATGAGATTAGAACACCTGCTCATAATGGGTAAATTCAACCTCCACCTAAACTCCCCTTGCACCACCTACTCAGATTTCACTGCCATCCTCTCCTCCCCAAACCTCATCCTCCATCACAACTTGCTAACCCCACAACTGTGTTGCAAGTTGTCATCATCATACATGGCATTGACATTTCCGACCTGCCTAACATGGACAAGGCCATCTCGGACCACTTCCTCATCTCTCTCTCCCCCCGTATCCCCCTCCCCGCTTCCAAGCCCTCCACCATTTTTTTCCGCCCCTGAAAAAGCTTTCCATTGAGTCCCTCACAAATGCCCTCTCTTCCTCGGACTTCCTTTCCCTCTGGCCCTCCACCTGCAGCGATCCTGATGCAGCCATCAAGCTGCTGAATGACCGTCTCTCCACAACTTTTAATTCCCTGGCTCCCCTGAAATCCAGGGCTGTTTCCAAATCCACCTGCTCCCCCTGGTATAACAGTCACCTCCGCTCACTCAAAACCCAAACCCGGACGCTTGAGCACAGATGGCAGAAATCTGGCCTCATGATTCATCTATAATAATAATAATAATAATCCTTGCATTTGATATAGCGCTTTTCACGTCGGGAGGACGTCCCAAAGCGCTTCACAGAACACACTGTAAAGTGAATTGACTGTATATTTGTGGGCGAACGCGGCAGCCAATTGCGCACAGCAATGTCCCACAAACAGTCGTAGATTGAAAATGACCAATTTATTATTGTTTTGGGTTTTGGAGGGATTATTATTAGGCGTGTGGAGTAAGGAAACTTGCCCAAGGTTTCGCCCTCTGCCTGGAATTGAACTCAGGTCTCTCGCTTGCAAAGCGAGTGCTCTAACCACTGAGCTACAGGACTCCATCTGTGGCTTGAGCACCTACCGCCTCCTACCGCCTCTCCCTTTCACACGCCAAGACTGACGAAGTCATCCTGGAGGCCAAAAACAATCCAAAGATGCTATTTTCCACCGTATCTCACCTTCTCCTTGCACCTTCTCTGGCCCCCTCTAATCTCACATCAAACACCAAGTGCGAAGAGGTCCTAGGCTTCTTCGCCTCAAAGATTGAAAACACCCGCTTGACTGTATCATCCTCCCACCACCCCACCCATGGCCCCTTCCACCCTACACAGACCATCCACACCGCCTTCTCCCTTCACCACAGCTCCTGCCACTCCCCACTCCTTTGCCCCTATTTTTTNCTCCTCCCTCTTAACCACTTCGATGAAGTTCACCACCTGCTGCCTCGATCCCCTCCCCACCCAGCTGCTGGTCACTCAACTCGCCCTTCTCTCTCTCATTCTGGCCAACAGGTCAACCAGTCTCTCTCCTCAGGCTTTGTTTCACTCCCCCTTAAAACCGCTGTCATCACACCCCTTCTCAAAAAACCCATCCTCGATCCCTCTAATCTCTCACAGTACCATCCCATCCTACCCGTCTTTGCCAAAGTCCTGTAACGCATTGTTGCAGGTCAACTTTGGTCACACTTCTCCCTCCACTCTCTCCTTGAGCCCCTGCAGTCTGGTTTTTGCTCTGCCCACAGCACAGAGACAGCGCTTTTCAAAGTCAAAAGCAACATCCTCTCTATCTGTGACCAGGGCTCCCTCTGCCTTCTTGTCCTCCTGGATCTCTCTCTCGAGTTCAACACAGTCAACTGCTGATCTAAACTCCTCAACCTCCCTGGGCTTTCGCTCAGACTCACTGAACCAGTACACAACCTGGGAGTCCGGTTCAACCCCAAGCTGTCCTTCCTCCCCACATCCAGGCCCTGACCAGGACCGCCTTCAATTCCTTGCACCCTCTGCCCCACGATCGGAGGTCGCGCTTTCAGCCACTACACCCTGAAACGCTCAAACACTCTCGCTCAATCCCTCCGCCTTGCCCCTTCTCTCCCATTTTTCAAGTCCCACCTGAAAACCTTCCTCTTCGACTGCGTTTACGGCTACCTCCCCCTCGTCTCAGAATCAGGCTCCGCCATTGGTAAGCGCTCTGAGTCGCTACCCTGCGTGGAGTCCACTGTGTAAGTGCAAGTTGTTGTTGTTAAAGGATAATATGGCTGTTGCTCTCTCCCCCTTCCCCATTAAGAGAGAAGCTAAAGGACAAGTCTTCCTTCACCAGCCATTCATTGATAGGTAGGCTTATTCTTTGTTCTGAGATCGGATGCTTCATTCTGTTTATTCCCACGAGATTCTCCTACAATCCCCTACCTCTGTGACACTGGAACTGTACCACAGCAATACTCACCATGTGTAGTAGGAAGAGGGAGGAAAAAAAAGTAAGAAGCAAAATTAATATTGTCATTAAATCTAATGGTTTAAGCCTAGTTTTCTGTTTTCTCCCCAATGACAGCTATGTGTCGTTTGGTTTGTTTGACTGTAATAGAATCTCTCAGAAACTAATCAAGTCCCATTGACAATCTTGGATTCATTGGTACAGATCTATGTCATCTCTTGGACCACACAATCAATTTGCTTTACCAAAGCTTCACAGTTGAACCATACCAAAGACAAAGTTATCTGGTCTAAATATCTGTCCGAATGGCCCAGATCTGACGGAGTCCATGGTACCAGGTTCCAGATCCACGAGAATGGCACGGGGAACGTACTTGTCACCTGAAAAGAGAGAAAACATCAGGGATACTCGAGATACTCAGAGGTGAAGCTTAACACAGTGCTCTAATTTTTGTTTGATTGTAGGTTTCTCAAGAAACCATTTTTTTTATATACAAAAAATATGAAATAAAAGACTCTTGCCGTGTGCAAGGATTATTACTACTATGATTATAGTTCCTTCCCCTCAAACCTTGGTTAGGAGAGGTCCTACGCTCACATTCCGCTCCTTACCAGCCGCCTCATTATAGTAGACGTTGATCCTTTCCAGCTGAACGCTGCTGTCCCCGCAGGCACTTCCCGTAGGATCAATCCCATGCTCATCACTGATCACTTCCCAAAACTAC